>NC_139770.1:16017849-16617849 GCF_965231275.1 Zosterops lateralis | reverse complement strand
AAGAAGGGGGCATGTGGCTATATCAAATTAAATTCTCACACAGCTGTCGCGTATTGCTTTTCAAGGCTCCAGTTGCCACTTATTTCAGGTATGGAGGAGATAGTCTTGTGGTAATTCGAAAAGGAAATAATTCTGATTTGTGCAGCTCAGATCTGAAAACCAATTTGCCCAGAATCCAGCACTGTTTCAGTTTAACCCTAAATGCCTGCACCTCTGCAGCACCAGGGCCAAAAGACATTCAGGAGCTCCACAGTGTTGTGTTATTCCCTTTCTGGAAATGTTTAACCAGGGCAAACTATATAGTGCAGCATTTCTGCACGGTGCCATGGATTCTGTTTCTCTTTTCCTTGTGCTGTGTAACTAAGGGGCACTGTAAGGGGCGCATAACTTACAGACTAGAACAGCTTTCTCCTCCACACTCTGACAGGAAATAAAAAGCACCCAAAAAAATCAAGAGAAAAACAAACTCTGTGAATGACAAAAAGAAGCACTGCCAAAACAAAAATTTCCCGCACCTAATAAAAGGGAAAAGTCAGATTTTTGCTCATCTTCACCTTGTGGTTGCAAATGGCAAAGGAAAAGAGGTAAGGAGTGCCCCATCCTTAGGGCTCTGGAGTTTAGCACCCATTGCAGGATTAACTCTTCTGAGGAGTGCAAGGCTTTGGTTACATTGCTTTTTATAGGGTTTTTAATAGGTTTTTTGTCTTTTACATAGTGGACTCAGCTCACATTGTAGCTTCTGTTTTTCATTTGGTTTACAAGACCTGAGAATACCTAAAGAGACTTCTAAGAGACTATTTTAAATAAAAACATAGGTATATCTGGGTGACGAAGTACAAACCTGAGCCAGCAAGATTGTAGGCAAACCACATTCAGCTCCTGCCAATGCACCTCAGTGCTGTCCTACATAAAACTTTCAGAACTGTGCAGAAATGCCTGGTTAAACTAACTTGTGCAGTTTCAGAAAGCACAAAAATAGGTAATAGAATTAACTAAAAAAATAATGCTTGTGAGTTGTCCCTCTTTGCATCACAATATCAAAAGTCATGGAGCAAAAGAGACACAGAAAGCACTGATCAAGTTTTGGCTTTTATTTCTTTGTTCTTTTATTTTAAATCATAAGATTTCATCACAGCTGGGAAATGTGTGGTGTCAGCATTCCCAAGCTTTAGCACTGTCCGCTCATTCTGATCCTAGTGGAAATAGGACACTTGGCCTCTGAGCACTGATGGAAACACTGACTCCCCAGGATTCTACTATCACTGTGTCTGGCTTCCCAACTTTTATAAATCTAACCTCTCCAAAGAAGTTTTGAAATCAACCGGTAGAAGACCTGACTGTGAACCAGTCCTCTTCAGTGTTTTGCAGTTCAGGTGACTCCCAGTGTGAACAACTGGAGGATGAGGACCCTAGGACATGATGAAGCCTAAGCTCACTGTTTTATCTGGATGCAGAAAGGCAGCCCTCTTGGCCTGTACATCAATGGCTTCCTACTGAGAAAAGAACAAAAAAACCCCCCAAAAAACCAGGAAGCATCACAAAAGGATGTGTACATGGGACTTCTGTGGATAAAAAGTGTATCATCTGCCCCAGCATTGACCAGCTGGAGACCTTCCTCTGGCTCAGGATGTCTCCACCTCAAGAGGTGGGTCCTGCTTAGGATGCAATAAGAATTATCAGGTGTTCAGAAAATGTGCCTTGGGAGAGGTTTTGCGCTTGAGAGGCAGCTGCAAGGATCATGTGCATGTTCTCCACATCTATTTCAACTAGACTTGGTTAAAAGACTATCAAGACAGAATTATCTTGGACCATATTAAAAACCTTATGTTGAGTGATAGGAGAGGGTACAAGCACAAAAGTGGAAACATTTCCCTGAAGCCAATTCTCCCACATACCAGAAAAATACATAACTCAGTCAAAGTGTGGGTCAGTTTGTGCTTGGAAAAATGTTTGACTCAACAAGGCACTGAGTGCTGCTCAGCTAGTTTTGACTCAGCTGAGTGCTGCCAACCACTCATGAAAAAAAAAATACGGTGGTAGAATAGGCCAAACATTTTGGAGTGATGGCCCAATGGAAGGCTTTGGAAGGGTCGTTCCCAGCTTCTTGAAATATCTATGGCACGGTTAACCTCTACAGATACAGTTAGGTATTTTTCTTACAGCAATTATCTAGCAATAAGGAGTGCTTGACGAGACTTTCTGCAGGCTGATCTGTTGCAGTGTAAGAGCCCAGCCCTCACATGGAAACAAGGCTAAAATTTGCCTCTTCTGTTGAAATGGTCATTTGCAACAAAGGTTCCTCCTGCTTTACACCAGTGAAGAAAATTAAATGGCATGTGAGACAAAACAATACCAATACTAAAGATCTGAGTCAAGATCAATCATTGTCATGATTTCTCTTACCAAAGTCTTTCCATGGTGATCATTAATTTCTATAATATGCATTACTAAAAGAAATCCAAAGGGTTCAGGGAAAAGCAAAACAAGGAGGCTTTTAATATATGTACTCCCTTTTCTGCTTTTGGTTGTGATTCTCCTCAGTGATATGTATGATGCTAAAGTCACTGCCCAGCATGGTGGGAATGTTACCTAGTGTCACTACAAGTATTTAGTCTGATAAATACAAGTATTTAGTCTGACCCCCATACGCCCCCCACCACCACACAGAAACTAATTGTGAGGATTAGGGCACACCAAGACACTCAAGCTCCACTCCTTTGGGTTTGGGGAGAAACAACACATTTAAACATTCCAGCCACGGTTCCCTTGGCAACGTACATAACAACAACTCACTAACACTATGGGTTTCTGTTTTCTTAACCCTTCAGGACATTGACTGAATGAATACTTCCTTGAGGAAACTGTTCAGTCAACCAGATATACTCAAACACACTTAAATCCAGCAGGCCTTTTCTCTTTAAAGAAACAACAGCTGTTGAATTCCGTGTCAAACTGATCTCCTCCCCCAGCATTAAAGGGTTTAATTCAAACACACACATATACCATTATCAAATCCTCCATGGAAGTCAGTATGAAAAAAAGACAGTTAAAGGCAATCCCCAAATGTCAATGTTTCATATCATTATGAAGTTACTGTGGATCAGAGGACACAGAGAACAATACATGACATTTTAGAAAGCACATAAGTACGCTTAAGAAACAAAACAATATTATCATTTGTGTAAATTATAAAACACAATATTGTTCCTGACAGTAATAGGAATAATAATGTCTACAACAACTTCATGATGATTTCTCTGGGAATTTAAAACACTTTGTAAATATTAAAACTAATACTATCAAATAGTAAGATTTACACCACCTTTGTGAAATACATGAGATATGCCCCTGAGTTTGTTCCCCAGCTCCATGAGCAGGAGCTTTTCATGACATCTGTTCCTCAGCAGTGACTGTTCCTGTTGTGCAAAGGTTTGGAAGAGGAACCACCAGCTGAATACTTGTGCAAGGTCACCAGAACTCACCTGCCCTCACAAAGAGCTGCTGTGGGCTTTGGGATGTCATTAGTGGACAGAATTAATGAACATGCTTGCAAGGCCTCAGTTAATAATTGCAACTGTTATGGTACTCTGCAGATTTATTTAAGAGACTTGTCTGTGCACTATTGTGTACCTCAGAAGTTTAGATTTATGAAAGCACAAAAACCTTTACCCTGGGGACCTTTGCCCTAGGCTGAGATCAACAAATGCTGTGTAGCAATTGTATGAAAAGGACTTACCTTTCTTTCTCAGTATATAAGAAGTGACCTGACTTAGTTTTATAGGAGAGCAAGAAAAACCATCAGTACCTATGTTAAAATTATAAGTATTCCTTAATTAGTAGAGCTCTGATGCACACTTACACAAAGGAAGAGATTGAAGCTACCAAAGTAAATCAGGGATCAAGCATATGTGAGTGCAGCCCAAACCAATCCCAGTTCATAACCCAGCTTTTTCACCCTTTCTCTCTCAAGCGTTAATTTTTGTTATTTTCAAAAGGAGCCTGTGTAATCTTCCCTTAGATCTGTCCCGTGATGATGAGGCACCTTGTCGCATTTGTAGCTTCAAGCAGATAGAAAAAAGAGTTAAATACACCTGCAAAACGAAGGCTCTTTAGCCTTAAACATCTAAGGTTCCACAGTTCCAGCACTGCCTTCCATGGAGAGTGCTTACCTTCTCTGCAGCAGCTCCTGTGTAAATCTCTGGGAAGCAGAGCTCCCTCCTCACCACACCCCCACCCCCAGCCTCAGCTCACAACCATTTGTTAAAAATTACGCAGCATCCTCACTAGCAAACACGTGGTTGCCAGGGCATCCTTGTTCCCCAGCCAACTACTATACTAAGGCTTTACTGGCAGCCATCCAGCTGTGCCTCATTTAGGAACCTCTGCAGCAGTAAGGGATGTGTTTTTCCCGTTTACAGGAGAAATAAGTCAGTTTGTTGATTGTCTCCTAAAGACCTTAATCGTTGGGGAAGCAGAAATATTTCAGAGCAGACTGTGAGACAGGACATTTCTCCATATTCTCTACAAACCAGAATTTAAATCTTACTGCAGAGAGCTGGGATTTTTGCACGAGCCCAGCTAGAGTAGATCCCAGCCAGGATGGTGTGGCACTGTGAGCAGCACAGCCCAGCACAGAGCCTTGCATGGTGATGCCCTGCACAGCTGGGCTGGTAACTCTTAGCACAGGTTGTGCCATGGGGTGGTGATGCTTAGCCTGGTAGGAGAGGAGGGGGTATTAGCAGCTACAAACCCCATTTTACTAAAGATTTTACAGCATCACAGCAGCATCAATCCCAGCTAACCTTGCTCTCAATGTCAAGTTTTCTTGGGCCAACTGCATTAAAGAACAAAGGATGGCACTGGATAGCTATGGAAGGAAGGGTCTTGCTTGCCATTTCATTTAATGCATGTGACACCCAAAGATGCAGCCATGCTATGGCTGGCAGGTTCCCAGCAGGCTGAGTGGCCACTGATCACAGAAGGGATGGCAGGGGACATGGTGCCAGCAGTGGGCGTGGGCTGCAACCATGGTGGGAACTCATGTCCTGGGAGCAGTGCCCAGGGTGAATGAAATGCCAGAGGGAGGGTTGCACCAAGAGTATTGACACAGTTTTGTTGCTCATGCCATGATTCTTCTGTCCTTAATCCCTCCAGAGTGTCACTGCTCTTTCAATGCTCATTCCTGCAACAATTAATGAGCTGTGCTTGTGCCCCTAGCACTCTCTCATGGTACTTCTACAGTTACATTCATGCAATAAGTGCTGGATGAAGAAAGGAAGGGAGCATCCAAATGGAGATGGGATGTTTTGGATTGCATATTCCTGCTGTCCCTAAAGGAGAAGAAGGTTCCACATACTAAGGAAAAGAAAGTTTAGACCAAAAAAACCTAACAGGAGGTGGATGCCACCATCACTGCAGCTGTCACTCACAACTGGTGCTTACATACCAGACCTTTTATCTGAGAATTAATTAAATGTAAACTACATGAACCCTGGAATAGGCAAGGTCAATGAAAGTTTTAATTTTCAAGCTCTGTATTTTGAAAAGGCAAGAAACAGATCCCTGTGCTTAAGACCATGACAGCTTCACAAATTCAATTTTTGGAGGTCTCTTTGCAACACTGGGAAATTTGTTTTAACAGTAACTATACCATTGTGCTAATTTGGGCAGCAGTTTACAGTCAAATCCTGGCACCCTTTTTATCCATACTCCTTATGTGTCAGCTTACACTCTGGCTTTAGCCTGGGAGAAGCCAACAGGGAAAGTCAAGACAAACACTGGGTTCTCCCTACAGGATGGATAAACCTCACTGAAATCACTGTTCTGAGACTGCAGGCACAGCAATTGAGGACAACCCAGATGCAAGTCAGATCTCATTTCCAAAGCAAAGAGTGGATTAAAAGGTATGACTGCAGTTCTAGTTAGCAAAACTTTAACACAGCTTGTCACAGATGAGCTAAGAATGATATGCATTAACAGTACAAGAGTAGAGATTTTTGTACTTGAAGGCTGCCTTTGCTATTGCTTCTGTGTACTGCGTAATAGAAGTGGTGATGCCACAGACACATACCCAGCTCATTAATGGGCTAAGTTAGAACATTGTCAATGTTCTACATCTTATATAGCTATAAAAATATATATACATATAAAAATAACTAAGAAATTGCATATGTGTAGTGCTCTTAGTTGATAGAGACTGACTTATTTATGCTCTAGTCTTGTTGGGGGAAAGGACATTGTGTTTGCAGTTCATTATGTCCCCAAAGTAGTAGTAAACACTGTATCTATGCTATGAAGTAAATATATAAAAGGTCAGAAAAGCAATGTAATTGCAAAAGAAGAGATGGCAGATGAATCACAGACCTGGATCAAGCCTTACCCTGGTACCACCCAAGAAGGTCTGGCATCAGTATTCAGCCTTCAGGACTGCACCTATAGTTTTAGCATTTCAGACCTAAGGAAAAGAAAGAAATAAAAGAAGGCTAGAATTTAGCTTTTGTTCACTGTGTGAAAGGGGAGTGTGTAGCTCCTCACACAGTCCCACAGGACATGCAGAATGCAGCGACTGCTCTATACAACCTTTCACTGGAAGAATGTGCAGGCAGCAAAAGTATTTGTGATACTAATTAAAGATTAGAAAATACTCATTCAGGAAAATGTCCCTTGGCAGGGTATTTCAAAATAAACTAAACTAAACATATTCCTCTCCAAACTGATGGAAAGGGGTGTATTCCTCAATCTAGTTAGAGAAAAGGGGATTAAAAATGCACCCCAGTTGGGATGAAATGGGTTATAAAAATGAGACATAAAGGACTTTGCACCCGTGCTGACAAGAGCCCAAACTAAAGAATCATCCTTTAGTCCAAAGACTGAAAAATAGCAGACATCTAGATGGAATAAAGGTTCATTTAACATGATAATCTATTTTAAAAAATGGCATTCATCTTCCTAAAATACAGTAATGGAAAAAAAGTCACTCTTTTTGTCACAATTAAAAATAAAAGAAATTAAAATATCATAACTAATATTATGGTTCAGTGGAATACAACACATAGTTGCAGCACAGATTTTGCCACAAGACAGACTTTTAAAATTGAGGCAATATTTTGAGACCATATTGCACCCAAGCCTAAAACTTGGAACATTTTGACTGATTTCTTTTGCATGGGCCTTATCAGAGTAGCAAAAACCATCAAAGGTAAATTAATATCTGGAAATTCCTGTGTAACGTACAGCTTTGCCCATGAAAAGTCATGCACACAGCATGAACTGGTATTAATAAGTGTACAAAAGAATGTATTATCCCTCTCAGTATATATGTATAAATGTTGGCTATACCTCTGGGTTTTTTGGAAGTAGTGTTGTCATGGTTACCACTCAGCTGTCTTTATGTTTTAATATGCCTTGTTTTGTAAGGTTGAGGTTCAATTCAAGTTCACGTGAAGCAAATCAACTGAAGTTTTCAGACATGGTCTCTAACTTAATGTGCCTTGTTTTCTGAGGGGCCAGCTTGCAAGAGGTGTCAAGCACCTTCAGACAGCAGAAGCCAATGCTCTGTTTGCAGTGATTTGCAGTGACTGAGTCATGAATAATCTGCCAAACTGCAAAGTCCGTGACAGTCTTCTTTTACAAGGCTATAAACCTGTTTCAGGTAGTACAGGGAATGTTTCTGTGCTCCTACAGGCTGAACCTACCACTGTTAGACACTAAATGAACAGCGTGTCATTCTCTCAGCAGCCTTATTTTATTTGTCTGAAGCTACAGGAATGCTTGACTGTAATGTAAAACATGAGCTCAATTCCTATGTGCAACATCAATATTCCAATACCTTTGGTCCATTGAAACAGAAAACTCCATTTCCCCCTTCCCTTTGCAAATTTCCTCATGTTCAAATGTTTTGGGTGGGTGGATGGGTGTAGTATGCAATTTGCCTTTGGTAGTTCATTAAAAAGCTGGGGTTTCAGCTCCAGCTGAAAGAGAGACTCAGCAATAAACTAAAATTTAAAAAAAATAAAAATTAAAAAAACTTTTAAAAAACCCAACCAACCCCCCCCCCAAAAAAACCCCCAAAATAACATCCCCCCCAAAAATAAAGAAACAAACCCCAAACAAATCAACAACAACAAACAAACAAACAAACAAAAAAACCACCTCCTGTAATTGAGCATTATCTCAGCTTTGTGTGGGGTTGGATTGTCTTCTGTACATAATCCTAAAGAGACAAACTGACAGATAAATGTCCTTTTTGCTTTTCTATGGAAACAGAAGAACCTGCTCTTCAGAGTAGCCATGTTACCTTATAAGCCTTAAGAAAAACTTTTCCTGGCCTCCAGCAAGCCACCAGGATCTGTAGAAGACTCCAGAAATGCCTTTTATCTTCCTTTCCCTTTTCTCAGTTTACCTTTAGCTGAGCAACCTGGCAAGGACATGTTGATCATTTCTGTGGTGTTGTGCACAGAAGCGGAGCTCATAGGTTGCTTTGTGGTAACACTTCAGTAAAACTGACTTGCCTATGAGCATATTACACCCAATTTAAAACTAATTTAAATATTTTCTACTTTTCTCTTTGGTATTGGGAAAGAAAAGGAGTAGGGAGAAAGAAAGTTCTAGAGCAGTGCCTCTGTATTCTAGGTTCATCTCATATACAGTCTTTCTGCTTTTAGTATTTTTAAATTTGGACTCCTGTTCTCTCAAGAGTGGGTACAGGCAAGCTAGCTGCACACTCCGTGTTCCCCATGGCAGATCCTCCTCTGTCTTGAGCACTCATAATCTCCTAGGAGTACTCAAAGACTGGTTTCTTTTGCTCTTGATTGCTTGGCTGTTGGTGTCTTTGGTTTGCTTTGTTTTCTTGGGGACATCCCTCTGCAGTGGGGTGCAGGAGCATCTCTTTTCAGATTGTCTCAATGCATCCACTCATCTCACAAGTGATAGGATGCAGTTGTTAAAAAACCCTGTCCTTTCCAAGAGCTCCAGAAGACTTCAGAGACACCAATTTAGCCAAAAAAGAAAGTTCAAAGTGTAGGGCACAAAATCCAGCATAAACCACAAAGAAACCCAGGTCTGCATTTGTGTTGTACAAATCTGTGCACGGTCCCCACACACCTGTGCGTGCACAAACATTTGGGTATGGAGGAGTTACATGTGATGGCAGTGTCACAGAGGGACATAATGAATGTTACCATGGGCTGTAGAAAACCCACTCCCACCCCCTCACCTGCGTTTTATTCATTTTTCATTCTTCTAGCTTTCAGGGACCTATACAGACAAATAACTAGCTGGTATGTCATTGTAAGAGTGTATTTGTAATTAGAGATACTCAATTGTATTCTTTTTTAATCAGACATCTCAACCTTATTTCATTATTTGATTTCACACTGTGAATTCTTTCTGGTTTTTCACCTTTTGTGATACTAAACGGGCCAGCAAATGATAAGCTTTATCTCCTAAACCCTACAGTTAAGCATCATGAGAGAGCTGAAGATGAGCTGTAAGCAAATTGATTGAAGAGGCCTCCTTGGCCCCTGTTTCCAGCTCCAGCGTATGTTCACATCAGTGGAGAATGTTTGTTGCTGACCTCAGTGCAGAGCTTCCAGTCCATTGCACGAGATCCACTTCCGTACACTTGATGATGTGGTCTGTGATCTGTGGGAGGAGGAAGAGAGCTCTGAGGAGCTCCTATTTGTTATGCTGTGGGCTCTGGGGCCTGGAGCCGTGCAAAATAGCATTTGAAATGTCATTTTCTAGGTCACAGTAAGGGATGGTAGTGATAACATCTCTAACCAGGCTGCCTTTGAAGAGCAAGCTTCACCTGCTTTGCACTGTGTTAAACACTGAAGTGATCAAGGGCTGGCACTTCTCCTCCAGTGAGTAAGTTCAGGTCTCAATGTGTGAGAATGTTTTTATCACAAGCCTCAGCTTTTTAACAGGACATGAGAAAAGCACCAGTGGGGGTCAGAAAAAATGAAAACTACTTTTTGATTTGTTCATTAAAATTAGATAATAATTTATGGTTTAACAGATCAAACTCTCTACTTAAAAAAAAAGTATAAAAGTCTTCATTCTGCTTGCTTGATGTTAAATGGTAAAGCAGCACAGGAGTGAAAATATCCTGGAGCCCTTTATCATCTTCATTATCTTCACTGGAGAAGTGAGTGAGTGAGTGGAGAGGTGTGAAATTCCAGCAGAGAGGAACATGCTGTTTTAAGAGGAAGTGCTGACATGCAGGCTACAATTAGACAAAAAATGACTGCTGACATTTAAAAATCATTACAGAGAGGAAATTGTGAGTGTAATTATGTCATCATTGACACTGTTCAAGTGTGCTGATGCATTTTTGCTGATCAAAATCAAGTGTTTATATTTGTAAATAGAATGCACTTAGCAACTCCATCAATGGAAATGTTCTAGCCAAGAACTACAGAAAATGAAGCCAAGTTACTTTCACAAAACTTATTTTTTCCTTTTTATTGATTTTCAGTATTTTGATCTGTGAATCATTTCTTAGTAATAGAATTGTTTCTTGTTATTTAGTATTTTGGATGACTGTTTAAGTGAGGCATCTTTGTAGGGTTGTTTTGGTTTGGTGTGGTTTTTTGCACAGAGTAATAGGAATGATCCTTCTGAGCAAGGCAAAAGTCCATTTTGCAAATATGTGTCCTGTATCAAACAGTGGCCAGCACTGGAGGCCTACAGGAGAATATGAGAGAACAATAAATATATAATTATATTCACTATACTAGTCTCACAATTCCCAAAATCTGCTGCTCAGGGACTTCAGAGATGTCTCTAAAAATCAGAATAATGAAGTCTCTCTGACCGGTTTTAGAAATAGTCCTATACTGGAGTCAGTGCAAAAGGAGACATGATGTCAGCAGATGGCAAAATATGTAAATGTTACCATTTACTTGAAGAAGAGGAGTTTGTTGACTGTGCAAATACTGGACTCTTGGCACTGCATTATTTAACACAGTTCTGCCTTGAGCCCTGTACAAGTCCTTTACCTATGACACATGTCACTCAATGACAGGGAAAAGTGACCAATCTATAATAGACACAAATGCTCAATTCAGAATGGGCAAAATATCTGAAGGACAATCTTTCTGGCTGATTCCAAAACTGGATATTTTTCTTTTTAATCTTGGAGATTTTGAAAATTGTATATAAATACACTTTATAAATGTGCAAGCAGAACTGCTTACAAAGGCTCTTGATGGAAGTAAGAAAAGGTCTTGGCTTCTAAACTGAAATGTCGCCCCCAAAAAATATCTAAAAATTCTAGTCTTCCTGTGGATGGCATTTTGTTCACAGTATTCTGGAACATATTTATAGTGGAAATTAAGGAAAAGACTAAAAGTGTGAACAATATAAAGGATGCTCAAATAATGAGGTTCTCTACAGTATCAACACTGTTATTTTTGAAGGCTGTGGGAGAAACAAAAATGTGAATATTGAATGTCAACTCTTTAGATTCAAAATAACTATTCCTCAGCTTGATCTGCTGAGCCCCAAAACTCCCCTCAGTATCTCTTTGTTATTTTTATAAGAATTAGTTTTTCTGCGCTTTTTCTTTCAGTGTTTTGGGGGTTTTATTCAGTCCTCACTTTATTGACTTTGCCCTTTAGGAAAGGGATTTTTTGCAATCTACCTATTAATTTTCTGGGTGTCCTCCTGCAGCCAGCTTTTCTTCTTTTGACATTGGGTCCATCAGTTTCCATCAGTGTCCCTGTTGTCTGGATGTCAAAACATATATCCAGTCAAATTGTGTTAGCAGAATAATGTCAAGCAACTCTATAGTCACCACATCAGCAAAAGAGCTGCTTTCATGATGTCATTTTATGATTGGATGAATAGTTAATTCATTTTTAGAGTTATAAGGATTTTCCTGTCAAAACACAGAATCCTTAGTGCCATTGAAATGGTAAAAATCAGTAGTTAGGGAACAATCTCCACTGGCTGTCTTGGGAGAGGCCAGTCCCACAGGTATTTCAGATGACTGCTTATTGTAGCAGGAAATACTGAAAAACTCTTCAAAGAGTGGGCCACAGAAATATGTAATAGGGCTTCATTAGAGCAGAAAAATATGACAGAAATGATAGTGTTATGTTACAGTGATTTCTATTATAGCATTTATTTATAGGCTACTTTCATCTTTGTCTCCCTATTCACTAATTCAGGCCTTTCTAGGTTTATTTTTTCTTTGGAATCAGTGTTTTTCATAAGTTATCTTAGTGGAAAGTTTGTTTAATTACAGATTTTAACAAGCTAAAAAATATATTTTCCCCATTTTCTGCTTGTTTTTGAAAGACAAAAATAAAAAAAAATCATCTTTCTCTGCACAGTAAACTGGTGCCACACACCTAATCTCTTTAAAAACATCCTTCCAGAATGGCTGAACTCAAACTCAGCCACATCTCATCTAATAATTATTGGTTTTAATCTATTTTTAAATGCATTTTAAAAACATCACTTTGTCTGAAATTTTGATAAACACAAGATTGACAGAGCATCGTTGAGTATCAGGACTGTCAAGTACATAATCTCCACTTCTACCAAAGGGAGGCAAACACAAATCAGTACCAATGAACCATGCTGAGTCCACCCAGATGTGAGGAATTCAGCATCAGTTCAAGATCTGACCCCAAAAGCAGCAGTGGAAGAGACCCTCTGCATTCGCAGCAATGAATCAAATTTGTATGTTGTCTTTGCTTTTAACTTAATGATGGTGGGGTTTTGTAGGAGATTTTAGTTTAGTTTAGTTGATTTTTTATTCTTAATTTTAGGTTTTTGTTAAAACCAGGATGGGTAGTCCATAACATCCAGATAAAATGTATCCACCTCTACTTCTGGGGACCTAAGGTCTAACCTGAATCTTCCTTGACATTACCCCTTTGAATACCTATAATATTTTCGTCTTTGATGTTAGCCCCTACAAAAGCCTCTGCTCTCTATAACACAGCAGTCTGGGTTCCCTTTGCAGCACCTGATAAACACAAGTGCTCAGTGTCCTGATGGGTGCTTTGCATGAGGCAGAAAGGAAAAAAAATCTCACTTCCCAAATGAGACACTGCATCAGCACAGATATTAGAAAAAGTATGGTAAGCAATAAAAAAATGCAAGTCCTTGGAGACTGGAGGGTGTCTCCTTCTATTGCCTGCCTTGCATAATATTCTGTATAGTTTATGCTTTCATTGCAAAACAATTTGTCAGTGTCTTATTTGCCAAGACATTGTCAATATAACATAATGCAAGTCATGAGCTGCTGTCTGACAGCCCAATCCTATAAGCTGTGTCCTTTTATGCATTAAGGACTCCTTCAACAATAAAAATAAAAAAGATCTATTTTTCCAGCAGTTCCTCAGCCGCTCACACAGTGAGGTGTGACCTGCAGAAGTTCCATGACAATGAGTAAATGTCAAAGTTGAAAAACACCTGCAGTGTTGTTTTCTTGCATTGAGTATTAGCAACAAAGCCAGTGCAAAGTAGTAATAGTGTTCAGAAGAGTGATTCTACTGAAGGACTTTGGGTACAGCAGTAGGAGCAATAATCACTGCCATCTCTTATCTGTTTTGATTACACGGAATGATCTACCCTGACACCTTTCAGATGGGGACCAAATTTTAAGCCCTTTAATCTCCCTTGTGAGTAAGTGTCTATCAAAGCTGTCTTTTTTCATCACAACATCAAGGTAGGGGATCTACCAATACATTTAAATAAGACTGGAAAATCATTAAAACAATGGAGCTCTACTGCTTCATGCTATTGCTAAATGTCCAGTAATAGTAAAAGAAAAAGGTGTTGCCTGATTTTAATAAAACATACTCTAATAAGAATTATTGCTAGATCCATTCCATTTTGAAAGGCTTCAGCTGAGCCTCTAAGTTACATTGTCATAAATGAGACTACAGCAATCAGTCTCCAAAACTGTTCAGTCTTACAAATCCATGAATACAACATGCTTTCTGCTACACAATGACTTAAATGAATATATGACCGAGGTGTAGATAAGAACATGCAGCAGCAAGTACAACAGCCACTGTGGGTAAAAGAAGAAAAATTTAAAATGGAATAATATGGTTTATCAGCTAAAGATTTGCGATTTTAAAAAACTTCATTCTTTTCCCCTACAGTAAAGTACAACAAAAAGAAGATCTGGAAACCTGAAAATGTGGAAGCAGAATAACAATCCAGCAAAGAATGGTAAGAAAAGGAAAAGATATTATCCAAATTTCATTGTTGAAATATTTTTGGTTCTGATAATACTGCTAATTAGCACACTTAAGTTTTATCAATTAAACTTCAATTGTTATGCATGTAAATGAATTATGCAACCTGTAAATCTTAATTACATTGTTAATTGCAATAACATTATTATCATTTTGTGATGGCTTAAATCAGTCAAACGCATTTCTCAATTTTAGAGTTGATCAAGCTGATGGCATTTTGAATATAACACACTACTTATACATTTTAACAGAATCATTAATTATAATATTTTGATTAGAGTTTTAAACACTAGTGTCCGTAAACCAGAAAAACACAGCAGTATTTGGATGTAATATGATTTTAACACTCCATGCAGCAAATGCTTCTGGTTAAACAATTGGTATTAATTATGAAAACATGCATCATTCATGCACTGGGAGTTTATGTCCATCACAACAGTGAAGCAGCTTCAGATTGAGACACAGATGCAGTTGGCAGAAGCAGCACCTGCAGTGAAACAGCTCAGGAGACTCAGGTGTTGTGATGCCAGGGCATTTGTAAACCTGTTCACTGTGCTTGGATAATGTAAGTCAGTATTATTTAGAGACATTGCTTCAATTTTATGCCAGACGAATGTCTGGCTTCTTTTAGCTTCAGTTCAGCCTCAAGTAATTATTTAATTGTATCAAGTAATTAATTTAATTATAAATAGCCTCAGCTACTTACAATTAAATGTTTAAAGCAGTCATTGGCATGTGTGGTGAAAGCAGCCCTGCAAGAGGGACTGAAAGAGCCATCAGTAGCTCATGACCAGAGTAAGGCTTCAGCTAAAGTACCAGGGTCCAGTGTTGAGCACACGGCTTCCAGAAAGCTGTTAAGTGACAGGACAGACTGCTGTTAGATGGAGCTCTCAGAAGAACCAAAAATCTAGAAAACACAACTTAAAAGGTAAGATTGAATAATTAGAGATAATTACTGTGCAGAAGAGGTACCTGGGATAACAGTCTGCACACACAGAAAAGGCTGGTATAAAAATGAAGGAATTAGCTTGGCAGAAAAGAAGTGAAAAAAGCATAATTGACAGCAAGAAAGAATGGTACTGGACATTATTAGGAAAAGCTTTGTAATGCTAAGAACCAGCCCAGGCACAGCTTGCTCTTTGTGAAGCTATGGAGGTGCTCTATCTCCAGGGTTTTAAGAACAGACTGGACTAATGTCAATCAGAAATGAAGCAGAAATGGTTGGGCCTATCCTGGGGCAGTCCTTTAATGACCTTTTATGTCCTCAGCATCTTAAGCTTTCTAGGATGCAGAAAGTGCTACATGGTGCTGCTAATCCAGAAATTCTTGCAAGAACTGGCATTCTGTAATGCTCTGCTGCTCTGCACTATGGGAGGAGCTGGTTTTCCTGTTGGGACAATCCACAGCTCCCTAAGCAGTCTGCTGAGCTGTGGCACTTCCCTGGCCAGTGGCTGCTGCCATCAATCTCATACCTATGTCCAGCATCAAGCTCTGGATTATATTACTAAACAAGACTGTAGTACAAACCTTCCAAACACCTCAGTCTTAGTCAGACCTTACCATGAAGTGTGAGCCACAATGTACAAGTACAAAATGTTATTCATCTATCAGCTTTAGTGATATCCAATGAAGTTTGAATAGTTTTCCAACTGCCTGAGGCATGAAAACAGGTGGACTGTCCTCTCCTCACAGAAAGATAACTCATAAGTGACTCCACACAAAGGTGTGCAGAGGCAAAGCTGCTCTAGGTAGGTGACCTTCACCAGAGCCTGTTTGCTGCTGTAAAAGGATGAGACACAGCAGATCATTTGCAGCCCTGGTTCTGGTGAAAGTTTCCACTGTGCTCTTCAAGTTTGCTACTCCACAAGGCAAAGTTCAGGTTGTGCTTCAGTG
This sequence comes from Zosterops lateralis, assembly GCF_965231275.1. NCBI lineage: Eukaryota > Metazoa > Chordata > Aves > Passeriformes > Zosteropidae > Zosterops > Zosterops lateralis. The sequence continues at coordinate 16,601,734 of NC_139770.1, read as the reverse complement.
GATCCAGGAAGCCAATTCATGCACTGTGTTTTGTGTCTATATTAAGACCAGGCTCTTTCCAAGCCTGCCTTACAGCACTGAGACAAATTCCCTTCGAAGCTGAAATTCAAATGTACATTCAAATGTACCTCTTGGGCTAAAGGCTCTAGTAAGCAAAAGAAATCAAAAATTACAAAAAAAAAAAAAAAAAAAAAAAAAAAAAAAAAAAAAAAAAAAAAAAAAAAAAAAAAATGCAAAGACAAATTAAAAAGAAGGCTTCAAAATCAAAAAATGTCTTTGTTTTGGGTTTTTTTTTTCCATCTGCATTCGATTCAGCATTTTAGGAAACAAATTTAGGGCAGAAAGTTCATAGGTGGTACAAATAATTCCCTGGCACCTCTCTTTTTTCTTCTATAAGAGAATATCTAACTTCCTGCTCAGTAGAACAGCTCCAGAGCTGGTCACAGGAAAGATGCCCCAACCAACTCCTATTACTGGTTGGGTGATCCTGTGCTTTATTTCACTGCAGCTGAACATCTCCATCTTTGTCAGATGCTTCTCAGCAGTCACTTTGTACATGAGTTTATAGAAAAGCTTTTCAAATCATTGAAAAGTAGAATAAGTAGGAATGTGACATGAGTGTACTTGTAGGTAAAATTAAGAAAGATTCTGGTTTGATTTCTGAAGGTTGGCTACAAGCCCTGCAGCTGAAGTTTTCTAAATATGCAGTCAAAATAAAAAATACTCACTAAATGCCTCTTGAAAGAGTAAATAGTCAAAGCAGCTTTGAGCTTCATTTTGTGCTTCACTTGCAAATAGTTATCTGACCCAGCCTCACACCTCAGCCTCTAACTCTGCGAGAGGTCACTCCAGCATAGTGTTACAGGCTCTAACCTTGCCCTGCCATTCATGCTTAATGTGGTCACGGCTTGATTTCTCATGGCATGCTAGGACTCCTGGCCAGATTTCATTGCTACCAGGGAAAAAAGTCAGGCTGACAAACTGAACATTTCCAGTGCAATTATGGGAAGACAGAGTGGCTTTTCACTCCAAAAACACATATAACCACACACACATACATATGTATATAGACAGATACACTCATATATGTGTGTATAATATCTTGCCTTTATGTTGCATTTAAGAGTTCCAGTGCTCTTCTGAGAGAAAAGCAGCCTTGTCAGAGAGCTGCAACTCTGCCAGTCAGTTCAGTCTGAGAACACCAAGTGAGCCATTTGAGACGTGTGATCTTTCAGCTGCACAGCATCCCATTCATCAAATGCTTCAGCAATGTAATATGTAAAGCTGGAAAAAACAGAAGCTGCAGATGCAAGAAAAATAAATTAGCAGGAACGCCCATATAAGAAAAAAAGGCACAGAATCACCACATTGCCATTTTGAATTTCCTAAAGCTACCTCCTCCCTTCTTTTGGGTGATCTTGGAACATATTCTGTAATTAGGATGAGAGGATAGGAGCCTTTTAATCCCCTAATTAGGCGCTGATAATTTAATAGAACACTGCAGAATTTAATGTCACTAGGTAACACTAAGCACAAAGTTGGCATTATATCCTTTTCTCCACACCCCTGCCCCACCAAAAATTTCAGATATGGCAAGCCTCAACGTTAGGAAAGAGGCTGTTATAGTTTGCAAATAGTTTCCATCTGGAAGAAGGCGCACCCAACAGAATTCAAACAATGCACACTGCAATCTCAGTTACAGTGGCATAAATTAGGATCAATTCCACTGAGGTCAGAACAGTTATATCTGGGAGACACGTGAGGATTGGGGCTAACTAACTGCAGGAGAGCTCGTTCTCACCTCCTCTCCTGTTAGTAAGGCTGGCCCTAGTTTCCAGTTGGACTCTGTCCACATAGTGGGCCAAACCTGGCTTTAAATTTCAAGAGAATAAATGTGGAGATACCAATTTTACTGGAGCTATTCTCAATTACAGTAGTGCAAAGTTTGACCCAGAGAGTATTTATAGATCCAGGCACTGAGCAGTGGCCAGCAGTTGACATCCCATCAGACTCTGGCCTCGCTGGACCGGAACATTCAGAGTACAAAGGCATTTCTGTGGGATCTGGAGCCCCACGTTTCAGACCTATGTTTGATCACAATTATTTCTCACATGGATGAAGGCAGCAATTCCCAAAATAAAGTGCACATGTGGAACACACTTATCTACCTAGTTCCTCTCCTCCCCCAGGAATATTTTTTGACTTGTTAACTACTGGAACCTGATCCTCATGTAATACAGGAAATGTGTAAGGGTGATACCAACGACCTCAGCAAAGTGCAAGCTGTGAATAGCCCTGGTGAAGCTGAGCAGTCAGAAAAGACAAAAATGTTGCCATGCCAGCTGTTGACTGCTACTGCAGGTGAATGGCTTTTAGAAACATTTAAACCGGTTGGAGTATAAACAGCCCAATCTTCACTAATGGTAAAAAGGTGAGAAGAAGGTAATAAAGCATGAGAAGTCCAGTGACCACATATAGTGGCACGAACAGCAAAGAGCCTTCCTTTGATGGCAGGAGCAGCCAGAGGCAGAAAGGCAGAGCTTGGCAAGAGGCTCCAGAAACCTGGTGTGGACTGTAAGGGTGATATGGGTACTCTAGGAAGAGTACTCTCTTGGGTGGAGAGGAGGGAGCAACACCAGCTCAGGGGGCCGAGGTCTGCTTTGCCACCTCCTCTCCCAGAGGGGTAAATGTGACTCTGCACAGCTGAGTGTCCCTTAGGGCAGTAATTACAAGAGGAGTGAGAATGGTAGCTGTATATGAACAAGGCCCTATTAAGAATTCTGTCCCATTATTTAAGGTTGAACTGATGCAGAGTTTAATGAATGACTGCTGTCTGACAAATAATAAATACACCACACAAATGAATTGCAGGGTTAGTGAGACTCTTCATGAATTTGAATGGAATTTAGCAAATAGTCCCAGATGAAACAAAGCAGAAAGAAATATAAAATGTCTAAGCAGTTCATTTTAGTATTTTCAAAATGGAGTAATTCATTTTAGAACTGCCAAAACATTTCCAAAAACTTTCAAAACAAGCTTTTAATCCGTCCATTTTTAAAGTGCTCTAAATTTTAAAAGGAAAGAGAAAAAGCTTTTAAGCACATGAAACAGCCCAAAACCAAAAATGAAGCCATTCTTTTGAAGCGAAACTAAATATTTTGGGTTGAAAAAGAATTATACTTTTCTTGATTATTTTTTATTTTGCCAGCTGTATTTCAAAACTCAATTTAACCAAAACTAAAAAGCAATTCTGAAAAAATAAATAGTAGTTAGAACCATTAACAAATATCTGTAGACTCAGAGAGTGGTTTGGGCTGGAAGGGACCTTTAAGGGCCATCTATTCCAACTCCCTGCAACACACAGAGACCTCTTCAACAACCAGGCTGCTCAGAGCCCCATCCAACCTGACCTTGAGTGTTTCCAGGTATGGGAAACCTCTTCTGGGCAACCCATGCCAGTGTTCTACCACCTTTGTTGTAATAAAACTTCTTTCTTATATCTAATCTAAATTCAAGCATTACCAAGCTTCTGTTCTAGGTAATCTGCCCAATCAACGTCTCTGAATTTAATGGAGCAGAGTGAGGCCCATTATTTTCCAAAAACTATTTGAGCTTATTGATCTGTTTTTAATTGGAAAATCTGAAAAGATTTGTTTTTATAACAGTAAAATAACAAAGGTTCCATGTGAAAGCTCACAGTAAAAAAACATTAACCATGCAAATGGTAGGTTTAGGTACTTGAAGAAATGACTGTTCTCTGCAGTGCTGTATCAGAATCTGTGTCCGCTTAACCTCATCCTGGAGCTTTTTCCAGTCCAAGGCCCTTGAGCATCCCCACTGCCCTGGCTTGCTGCAGGTAGATCCTAGGCTTGCAGGAGTGGAGTGGGATATCAGCTCACACCCAAATTCTGTTCCATGGCAGCACTGCTGTCATGTGTGCTCCTGTCCCCACTCAAGCTCAGCCACACAAGACACTGAAAATCTGGCACTTGTGAGCCCCTCACTAAAAGCATGGAAATGAAGCACCAAACTCCCATCCTCCTGAGAGGATCAATACTTTCAGCCAGAAATATTTGGCTTGCAGGTGTTTGGCTGTCTGATAAATAGCTCTAATTTTCTACAGAAAGCAGATACTTTCTTATGGAAAATATATGGTCACAAAATCCAACTTTCCCTTTAAGGAACAGATGGAGATGGAAAAAAATTTAATCTATAAGATGTAGCAACATGTGTGGTTTCCACACCCCTCCCTCAATCTTTTCTGCATGTACACTGACTTGCCTTGCTATAGAAAATTACACTAAAGGTGACTGGCTTTGAGCCCAAAACGTTGTCCAGTTTCTCAAGCTCTAACAATGGATTTATCAATCATGTTTCCATGTGTGAACCTTGACTTTTCTCAGACACCACTTCTATTAGAGGTAGAACAACTGTACTGTGTGTCACTGGATATTACAATCACATTCCCATGCTGGCCAAAGGAAAGAAAAGGGTGTTTGCAAGGCCTTGCAGACACAAAGAACCCAGAACAGTTCCCCAGGAAAGGGGAGTCAGGTTTTGTAGCTATCTTAGAGGTATGAAATGTTTTATTTCCAAGACACATATGAAGACATTCTAGACTTTATTTGCTTCTTAAATAAAAAGACATATTATTGCAATAGCAAAAGAAATTCATCTGTGTTTGAAGTTTGTTATGATTTGAGCAAAAGGAAGGAAATCCAGGGTCAGAGATCACTCCCTCCCCACTGTCTATCACAACAGGTTACCATCCTTAATTTTACCCAACTTTGCTGTTCTGGAGGCTTGATCCTTAACTTTGAAGTTTTTCCCCTTTCTGGAATTAAGCCACAACCACAAAATATTTGAAAACACAGGGCTTGATGGAATTAAATACAGTTTTTCTCTGTGAAAGTAAAACCAAACTGAAAATGTTTGCCCTTTCAAAAGATGCCTTTAAAATTGTCTTTGACCTGTTTTCTTCATATTTATATTGGCTCTGGTTATTTGTTAAAAACTGTAGGAAATCTATTTCAAAATATTCTTTTTAAAAGACAAATAAGGAAACTTGTATTTTATTTTTTTCTCAAATATATTCTGCATTATTTTATAAATGCTTTCCAGATTTGGCTTAACAATATTACACATTTCAGGATTATCTGAAAGTTAATTCAATGATACTTTACTTTGGCCCTCCTTTTTAGCATTTTGATGTACCACTGTTAATTGATTTTAGTGTTCTCTTCAGGAATATTTGATATAAAATCACAGGTTTGAAGATCAAAATCAAAAATACATAGACACACAAATCTATATATATATCTATACTTATACATACATATATATACACCTGTGCATACATATGGACACATATATATGTAGCCCACAGAAATTACTCATAAAAATGCAATGTGTTCCACCAGCCAACTACAATAAACACATCATTCATTACTTTAAAATTCTATTGACTTTAGCGATAACCTTTCCTGAATAATGACTGTACATTCTAGACACAGTAAAACTTAAGGAGTTTAACAAAACATTTTAACAGAGTTATGCCTAAAATAAAGAGAGTTTCACAGAGGGAGGTTTCAGTGGCTGATATGGAGGGAGGAAATTTTCATCAATAAATATGGTGGCATCTGCCAGGTAAAATGTTGTAATAATCCTCTGGGTGCTACTTCCCTCCCACTAATGTGTTGGACAGTTTAGATTAACACCATATGCCTGTTCATAGAAGGAGCTGGAAACCAGTGTAAATACAGAGAGTTCATTTTGCAGCCTTGTTTTCCTTGCACTCCTGCTATCTCCAGGATAGGGGTTGGTGGTATGCACAGAATAATGCAAGAGGAGGAAAACAGCCCCAGGTCAAAGCACAGAGGGAGAAAGCACTGCACTGGGGGAGGAAGAGAGAAGGGAAGGCAGGGAAATATTTACAGAGAAGCTCTGGCAGCTGCTTTCTTATAGATCGAGGTTTTCATTCTCTTCTATATCCTTTTCCCAACTTCTGACCTTGCCTTGCTTTGACCTCAGGTGGGAATTGTGCTCCTAAGGCTGAGCCAGACTGCTCACTCACACCTCACCCTGTCCACAGTCCTTCTCTAATGTGGGCTAGCAGCAGTCCATGGCCATGATTTATTATAAACTTAGTGCAATTGAAGTTCTCCTGTCCTTTGGGAAATATTTGTAGATAGAGATCGTTATGTAGCATCTGTAGTTTCCAAGTATCCATATGCAGGATAAATTAGTCGAAAAATTATTCCCTGACTCTGCATTTACACTGGAGCCTTCTTGGCAGAAAAGATTGTTTACTTATTTGTAGCAGTATAGCAAGACCTTTCCCCCATTGTTTGCAAGCTTTAGCCAGTAGATGAGAAATAAAAGCGACTTCAAATTAATACTTGTACCAAGCTCATTTATGACTGAATTAAATTACAGCTTCCAAAATGAATGTCAGAATTAGCTTGCACTGTGCTTCACTGGCACTGTTGGATCAACATTTATGGTGTCAGGCCCATTCATTTTGACATACAGAGCTCTCCTCGCATGTCACCAGACAAGTTATTGTCTGTAACACTATGAGACACGTGGACACACAGCGAGACTCAGGTGGAACTCCAGAAAATGAGCTCCAAACAATTTCTGTGGATTAGCTCCTTCAAATAAATGACAGTGATGAATGCTCCATTATAGCAGAGGCAAAAATGTTTCTGTGAAAAAATATTAAACCACATGAATCGTCTGTTTTCTGCATGGACAGCTGTAGAAAATCTCCTTGCATTGTTTTTAAGGAAGAGCTCTGGGCTGGTCTGTTATTTTTGAAAATGGTTCCATGGTTTTTTTCCTCATAGCTTTGGTGTGTGAGAACCTAGGACTAATACCATTGTTTTTCAGCCTTTAGCAAAGAAGACTGTTTCTACCCAGAGAAGAATTCTGGAGTAAATAGAGCAAAAATAAGCAAAACATTTGCAGGTCATCACATTGGTTCTGTTTTTTAAAAAAAATTGGGTCAGAAACGCTATGGTCAGATTTATTGCAATACATTTCTGGTAAAATAATGAAAAAATAATCACTCAATTAAAAGTACCAGAATTCAAACTAAATGTTATTCATAAAAAATGGTCCAGTTAGCTGAATCCATAGTGTGACAGTGACAGCTATAATAGAAATCAGCCATGCTAAGACTTTTTTTTCCTTTCATAGAATTCATGAAGTGTTTTTAATTAGAGGGAATCTAGATTTCAAAAACCATGGCATGTTTCTGTGCAACCAGTCTGCCACTACCTGCTCCAGTAATGGCAGCATGGTTTAAAAATTAAGGGTGGGCATTTGACCCAGGGCTTCAAACCCTAAGCCAGGAATAGTTTCTACTCCAACATTTCAGGTTTTCCCAGGGAAAAGGTAACTTCAAATTAAAAACAGTTGAGTAGATTGTAAAAGAGAAGGTCTAAATAATGCCCAAATACTACAACCACTGAAAGTTGCCAGGCTCAGGGCTGAACTGCATGGCTTTTATGCAAAAATTGTCATTTTTCCCCTCAAAACTGAAGGAAGGCAGGGATTCAATGTTTTCTCTTAATCTTTTCCTAGATAAAAGGGATTTCCAAGGGTTTGGCTTCAGTTCTATGTAGACAAAAATAAATGAGAAGTGTTTTCTAACCAAACTGCACAGTGACATAGTGAGGCACATGGTAAATTTAACCAATTGAGCCACTTTCTTGGCTGCAAGATTCCCATCTGAGGGCAACTTACCTTATTTTGATGTTTCTGAAGCCAGCAGGACTGCTTCCTAAGACAATGAGTGGGGTAAGGCCTCTGTTCATGACAGAGTCACAGAGTGTAGAGGCTTGTCTGACAACAGAAATAGCAGCTGAAAAAATGATTTACATTTAAACAATCAGTATTTCAAGAAATGCAGAGAGATTTGCATCATAACACATAAAGTAATTTACAATAGATAAAAACAAGTAAGGCTTGATTCTAAATTTTAATCTGTTTTATTCTTGCTTACAGTTTAAACTCTTCTTGCTCCACAACCAAAAGTCCTCAATGTCTATGTTTTTACAAAAGGAAGCATTAGACTTTAGACAGGTGTTGGACTCTGGGCAAGCAAAGAAAATTCCAAAATGAGGATTCATATCTCTTTGTTTAGAAAATGAAGAAATAATGTTTCTAATTTTTCATAAAGTGAGAATTTATATCCTACAGTCCTACATAATGTCTGTGAGTGCAGTACTGTTAGCCTATGACAGAGTTTGAACCACGGATAATGTTATTTAATTATAGAAGTATAGACATACAGAAAGCAACAAAATTGTATTCAACAGATAGCTTCAATAATGGAAGAATTAGATAATATAACAGATCTTTTATATAGGAGTAATCCCATTTACATCAATGGAATAATTTGCTATGACAAGGGTTTAGAGGGTCAGGTCTGTATAACAACCATCTGTGCTCCTTAGGTTTTATCCTCAGATAACATTATTCTCCAGCAGCAGAAAGAAAATGCCATGCTGACAGGTAACCCAACCTAGTTCCAAACAGATGCCAGGCCCCTGAGTGCTTGGATGTGACATTTGACTGCAGTTGCTTTCACACTTTGATTTATTCTGTGCTCTCACCATTGCCCTGCTCCCCCTGTGCAAATTCCTGCAGACATTAGCATGGACACTGTCACCCTGCCTGTCCACTTGTCCCAGCTGAGCTCTGAGCTGTTCAGCCAACACCCTGAGACTGACCCCAGCCAAGGTGGGGGCACTGCATGGTGCCCTGGGCATGGCAAACATGGACTGGGACCCTCAGGGCTGTGGCAGCTACTGCAGCAGCACCGCAAACCACTAATTGGTACTGGGAAGATACTTCCCTACTAAAGCACCAAATGTTGAGCCTTCTGTAAACGTTTTAAAGTTATGCAAAATAACCTTCACTGCAGTATAATATTGCTGCTATTATTATACTTGAGAAATTAATCAATTTTACATATTTTCCCTAACAAATGTTTAAAGGAAGACTAGGACCAGACTGCAAGAATTGGCATTATCTACTACCATAAGTTATCAGTGTCTTTTTTAGGCAATATTCTGTCTGTAAAACAGCAGTTTCAATACAAGAATTTATAACTTAATTCTGATAAAAGTCTTGCAAAACCACATTATAGTTAAGGGAGTTTTTAAGATACTATGTATCAAGCTTTAGGGGTTTTTTTTTAATAGTTTAACTTGAAAATCAGAGAGGCGCCTTCTTAAAACCAAAGGGAAAACCTGTCTTGTTTGCAATGAGCAGCACCAAGAGAAGATAAGACAGCTTATCGGCAACATTTGCAAAATTTGATTTAGTGTCAGCATCAGAAACTCTGGATCATTAAACGTCTTTGTCAAAGCCAGGCTTCCCCAAGAATGTGTGCAGAGGATTCGATTTCCAGAAAAGGTTACCAAAGAGATTAGAAAGAAATGAGATGTCAGTGGATGGAGAAGAGCTTTAGTCACATCAGTATTTTTTCTGAGAGGCTTCTCAGGTGTGAACTTTCCCACAGAGTAACACATCTGATGCAATGGGAGAGGATTTCAGAATGATTAGCAGATTCTTCTCAGTCAGAGCAAGAACATGCTCACCAGCTGAGTGGCCAGAGCACCTGGTAACTGGCAAGTCCTGGACTGAGCCAGGCTCTGCCTGCCAGGGCATTGCAGCCTGGTCTGAATAGCAAAACAGTCCCTGAACCAGACAAAGGAGCATTGCAAACCTATTTGGTAGTGGCTAAGGCTCTCTCTGGCCTTTGGGAAATTATGATTCAAATCCCTGTTCCAGAGTGGAGTAGAGAATGTGTAGGGCACAGAAAATGAGAGTGAAGTAAAGGAGTGAGGAGCCAACTCCAGCCACTCAGGAACTTCAGACTGGAGTCAGGGCACATAGAAATGAGAGCTGATGGTCAGCTTTGAAGCCTGATCCAAAGGGACCACACAATAAAGAAAAGGACAGTGTTACCTGTGTTGATGTGCTGTGAATCCTCAGCAGTGTCATCCTGACATGAATCTTCATCTCTTGCAGGAGGATTCCTGCTGCTTCCCAGTAGTGCCGCTTCCTAAAGTGACTTAAAGGAAAAGATTCATCAAGGAGGGGAAGCAACCAAGGTGAGTCTAGAGGAAGACATCTTCATCACCTAGTAAAATCTGTTCAGTGAGCTCCAGCCAATGTGCCTCCCAACCTGTAAGATGGAAATTATGTGTAGTAGTACTATAAGATCAGCAGGATACTACAAGTAGCTCCCAATTAGCATAAATATAAGGTTATCATAGAAAAACGTTGCTGTAAATCTTCACAATTTAGCATTTTAACATTCTTCCTAATGCTTCCTATGAACAAAGTGATGAAGAACAGGACCTGCTGTTGGGAGGGGATAACTCCCATGCTGTGCATGCACACTGCAAATAAGCTTTCATTGTCACATCTCTATGGTACACAAGAAGGAAATAAACCACCAGGAAATAGCAACATTGACTTTCAGAGAAAGAAATGCAGCATGAAGCCATGCAGTTTTGCTGGAATTGGATGAGCTGAACCTAGAGTTGTGTGAAGCTCAGAACATTTGCTTCAGCAAATTGTGCCAGGAGCCTGGTTGGCTTTGCTTAATTTCCCAACAATTAATTTTAAATTTTTGTGTCTTGGAAAATCAGAGCTGGTGCTAAACCTAAGTAAATTTTGCCATGTTCTCTTTTCCCTTGCATGTTATCAGCTCAGAGTTAATATGCTGTCTCTGATAACGTGGGGGAACAATAGTACTATGTATGTTCAGAATCATCACACACAATGTTTCAAGAGCAAACAGAAGAAAATTACTAGTGTTGACTTGATATTACTCACTGCCACAGTCCTTCCAAGGTCACTTACTGTCCCTAGAAAGAGAAAGTAATTTGTTTTTCTGGGTGAAGGGCTTGCATGGCTGGTGTGATCTTGAAAGCTGCAGATCCATGCCTGCCAGCCATCAGCTTTGTTTTGTAAATACATTCCTTCCCTCTATGAAACAGCAGGCCCCAATTTTTGTTTCAGGTTGGGTGGGATAGAATCACTGGGACACAGGGCTGTGCCAGGCTAACAGAAGGTGCAATACTGTGTGCTTAGTTAAATTGGGTTTTGCATGGAAACTCATGTAATCATTTAAAACAGAGTTACACTGGTTCACACTGGGCTGGGCCAGGTGAGATTATCAGCAGTGCCAACTCACTCCACTGCACTGTTGTAACAGAGTTCTTTCAGGTTAACTCCTCACAGCTTCTGCAGGTACTATATCTTGTCTCAGAAACTTCTAGTCTGGCTCTTCTGGCCAAAAATATGTTTAGGGGCTGTCACAAGTGACAGAGTGGCTGGTGTAACACAGTGTTCTGACAGAAACAGCACTCCATGTGCAGGGATTAGCACAGCCAGCCTGAAGTGCAGGCTTTGGTTTCCCAACAGAGACTTTTAATCCATTCCTTCTTCATGTGCCACACTCACAGCCCTGTATGACCAAGGTGCTTTTGGAAGAACATTCTGTGTCCCACTGGTTGCCTGTGCACAAGTACTGTGGTTACCAGCCTTTTACAGCAGCTGCAGTAATTAATGGATTTCAAACCTTCATGTTACTTTTTGACAAATGACTATATCATGCATTTGGCTTATGCAAAAAGTACTGTTCAGTCAGAGATCTAACCACAGAAAAGAACATTTTTAAAAGAGTGTTTATATTTTGCAAGGATTAAAGAAAGTATATGACATTTTCCTGGATCTATAAACAATATGTAGTAGAATGAAGCATTGTGCCAATAACAATGTCAAAATCTTGTTGAAAAATGAACATGAAAGCTCAACTTTACCAAATAATTCATATTTCAATTTTTCTGGCTTTATGATATATCATTTGTGCAAGAGAGAATAGTTGTTATTATTAACTGCTTTTTTCTGAAAATTAAAATCCAAAAGATGTTCACAGGTAAGCAAATTTTTCTACATCTCTGCTGTCAGAATTGAGTCCACTGATTATATTAAATGCATTTTTCTGGCCCCTCTCCCAATGTGGAGAACAATTCACATCATATTTCTTTGAACATTTAGCAGCTGGCAATTGCTGGCTGCAGAGTACCTGCCAAGAAGACACTGTGCTTACAAACAAAATTATACACCTTCTTACATGTACACACAGAACAGGTTGTGTTTATCCCTACATTAATACCAGCTTTCACAGTGCTGGAATGAAGCACCTTCACTAGGCAATTGCTTTAGCCATAAATTTGCCTCTATTATTGACTTTGCAGGATACATTTCTTATAGAATGGGCAGTAGCTGCCAGTATCTTTGTTGACTGTGAGTACAGCAATAAAAAGAATTGATCTGATGAGTACTGAAAATGCAGTTCAAATGTAGAATAAGTTTCTACCTTGACCATTCAAGCCACATAGATGCATTCTGTCTGACTGATCACCCTCAGGATATGGATCTCCTACTGGCTTTTTTGTGGGGGGCACAAGAAGTAATTACCATTGCATTTGTTCTGCAGTGGCATTTTCTTTCCTTATTGCTCCTTTTCACCCCACACTGAGAATGGAGATTGCAAGATCACTGCAAAGCAATGCTGTGGCACAGTAGGCATTAAAAGGCCATAAATGTATACAGGGAATTATCATTTAATGCAGTGAATATGAAACTGAAGCAGCTGTGAGTCAGAGAATGCCTAAGCATGGAAAAAGGGTTTAACACGGAGAAATCTGAAACTCACCCCTTGAACTTAGCTACCTTTTCGAGACAGTACCAAGTCCCTGCTTTCATGGGGCCCACACTGGTAGAGAGATCTTCCTGACAATATCAGCACCATGGCTTTGTAGTGAAGGCAGCCTAGTCCAGAGTCACATCTTATGAAATTATTTTTTAGTGTTTGGGACATTCTCACTTTGGAGCATTCAGGACCCTGGATCAAGACTAAATAGTGGTGGGAAATGTGGCTTGCTCCAGAAGTGGTGTGGAAATCACAGCACCTGAGTACCTGCCTGCTCTGGTTACCACTCCAGACCCTGCAGAGTAAGTGTATTTGACTGTCAGGCTTTACTGTGCCCTTAGAGAATGCAGTTTGCACATGGACACAGCACAGTGCCCTGCTGGCACAGGGGTGAGAGGTTCTGCCCTGCCCAGAGCAGCACCCACAGTGGGACTGAGCTTCTCTGGGACACAGATATCAGCAAAGTACTCCTTGGTACCCTCCCCACCACCGTGACAGGTGCTAGCCAGGGAAGCTGTGATTTGGACATATCTTGGTACTTAAAAGTGCAACAAATTGCTGTCAATAATAATTAAAAAAGGAGGTAGTTAAACGCACGGTACGAGTGGGAAATAAGATTAGAGATGACACTCAGACCAGGAGGCCTTTTCCAGGCTGTGGAAAAAAATAGAACACAGTTATTTTTCCCACAGCCTGAAGAAGGCCTCATGTCCTAAATGTCATCTCTAATCTTGCTTTCTATTTCTAGTGTATATTACACTGCTCTGCCAGTGCTGCCATACTTAAAGTGGTGTCAGTGTTTCCATTGTAAACCCCTATTTTCAGAGGTTTGTAACTCAACCATAAAAATTTTTGCTCTGGGCTGAAACTTAGAAAACAAGTTCTAGAAATGAAACATATTTGATTTTTTTTCCTGTTATTAAAAAAAAAAATCATATTTTAAACACAAAATTTAATTTTCCAAGCCATTACACTATAAGAGGAACACACAATGTGTGAAGTTTGAAATTACTCCAAAAGTACTATTAACAGCTTTTTAAGGCAATTCTAAACTTACTTTTGTTTTAGTTCCCAATACAGATATACTACAGGGGCTTTTTCTTTTTTTTAAGAATGAATAACCATACAATCAGCTCAAATAATTGTAGTTTTAAAACTTTGAGTAAATATTTATAGGGCTGGGTCAATTATCTGCATTTTATAAAGGCTCCTAAGTACATATTTATATAATAAAATGTAGCAACAATGCATCACAAACAAGTCAGTAACATGCTTTTAGAAAACTTCATAAACATAGTTACACGAGCCAGTAGTCTGCAAGGGATTTTTTCACATGAAAAGGGCCTCTATTTAGCTAAGAAAACCTTATTCATGCAGAAATAATCAAATGGGGTTCATCTGTCTTTCCCTTTTCCATGTGCTGCTGCAGGGACAGAGCTGGATATCCAGTGTGGGTGAGGCAGGAAAGGTGCCACACGCTGCTGAAGTTTGCAGAGCACCCCAGGGAGCTGGGCAAGAATTATTTGAAGTGAGACAAAGGGGTTCTGGCAAGGATTTTGGTAATATCTTGGAATTGTGGTTACTGGAAAACAACAGCTAGGAAAGCCTGCCAGATGGCTGAAGAGCTGACAAATACAGGAAAGCCCCATGATTTGGAACATGAGAAATAATACTGAAACAAATAATAGAAATAGATATTTGACAGGGAACCACCACTAGAAGTATGGCTTCAATCACTACATGCACTCTGCCCTTATTTTGTGGGCTGAAAGACATCACAATTTCAATAGAGAAAGACTTTGATTTTGCAATTGGATTTTCACCAGTGAATCCTATTGGAAAGTTTTTGTGAAAGGAATATCTGACTCAGAATGTACATCTGAAGAGCAAGAGATTGCAGTAATTTTCCTGAGATCTAAATAAAAACCGTGGATGGCAATCACATTGGGAGTTTTGCAAAATTAGTTCAAGGGACAATCCAGAAGTGCTAATAAAAACAGATCATAAATTTCTGTTCATACCAAACTAGATAAAGACATGTCTGGTTTAAGGCATGTTTGTAACCATCTGTATATTCCATTGACCTCTAACACATAGATAATTGCATTACCATTTAATAACAAGGAAAACAATGATCAATACTCTTATTCATAGTCTGGCTTGAATTTTGTTGTAAATACTAGTATTAGCCATGCTTCAGGTATTGTATCTAATTTATTTATTACAGATGACAATTTTCTAATAGCGCTTCAGTTCAGTTCCTACCTTTTGTTTTATAACCCCAATTTAAACATTACAAGGCATGATTTTATAATCCCTAGAATAAAGTCCATTAAAGTCACTAAATCACTTGAAACCTGGTCCAAATCCTGCTGAGGTGAATGGCTCTCTTGCAGTTAATTAATTTGGAATGATGTTTTACTCCCCCTAAAACTCCAATAAAATCTCTGTTAATGTTTATAGGAATTGCAAGCATAAATTCCCTTTACTTAAATGCCTAAATTATCTTTCCTATTTTAGAATTTAAGATATACATGCTTCATATATATGTATATCTTGCGATAAGTTTTATTCAGCATAAAGATTCCTGTGTCCTGGCAGTGACAGGAGGACCCTGTTGTCCACCTCCTTATTCCCCCAGGTGTCCATTTAACTTCAGTGAAGCTACTGGAGTAAGATAGAACATGGTGAACAATATCAAAATCTGAACCTCAATTATCATCTTAAAAAAAAAGTGTCAGTCTTCTATCCTTCTATTAAAGGAATACTTATTTAGTGTCAGTTACATTTCTGACTCTTACAGGAAATGTTGCATCTATTTCATAACTGACCTGACTTGTAAAGTTATAAGTGGGTAGCTACTAAAAGACCAGAGAGGCTATTTTGGAAAATGTGGCCGAAAGCATATTTTGAGAAAAGGGGAATGGAAAACTCTAATCCGAATATAGTACAGAGAAAAAAAATATCTGGGATATTTCAATGTTTTATATGCTAAAACACAGGAAAGTATGCACACTGTGGCCTAAATTCCCATCACCTTTCTCATGCAAGAAACATCACTGGGTTTATAGGGACCAAATTTTTTGATCTTTTCATCTTTTTTTAATATCTTATTCACAGCTGCAGTGTCAGCACTCTGCAGGATTCACTTTAAGCACTGGAGCTTTCAGATGGAACTTCTCAGTCTTTCAACATTTAAGCATTTATTTGTCTAAATTTATGATTGTTTCTATGCCAAGAGAGAGGCTCAGAAAGAAGATGGACTCCTCCAAACACACAGTAAACACTCAGCAAATGAAAAGGCTCATGACACCACGTTTTGTTAAGAAATTTACAGCAGGTGACCTGCCTGTTTTCATGGTGGCAGCAACCGTATTATTCACTCCACGTAATGAATTGGGAGGTTATGCTAATCTGAAGAGGGAAGCTATCAATTGTATATGTCCACACCATCTCTCCCATTGATTTTGTAATTAATGATGAATGTACATTTTGGGAGGGAGAGATTGCCGAGGAGGGAACTTCACGTGCAGAATAAAAATGTTACAGTAGCCTAATCAATTAGGTATGGGTGGCAAATGGGTGAGGGATGACAGGACAGAGCACTGTGCTTTAGCAGTGGTCACAAAGATGTCACATGATATCTATATTAATCTTTCCACAGGATAAATGTGATCCATTGCATCAGCAGGACCATGAAAAAGCTGTTTGTTATCTCAAAATCACACGTCTTTGATGCTAACTTGGAATCTGCTTGCTTTGTTCACAGACAAAAACATTGCAATAATGCACCAGGTGCCAAGATCATTTGTAATTTTAAGCCTGGCAACTGGCTTAAAAGCCACTTAGAATATAATTTTAGATAATAAATAGCACACTTAGACCTGAGCTTAATCAGTCTTAAGTGTCAGGAAAAGAAGGTGTGCCTTTGGAAGCAGGTAGTACATCCTCTCTTGGATGCAGCCTGTGCAGAGGTTCATCCCTCCAACCTCAGGAAAGGCCTCACAGCCTCTCATTGCAGCAACAGCTGCCACAGGATGAAGTGACAATACATGTAACCCACCAAAATATTCAGCTACAGATCTATCACTCATCTGTAATTATTGCTAAGGATGACAGAGGTGTAACAGGGCCATGCCTGGGACCACGTCCTCAGTGAACCACAGCAGACAGCAAACAGCACTGCATCAGGTCTCCAGAAAGGTTCTTCTTACTTTTGGGTCAGCTGGAGGACTTACATTTCTCTGTGTGGGGATCTTTCTAGATACATATGTATAGCATGCACAAATTTCATTTGATTTCCCTCTCTAAATGTCTTTGGAAATACAAAGCAAAACAAGACTGACTTTGGATTGATTAAGGAACATGTAGGTGAGAGATCTGTCAGTTCTTAATTGAAAGATGGCAAGTGATGAATTTTTACAAACAGCATTTCCTTCCTTCCCTGTAATGGTTTAGAAAATTCAGTCTTGTGACAAAAGCTCAAAAGCTAAGACAAATTCTCTTCTAGGCAAGACTGGCTTACTGAATGCTTTTGCCTCACTGCAAATTAAATTCAAGCTCACCACACTGTGGAGAGGAGAAATCACTTGTTTCAGTATAAATCAGGGTTAACTTGTCTGATATCTACAGTATCCTAAAAGATCCATCTTCATGTAATTCACAGGGGCCTTCAGAGAACTTGCATTGCTCAGGTAAAACTGAAGGATCTGCATAACAATCCTCTGCCACTGCACTGTTCACTTCTGTATGTCACAAACCCACCAGAAAGAGACATCTCCCAAGGTTTGGTGCTGTGGGGGTTCAGGTGGATGGTGGGGGTGGTGTTTGTTTGAGAGTTATGGTCTAACCAGCCATTCCATGTCTGTGCCACACAGGGAAGCAGAGCAGTGACACACAGCACCACCCTGACCCTCATCAGTAAGCTCCTGCAGGAACTCACCCGCACCAGGAACACTCAGGTAGGAGGTCAGTTCTGTGGGAACCCTAGCACAGAGAGATCTTTCTCTCCAGTTGTCGTGCTTTGTTTTACTGATTTTCAGGGTGCACAGGGATGATGACTGCTGCTGAGATATTGCTTACTCTCACTTTGGACCAAGAAGCTCTGAACAATTTATACCAACTACAACAAGCTGCAGGCACAATACAAAAATCTGGATTTCGGTAACTGGAAACATTAGGAACATTAGTAATGAGAATTCTAAAGAGAATTAGTGCTCCTTAAATTAGAGTTCCCCCTCATTTCAATGCAAAATGGGAGTAAGCCATTTCTGGATAGTGCTGTACCCTGATTAACAATAAGCATTAAAAGGAGCTTTGTCACTCCATCATGGTTGAAGTGCTTGTCACATTGCCTCAGTTCAGCACAACATAACATGTCATTATTCTATTTGTTATCTCCACCTTGGACACCAGCACTCTTTTCTAATTATAGGCAGGTAGATTCCTGAAATGGTATTTCAGCCTCCTAGGAGAACACACAAATGATATGTGTGGTTTTTTATCAGTGAAGATGGTTGGAAAGGTTATTCATTTTGGTATTTAAAAGTAGGTTTTCCAATGTGTAAAAGTCAAAGAGAGTAAGTTGTACTCACTTGAGGACTTGCATTGAGCTGTATGTTTGTGGGCTGAAGCTGAAGTGTTTTGTGGTTTCTACTGTCCTAGTTCTGTAAAAAATGTCTGGTTTCATTGGATACAGGTAGCTTGGGGAATGTGGGATTTTTTTAGTTTGAACTCTGCCTTCCTCCAAGTACTTTGTTCACATAATAATACCCCTGTTTCCCAGCAGGTGTTGCAAAGTGAACTAGAGTGGGTACTAGGGCAGGGAAAGAAAGAGAGGAAGCAAGTCTAAATGTCATACTGAAGTTTAGAAGCCTAAAAGGCAGTAAATGGACCATTACAGGATCAAACTCTATAAAAATCTTTACTTGTTGCTCAAAAGTCCAAAGCTCAGAGTACAGCAAAGATTGTTTCCCTTTATTTGTATGGATATTTGTCCTGTGAGATAGCATAACAGCTACAGGATTTATTTTCCTAAAGCAGACTAATATCCAAATTCAACTTTATAGGGGAAGAAGTCATATAACAGACAAGTAAATACCATAACAAGGAAGAGGGAACTGTAATTACTGGTGCACCTTTTCCCATGGATATTTGGGTATGGGTGGAAGGAGTTTGTAATTTGTTTTTACAGTTTTATCCCTTGAGCCACTTCATCAACAAACTCCTGTAAGATTACACTGCCTGCCTCAGTTCTATCTCTGGAGAAAGTTTGTAAACCTTTAAGTGTTTCATAAGAGCTCTGTGCTAGTTCAGTTTCCTTAACTCCTTTATTAAGTCAGTCAAATCCATTCTTGACTTCTGAATTAAGCACAGGAGTGAACTTTGTGGGAGTCTCAGCTTTCCCTACAACTAATTTCAGGTTTGGGACTCATTGTGTGAGATTAGCTCTCCAGTGAGCCTCTGCACTTAAAAAAAAAAGGAAATAAGCACATTTCAAAGAAAGGGTAAAATCCAGGGCCAAGGCAACTCCAGGTAATACTGAGGGAGGGGATGGGGTAAAAAAACTTTGGGAAGACATTTGTAATGCTCCCTGCACTTTTCTTCTATGGTAACAATTTACAGGCATCAACTGCAGCCAGCTGACACCACCACTTAAAAAGAAAAACCAAAACCACAAGAACAACAGATTGGGCCTCTTCAAGACCTTTTAGCCTCTCCTTGACACCTCAAATATAAGTGTCAAATATTGTCCAGGCATTATGTTATTGGTATTTTGAGACACTCTTTACTTTTCAGGACTGGGCACTTTTCCAAAAGCCACACTTCAGCTTGTGGCTTGAATAATTTTGTGAATTACTATGGCCCATTTTATTCATAGGGTCAGAGCAAAGGATTATAGTCATCTCTTCTGTCTCAAAAGCTGAACAACCTTAAGCTAGACAAGAAATCAATGTTTCAAGTGGCAGAATTCTTTTTAATGAAATATCTCAGTAAGCTGTAATTTTCCTAACACAATGACAATCAGAACCTAATAGAAGTCCCTCTGTCTTTTCTTAAAGAACACCCCCTCTAATAATATAATTTGTATCACGGCAGATATGTCTTCCCTCAAGACAGATATTCTGTACCTGGAGTGCCACAAGTTAAATTGCTTTTCTTTATTTTGCATAGTTTAATTATTTTTTGCTGATTTGTTTTTTTTTTTTTCCTTCAATAGGGTAAGTTTTGGAAATACGCATTTCTATCTATGAAATATGATAAATAAATTTACAATGAAGGAAATAATATCACAGTTTCTGATAGCTTTTCCTTGTGGACAATATGAAAGATTTTTTATTTGTTCTGGGGTATCTAAGAAGACTCTGGTCTCACAGTCTGTCAACTGTTACAGGTATTTGCTGCAGCTTTGCCCAATTCAGCAGAGGTGTCTCAGTTTTAGAGCAGAGTTTAAAACTGTGCTTTTTCTGGCAAGGCAAGTTTGGTCAGTTAAGAACCAGGTGATCCTCTGCTGGCTAAACAACAGATATCTATCACAGCATGCAATAATGGGAAAGAAAGGAAAGTGTCTCATTACCCCAGCCATTCACACACAGCCCAAACCTCTCCTGACACCACCAAGGCACAAGACCAGTGTTGGTAGAATATTGAGAACCACAGTGGATCACATCAAATGCCCACTGAGCCCAGGGTTTGTCTCCAGCAGGGTTTCCAAGGAGCTGAGCTGGGAAAAGCTGGAAGGGGGCATGTATGTATGGCAGTTCCCACAGGTTGTGCCACAAAACAACAATTTTTAGCTGCAGGGATTTTCTGAGTGGTTTCAGTTTCTGCAATGTAATAGCTCTTAATTTCTCATCCAGAGGGTTGTGCAGTCTCTCCTTGAATCCATGTAAAGTTAGAGCAGCATCCTTTGGAAAAACTACACCTATTACATCTACTGCCTGCTGCATGAAGAAACCAAACATTATTTTATTTCCTTTGAACTTGGCTCATACAACCTTCATTTGATGGTTCTTTTGCATTAGAAAAGACAGCAAAGACCAGGTTTGCCCATTGTGCTCATCAGTTTGTAGGTCTGTCACAGTTTTAAACTGGACAGCCGAAGCACTCACAGACCATTCTTACTGTGGAAGTAATTCAAACCTGCTTTGACTTCTGGGAGCATGTCTCAGTTGTACTACATTCCATTTGAGGTGAAAGGACTGGAATTATGTGCACTCTTCAGCACATGGATGAACACTGATTCTTAGAGCTGCTCTCTGGTTTTTTCCTCATTTAACACTTGGTTAACATTTTGGCTGCCTCACAGCATTGAGACAATGTTTTCATGGAACAAACTACTATAATCCCAGGATTGTGATCCTGAGTAATAAGGCTCAGATCAGAGTCTATAATTTTGTATGTGAATTTAGGATTGCTTTCTCCCACATGCATCAGTTTAGATTTGTGCATATTAAATTTCATTTGTCCACATGGACTCCTGAGGTGCTTCTGTGCTTCCTGGCAGGTGGCCTTCATATTCACTACCCTGAGTAGCTGATTTCCTATAGTCCTCAAACTGTCCCACCTTTCTGTTCACCCTCTTGTCCCAGCAGTTTATGATGTGTTTCCCAGGACAGGTTATGCAGAACTCCATTACTGAGATCTATTACATATTTTCTTGGTTTCCCTTAAAAGTCTTTGGCACAGGACATCATGAAAAGCCTTTCAGAAATAAAAGTATAACAAGGAGCTCACCCTTACTTTATCGACCACTTCACAGACATCTGATAGATTTGTAAAGCTTGGCTCATGTTCCATCAAAGTCTGCCCTGGTATAAAGAGTTTTCCTTTTCATTTTAGCCATAATCAGATAACAGTCAGTAGATCATAACCAGACTAAATGTAAGTGGAAGCATCTCTGCATGTTTAACAGATTGGACTTATTTCAACCAAGGCAAGACTGGGCCAATGAAGTACCTGCTGCTGATGGGTTTCTTCTGAGTCAGATTTGCTCACTGGGGACCCTGAGAGCCACTGCTGGCTGTGACAGTGACTGCCAGTGGAAATGAGAGCAAAGAGGCTGAAAAAGGCCTGAAGAGGGTTAGAAGCCCATTAGCAGCCCCTAATTCTCAAAGTTTCCTTAGAAATCTCAGCCAGAATAGTTATAGATAGGAGATAGTAAATTAGGATCTCACTGACATGGAGGACTGGGGAAGTGCTGAATTTCCTGTATCCATCGTGTCCGTGTGTCAGTGAGATGTCACATCCTGCTGCTCAGGACAAGCACACCAGCAAGGGAAAAATGACAGAACAACCCATATTTCTGTTACTCAAAGAATATTTGCCACTGCCCTCTCTGTAGGTTCTGTAAATGTCCAGCTATGACAGCAGAAGAGAAAACTATCTACAGCCTTCATAGCTGCCAAAGCTTTCAGTCACAGTTGGGCATTTCTGTATATCCCTTTCTCTATGCAGAAGTAAATGCCAAAAAACCCCCAATTTTTCTAGCCCTTCCCCCACCCCTCATGCAATAAGCGGTAGGTAAGAACATATAGGTAGGTAATAACATTTATTATTATTTTATAATGAATAACATAATTTATAACAACATGGAAGCAAATGGATGCAAAAGTTTTGAGCTAATCAGGAGAACAGATTTTGCAGAACCTGAGCTTGGTTCTGTATGGAATGTGATCTCTGTTCTGAGAACATTAACATTAAATGAGAAAAATACTTCCAGGAATAAGGCAGAGGCTGTGCTGGTATCAATCATGTTGCTGTGGAGCACAGGTACAATGCAAAGAGCACTGCAGAGAGCAGTAAACAGATGGGCTTCCACTGCACCACGTGTTTTACTGAGCATTTGGACACTCATATTAACAAAAAGGAGAAAAATAAGAGGTCTTTTGCTCTATTTTTTACCAATGTAAATACCTTTTATGAAACATGGGTTTATTTATCCTTGCCCTTCTGTTTTAAGGGAGAAACATAAATTATAGATTCTGAAAAGGAATAAACAAAAAGTATGAAAGCAAATGTGGCTAAATACCCCAATTTTCTAAGATTTAATTATTATCAGTAAATAGCTCCCTTTTAAGAGTAGCCCTAATTGGCTATTAACAACAGTAGCTACCAATTTCAAGGCAATTAATATTTTAAAATAATGAGATGGCTAATATATTACATTAGAGCATACAGTAAGCAGAAGTCTTGCTAATTATATATATATTATTCTCCCTACTTTGCTTAATGAAGGTGTCTGGCTTGTAGATTAATTCACTCTTGCTCTTTTTTTTATTTTTTTAAATCAGTGTAACTAATCCTCCCACACACTATTGTAGCATTAAACAGAAAGATGTGGATGAAGCTGTGAAAGAAGCACAAAAAAGAACATTAAAATGAAGATTTAGTTCCAAGTTTCAGAAGCAGTTGCCCAAAGTAAAGAATTAAGATGTGGGAAATTAGAGGGAAAAGGCAGAAGCCTGAGTCAACACTTATTTAACACCTTCTGCCTAATACTGAAAACATAAATCTCTTCACAGAGGTAATCACACCCAGATCAGCTTGATTTTCAGAATATAGCAATTCTCCTGACAAAGATATTACCATTCCATAGCTTAACTAACTGCTTTTCCTGTTTTCTCCAAAGCAGAGACAGGAGGGTGCCTTGGATAAATGGGGATTTCTTCCAAATTGAGAGCTAATCTTCCAGGAAAGAATAGCAATGAATTATTTGTTTACAGTGAAAATCTTCTCTTTTGTATTAGTCTATAACTACATTTCACTCTCAAATATTTGAGTGTGTCTTTGTGCTCAGCAACTGTTTGCTGTTCTGATTGCACAAGAGAATTGCCTTGGCCAAAAGCTGGAATATACAAGTTTTCCTGTGCTGTTAACCAGAAACACACTGCACTTTTACCCCAGGCTCTCGAAACAATTCCAAACTCCCTGGGAAAATGATGCCTGCTTTGAAGAGAGGGAAGTGGAGGAAGCCCTTCCTTTGGTAGAGACAGGGCGTTATCATGTCCCAGGCTCAGCCCTGCACACCCAATGCACACACATCATCCCACAGCCCAGGGCCTCTGCCCAGCTCTAAGACCCTTCTCCAATTTCTCAGATGCCCAAGCAGTACTGACTGGCTGAAATATTATAACAGCATGAGGAAATGTGAGGTCAACCTCCACTTAATCACCCTACTGCATCTCCTACTGCTCTTCTACATGTATGAAATCCTCTTTAGGACCCAAGAGAAGCTGTTAGGACAAAAAAACAACTGCTCAGCAAACAGGGCAAAAACAGAAGAGAAACTGTTTCAGTCTGGCAAGGGTCTCTCAAGCAGCAGAGCAAAGCTGTATTTTAACTGGGAGCTTGCTTTAACTTAAGCACCATTCAACAGAAGTCACCTGTACTATGGAATATAAAATGAAGCCTTTATACCAACAATGTCTCATTAGAATTGTGTATTTGTACGCAAAGCAGGACAGTAAATGATGATGTCTGTTAAATGAGTATATTCATTTGTAGACACTCAGAAGACAGGCATGCTCATCTCAACAGCAGCACACCCCTCAGTTAAACACAGAGCAGCAAGTGTGGGGTCCCAGGTAGGCACACAACAATAGCTCACACACAGCCTGCAAACTGTACACACTCACTGTCTTTTGTCCTGGATCACACCCATCAGACACTCACAGCAGCTCTGTGCCCTGTGTTTGCACCACGTTTAGGAGGAAGCATTTTCCCAACTGAGACTTGTCAAAATACTGTTCTACCACTCTTGTTTTTCATGCTGTAACTGTGAGAGTGGATGTTGGCTCTTGGGAAACAAGACTCAGGCAGGGCCATATGAGGAGATTAATAATAAATTAATACATACTGTGCATCCCAATTCTCTGAATATTATTTTATAGTTTTGTTTCTGTGGTTGCTAGTGCACATAGATACCATCTATTGAAATTACCTCACTTTTTGGAAAAATCTTTGCACTCAGGTCTTGAGTTGCTAAAAGTATTTTTTCACGTCATGTTGTTTAGCAGATGACCAATTATTTTTCTCATCAGAAACACAAGGGATAATAAATAATATTGTAAAAGACACTTAAAAATAATTTTTACTAGCAAATTCCCTTCCAGTTTCTGTACTAGTTTCTCTTGGGTACTAATTTGTCTAAGATCCCTTTTTTTTTGTTTCAAGTCACTGGAGTAGACAAGACTAACAGGAGACACTTAACATACACATCCACTTATCAAAAATAAATATATTACCAGTTGGTTGGAATCTGTTGCAGTACATACCCTGCAGCAGAGATAAAGACTAAACTTGGCCCAGAGATCATCTGATAGCTCAACAAACCATTGCTTTGTACTTTATCTATCTTTGGTACCCACACATGGTTCCTCAGCTTTAAGTCAGCTTCCTAAATTTTCAACCATCACAGAAAATAAGTTTTACAAAGAGCAGTACAGGGTTCAGGCAAGTGCTCAATGGCCATTGAGTAAGTGAGCAGCAGCTTCCTCAAGGGGAAAAAACCCTGCTTTAATATTCAGTCTGATTAGGGTTCCTTTGAGGACTGATGTGATAATGGGAGAGAGGATAAAAGAGCTCAAATATACAATTGAAGATTTATTACATACACACACATATAGGATATGAATCTGTCTCTATATCCTACTCCCAAAATGAGCAAAAATCCAGTGAAGATGATAAAAAACGGATAAAATGTCCTTTCTGATATCTCCTATTATTTGGCAAATGCTCATTATGGAGCTGCCAGTAGAGAACAGAGACCTTATTACCACACCAGCCTCAAGGACTGACATGGGACAGTGAGATATTACCAGCTTCCCTTTAAGCAAAACCTGAGAGAAGGCTTTTATTCTTCCACCTCTGAGTAAAAGGCACCAGGGCAGGAACACAGACTTTCTTGTGGGCACAGAGGCCTCTTTTCAAAACACGCAGAGGAAACGTCAGGTTTGGGGTTGCCAAGTACCTGATTTCAGGGTTCATTCTGTTACTGCATATAAATGTCTCTAGTGTGTGTTTGGCACGACATGCTATTCTAGACTGATCATATGTTCACAGATTGTGGAGAGTGTGTGAAAGCCTTTTTTGCTGTAGTTATTGGGCAAAGTCACGTCTGTTACCTGGTACTCATGCAGAGAAATCTGTAATCTGGGAACAGATGGTCTGAGTGAGTGAGAGAATGAGAGAGAGAGAGACGCTGTCTGGAAGACTGCAGAGTTTTTCACTCAGAGGAGATGAAAGAGGAATGAACAAACCCACCACAGCATGACAAAAACATGAAAATATAGAAGAATGTCAGTCCGGAAGGTCATTCCTTTAGAATTCACCAACTGTCTATGTACCATATGTGCATATCAACACACCAAAAAGAGCCCAACCATCCTGTTGCACAGAGCTGGAGGTGGCTTACCCAGCCAAAAATTGTGGAATCATAGACTTCCCATTTAGAAAAGTGACACACTTTAAGTCTGAGCATACAGTTTGAGCAGAATCTGAAAAAATATATAGCAACTCCTGCTCTGGATTTATTAAAAAATCTAATTGCAATAGGCCAGAACTGGATAATTCACATCCTGGTCTTCAAGCACTTCCTTTCTGGTATATGTTTGGATCTGAAACTTTTTCAGCAACTTCAGGGATGTAGTCCAAGTGCCCCTGGAACTGGTGACACCTACCATCAGGACAAGTCCATTGTTCCCAAACAGTTACATGAAATTGACTATTGCTACCAAAAGGCAGCATTGCATTACTCCCAAATAAAATGAATTGGATCTAACCTGTTTTAAAATCTTATTCAGCCTTCTTGACAGTAGGATTTTGGTAACCAGCAGCCTACCCAAAGGTACTGGGTACTGCCCAGTTCACATGAGCAGTCATCTTGCTGGTCTGAGAGCCTGCATCTCCAGGTGAGAGTTCGGATGGCCTGAGGTGCTGTAGTTCTCCCAGGAAGAGGAGCACATCCAGCCAACACAGGCACATATCACACTGTAGCTGTGACAGTACAGAAGGTGACAAAGTGCAAGAGCCCTAGCTGAAGGTCTAACAAAGTCCCACGTTAGCAGAATCCCAGTGTGTCCTGGAATACATCCCTGTCATCACCCCCAGTTTAGTGCAGCTCTGCTCCATCCCCACAGCTGCCATTGCATCTTTAGCCACAAAGGAGACACATCCCAGAAAATAAACCTCAAGTGAAAAGCCGTGACCACTCCAAACCTCACGTTCCCAAAGACATTTCTCAAGACATTTCAGCCAGAATGCAAATGAACAAGCCCCTGAATGGGAAGGCAGGACAGCAGTGATGAAGTGACAACTCTGCAGCCTGGCCAGTGACAGCCTGGCACAGCCACAGACTCCTGGCATGGCAGTGCTGTGTGAAGCAGGACAGGAAGGACAGCAGAGAGATCAGCCATTGACATTTTACTCCCAGAATGACACCATGCAACAGGTATTTAGGGAAAGCAGGACCTACTGATAAAATCCTCCAGGCCTGTGAATTACACACTGCAGGGACTCTCAGCATGGGCCCTTCTAAAAGCTGCTCACATAAAACCTGCCTGCGGGAGCAGGAAAAAGAGGAGAATCAGGACACTCCCCTGGGTGAACCACTGGATGAAATCAGTGGTACTTTCCTCATATAAAACTGATTTGAAAAGATAATCAAGCCTTAATCGAACAGGATGGTTTCACTAGAAAGGTGAGCAGTTGCAATCTCACCGAGCCATTGTAGGAATGAGACTGAACTTCTAGCCCTTTCAGCCCACAGCCAAAATCAGATGAAGCTGATTTTAAGAACGCTTCAGTTTTTAGCCAGCAGAAGATTTTACATTTGGGTGCTATCCAGTACTTCAATTTTTCACAAGAAATCCACATTGTCAGATATAGACAAGCAATCCTGTATTTTACTGTTTATTCTTCCAGCAATGTGTCAGTCAATTCACAGAGCTAATTTCCAAATAGGACAAAACATTTTTTGCCTCTCAATAAAAATGAGTGATTTCAGCAGAACATTCAAAGGCAAAATTCCTCTTCCCTCTCCTCTTTCTGTCCTGGAGAATGGTAGCAGAGGCAGAGCAGAATAACAAGAACCAGAATTAAACCCATTGCCAATGGAGTGAAAAAATCCATTCTTTGACAGTAACAAAGTGATCTATCATACCTCATGCCTAAACTACAGAAGAAGACAACATCCTTTTGGTCACTCTCAGTTATTAAAAGTATTTGCTTCAAGCCAGAAAAGGCTGGCTAAGGCACTCTGGAATAGTATAAAGCATCTTACAGGAGAAATGAAATACAATATCTCATTGTGCAATACAAAACAAAGGCTTTGACTACAGCTTTATGCATTTGCCAATTCAATTATGTAGATGGTGATCCTGCAAACATGCAAAAAAGGGCAAATATCAACTTAAAAGCCCAGAACAAGCATCTTTGCTCTCATCTCACTTGCAATTTTTCACCCTTTTGAGGCAGGATGAATTCACATTACACGGTATTACAAAGGCTGCGTACGTTTCTCTTCCTTCTCCATAGTTGTAGAAGTTGTTCCTTGTCCTAGTTCTGTCTAAGGAAGATGTTTCCCAGACTCTACAAGTCTAATGAGGGTACAAGGAAGTTTTTTTTACACATAGCCAAGTGGTTTGAGACAGTGCAACAGATCTCTTGCAAGAAGTTTTAAGCACTGCACACCATCACTGAATGCAGCCCATGGTGCTCAGGGTAAAAACTGTATTTGTTGTCTTCTGCCTGGGAGAACTTCTGAAGCTTCATAGAAGCTGCAGCCTTCAGAAAATGAGAAAATTACTTTGAGTTTACATCTTAAGGGTATTTATATACCTCTCTAATATCTCCCACTATCCCCTAAGCTCTTTAGGCCCTTAATTCAGAGAACTGAGTGATGTTCACCCTCTACCTGCAAGCAATGGGTGTCTGCAAAGAGAAACCAGTGACATGACAGAACAATGCAGAGAAATGGTTGATTGAGAAGCACTGCAATGTTAATTAGGCAGTGGGATTGCAGCCATCTGAGTATGTATACTGCACAGAAATGAAATAACAACAACCACCTCTAATAAACAAAGCTCTAAATAAACAAAAAGCACAAGGAAGCAGAAGAGCCATTCTCAGCTAAAGCTGAGCAGCAAGGCCCAGTGTGTGTTGGGATGAGCAGGTGACTTGGATCTAGGAAAAGAACAAAAAGACCTCACAGTAACTCTTTATATGCTATTTCAATTTGAAAGACACTTGTCCTGCAGCCTGAGTGAAAGCCATGAAGAGTGGACATGACCATGCCACTAAGGATGTGATAAGAGTCCTTAAGGACAGAGGGGAACGAGGACAGCCCTTCAGGAGGTGTTCAGACTGCAGGTGCAAACACCAGGCCAGGCCAAGGCCAGACTGGGAATGGTCCCACTTGCTAAGAGTTTGTACCTGCCAGCACAGACACAGTGCCCAGGGACAGCACTGCTACAGAAGATGAAAGTGCTCTCAGCCTGAAAGCAGATGGCACATTTAATATTTTTAAGTTGGCCACTGGTACAAAAGCCAACAGGTTTCAATTATGTGAATGAAAAAGCACTAGGAGTAGACAAGGAAAAGGCAGTCTTTTTACAGTGTGTCTTAGGTGTATGAGGATACACCCAACAGGGAAACAAAAGGCATCTCATCATCTAATACCACTGTTGTGAGACAGGTGGAATACATTTTGGAATAGCCTGAAGATTGAAAAATGGCCTAGGAAATGTGCCATAGGAACACAGAAATTTAGTGAGAGTACAAGATGGAGTTGAATGAGCTCAAACCATAGTAGTGAGTGTATGCAACAGATAAAACCTTATAAGGGTCTTGTTACCCTTGTAAAATCATGGTTCAGGCCTGCTACTTCAGCTGAGTAGAAGAGAACTGTGGGAAAGTGACTCAGCCACACTGGAGGTAGAAAAGCAAGATAAAACCATTACATGCTCACATTGCAGATTATTGGTTGGTTGAATTACATTTCTTGTGCTTAAATGGAATATACCTGATAATGGGCTAACTGCTTAAAACAGCCTGGTTTCTGCAATAAAGGGCTTTCTTTCAAGAGGGCTTGAATAAAGAGGCAACAAAAATATATTTTATTATCCAAAGCAAACAGACCAGAGACAAGTATTTCTCTATATTTGTCATGCTTAGTTAGGTCAACCAGGATTCTGGCCCTTGGAAAATTGCAGAAAGAAGGTCTCCAGCAACACTAAGATTCATCATTTATGTAGGAGCTCCACTAAATTGGGAGATGAAGAAACACAGTTTCATAAAAAAAGGGGAAAGGAAAAGTTTTCTGACAATCTGTTTGAAAGTCTAGGTTGAAAGCCATAAAGTTGATGGGATCTAAACAAACAATCCTCAAACACCAAGCTTTAAACAAGCTATATTGAGTCTACTTTCCTATTAAATTCCATAATTTGCACATGGGACTAAGAGGACAGAGGGGCTTAATTTGTCAAACCTTGCAACTGTCTCTTCTGGCACAAACACAGAGGAAGTAAACCTGGGAGACACCGGAAGAGGAAAGAATCAGAGCACCTGGTGGTGTGCCTGCTCAAATACCCCTTCCTGCAGTTCTATTTTGACAGTCTTGTCCTTGAGTGCTTGAACCCAACAGTGCAGGACACCATCAAAGCTGTTTGGGTTGTGCACAGTTTTACCAGCTGAGGACTTGGCCTTTCATTCCTGCCACTGCCATAGTACACAAGTTACTGCTATGGAAATGCAGCAAAGCATGAGGTTCTTAGAAAATTTGCTCTCTTCACACCCAAATCTTCTGCAGTGCAAGTAACACGAAGGCAATTCTTCTGAGGATATACAGTTGCACTACAAAACATGGTGCACATAGAAGCCTAAAAAATACAACAATTCAAACTCTTAGTACTTTCACAACCTTTAAGCTAAAATACAACCTAATTCCTGCACAATTTATGTCTGTTAATGGATCACATTTGGGTAGCCTCTCAGACACTGCATGATTTTCTCTGCCAGTGCAGCATTGGTAGTGATTCAGATAAATATCAATGCAAGTCCAATGGCAGCAACTGAAGCTCTTCACCTCTGGTGCCAGTTCAGCACACACAAACACCCTACAAGAACATCCACACTTGTTGAGATCAATAGTCATTGTTTATAAGTTACTTGGCTCTGAGTATGCCGGCTCTTGGAAATGTCTTGGTGAGCCTGGAATCTGCAAATGTCTTTTTTATTGATGCTGATGATAGGAATGAGCTAAATTACAGAAGTTGGAATTGCATTTAATATTATTCAAGGGGAATGTCTCCCTTGAAACATTCGCTGCTGCAAACACCAACAGTAATTTATGTCTCTTCCAAAACATTTGGAGAACTCCAAGCTGCCTCTGTCTAAAGTGCAACAGTTTCTTTTAAGAGAAAATAACCTATGTACAGTTTTGAGCAACATGTGGAGTTCCCAAACGTGCTCAGCACCTTGCAAGGTCAGGTGCTAAGCAGTTCTTTTTCAGCACATTTGGAAATTATCAGCAAGACGAAAGAACCAAGCTTCTGCCCAGATTTCATTTAGTGCATGTTTGCACTGAAAGCCACGCTGAATCCATCAACAAAACATTTTCTTTCTTTACTGCACCTTCTTTTTTGAATGGTACCAGCTCCTCAGAGGCCCAGCCATGAAACAAGTGTCCTGGGTCCTGTACAAACATGGGACACCAAAAGGATGGTCTCATGCTTGGCTGCCACAGCAGCAGCGTACAAGTGAGTACCAGCAGGGCTGGTTTCAGAGGGCCTGTGAAAGCAGTCACATGTAGGGCAACACTGGAAAAGTTGAGAGGCATATTGACAAAGCTATTTAGGACACAATTAAGCACATTGAGTGATAGTCTTTCTAGGAATATTCCTCTGACTTTATTTGTGCTCATAAAATTGCCATGAGTGTCTTTGATCTGAAAAACCTCTTATCTGTAGCCAATCTAACAGTGTGACATAAACAGTGGATTTATCTCCACCCCCTTTATGTTCCCATGCAAAGGGAATGGAATTCCTCTTGTGCTCAGAGGGGAACTGGGTGAGACCCAGGGTAATTCGGTGTCTGAGCACATCCAGCCTGTGACATCCCTGTGGAGCCAGCAAGTGCCGTGGCTCTGAAAAGAGGTGTTTAACCCAAGGGATGTGACCTGCCACAGTCACTCAGTGTCTTGCAGAGACTGTGGTTCCCATTCAAAGCATGGCAATCTCTATCCCAAAACTGATTCAGCCCAAAGAAAGGAAGAGTTGTTACAACAAGCCAAATGGTGCCAGGATTGCCCAGAAGGCTCCAACAAATTCTTTGTTATGATTGTTTTATTTCTATAGCTCAACAATGCCCACTGTGGGAATACACAGAGACCTGCTCTGATTTCATCTGCACTACCAAGAATCAAAGAAGCAAACTGTCAATGCAAAATAAACTGGGATAGCTGATAACTGTACTAACATGATAATTTTATACCCAGGTAGCACATCAAAGGTCCAGCCAAGACTGAAGCCCTGTCAGCTTGGCATTATACAAACATCACCAGGAACAATCCTTGTCCAGGCATGCTTACAAACCAAACAGACAAAACAGGCTATGTGTAATAGGGAAAACAAAACCACAAGGGAATTAAATGTCTGGCCAAGGGTTACACCAGCCAGTCAATGGCAAAGACAGAAATAGAATCCAAGTTTCTTAGTCTACTACTTGTGGCAATGGGAACTATGTGGCCCATCAAGAGCCTGATTAGTCCACAGTATTTGGCAAGACCTACTACAAGCCCTTCATTAATATTTAGAGACATCATTTGTTCTGTGCTCTATTTTGCTTGCTTTCTTTCTCCTCAAAATAGAAACCTTTTCTTTGGAGGAAACTGGAAGGAGCTCCTTTGTATGAATGGGGGAAGTAATGACTGCTACGGGATGTAGCAGATGGATAAATAACTCCCCCCAAAGCAATAAAGAAAAACTTCTTTATTGCAAAATATTATTCCTCTCAATGTTCATAATTGTAACTGTCAGTTACCAAAATTAGGATGGAAGCTACTGTATTTTAATTGCATACTGAAAGCGTGTAGAGCTAAACAGTGCCTATTAGTCCACTCAAACAGATGTTATCTAAGTCAATACATAGTTTTGAAAATAAGAGTCCATATTTAGACTTCAAATTTCTTTTTTTAGGCACTTGCTTGATTCCCAGGTGGTGGCTTAGGGTAGGGAGGACCATGGAAAATGAGCATTGATGTGCCAGCTGAAGGTTAGACTCTGAGGTTAGAGCCCACCCACGTCCACATAACTCCCATTAGGGGCCCATGTGTGGGGCTTTGAAAAGCACTCACCATCCATTGAACTTCTCTCTTCCCACTGGGCTTCTGTAACTTGAGGTTTCAGAGCAGCACTGAGGAATCACACCTGAAAGGGATTGCCAAATGACACAAACAACAAAATGAGCTCTATAGCCACTGCTTGAGAACATGTCAAATCTCACAGGATTGCTTTCAAATATTATACACATTATCCCAATTACTATCTGACAGGTATTTCCTTTATTTACAGCTAATTTCTTGAATAAACCCATTTGCATTACATAGGAATTGAAAAATCAGCCCCCTTTCCCCTATACTCTATTATGTTTAAAAAAAGGTCTACATCTTCTGCTTGCCAGTCATTTACAGTAAATGAGATTTGAATTCCAGACTCTGGACTGCAGCCATTTAGGATATGCAGCTTTGCAAAACATTTTCCACGATGAAAACTCTGATGATTTGAAGGTACTTCACATTAACATGAAGCAATTTATTAGTGTAAAACCCTCTAAACTACTGACATATCTGGTCAAATTAAAATATAATAAATCTGATGATGGGATTATAGTCATTATGCTGTGGTGAAAACTGAATTTGGAGAAGCTGGTGTTTTTTCATAACAGCAGTGTTCCTGACAGTCAAAAAATGAAATTACAAATGCTTTCAAGAGAAAGAGGTACCAGCCCAATGCACAGCTTTTGTGCAGAACAGGGTTGAGATTTGGAGTAGCATTGTTTGTGTGGAAAAACAGCAAGAAATGTCAATGAGTTATCTTGGAAAAGTACTAACAGAGCATGATTTGCAGAATTGGGTCCTTTTAAGCTGAAAGTGTGTTACTTCTACAGCTGTATCATTATAACCCAAAACCTCCATGAAGAAATATCACATTCTATCTTTTGTAGAAAGGAGTCCAGAAATACAATTCGTCTGTGAAAATTGAGGTATCTGAGATCTGTGCAGCCAACAGCTTCCTACTACTCAAAACAAAAAAGTTATACATGCCAGATGATGCAAGGAATTCAAGCTACTGCAAATTGGCTGAGCCACAGTAACTGTCTGGATATATTCACCAGCCTACTGCAAGTTTAATTCAATTTAACTTAGCCTGCTATTGAAGAGGGTTATCCAATTTTTATTCTCTTGCCTTTGCTGCTACTACTTAAAACATACAGAAATAAATATCATAACTTGGATGATGCAAGGCATCTTGTCAATCTGCAGAACCTAAATTTGTTTTTTAGTTCCATTTCTGATTCTATGTTTATATATAGGTGTCACACATTAACAACAAGTTGATAGAAGTCCCTAGTTACAAACTCTCTGGAATTTTGTTTGAAATCCAAATACAGAAATGCAAACAGATTCTACTGTAGCTTCAGCTCATATCTGATGTTAACAAGTCTTGTATTTCCCACAGAGCTGAAAGCAAATCCCTTATTACTTGAAAGAACTTAAATACATATCACTTTCTCAGAAGCTATTTTCTGCCACTATTTCTGACATTGCTGCCTTTGCTAGCTAATGCATTCTGTGATGGTACTTTGGAGAAGATTGCTTATTCCTTTTTTTTAAGGGTTTCACTCACAAAGAAACATCCTTGTGTCTTTCAGAGGTGAGGCTGTTCTGATTTACCTGTAAATACCTTTGCATCTGTAACAAAAACAGGCCTTTTTTAGTGCAGAACTCAGGATTATAGGAGGTGCCAGCACAGGATGTACCTACAGGGAGCACATGAATATACCAGCCTCAGTGCTCTTTGATCATGTCCATGTTCTTATGCTATCAGAGGCTCAAAAGGAGGCAGTAGCTAAAAATTGATCATTAAGATTGGCATTGCCCTCAATTCTCAACATAGCAGAGTAGGAGTTTCACAGGGTTGTTGTATGGAGAGTGTGGCCGTACACACTTGAAATTTTGTGTTTTCCATGTTTCGTAAGTCACAAGCTATGAAACAACTCTCTACCCTTCTGGCAAATCCATTTATACAAATTTCTACCAGTCCATTCAAGGCTGCATTGGCTTATTCTACAGCCAAGTGCACTCTTCAAGGATCTCCCAGTGGGAGAAGAAAGGTGAAGGCATTATTAGTTATGTCTCAAAACTTTCTCCTTCTCTCTGTCTGATCTTTAGTCAAGTATGTCAGGCCCTACAGGTCAGGATCTTTCCATGTCAGAACCAAATCCTGCACCTAACAGGCAAAGGAGTATCGGATGAAACATCACTGAAATCAACAGCGTATCAACATGAGAGTGAAAATGGAATCTTCCTGTGCAAGAGCACAGTCCTGCACATGAAGCCGAGGATGAATGGCTGTTTGGACTTAAAGATACCCTTCTGTGGGCCAGCCTCAGTACATGGCCACAGGGAGCCTGTGTGACTTTCTTCTTGCAGTACAGTTGCTGTGGTACAGCAACTCATCCCAAAGTCAGCATCAACATTGCCAAGGTACTTCAAGACCCTGAATCAAAATTTTAAATCCTGAAGCCTGAGGGGAAGAAGCCTCAAACCATAGCCATGGCAAAATCTCAGAAATAAACTCTTGATTTGAAAGGAACATGGACCAAAGCACTTCATATTCATTCTTTTTTGTATCCCACTAAATTAATAACCCACCCTAATGGAGTTAACCAATGCTTAGACAAATTCTGCAGGTCTTCTGCTCAATCAATCTCTTCTGAAACCAAAAGATACCATGCATCATTCAAGTTATGATATTTATCAAAGGTAAATAATCTTGAAAGATTGAAAAGAATATTTCCGTCCAGTGATATCTTGATTGGTATACTCAAAAATGTAAGGTTGTCAATCCCTGCCTTCTGTAAGAGTAATCTTCAAGAAATATGTCTTGCCTCAAGCAACAGAGGGTCCAGATACACTTCTGGTTTAAACACCAACAATATGAGGCATCTAAAGCAACTTTCAACAATAGCTATTGCACTTTTTTCCAGTGACACCAGCAAGACTTCTGCCATTGAATAAAATCTAAGGGTTGGCACAATATTAGGCAGTACATAATGTATTGTATTTTCATAAGTCAAGGACAGCATTTCAGTTGGGGTAGTAGAAATATCTGGGCAGATTGGCCACAACAACATTATCACTATTTCTGTTCAGCACATGGGATATCCTGATACAGTTTTGTGAGCATGCGTATTTTCTTTAAATATATTGAAGGTCTGACTCAAAGCTACCCAACTCCTATGGAAAATCCCAGTGATTTACCTAAGACAGGCAAAGGCAAAAGAAATAAAACCTAGAACTATCAGAATTTCTACATATTCTAACTCACTAGAACTTTTAAAACTATAAAAAAAAAAAAAAAAATGCTGATACATATTCAGAAGTTTACCTGAACTCTTCTAGAACATAATAGAAAACTCTACTAGTATGAACTGAAGTTTTACTACTTGATGGATGAAACTATTGTCCTATCAGCCAAGTTTTTTCACATATTTTATGGCTCACTTACTGCTTCTTGGCTATGCAATGAAAAGCTAAAAAGTGAATGTGGTTAGAGTTTTATAGATGACTAATGTTTCTTTCTTCGGTACTTTTCATTCTTTTAATGTGTGAAGTCACTACCACCTCACAGTATTTAAATGATAATTTATTTGCAAAAAAATGTTTTAAAAGAAATATTGCCATAATTTGTTTCACTTAAAATTATAACTTCAAAATATCCTCATATCCAATATTAAGCGCTTCCTATGTTAACCAAATTAATAATAGAAAGATTATACCAATCACTAAACTGTAATTATATTGAAGTTACAGAGTCTCAGTTCTCTGATTTGTTAATGCATTAAGAAAAATTATGAGTTAGAGAAAGGCTTTAAAAATGTTTGTGTAGCTTTTCCACCCTATGGTAACAATCATTAACTAATAATAGACAGTAACAAACTCTTTTAGCACATAATAAGGCTGGGCTGCTCTGTCATAACCACTGCAAAAATTAAGAAAATATCTTTCCAAGGGCCTTAATATTAGTTTTACCTGTGATAATTTCAAAGGATAGAGTTAGTCATCCAGGCTGCAATACCAGATATGGTGGCTGAGACAGGCCCACAATGCTAATGTAGAGTGTTAAATCTTACCTAGAATTATGTTCAGTGATGGATAGAGCATTACTGGATTGAGCTGATCTCACTAGTAAGAAAAAGTTAAAGCTGTGGATTGGTTTAAATTCCAGGTGTCATTTCTTTGTTGTTAGAGCAGTTACTGTTCTCTTGAGAAATAATCTGCTCCTATGCTATTCTGTGTTACCAGTAGAACACCAGAGGTGTACCTGGTACCATACAGGCAAGCAAGGACTGTGGCAGAGGCAGTTATGGTTTAAATTAGACTTTAAACAGAATATTGGGAGTGTACAATAGTGGCAAAAGCAGGAAGAAGAGTTACATTTCATCAACAATGGGGCAGGCAACTGGACTGAGTTTTGGACTGGATCTCACTGCACATCATTCTCAGGCTTTACTTTTTCTTCTTGAAGATCTGTGAACACTACAGAGGCAGTCTATGATTCACAGAGCCTGTGAGTGCAGTGAGACAGACCTAACGTGGGTGTGGGACAGATACCAGTGAGGGTGCACAGACAGCTCACACAGATTTTTACATGGAGTGTGCAGAGTACCAGTGTGCCATATTCAAACCTTGAGGCTCCTACAGCATCTGCACTTTGGTGCTGTAAGTGCTGAGTGCCCTGCAAAGATAAATGCTCAATGCCTGTGGTCCCCTGCAGCTATCCTTAAGAGCTGAATTTCCAGTCTGGCTCAGCCTCTAGATACCCCAAAGAAAATGTGGCAAACAAGCAGTTAAGAACACTCAACTTTAGACCAAAATCACCAGCTCCACACTGTCTGAATCAGAGCTTTTTCCAAGCTTATAAAGTTTAATCATTCATTTCACTCAGGACTTGACAGTGTGTTAGGGAAGTTATAAGACTAAATAAAGGAAGAAGAAAAAATAAGAGCAGAAAACACCTGTCTTTGCAGCTGGTCACCAGGCAGACCTTTAATGTGCTGCCTGCTGGGAAACAGGGATGGTCTCATGTTACACTGAGGCTTCAGCAAAGGATGGAGTTTGCAGAAAGGAATCCTGCAACTAGAAGATGTGAGGCTTGGGCTTTAGCCAAAAACAATGGAGAGCAGCATTAAATGAAAAGTTCCATAAGTTCAAACACATTCAATCACTGAACAACACACGGCTTTGTGGTTTGAAAGAATTTAAAAAAGAAATTTAAATCATCACTGCAGTTGTTTCTAATTTTGAAGAACAATCAGTATTTTACCCTTAACTACCACCAAATGCTTCCCAGAGTGACCATAGTCACCCATAAACAGACTGAATATCTTCATTTAGGAAGAGCAGACCAAGCCTGATAAAAGCCAGTGTGCTACTTTGAAAATTGCTTTACTGCCTGAAGCAGAATTTCATCTTTCATAGGCTAAATCGACCCTAATAAGTGGTACCAGTTTTGCTTTATGTTACATCCTTAGAAGCTCATTGACTACAATTGAGAAGTCATTGAAGAAGAGTGATTCCAAAAGATTAGTAGAAAAATATACATAATGGTATTAAAGTAGACATTTAGAGGGTATAATTTTAAGAATAAAAATGTTGCAACAGAAAGCAGTAGAATAAAATTTTAAAAAATTAAAAATAAAAAAAAATAATAATAAAAAAAAAAAATTAAAAAAAAAAAAAGAGAGAGAGAGAGAGAGAGAGAGAGAGAGAGAGAGAGAGAGAGAGAGAGAGATTGGACTGAAAATCCTGAAGCAGTGAAATCTGCATAGTTCTACTCCTGAAGTGAAACAGTGAAGAGTGAGGACAGGACTGCAAAATACCTCACAAAAAAGGATCAAAGCCCTACATAACCAGGGACTAAAATACATATTAGAAGCCAAAAAGCCCTTTTTTCTATACTCTCAATAATACTGACTGCTATAAAGGGATAAAAGCATTAACAGGTGCATAAGGAGCAGATCAGTAGTGACCTGCATTTTCAACAGTGACCTCTAATTTCAGTTTCATAGCATGAGACAAAGAGGAATCTCAGTTTCTGAGGGATCTAAAATACCTGAAACTCTGCCTGATTTTGGTAGGAAATGAGAGGACAGTAACCTTCCCTGAGGAAGGATGAGGAAGTGAGAAGGGTGTACATTGCCTGCAAAATGTTGCTGAGAAATTAACTGCTGGAATTACAATTTCAGGCACACACCATTAACAGATTGATGAAAGAGGTATTTAAATGTTACAATATTTGAAAACTAACTTCTTGAATGAAAAAGAATTTTAAAAATTTGCAAATATCTTAGGATTATATACAGATAAAATTTATACTGGCCCTTCAAGGGAGGGATGGGATTCCCATTAGCAAGGGTATTTGATTTGAGGTTTATTTTCTCTTCTGGCAGGTAACAAACCTTTGGGAAACAAAAGAATCCATAAAACCCATAAATTGTATTTCAGCTCTTTGTTCTTAGGTTCATTACTAGAGATTTCATGACATAAGATTCCTTTAATCTTTAATTTTATTATTCTATTAAACAAATGATAAATAAAAATTTCCTCTAGACATACAGAGGGAAGGAAAAATCACCAAAATATTGGAAAAGGATCCAGGTTTTCAGTGAGTTGAAACATTCCTAATTGGCTGGCATGTTTTGCTGCACTTATTACAGCGAATGCTGCCATCTGTTTCTTACTTCAAAAGAAATAGTCAAAACGATTAGCAAGCCAACAGAGAAGAAAGTCTTATCATGCATATAGAATACTTTACAAAGGATAGTATCCACTGGCTCCCTGTGGATAGAATATTTCTAGCCTTGACATGATGATTACTGGTAGAATAATATTAAACCGTCTTCCATTTGTGATAATGGGACATGCAGAGATGAGAGAATTTTGACTCCAGGTTTTCCATTTCCCACTTTAGGATTTGCCTTTTAAAGATCCTGGTGAGGGGGTCTGGGGTGAGCCAGGCTGTGCTCTGGATCATGGCTTGGTGGCTGAAGATAATGAAAAGCTTGCCAATGTAAAATATCACCTTTACCAGCCCAAAGAGAAGTCTACAAACAAAAAGCATGAAGGGAAGCACAAAGTCAGGGCAAAGAAAAAGACACACAAGAGACAGAATTCCCTTCCACTACACTGGTAATGTATCCTCAACAGTGCCATCATCCCAACTGATCAAATATGCATCTCAAGGGCTATTTCCTAATTGTTGAGCATCATAATGAATTGATGGTATTTCTACAATTCACCATTTAATTTCATCAACTGCTGATTAACCTGAGCTGACTACAAAATTCATGCTTGCAAAACCAGTAATGTTTTTTCAGACCCCTTGCCTATACATTAGTGTAGGACATTCGCTTCTTTGAGTGCCTGCAGATTATTCAGTCTATTATGGGAATGCTATAAAGGCAAAATTTCCTATCAACCTGCATGGCCACAATCTGAAAAGCCATGGAAAGGGAACTACAGCAAAGAGGATGTGCAATAAACCATGGTAGCTGCTACAGTCAAGAAGTGACAATAGAATAAGTATGAAATACAGGAGAGGATTCACTCCCATGAAGCCTGTTATGTATGTTTTCACCCTATAAGTGCAGTGGAGAGTAGCAAGACTCATAACTTCTCTCCATCCCGTTCTTTTCCTATCTTACCAAAGGAATCCAAATCTGGGTCTGTCTGAGTTCAGGAGAAATATGAGCTTTTTGCTCTCTGTGTTTCCCTCTGCTACAGGGAACAAAAATAATTTCC
The DNA here is from genome assembly GCF_965231275.1 of Zosterops lateralis. NCBI lineage: Eukaryota > Metazoa > Chordata > Aves > Passeriformes > Zosteropidae > Zosterops > Zosterops lateralis. The sequence continues at coordinate 16,560,911 of NC_139770.1, read as the reverse complement.
AACAAAACTGCTCTTTTATCATCTATTTTTTTGCTTTACTTCACAAAAAAAAACTTTATTAATTCACTTTTGTGCTTTACTTTTTCTTCATGTGTCAATGACAGTACTAATAGTATTTCCTGATTTTACAACTGCCTGAGTAACAGAAGTATGAGACATCCAGGCCAGGGCAGAGGCACACCCACCAGTGACCCCTGCCTTCACTCCTATCTGTAGGCCACAGAAAGAAACAGGCAGTCTTAGAAGAAACAGCATACCAACTTTTTTTTTAATACAGAATGTCCAGGCTGTAGAGCCACCTGCTCAGAGACGAATACAGCAAGCAGGGAAAAAAGAACAGAAGACAACATGGACAGGGGTAGATGGCAATATAGGGAGGAGAAAACACCAAAACAACAAACTATTCACAAAAAACAAGAGATGATTAACAAATCACCCATGAACATTTGCTATCAATACCTGTGGACCGACCACAAACCATAAATAAGAAAGAACATACAAGCTTCAGATTAGAACAATAATCCTGTCTCAGCTGATAAATGCTACTGGTGACTGGAGTTTGTGTTTTTCATCTACTCTCTTAGAAAAAACTAAAAGGAAAAAAAAAGAAAAAAAAAAAAAAAGAAAAAAGGAAGGTATCCACACACAGGGTGTGGGAAACAGGAGAATGGCCATGAGCTGATGTGATAGCTGCTGGCTCTTACAAACTTGAAAGGGAAACGTGAGAAAGTGCAAGAACAGCAGCACTTACATCACAAAGGCAAAAGAGCCGTCTGTGGTCTGTGCTATCGCACTGGAGGGTTCTCCTGTAGCCAGGGACTCAGCACAGTTCTCAGGCACAGGGACCTTTGGAAATGCAGATAAGTTCAGGGGAGATATATGAGCCTCTAAAAAGGATGTAAAAAAGTAGGGGAATTCAATCAACTCCTCTGTGAGCATTGGTGACTACTACACAGGCTTCATTTGTTTTAGAGAACTGTGTACTAGGATGTTTCTTAACCAAAGGGAAAAAAACTAAAAAACAAAACCCTAACAAAACAAAACCATAGCTTGGAGGAAGGTATCTTTTTCTTCTAGAAGTGTCACCATTCTCCTGCCAAGAGTGAACATTTAACTGTTATCAATAGGCAAATCTGAAGTTGAACAGAGCTGCCTAAATCCACTTGTCACAAATATGTCTACTGTGTTACCAGGACTGTTTTTTGACAAATGAATTGGAAACCAGCCTATTCATCCTGTATAATAAACAGCAAGTGCTGGAGGGTGTTTAACATGCAAAGGGTACACACCACAGATTGCCATGCTCACTGCATGACAGCCACCAAGGAAACTCGTTGGACACAGACTCCACATTCCTCATGGAAGGGAAGAAATGTCATTTAAGGTAATGTGTACAACTGGTCAAATCAGTGCTGACAAATACATTTGCTGACAACTTCAGCTCTTTTTCCAATTACCAGCTGTTTGCAAACAGACTACTGCTGTGTTTGTTATTGTAATTGTAGGACAGACAATTGAAGTGCCTGAGCCAAAGCCCCAAACTCTCATTGACTTCACTGGGCTTTGGGAAAGGGCTGGAGATGAACAAACTTTATGCAAAGAATTTGTGAAATATTCACTTGGACTCTTTCCCACTTTTTATTTATGCTGTGTAACTGGTCATTCATATCATACAGTTTTGGGGTTTTTTTTACTTCCAGGATACATATCTGAAATCTTTTAATTAATAATTTAATAGCAAATAATTTTTGCATCTGAATGATTAACCATATTCACACAAAACTAAAAAACTATGAAGGGCAGTCATCATCCAAATGTTTGTGGCAGTACAAATATCTATGAGTGGCTGATACCAAAAGGCTGCAGAAAGCCTGGGATGAGCTGTGGCAGCACTTCCCAGCATAGTTTTAGTCCATTCATGAAGCTACTGATGGATCATCAGTCTGAAGCAGGAGCAGTCTCAGAACAAACTGCACTCAAGACTGAAATCACCACCTAATCTGTCCTTCCACAAAAAAGAAGAACCCAAACACTGGGAATTAAACATGCAGCTGCTTCATTTTTCAGGATCTGGAATTATATTGCCTGCCTCTACAGTGGGAAGTAGTTGTCTTTAGAATTCAGCCCTGCTTTGGGTATAGCAAACAATAGTAATAACATATCTGTTCCAAAGTACTCTAGAAAAAATTCTTCAGAGGATTTAACATTTAAGAGTGAGATTATGATACATTTACCTTTGCAGAATACCTCAATCTAACTGGATCTCAACAGCTTTTTTGGAAGACCCATGGATCATGTCAGGTACAGCATGGTATCATAATCTGATCCTTCACTTCTAAGTGTGTTAAGCAGTATGGATCCTGTCAATTGAACATATCAGAAAGTTTCTCCCTGATATTCAGGCATGTTTTCATATGTTCACTTCCTCTCCTCTTTTTACAGTAACTTTTGTCCACCTTGGCTTTCACCTGTCAAATAGTGGGTGCTGACCCTAGATTCTTCTAACCAAGTCATCATGGAACAATCAATCTTTTTAATGGGGCACTGAATAGAACAACATAAACTGCAGAATTTACATTGCAGAGTTACTACCTACCACTGCTACATCCACGTGGACATTTTGGACCATGTCTCTTTTTCCCTGAAATTCCTTCTCCTGGAACATACCCAGTACAGATCAGATATTCTGATTATTTATATGTTGTCTTACGTTGAAATCCCTTTTCAAGAAACAAGCCCCCAAAGGCACTTCAACAACCCAGAAATTCATGAGTGATTGGTTGAAGCTCTGAGCAACAAGACAACAGCTTGTAGCATATCACAAAGATATTTTCCATCCTTTTGATTACCTTATTTATTTTCCAAGTATTGAATTATAATGTTTACTACAAGGAGCATACAAACACAATAAAATGTGCCATCTTTTAACATAAAGTAGCTCCAGCCATATATTTACCACTTGATTTACAATAATTTGTTCCTTCTTGTTTCTGTATCTTGATGGCAGCAATTAATGAATGTAGAGAAGATAACATTGGTTTGAGTGTTCAATGTGACACACAGAAACATTGCTGTAAATGATCCTAAAAGCTCATGGAAAAGAGAACTGGCAAATAACATAGGGTATGATGAGCTGAGCCAAGAATGTGATTTTGGACTGTTTCCATTGCGGTTTTCACTTCAGAGTAATTTGTATGATTTGGAAAGCCAGCAATATAACTCTGTGTAGAGATGGGTTATTTGAGGTAACCTCTATGTTTTAAGGATGGGGTATTTTTATAGCCATGGACCAAAAATTAGGTCACATGCTAGAGCTACCTAGAGCTAGGAGGACAGAGAATCCACTGTTTTTCATTTCTCACATTATCTTGTACCATACAGAGACATGTATTTTACTGTTCTTAAAATACATAGCTATTAATATGCTAATGGCACGATGAGCAAAACAGCACAGCCTAATAAAACATCCTTTTAGCAGAAATATTAACTTTTCACATTCTTAAAGGCTAGTTTTCACATTAAATTCCTCAAGAAATGCAGTGAAGTAGAAGCATAAGACTGTAATATTTGAAACTTTTAAATTATACTGGATTTTAATGCATTCCAAGTCCATGTGACAGTGCAGCTTGTCTGTTTCGTGCAAGATTTTCTGTGATAAATTTTGAGCTAATTTTTAGAAAACAGTTGAACTTTTAAGCTGTTAAAACTATGGTTTGTACATAAAAACACAGCATTAGTGGGCACAGCAGAGTACATAAAGACAGGACTACCATCGTTTAACATATGTGGAAAATATTTTCTCTAGCACAGAACATGGAAAAGATGAAAATATTCAAATTCATAAAATCCCTTTGAAATCAGAAACAAAATTTTATAGTGGGGCCTTTAAAAACAGGTTCAGATCCCCCTCTGTAGTAAAGTTTCAATGAAGAAAGTGAAAATACCTAATTTACATCAATAAAAATTATAAAATCAATATATGGTGTCTGCTTAACTCTCATTTTACTCCCCCCTGCACTGCTTGCAAAGAGTAAAACACTTCCAAGATATGTTTCTTTTTCCAAGATTTCTACAGGACCAATCTAACATCAGTTCTGGAAATTGTCTTCACTTACAGTGTGAGTTAGAGAAATATTCATAGGGTCAATGTCTTGAAACATCCTGATGTCCTTGGCCAGAAGTCAGGTGAATAAAAATAACAAAAAAATTTGCAATTCTGTAGCATTGTAAAAGAAAATGTAAAGAATTATTGAACCGTACTAACTAAAAATCACTGACACTTAAACAAGGGATGTTATTCTTTCTCCCTTTTTTTCAAAAATTTTGAAATGGTATATAGGATGGTTGCTTATAAAAGTCTTCAAATTTATTGGCATGATCTAAATGAGAACTGCAATCATCTTCTGGCTCATTCCAATTCATGAAAGCTCAGAAATACAGAAGAAAGTCCTGAAGCTCATAGCCCCTCTACAAGATAAATCCCTAGCATGGATGTTAGGCTTCTCTCCCAGCCCTACTCCTCACAAGCCCACCCATCACAGAACTCCTGGGTGGGAGAAGCAGCATTTTGGGGGCTGCTGGGACACTGGGCTGTAACACCAGAGATCTGAGTGCAGCATTGTCCCCCCCGGAACATCCCAGGCTGGGGTATTGCAGATCCCAGAGCTAACTGAGATAATACAAGAAGAAAATCAATTAAAGAATGAGTTGAGGGTTAGAATGTGAATGCACCAACACACATCTTGGAGTCACCACATCATCTCTCTACATCTGGTAATGGTACCTAGGGCTGTGCTCTGGGGTCAAGCACATGCCTGAACCCTACCATGACATCCCAAATCTGTGGTACTGCTGCACAAGCAGTGGCTGCTTTGGCTAAAGCTTGATAATCTGTCTGGATTGCATGGAGAGCCTCTCCAGAGTATTCCTCCACACCATTTCACTCCTAAAATAACAGACTAGACACATGATCCCCTTGTTTCCTTTTATTTTTTCACATGTTTAGTATTCATTAATACTTTTCTCAAGTACTCACACCTATTTCTGCTCATGTTCCACAGTGAACATGCTCAGTTGTCTTCCATATGCTGTTGTGGACCTCCAAGATTGTCTCTTCTTCTCATATCCACTGACAGGGACTAAATGGGTTGTGGTCTGGACAAGGATGTGTAGTTATGGTGACAGGACACTTATTACCAGACACTTACTAAATCTTGTTAAAGGTTTTATGAAGAGAAGAAAATCTGATTTTTATGGGGGCAAGTTAAAGTCTACTGGGGATTAAAGGGTTTACATTGTTCCAAAGGATGTTCAATGCAACTGCCACAGCTTTTGCTAAATAAAGATTTTATCATGACTTTACCGTCTTGGTCTGGACTGCTTAACTGACACTTAAAGCTGGAGAGTTTCCTATGGAAGACAAGCTTGGTGTCCTTTTAGAAAAAATATTGAAATCTGTTTTTATGAGGAAAGAAAGAGTTTGGCCAACAAAAAGGTCAGCTGGCAAATTTTGTGCCCATGGAGTGTTATCTAAGATAAGTAAAAGCAACACTGTGAGACAAAGGCCAGAGCATGCACTTTGCCAGGCACAGCAGCTTCCTTTATCCCTCTTGCCACGCAGCAGTGCCACATGGTCAGCAGTCAGCACAGGAGACAGATCAAAGTCCTTGTAATCCTGTTAGGAGGCTCTTGATATCGCCTGAGACAAGGGAAAATGAGATTTGTGGATAATCTCAGCTCATCTTAGCTGCAAATGCCTACAAGGAAAACGTGACTGTATCCTGCCACATTTTACACACACAAAAGTCCCCTTGTCTCTTGCTCTTTTCTGGAATAATGTAACTCAGGCAAGTGGAAATACAGTGGTGGTTTCTAGTTCACTGGATTTCTTACAAGTGCAACAGTACAAATTAATGCAGTTTTTCCCCCTGACTGACCCCACTGGTGAGCTGTGCAGAGGTGTGCTACCAAACCTGAAAAACCACAATTCTGTTGTGATTAGAAACTTTTGGGATGTCAAAATGTAGCAACATATTTGTGCTTTGGCTGTTTTCCCTAAAGGTGTACACTAGTGGTTTTAATAAACCTTTCATTTGCAAAGTTGGTGCAGGAGTAACTGAAAAATAAACCTAAAGTGTCCAGAAATGCGCAGGACCATGAAACAATGCAGCACAGAAGAGGTGATGCTGCTTTCTCTTCATTTTATTTCCCCATGGAGCCAATAAATACAAAAAAAAAAAAAAAAAAAAAAAAAAAAAAAAAAGCACAGGGTGTAAAACCTGAACAGGAGAGCAGATTCATTAGGCAAGCTCTGATCTCCAGTACATTCACTGAAAGTTCTGGTTTTTTAAGGAAAGTTGCCTTGTTCTTACATAACCTTCAACAGTTCACTACAGCAGGGTAAGTGAGGGAACAAGATTAACAGATACGAGGTATTTTTACTGCTTCACCCAAAGATTCACAGAATTTTCTGGGAATTTTAACACTTTTTCAAAACAATGTGTGATTTTTCATGTTGCTATCAGTGCTAGGAGAGATTTCTACATAGCCTCCAAGTGATTTGTATTGAGCAGTCTAAGAAAATTATTTTAAATCCTTTTTCAAACTAACAAATCCGCTAAATTTATTTTTGATAGGAACCAAAATTCTGTTATTAAATATACATGCAATGTCATTGCATTCTCAAAGTGCAAATCATTAGGCTGCTACTCCTACCAACTGTTGTGTGTTACCATGAACTTGGCCATGACAAATGCTTTCTGAGTTAACTTACAGGAAATATATTTTTGTCAATTAGCACAGATTGTGTGATCGAGGAGCAAGATCAGTGAAGCATAATAGATACAAGTCAATATCTGCCCTAAAATATGACATCTATTTACCTAAGTGCAATGTCTTGGCTTCATTTACTGTATCACTTCCTGCTTCCCTCCTTTTACTAGGCATACATTTTAAAAGAGACTGGTGTAAACAAAGCACATAATATAATTTTAAATGTACTTACATCGCAATGCTGTTCCACCAGTAGGATTTGTTTGCCTCCCTACCATGAAGGTCCACAGCTGATATTTTTACCAGCAAGTCCTCCAAACAATCACTGACTTTGGGTCACAAACAATCTGCCACAGATGCAACAAACAGAACCATTTCCTCACATTCTGCAGCTCCACCAAAGTAGAAGGTGAAGGTATGAACACATCACAACAGCCAGAGGAAGCACCAGCTGTGCAAACACATGGCCCAACCTGCAATAAAATCCTTTCTCCTTTCTACAACAGCTGCAACAAAGTCAGGCCTCCCTAGATACAGAAAATCACTATAATTTCTCCAGTGGCAGAAAACCAGTGAACAGCCCATAACAAAGAGCACCCTGGGCTATTAGTTAGCCTGGGATTCAAGAACATCAGCATTTCAAAGTCTTCTGCCATCCAACAGGGACCAAAATCAGATCTTCAGCCACATCTGCCCAACTTCACCAATGGCACTGAAGATCTGAGACTTTCCTGCTCAGTGCTGAAACCTTGAGCAGAGCTTTGCATCCAGCCAGGCCAGCAGGGCTCTGTGTGGAAATGCTTCTACAGATGAAATCAGCAAAGCTCTCCCAGTAGTTCAGGACCAGAGCCTCTGCTCTCACAGCCTTTAGGAGGATGAAGGCATTTATACAGACAGCTGAATCTGAGGGATGAAGGACAAGATGACCTTGAAGATGGGTCTTGGGAAAAGAAGAACTTTGCCTCAGAGGAAGGACCTAATCTAAATGATAACAACATGTGAGTCTCAGATTTCTTCTGCTTTCAAGCCAATTCTCTAAGCATTCTACTTTATTTTTTATTCTTCTGTTACCATAACATTAAAAAGTGTCTTCCTTTGAGCACACCTTTTGAGATGTGGGCCTGAATTCCTGATTTTTGAATGGGGCATGCTCAGCACTCTGCAGGACAAACAGGGAAAGGATTTCAACATAAACCAAATGGATGTACCCCTAACCACCAAAAACTTGAACATTTTAACCACAAAAGAAGTCTGCATATGTAAATGTAAAAATCTTATTACACAAAGTCCTTGTTTCAAAATATAGCTGATAATACAGCATTAAGCAAATTTGCCAATAAATCTCATTGAAAACATTCTGCTACCAAAGAAATGAGATAAAACTTCTACAGCCTAAAACACATGGCCTGATACTTGAGAACAAACCAAGAATTTTTAGCTGCTCAGAACTGAGATATGCAATCTTTGGAGCAAAACTGATCACTGGTAAACAGTAAAAAATAATACTGTCCATATTGACTAAGCAATCTATTGCTGTTTACCCCAGAAATTACTGCACACAAAAAAATTACTCAAAAAAAAAAACAGCCTGAGAAATCTTGGTGTATGCTGCTATCCCTTTCTGTTGTTCTTTAAGAAATATAACGGAAACTAATATCAAAAAAGAAACTATTTTTTATGTTGTTTTTTGAAAAAAATACAGGAAAAAAATTATATAAAGAAATTAAACTTGGTACATTTGTCCTTTTCACTTTTTCTCTTCCTGTCAATACTTCCAGAACTTGATTTACACAAAGAGAAGAAAAGGTTACTATTCAAGGAAAGTAACAAGGAAAGGAAGGGGAAGTAACAATAAAAAAAAAAGGATGATGCACCTTTGTTTTTCCTCAGTCACAATAACTCTTTAATATTCATACTGGCCTCCACCAGGTCAGTTCCAGTCTCAGCATACACCTAATTTCCATTAGCAATAATAATTGATGTGTGCTCACATAAAAAGAGAAATACACTTTATCAAGTCTTAGAACTGGACAACAGATTTAAATGAAGAGAACTTGGAGAGGCTTGGAGACAAGTGAAGCAGTGCATTAAAGTTGATAAAGGATAAATACTTAACATACTTGAAAAGATTTCACATCAGCAGTAAAAGGCCTAAAAAATCATGCAAATGAATAGAAGAGGACTAAAAAATCTTTATGTAACAATGCATGGAGTAAATAGGAAAAACACATATAATATGAAATTATTGTATTAAAAAGAAGAAGAGAAAATATGGCAGAAAACTTTAAAATATTTACTAGATAGATTATTCTCCTGAAGGATGCTAGGGAAAGAAAATATTGCAATTATCAGACAAAACCAATGGTCAGAATTGCATACTTTTCCAGCCTTGGTAAAACCAATGTGTTGAATTTTAGTAACATTCGGAGTTTCACACCCCAATCCATTAAACCAAGCGTTTTTCTCTGATTACATTTTCATAAAGATCAGGAATTAGAAACTGAATTCAGATCAGCCAAGATTTGAGTTTTCATGAAAGTTTTCCTAAGGAGATTGTGCAAAAGAGTTACAACATCAAACTCCTTAACTGAAACACTTTTAATTTCTTTCTTCTATTCAATCTTCAAACAGAAGTATTTAGTTTGGGTCAATCAAAACATTTGCATTGTAAGTTTGAAAACACTTCATTGAAGCATTGAAAGTGTGGGGGCTTTCATTATTGTTTTTTACTGCTATTAACTTCAATTACAAAGGCAACAGTGGTTCCAAACACTACACAGATTTTCTTTTTGTAAACTTTTTTCAATTTTTGTGAAAAAGTTCACACACTGTTGAAAAAAACAGGATGAGTTTTTCTTTCTTCTGAAACTTGTTAAGCCAAGAGATGGCCATCTGATTAAAGAGAGTCAGAACTTTCACATAGAACACATTAAAAATATAAATATTATAAATCACCAAGCAAAATATTGATAGATATTTTTTACACCATTACAACCCTTCATATCCATTTAAAACAGTAGAAGCAGGCTACAGATTTCATTTTCCCAATGACAAGCTGCATACAAGACTTTCATTCTAAAACCAAGTCTTTTGTAAGACCCCTATGCATGCACTGCTCCTTAATCTTTTCCTGGAGGCAGTCAGATTTGGGACTAAAAAGGTAATGAGCCAGACAACAGCACTCTCAAGTACTAAGGATGTACCTTTTAGTAAGTCTAAAAATTCAGTTCAAGTTTCAGAACCTAATATATTCTACTCATCTACTACCTCATCCTGAAAGCACCTGATTTTCCCGTGAACACTAACTGCCTCTATCCATAATCCAAGCCTTGTAGTTTTGACATGGCTGAAACTGTGTTCCTTTCTTATTTATCAGTATCACCACTCTTGACTTCAGAGTCCATATACTCGGGAAGGATCCAGATGACAAATAGAAAACTGTTCTGCAAGAGAACTGAAAATTTCATCTTTCCCCATCCCACAGACATGTCAAGACAAGCCTCTCCTCACAGGACCTTCCTTGTCCCAGGGCAGCGCACTCTCAGATCTTCCTGCTGGAAGTTGGTTACGCCCACTGTTCAATCCACTCCATGTGAATTATTAGCTGGAATGTACAACTTACTATAAAATATTTTAGCTGCAACTCCCTTCTTGTAACAAGTTTGGGACCTTTTCTCAACACAAAATTGCCAGCAAGTAAATCCTACGTGCTCTTGATTCTAGATACAGGATTGGCACAGGCTCAAAGCCTGGGTTATATTATGTTTACACAGGGGAAGAAGGGGTCATAATTAGTCTGCACTGTATGCTAAGGAGTAAATGCTTTATGAAGAGTGTGTTCCCTTATCAAATGGCAACTCCTGTGACAACAGTTTGTCCCTCCTAGAAAGAATATGATACTTAGGCATTTAGAAATAATTCAAAAGTATCCCTTAACTAGTCCCCAAGAAAAAGAGAGCAAGCCCAGAGAAGTTCAACCACCCCCAGAGAAATGTTGTTAGAGAATCATTTACCATTAATCAGAAGAATGAGTTCACACAGGACATCCAGTCTTGTCACAAGCCTCTCAACATCTTTGAAGAGCAGGGATAGGCAGCAAACTGCTGTCCCTAATAATAATGGGAAATTGTTAGGTTTTCTTCACCAGCTCTTGCAGGGTTTGCCAGAGGTATCACACCACTTTTAATGCTGCAGCAGAAAAGAGAAATTGTCTACATAGATTTGACAACCTTGTTTCTTCTAACCAAAATGATCAGAAAATGCACTTAAGAAAACTCTCTCTTGTCTTGCAAAAATGTGTACCCGTACATGACTTTTCTGCAGCAAAAGAAGTTTTCCTGGTTGCTTAGTGCTGTGCACAGTTTGCATTTCAGTGATAACCGAAATGACAGCCCTATGCCCTCCCAGAACTTCAGTGGACATCATTGTGTCCTCCTTCAGTTTTTCAAAATAGTTCCACAGTTCCTTCTATGAGAGTTATGCTATTTGTAGCTTTGAATGCAGAGGCATGGGTGATGAAATTTCACCCTCCATAACAGCCCAAATACCAGTAAAGAATTTTACATATACAGTATTACAGCTGGCCAAGTGTACAATATCCTTGCATGCTTTGACTTTACACCAAGATATCAGAAGTCATAAGAACAGGCTGGGTAAAAATCCTCTGATGAATTGAAAACTGATCTTAAAAAAAAAATTCAATGCAGGTTCTGAATCTAAGGGACAATTACACAGTTAATTTCAGAAAACAGGTGGGTACTCTCCTGTTTCTAGGTGTGTTACAGATCTATTAAAACTTCTGAAACAAACCTTAGCAAACACACACCTAACAAACTTATATATATACATACCTAAAGGTATATATAGTCACTCACTCACCACATCCTTTCTAGCCTGATACACAACTTTCCAGTCTTCTCTGGATTAAGTGTCACAGAAGAAGAAGAAGTTAGCTGAGAATCTATTCAGAACACTCAGAGATTTTCCAGTTATCTCAAGAGAGCTTAGTTGTGCTGATACTTTTCCATGGAGACAAAACTCCATAAACCAGGCACAATTCAGGGTATCCAGTTCCTACTGCACCCTCCTGTTCAAAGAGCCAATTCCCAGAGTGCTGCTTCCTGACTTCTAGAGGCCTTTTCCACACCATTTTTTTTTTTTTCCTCCCTCCCGATGCTTTCTTCACATCTTCCTTGGCATTACAGCTATGCCTGACAGTCTCCTCCCTAGTATATTGGCAAAGAAGAACTCACATTGACTTTTACAACACCCATTTATTTCCTGCAGAGGTGGGTACAATTCTGAGGTCCGATAGCCAGCTTAGAACTATGTATTTGAGAAACTGTCATGTCAAGGGTCCCTGTGTATATCAACCACCACAGATGGAATGGATAAGCAAAAAGAAGCATCACAACTAATGGAAATATCTAGTTCTATAGGCACAAATTTACCATGCAGACCAAAACTCCATCCAGCACTCCTCACACAGATGAATTGTGTGCAGGTGCATTCACAAGGCCTGCAAACTGCACAGCACAAGTCACCACTGCCTGGGGGGCATCTTGTACTTATCCAGAGCTCCCAGTGGAAATCAAGGTAGTAGCAGTTAATTGCTATGTGTATTTTATAGGAAGCCAGGATAATTCTTCTCTGGCTAACAGATGGTGCACTTTGCTATGACATGGTAGATAGACTGCCACAGATCTCACTCCAGTCTCAGGCAGGTGGGTTGGGAAAATGGGGATAGTGAGAGATGTGAGTTTGTATTTGACACAAACGTGTCATTTGTCGGTTTTAGGCATGCCTGTTCCCCAGAGATGATCTACAAACCTTCCCAGGGTCACCATTTCCAGCTGTCTTCACACACCACATCTTACTTTATTCTTCTCACAAAACCAGAAATTTACCTTTTATTTTCTTCCCGCATAAAAGTGCTTAAGCATGCATAGAAATTTTTTTCTCATTTGCATCCTAAATGCATTTATGATCAATCCATATACTTGCTCCTGTGCCAGTGCTGCCTTTTAGATTAAATAGTTCCTTGTTGTCTCTGGTTCTATGGCAAGCTGCCGTGGTGACTTATTCTCTTGTTACAAGGAGGTGGAGAGCACCAAAGATAATTAATACCTTAACACAGAACCAAGCTCTTCTAACATGCATTTAAAATAAGCATTTTCTATTGAACTGTGGAAAGGAAAAACTGGAAATTTTGCAAATCTCAAAATTAAAATCAAATTATTAGCTGTGAAAAGTCATAAAAGAGAGGGAGAGGGAAATGAAGCTGTAAATGAGAGCAATGTATTTTTCAAAAAGTATTTCATTAAATATCTTTAGGCTCAGTTTTCTGCCACTGTGATCTCTGTGCCAATGCTGATTTATGGTTCCCATTTTGCTGTGTTTAAATTCAGATTTAATTGATTTGGGTTGAGATTTACTCCAAGTGCAGTCAGAGACACTCCATGCTGAAAAGCTACAGGATGGACCAACCTAATCATCACAGCCATATTCTCAACACACTGCCTGTTTTGTCATCTCACACGATGTGAACCAGATGGGGATTGGCTCTGGATAAGTGATGAAGATGTTCTGATGCTGGTTCCAGCCCTGGTGTCAATCCCCAGCCCCAGAAAGTCACAGAGGAGCTTTGCAGCAGACCTGCTCCAAGTTCAGTTCATAGAATATGGATTTAGTCTCCCCATCTCCTTCTTTAAAACACTTAAAGAGAAGTGTTGTCTCACTGTGTGGTCATCTTTTCTTCCTACCAAACCATTCATGTAATCCTGGATTATTTGTTTAGGAACTTGTTCACTATTGTGACAGTACAAGTGCCACTTCCCAATGAACACAGACATCTCTATGCAGTGATATAGTGCATCATCTTCATGTACTGGATTTCATCAGTTTTTCCTTAAATAACTAGAAGTTACCTAAACAAATCCAATTAGTTGATTTGTTCTTCTAAGGCTAATTAATTTATTGCCACTTAAAGAAAGTTAAAGTCTTTTTGAAATCTCAGATCATAGACATCTCAGCTCTTCACAGTGGCAGATGGCAGTTGTCATAAATAGTAAATATTTGTAGTGCAGGAGAGATTTTCACAGGACAAGTACCTCGAGATCCCATGCAAATTTCTAGGCCTAATATACCACAAAGTGAGCAAGTGAATGGGATAAATATTGAGAAGACATGTCAGAACCACATTTCAGTGTATGAAGCTCAGAACATGGAATTTTAGAGCATGAAATAACTAAGTTTCTTCACTTACCTTTTTCTCAAGGGTCTGGTTTATAGTACTTTTAAAATTAATTGAATAAAATCCATTCTTACTCAAACTTTGCATTTTAATGGAACTTTATATTTGCAGTTCCTTATATAGCACTACTGAAAAAACTATCAAGTGTATGTCACCAAATTTGATTTATACCCTGGCAATTACTGAATAATATAAAAACAATAACGTGGCCTAAGCGACACTGGGCTTTATGTTCACTTTGCAGTCTTAAGTACAACTCACCCACAAAAAACAATACAAAGAAGGTTTGAAAACCCTATCTGAACACATAGGTCTGTGCTCACACACAGTGATGTACCTGCAGTGGACACTGTATCTACCTGTAGAAATCTCGTGAATCTCTTTGGGACGTAGCAGTCAAGGAGCAGAAAAAAGAGGACACAATAAAGGCAACTAATCAAACATGGCACAAAAAGAGATCAACTGAAATCTTAAATCAACAGTGTAACAAAATATCTCACCAGTGCATACTTTGCTTCCAGTATTCAGTACTTCTTAACACCAAAGAAATGCTCTATGATCTTAGTCTGTCAGTTTACATCTGAAGTCACATTCACAATACCTTTTCCCAGTACATAAAGAGTTCAAATCAAAAGCTGTGGCTGAACAGCACATTGCAAACTGATGGGAAGTGCAGCCAAGACTGCAGGTTCACCAGGAAGTGTTGGGGAGCACCTCTGGCTCTGCACTACCAGCAGAATGTGGGGATCAGAGCAGGAGGCTGAAGACTTTCCCATTGCCCAGCCTGTAGAGGATGTTTGCATCTGAGCTGTACCTCTAAAGCCAGTGGACTTGCACCTCAAGAAGGCAACTTTAATGCAGAAGCACCTTGTAGGTGTTTTTCTGGTTTAAGCTTGTGTAGAAAGAGCCTGGAACACCAGCTTTTAGATAGTTAAAGGTGAAGAAGAGAAATCTCACCTTCAGAACCTTCTAAAGACTTTATTTGCAGCAACACTGCATCACAGGTTCATGGGTTTTACCCAATTATTAATTAACATTTTATTCTCCCCAAGACATACTGACTATGCTAAAACTGCATTCTAAACCTCACTTAACTGAGATCAAGCATATCATGAGCAGCATGATCTAAGAAAAGCTGTTGCTTAATATTGAGAACTCTTCATGGCCTTTGAAGAGCAGAAGTTTTTCTTGCATTGGATCAAGCATGCTTTGATGGACATGAGGGGTTTGGTGCTATTGGGGATTTTTGGTGTCAGGGTATTTTGTTGGTTTCTTCTTCAGAATCTATGCACAGCTTGAAACTCTGTTTTAGTGCATTGCAATGCCCAAAGAAAAAGACAAAGGAAATTCAATGGGAAAAAAATTCTTACAGGCTTTTATAAGGCTTGTTTTCCAGATGCACCTGTTCAGGTGAATTGCTCCAGAAATAGAGTAGGGAAAGAATAAGAAATAGAAAAGTCATTTGCAGAATTCTAATTCACCTGTGAGGATGATCCTATTAATCAGCTTTCATATTGTTCCCAGTGACCTTTTCCTTCCTGTCATATTATTATTACCCTCCTGCTGGTTTTAAATCTTCCTTCCTGCATCACTGAAAAAGAAAGTAAGTTAGTTTCCAACAGTCCCTGACCCCAAGTACATGAGAGACAAGTGCTGACTAACAATTAATTTTCTCTGAATGATGTTAACATTACTCTCCAGACCTCATCACTTCAAACACAACTGATAAAAATACTGGAGTGTAAAGTCAGGACTTTTGCAATAGCTTTTGGTTTCTTAAACCAAAGCAGCACATGCTTTCCCCTTCCATCAGAGCAATAAAGGTGTTTCCTGGCAGACAAGACTACAGATTACTCCTATGAATATGAGCTTGAGTAAGTTCTGAAAACTAAAACAAAAATATCCTGCTAAGAGGGAAGAGATAATTTTTATTTCCTCTAGCTTTACAGTGTTTGACTGTGGAGGGAAATATTTCTTTTCCCCAGCATCAGGTGCTGAAATATCCTTGAACAGGACCAGCAATTAGTTTTTCTTGGGATACTTGTAAAGACTAAGCTGGAGATATTACACAGGATTTCTTTCATGTCCTGCTGGACTACACTTACAACTTTACATTGTAAGTTTTCAGCATATGAACCATTTTTTCTTTGCAGAGGTAATACATGTCTTCTAAAACTAATAAACTCTTACATTTGACTCACAACAGAGGTATTACATTTCCAAGAGCTTAAGGTAGTGACTGGAATTGGACTGACTATTTCCAGTGCCTCAAGTCCCTTGGAGGTAAAATAACTCAAATCTAGTAAAAAAGGAGTTCACCCTTAATAACTCTAACTTCTGTTACTTTAATGAATTGGGTGATTTTGTCTGGGTCTTATTCCTTTCCTAGTTTTGTGAACAGATGTACAGCAGTTTAAGTAGGAAATGCAACAAAGAAAAATAAAATAGAAAGAAGAACGAATAATCTTAGCTTAGAAACCACACAGACCTCTCTTCCATGGAGTCCATTTTCCTGCAGAAAATATCACAGCAGACTAGAAGGTATTATTGTTTTCAACATTATATCATGTTTGAAATGGGCATCAGTGACAGAATAATGGACTAGCAATTGTGAGGAAAAGAGCCAGCATAGGATCTTCAGATTCCAAATAAACTCAAAAAGACCTCAGAGTTTCAACAATGCAATGAGATTAAGTTGCCATTCCCATTATTTCCTAATGGTCACATTTCTAACAACAGACCTAGAAGCCCAAGCGTGACAAACATTTTTCCTTGAGCAAATGCACTTCAGACAGCCTCAGCTAATTAGACTGAGCAGGATAAACTGCATATTGATAACTTGTGTGTTTCTGAGCTCTGTGAACCATGTGCAGAATGCTGTAGCTGGATAGATATTTGGGGGGTGCAACTTGACTAAACCTGCTGCAAAAGCATTTGATCCTAAGCAAACTCAATACAAATGCTTGCCTCCCAAATCTGGATCTGAGGTGCATCTGTTCCTCACATTGGCCTTTTCTTCATCACTTTGTCAGCCTCTCTGACATGAGCTCAAGTGCTGATCCCACACCAGGGCACCGAGTGGCTGCAGCACAAAGCCTGTGCCAGAATTCCCACACCAGGCTGGCACTGGCTGTGCTCAGGCTTTTCCTGATTTCTCAATTACATTTTCCCATTGAGCATACACTACCCTGTCCTATGGAGATTCATTATCCCAAGGGGTGTCTCTAAAATAAAAGTACAAGGTTAGATAGGTGATCAATTACAGCTTCCAGAGTTATGTAGCATGAATGCAAATAGCCAAAATATTATTAAATCCCTTAACACTTTACATAGAGGTGTAGTCTTGAGACAGCAGTGCAGCTATAATGATGTGTCAAGGTGTGTATGTGAAGGGCTAGAACTGACAGTAGCAATCAATGCCTCCATGTCAGTTGTCACCCATTACCTTTCAGACCCTAGTCCAAAATTCAATCAACTCTGCTGCACAGGGCACCTATAATCCCTAAACTGTGCATGGAAGAGGTGAGAAAATGACAAAATAATCCCCTGCACTAATTAGGATACAACTGTTCCTTTCAAAAGCTGATGCACTTGACTCTAGACTATAAAGGAAACAATTGTCTTTTACCAGGACCCCCAGACTGAAGATTGCCCTTGGGTGTTAACATCAGTCCTTAGAGATCACTTATAAGAAAACTGTGGCTCTATTTAAACACAATCTTCTGCCTTTAGAAGAAGTCGTGCCTCCTTTATTCAGAACCTTCTTTCTACCACTGGCTTCTGCCATTGGATTCAGTCAAGGAGGGAGAAATCCATATTTACTAAGTCACAACAGAGCGCTAAGGCCAAGAGGTTTTGAGTAAAGATGCACATGCAGAGGCACATGCACTGAAGATCCCATACAATGAAAATTAATCACAATGTTAAAAGTTCTGACTCCTGAGCCCGGCTGGAGCAGTTCTGGGCAAGCAAAACAGCAAGGTATGAATATTAGAAATGTCCATACCATCTCTATTACTAAGAGACCTTGCTGGTTATCAGACATCTTTGTCATAACCCCAGTAATGTCATCAGGCAGCAAACACATGTGAATCCCAAACTGATACACACTGCATATCATTTTTGAACTTCAGGGCTATTGTTTTTAAACACCCACCTCTCTGTTTAGTTGCTGCAGTAAAAGATATGTTAAGTACCAGTTCATTTGGAGATCCCATTACATTTGCTGTGAACTGACACTGCTGCTTACCTCTGAAAATCAGATTACTTGGTCAGACTCAGACCTTGCAAATTAGCTGTGCAGATTTCAAAACACTGCTCATCATGCTTCTCATCAGGTTCAGTCTTATTCCCACTGAGTTTCACGATAAATGGCTCAGAATCAATTAACTCTATGATCCTGAACAACTGATGATATACCAGATCTTTTTAATCCTGTTATTTGATAGAGAAACCTCTTACACAAACAAAGAACACTATCACATTCAACAGAGCATGGCTGTGCATCTCTTGTTCCTCCTTAGTATTTAGCTTGTTAAACCTCAAAAGGCTTCATCCAGTTCAGAAACGTGTACAAGCCAATTATACAGAGTCATCCAGGAACACTCCAGTGAAAAATTACTCATTGCATCAGAACCATTTTTCAAAAAAGCTGCCACTTTGCATTTCATGCAAAAATAAATACGTTCATAGATTTGTGTTTGTATATCTTAATGAATATACATATAAATATATATGTTTATATGTGGAAAAACAAATATCAACCATAAGATAATACCTCCAGAAATCTGACCACACATTATGCTTCTAAAAACACAGGGAAGACCTTCTGATAGCAGCCACGGTACAATATTTCACATGTCACACCTCTACAAAACCAAAGTGATGCTGTGCCAGTGGTAACATAATAGCAGTCAGATTCCAAATAAAATACAGCCATTTAAAAATATAATGCAATACTTTTCAAACTAAAAAAGCCACCTTGTCTAAAAGATATATGTAAAAATATGTTCTAGACAAGGCCTTTTGATACAGAAAACCTCATACAGACCAGCAGTAACTACTACTTCTTTTTAATTCTCTGCCTTTTGTTGCTTTTCTCTGCACTCTCCTCTTCAACTGTTGTACCTGATTTACACTACACGTCTCAGGCACAGATGAAGGCAGCCCCACTTCTGACCCCAGGAGACTGAAATAATTTTGAAAATATTCTTTTTAATCAGCTATTGATCTGCACCAGGAACTTGAGTTCACCTGTATATCTGTTACCACTAAAACACTAACACAAGTATTTTCAGCTTCAGCTAAATCAGAGTTCTCAGCTAGTGTCTGTTTTTCCAAGTACTTCATATTCCTTTCTTAAACCTTCTAGCTGTGAAAAAGGTAGCAAATAAACACTTTTAATGATAGAAAAAATATTCTTTTCTGCAATCTGTATTATGAAAAGAATGTGTTTGCAATCATGTGCTTCTGTATGTGTTTGTATGCAATTGGGTCTCTGGTAAAGGAAGAAGCATTTGGCAGCATCCAAACAAACTTTTTCCGTCCACTTCCAGGGATGGCAGATACACTCCCAAAGTCGTGGGGCTCAAGCTCAGTAACAAGTCCTGGCTCAAGTCACAGGGCTGTGTAAGCTGAGCACCACAATCTGATTTAGTTACACACATTATCACCCTGGTGCAACCCACACCCACCTGATGCTGCCACACTTTGAGAGGCACACACTGAGGCATTTCCAAGTCTCAGTATGAATTTCCTGGTGTCCATTGATCCACCCATTCCTTCTCTACGCCACATCCCTGTTTCTTTGCCTTGGGCAGGGGTGCTCATTCAGCTTGGTTTATAATTTATAACAGTTTACAACACAGGGAGTTCTTTGGTGCAGTTTGTCACACCCACATAACCACCCTCAGGGCACAATCCCCTGACTGGGGACAACTGAAAAGCTCCTGCTACCTAAAGCAAACCAGGATCCCAACCTCCACCTTCAAGGAAGAACCTGTGTGACCCTCATAAGATGGAGGCTTTCTCACCAGACTCCAACACCTGCTTTTCATAAAAATGGTAACTCAAGATTTTTCAAATAATAGACTTTTTAATACAGTCCTCCATCATTTCCTCTTTATTATAAAGTGTGTATGCATACCATGTATCATGAATGGGAAAACCCTTTGGTGAGGGTTACCAGACACATAAGAAATCCCCAAAAAGTGAAATGAGATGACTAAACTTAAATTACCAAGAAACAAAACACTACAGATTAATATGACTAAAGCCAGGTCTAGCACACTGGAGGCAGGTATGGTTCCTCCTGCTCAGCCCATCCTGCTTCCAGGAAGAATTGCAACCTTTCCCAACCAAAAGGTAGCAAATAAACACTTTTAATGATAGAAAAATACTCTTTTCTGCAACCTGTATTGTGAAAAAAATGTATTTGCAATCATGTGCTTCTGTATGTGTTTGTGATGCAGGAAATAACACCTGAATTCTAGTCCAGGAGCAACCCTGCAGCATTCTATTCATCAAATTTTCTTCATTTCAGCCAACCCTAGAGTCCTCTCAGAGCTTTTTGTTTGCATTTAATCACTTCCATTTATTGCTATTTTCATTATAAGGAAAAGTTGGGATTGCTGACACAATCTGTAGCAGTTTCTCTGGGCTTGGCACATCAATGTAAACAACTTTTTGTTGTTCATTATTTACAGAGCAAATTTTACTCCAAGTGCCACAAAGCCACTCTAGGTTTTGCTTGTCAGTATGCCACAGTCAGGTTTCTGAGGCTCAT
This sequence comes from Zosterops lateralis, assembly GCF_965231275.1. Lineage (NCBI taxonomy): Eukaryota > Metazoa > Chordata > Aves > Passeriformes > Zosteropidae > Zosterops > Zosterops lateralis. The sequence continues at coordinate 16,540,104 of NC_139770.1, read as the reverse complement.
CAACACCTAGCACAGAGCAGACTTAAAATTTATTACACACCTAACAATAGTAGTCCCTGAATATTTGAAACATAAAAGAGCACATTGAAGCCTGGGGGTTTTGTTTGTTGATTTTGGGGAGTGAGAAAGGGGCAGGGTATTTATGGGCTTGTGAGGAGTTTTTTGTCTGTTTAGGGTTTTTTAAGACAGCGTATCACTTATTTTTATTGTAAAAGGCATATGGCAAATCTTCCATTAAAAATTTTCATAGATACAAATTGTAAGAAAGATTATTACAAGATGACTAGTGTGGTTATTTTGGCAAAGAGCATACTGCAAAAAATAGCTTTTAAATGCAAACTCAATTTAGTAAATTTTTCTAACTGTAAAAAAGGGAATACAAAATAAACCATTTAGGCTTTTTGTTTCAAATGACCTTTCTAACAAAAAAAAAAAAAAATTAAAAGGGCAAAGCAATAGGAAGATGGAATGAAACATTTAGTTTCATGACAAATTAAATGTTTCAAGTCAACCCAGAAACATTTCCAAGCCAGAAACCAAACAGAAATATCCCGTAATTCCATAAAACTTATAATACCAAAATAGGTATGAGTTATAGATATTAATAAATTTCTAAAATGTGACACCATACTATCCTGCATCCATTATCTTGATTTACAAACTGTAAACCTGCATTTGTGTTCTCTCCAGATTGTAATTTGGCTCAAGTCTAAGGCGACTTTCCACTGAAGGATTTGAAAAGCATATTATAGCATAACACAGAAAGGAAAGAGCCAAACCTGAGTTTCAGAATATTATTTTTAAAGCAAAATAAGACTAATGATTCATGATGGTCTAAATTACAATTCTGAGTGTTCATTATTGCTTTATTCTGGACTACTTGTAAGAAGTGTTACTACTATCAGTTACTCATAAAGCAAAAGACTCCTAATATTTAGTCCCAGATGCTATAACTGCATTCAGAAAAGCTGTAACCATGGAAGATTATGAAAGAGCATCAAATCCACTCAAAACCTACTGTCCAATACAAAGAGATTAAAAGTTCTGAGACTCTTTAAGGGAAAGCACCAAGGTGTCAGTAGTGGCTGGAAGACCCTGGAGCAAGAGAGGGACTGATTGGAGGCACAGGATAGAGCATGGACAGCTGGGAGGTGTAAACATAGGAGCAAACATCTCACCTTGAGCCTCTGAGAAGGAAGCCTTTATTTCACAGTATGGAAGAAGCAAGCTCCTGTGATAACAGAGAAAGAAAGATCACATATAAAGTGTTCTGGCTGAGCAATACTTAGTTAAATTACAGAATCATAGAATCTTTTAGGTTAGAAAAGACATTAAGATCAAGTCCACCTGTTAACCCAGCACTGCCAAGTCCACCACTAAAGCATATTCCCAAGCACCACATCCATGGACAGCCTGTTCTGATGTCTGATCACATTTCAGTGAAGAAATTTTTACTAATATCCAGTCTAAACCTCCTCTGAGGCAGCTTAAGGCCATTTCTTCTTGTCCTATTATTTGTTACCTGGGAGAAGAGTCTAACTCCCACCTGGCTACAGCCTCCTTTAAGGGAGTTGTAGAGAGCAATAAGGTCTTCCCTGAGCCTCCTTTTCTCCAGACTAAATACCCCCATTTCCCTCAGCTGCTCCTCACCAGACTTGTGCTCCAGACCCTTCCCCCAAGCCCTTTCCCAGCACCTCAATATCTTTCTTGTTCTTTGAGGCCCTGAACGGGACACAGGATTTGAGGTGTGGCCCCACCAGTGCCCAGGACAGGGGAACAGTCACTGCCCTGACCCCACTGGCCACACTTTGGCTGCTACAGGCCAGGATGCCATTGGCCTTCTTGACCAACATTAGCTAATATGCCAATACAGAGCTGGCAAACAGACAAATGCTTCTAGAAAATCCAGCCTCCATTCATGTGCAAGCTCCAACAGCAAAAGAGAAGTTGCTATAAGGATGGCATAAGACAAAAAGGAGCTTAATGAAAAGAAAGTGCTGTTAGAAATAAACTATCTAGGGAAGAGCAGTTTGGACTTCACTGCAATAAACTGATACACTAGCATGAAGTTGATGTTAGGAGAACTCCAGACTCATGCAACACTAATTACTTTAAAAAGTATGGAAAAGAAAAACCCTTAATTATAAAAACTGTAACAAAATAGGGTAAGCATATTTCAAGTGTATCATACATGGCAGGAGGAAACAAACTTGAAAGATAGAAATCTGTGAATAAAATTTCAACTCAGAACCACTGTAAAATTATTGAGGGAAGGTGAAATCCTGCCTGGGTGTTCTCTAATCCACCACCCATGGATAGAGTGAATCCTTCTGACTCAGTTCAGAGCGTGAGACTGCTGCCTCTCCAGTTTGTCTCTGTAGTAGAATAAGGTAAGCAAGGGTTTCACCTGCAGTCTTTCTTCTAGAAAATTTTCAGGTACCTGTCACATTTATACAAACCTATCCTAATGCTCATGCAGAGCTGCTGTGATACTTAGGTCCAGATGAGGAGGGAGTAGAGGCTCCTCATTTCATATCTTTCCTACCTACATCCAAAGCAGTTGTGTTGGATCCACCTTGCTGAAAACAGCCATTTTGTCAGAAAACAAATTTCATTCTCCAAAATAAATTCTGCCCTGTAAAGTGCTATAGTGCACACATTTGGTGCCACTGGATCACTGCTGAAGACACTTGTAAGAAACTCTGTGCCCTAGCACAGCAATCTAATCTCACCCTTGAAAAGCTCATTAGAGATGAGATAAAAGCAAAACTCAAATGGTTTGGTCTTTCCCATGAGACAAGTCCATAATATCTCTGCCTGCCTGGGAATGAGGAGACCAAGAAAAACAAACACCATAGGTAGCCTGAAAACTGAAGCGTCTCAGGGGAGGTGCTGAGGTGGAGTGTTATCTGACAGGGCAGAAGGAGAGCTCAGGGGCTGGAAGCATGTACCAAAAAAGATGGGAAACAATTGAGCTGGGTTCTGGGCACCCACTGAGAGTGTGGAGTAATGGGAACCTCAGAAGGTTATCTAGGTAGGAATAGCAAACAGCAGCAAAACAGAGCTATGGCAACAGATCGCAAGGGTTGAGCTGGGAGCTCACCAGGAATGTCACACTGGAGGACACACACAGTCCAACAGAGAAGCGGCTTTGTCCAAAATGAGTTATTGCATACAGGGGGCTGAAGGACTCTGTGGGTTCTGCCAGTGAAATCCAGGCTCACAGTTTCACTCCCATCTCTTAGTGCATGTCTACCTTGTATATTTGACCTGAAGCCTGAGCTCAGGGGCCTTGGCCTGGCCAGTATCCTGACTGATTTCTGCTAGAGTCCAAACTAGCACACAACCAGCATGCCTCCCTGCTGAGACAAGGCAACTGAGAACCCAGAGGCAGAAAAGGGAAACTTCTTAACCTACTTCTCAGCTGGGTCTGGAGCCCAAGAGTGTGAGGGCTCCTCGTGGCCCATGGCAGGGCAGAGGGAGTGCTCTCCTTCCACTGCCTAAGAGCTGAGAGGCACTGAGGAGCTGGGCTGTGCCACCTCTCAGCTGCTGCTTTCTGTTATTCATGCAGATCCTGTGTTGACATTGCATCAAAGCATCTGAGCACACCTCAACTCCAGGAAAGCTGGATCTGTGCTTCTCCGAAGAGAAACCTCAGTGTCACTGACCAGGCTGAGGTCAGTGACACTGTTGAATTTAACAGTGTGGATGGTTGGTAAATGGCGACATAAACATTGATTCAGGCCCAAGTCAAACACAGAATGCAAACCTGGCCTGAGTAGGGCCCAGCTTACCAGCTATTTCACTCTGCCAAGAAAGCAGAGCAGAAATTAAAGAGGGATGAACTGACAGTGGAAAAGCACAGCTAAACAAAAGGACATGTCTACAACACACCATTACTGCCCCAATGGAGATACTACTGTGGCAGCCTAAAAGAACCCTCAAATCACGAAACACCGGTTGGGTTTTATGGGAATGGCAGAGTTGCCATTCATGTCAGGATATAGCAGAGCTGCATTTGCATTGACTGGTTCCACAAACTATTTAATAGGGAATGGTACCCAGCAGCAAAACTGCAGATCTTGCAGCCTTCCAAAACAAACTTCTCCAGCTTCTTGCTTCATTTGCCTTATACCTTTTGATGTGCTACCAAACAAGTTAGCAGGCAAGAATGTTCCCAATAAAAAAAAAAAAAAAAAAATAATAATAATAATAAAAAAAAATAAATAGAAAAAAAATTAAATGTTGGAAGGACACTGATATAAATCAAATAACAGATTTGTGATTTTAACCATTAAAAAACCCCACACCTGAAAAAAACTACACAACAACATCAGAACTGCAAGAAACATACTGTTAAAAAAAGGGGTTAAGTAACATGCCAATGTGATTCTGGTCAAAATGCAACTTATTTCAGTCTTTAAAGGTTGTGATGAACTGTGTGTTGGGTACTCATGAAGAATAACCCAGTGAATAACAGTAAAATAACAAGCCAATTTCAGAAAATCATTATGTTTTTATAGGATTAATGAATAGGAAAAAAAAAAGCAAAAGTCATCAACTAAGTTATTTTTTTAGAAATTATTCACTCAAATCTAGCAATAATAATTAATTACAAAATTAGTAGGCATGTGACAATAGACCGATTAGTTTATAGTGTGTCTACCCCAAAATACAATTAATTAAGAAAAGACAAATAACCAAGTTGTACAATAAAATTAGATCTTGTCTTTTAATTGTAAGTAATTGTATCATCACCTGTCTGTCCAAGCAGTATCTAAGCCAATCACAGGCCTGCAAAAGAAGAGACAACACTTCGGCTAAAAAATGTATAGAAAATAGAAATCCCAATCACTGGTCCCACAAACATGTTAGACTCTACAATCTTAGAGGTCTTTTCCAACATAAACAATTCTATATAGCTTCTTCAATGGCCCTAGTGACTGTTACAGACAGTATGGATCAATAGCATTTTAAAAATAAGAAAAAAAATCCTTTAGCTGAGGCCAGCAACTGTATTAAGAATTCCTACCCCCAGAGCAGACTGCAAGAAAGGATAATAATTAAAAGATCTGTATCTGATAGAAATTTGGTCAGCTGTTACAAGCCAATGTGCCATTTATCACATCTCACACCTGTTGAGCTGATTAACATGAACCAAGTTATACCATGATGGTTTCTCTTGCCAGGCTGGCTCTTCTTTAAGACTGATCCTCTATTCATTGAAAATTCTCTGCAGGTGAGGGACAAAGGGAAAAAGCAGACAGTACCTTTGGCATCAGAACTACTAAAATCAGGCTCCTGAAAACTCTGGCAGAAGATTTTTCACAGTTTGGGACATTTATAAAGTACTCCTTCCATGTGCACACCAGTGCCAAATAATGTCTGCACTCAGCATGTAGCCTTCTGCATTGGTAGAAAACATAAAGGACAGAATTATGGGATCTCCTTTATACATAGTCTTCTCATTTATCACTCAAAGTTTTGAGAGAATGATGTCTTTCTAATAACTCATCCTTGTGAAACTGAAATTAACCACCAAGTACAATCACACAAGCCATGTTTCCTTAGGAAATCAAATGACAAAGTGCCTTGATTCACCTGCTTCTGAAATTCTCACTCCATTTATGTGTCAGGCTTCTCAGTTCATTCCTGCCAACACAGACATAGAAATATTCACTTCAAAACCAGGGGCTTGGAATTCTGATCACATCAGAAACCTCAGAGTTTCATTAACACCAATGAAAACACAGCACTGTGAAAACAAAGCAAATATTTGAAATGATAGCACTAAAAGCTCCTCTACCAAAATATCCCAATATGTTTCTGGATTGGTGCCATTCCTACATTGCAAATTCACAACTATTTTAGATTTGTGCTTTTTTTTTTTTTTCAAGGCTATCAACTCAGTAGTTTTGCTTAGGGATTTGCTCATTTTATTTATTTTTTAAATATATTTTCCTTTATACAAATGTTGGATATCTCAGTTTTGCTTACACATTCAGTGCTCAGATGATTTGCTCCAATGGTGCCGGTAATCTGCGAAACTGAAATACGTGACAGAAAAGCTCATGCAAAAGCCATTCAGAAATAAATCTGAGAACTGGAATCAAGGCAAGGGATGATGACACATTTGTATCCACGCTACACAAACACAGAAAGCTTTGGTGGTCTTCAGTTCATCAGCACCCACATGTACAAATGTGGGAACCAGTTTATATAGTCCAACCTCACCCATTTGCCCCAGAAGCCTCTACAGATCAAAGGGGGTCCAAAGTCAGAAAGTAGAAAGAGTAAAGATATTGGAAGTTTCTACAGCAGCAGTAGAACAGCTGGTACAATGAGCTACTACATCTCAAATTATCATAGAAAACAAATTATTGCCTCCTTTTCTGTGTTTACAGAGGGAGGAAGATGGGGAATAAAATCAAACTCAATCAAAAAATGTTCATTAATAAAAACATACATACAAAATATAAAAAGCTCAGGTATTGATTCTGTCATGAGTTGGCTTTCTGGAAAGCCATGGCCTTCAAAATCACCACACTTCTGAAATGAGATTACACTGAAATAATACCTGCAATGTTTGGGGTTTGGGGAATGTGATTTTCACCTTAAACACCATTAAAATGAGAAATTGGTCATGTTAGGCACTGATCAATGGACACAACATCAATGAAATAGTGCAGCTCATTTTTCTGTTCGACATTGAGAGTCTTGTGATAAGTATGTAGGAGACAGCATGCACTCTATCAATATTATGTGATGTTGATGATCCTCCTTTGATAAATGCATGAACCGTGAGATTTGTGTATTTCCATAGCAACTTTAAGTCTGTGTTTGTCTAGTAAAGAAAAGTACCATCAGTAATATCACTGATAGGTCAACTTCATTTACTTGCATTTAGGAAGAAAGAGGGATGGAGAGTGATAAATATGAAGGTTGTCATACTTGAGATACACATTGTTTTGGTAGTGTAAATTGCTTTCTAACTATTTCAGTACAACAGTTACATGCTGTCTGTCACATTCAACTTATAAGTCCCATCCACTGGCTGATGTAAAAGTTAAAGATGTGCAACTTCTCCTCTTCCATCTTGATTTTCTTATATGCATTCAAATACACCTGCAAGACTCAAAACCCTAAGTGCTTAAGAAAAAAAGTATTATGATATCATTAGCTGCATCTCAACTCCCTGAAAACGCCTCCTGTCACGATCCATTAACTGCAGCACTGAAGATACAGATTACTGGCTTCACTGTGCTAAAGGTAAATAAACATTATCTACAAAAGAAGGTGGCAAGCTTTTTGAGATTCCGAATAAATGAAATGCGAATCATCAGGAAGAGAAAAGCATTCAGTCTCTGTTTTAGCAAGGTCTAATTTTTACTTAGAGTGAATGTTGAATAAACAAGCCAGTTACAGTACTAAGCACATAGTGGTGCAATGGGTCTGGAGTGACTGGGACCATGGACATTCATGGCCCAGGTACTAAAGTGGATTGTGCCCCACAGTAAAAACTTCCCTCTTGCCACCTACAGCTGTTGCTGCCTTTGGCTGCCTGGAAAGGAATGCCATGCCATAAGCAAAGCAATATCTTTAGCAGCTGAAATGTTCTAGAATTTATCATTCCTGCTGCCGTAACATTCTGCATGTGTACATTTCTTTGGTGATTTTTTCCTGCACAAAGGATCTTAGGAAATCTAAATGATTTCCTGTGCTGTGTGATGAGCATCTTCATATTATTCCATCAACTGTCTCCTGCTTGCCAAAGGATCCATACACCTGGTATATATTTTTTGTAATGATATTTTCTACAGTTTGCCATATGAGCAGTTGTCAGCCTGGAGTAAAATCTGTTTCCTGCCAAATTTTCTGTTCTGCTCCACATCTCACTTGTTTATGAACCTGATTTTTTTTCTGGGTAGACTCCTCAAGGATATGCACTATGTCTCTTGTTAATTTATTTTTCAGCAAGTGTAATAAAATTTTTTTGAACACTTGAAAAAGTCAAATGGGGCCAAGTTGTTCAATGGTTTACACTGGCATCATTCTGCCAGGCTTAACAGAATAGTGATGATTTAAACCAGCTGTTTATTTAGTCCATAAAATAACTGAACAGCAGGTAAAAGTATTAATCACTCATTGTGAAAAATTAAAACAAAGTTCAGGAGCTCAAATTCTGCCCTTTAAAACAAATAAAAAGGAAAGCCTGCTTTAGGTACATTTTATGAGTAATGACTTATCTGACTAGTCTCGGGTAGTACTCGCACCATTGTCGATGGTCACAAAACCATATTATCCCAGGAAAAGGAAAACAGCACAATCTCATAGTCTCTCTGTGGCTCAAGAGAAGGAAGGAGCACACCAGAGTAAGCAGCCTCTGATTTGGTGGAATCCCCACATTTCAGGTCATGGTTTAAATAGTATTTTTTGTATTCTGGAAATAGCTTTCTGTATTTTTGTGCAAAAATGCTCAGATTGATTTTTGAGCAACAGATCTCCCTCTTCCTATATAAGTACATAAAATACCTGGAGGAGAGTAAGAGTCAATATTTCTCTCTGACCTAAGGAATATGAAGCAGGAGAGTTCTGAAAAGAGGAGAGGAAAGAGACTGCTGATCCTCAACCTCCCTGTACCAAAATAGGCTCGAGCCTGCTGGACAGAGCAGCTGAGCCAACACACTTTGAACCCTCTTGGGATCCAATTTCACAGTTTGCAACACACGGCAAGGGCTCCATCCCGGACAGATTTACACGGAAAACAAAACGGGTGATCCCCTTACCGGCACTTTCCTCTCCTGCCTCTGGAGCTTGCAGCAGCTGTGCCCTTTGTTTCCCCTCACGTATCACTGAGGATGCATCTTTCCCATTGCAATTACAGGGGCAACTGATTGCAGGGGAGGATTTACAGGTCCACTCTGGTGTGTGCAGAGCCTTAGTTTGCTGAATTTTCAGCAGGCAGGTGAGCTGGGCTCTTGCATATCACCGATGTTTCACTCCTGTCAAAGTGAAAGCACCAGACAAATTTCTGGCACCTGGCAGCAGCACAGCTCAATGTGGTGGTGTAGCAGAACAGTGAGTGTCAGAGATGCCTCTGAACATCAGACAAAACAGACTTATGCATCACCCTGATGCACTGGAACTAGCATAGAGTTTGGAGAATTGCATTTTGTGGTTTAGGAACTTAAATTGGTGTTCAAATGGATGCATCCCCTCCAAGCTAGTGGAAACTTAGGCACTGACTTTGTGAAATAGCCCTGAGGAAACCAGAAGTGACCTATCCACTATACTACACTTATTCCACCTGAGCCAATTTGCATATTACCCCAAAAAGAATTCACACCCATCTATTTTTCCTGGCAGGCAGGCATCTTTACCACCAGGCTATAACTGTTTGTTGTGCCTCTTCCACCTCCTTTTCCTGAAGCTGCTGTGTAAGCATTTCCACCCACCACTCAGGCTAAATTAGAGACACTGTGCTCTGTGACAGAGAGGCAAAGTACTTGCTATGGTTCCAACAGCTTTGCTCCAATCTCTGCTAAAGGTTTTCTCACCTGAAAGGCTAATCCCAATTGATACCTAGTTATTACAGGTGACCACATATCATTGCTCTGGGTTGTGTGAGCTGGAACAGGCCACCTGTTCTAGGGTGGTTCTTTGAACTCTGGAAAACCCCACTTGCAGCTGCTCCTAACCCCTGCATGGTGGTTACAGACCTTTTTTAATCCTTTTGTGGAGTTTTGTCCTTAGGGAGCTACATTTTGCCTGAAACATCTGTATTGCTGAGTTTATTGCACAGTCAATTGAAAATACTGCCTGTTGTTCCAGAGGATAACTTGGATTCAGACAGTAGGCTTCAAGGTCTATGATACTCAGGGGGATGAGCTGAGATAAGCAAATAATAAACCATTTTATCTGAAATTGGTGAAGTGAATGTTGTTTATGTGTTTCTGTGTCTCTCATGAAGAGCTACATATCTGCATTTGTTAATTTTTCATGAAATGACAGGCTGGTTGCAGGGCAACCTCTTCATACCATCACACTGCTGATACAGACACATCACCAGAACAGCTATGAAGTCAGGGCTCTATCTAGCAGAAAATTTCCATCAGCTCAATTAAGTACTGCTCAGTAGCAGTACTGAGCAGACAGAATGATGATCAGCAGTTGATGCTGGACACAGGACAGTTCATGCACTTATAGATCTATTAAAGCCAAACACAAATACCAGCAGTCAGTTGAATCCAGCAGATTGCAGATGCTCCTTGGAAAATAAAGCCTTCAAGATGTTATGCAGTGATGGCCACTTGCTACAGAAATGAAGCAATGTGTACATGGTGCTCATATATTAAGCTGCAGGAACGTGTCTTCATATTCCTCACTTAGAAAAGTCTGACAATCATGTCTCAGCCTGAAAACCTCTAGAAACACTAATGAAAATTACTTTCCATCATCATAAAAGTACTCACACCTCAGCAAGAAGCCAAATAAGGATACTGTTTTGGGAGTGTCCCAGACACTGAACTATTGTTTTTAATCCTCTTACTTAAATACGCACAAGCACAGAAATCTCCTAAGGTGCTTAGCTCTGTACTTGACAGAAACAATCCATGCCTGTGCAAAGGTAAGGGAAAGGGAACTGAGCAGACATGCCTGCAGTCATGAGCAGGGAAAGTTCATGGCCTGGGTCAGCAGGCTGCAGGCACAGAGCAGATCAGCACAGGGTCACAGGCATTCTTGCCTGCTTTCTGACAGGAGGGCTGGATGTGCCTCAGGAGGCTCCCACACAGCCCAGATTTCAGATCCCCCACGGTCCTGGGGTCTTGTGTGCAGTGCTAGGCTGGCCTTTCCCAGCAAACCCACTCAAGAGCCACAGTGTGGAAGGAGATCATCCTGTGAAGTAGATTCTAGACTAACAGGAAGCTCCTTTTTATCCTTTTGTTTCTCAAAATGGTTGTCTGAACCCAGCAGAATCTCTGTTTGCAGTCTCTGTTACGCAAAAGCAGCTGGATCCACCCAATTCATTACTGTTTTCAAGAGCAACTTAAACAGCAGCCTAAGCAAGGACAAAAAGCACAGTTCTGTACCTCTGGTTCCTTCTCTCACATTCTCTTCCTTTTCTTGCCTCTTTTGTTCTCCTTTTATCTTTCACCTTCATTCATTGTCCATTATTTTTTTCCTCCTTTTTGTAATTTCACCTCCACTGCCATCTGTAACTCCTCTTTTCTAACTGTGCTGCTTAAGAAAGTTCATGCACACTACAGAGCTGTGTGTGCCACATAAATTGGAGGCTCTTAGGTGATAGAATCTGCTTGTACTAAAATAGCAATCAGGATTTTTGAGACCTAATGGGAGGAAAAAGTGAGACCAAACCTGTCTGCAAGACTTCAGATAATAAATGGGGTTTGCTTGTTGTGTTTGGATTTCGGTTTGGGTTTAGCATTAGTGAAAGCCAGTGAATGCACATCCATTAGAACTTAGAGTTAGAAACATACAACTTAGGCAAAATAGGACATGCGAAACAGTATAAATGTCTATTAAAAAGTCACTACACAATATTGGGAAATCTTGGGGGGAGAGGGTGGGAGTGGCTGGGTTTAATATCAGATTTTTTTTTCTAGGTCAAATTCTCATTATGAGCATCAGAAACAACAGAAATACTTACAGCTAGGCATCATGAACATTTGTGCTACTCTGAAAAATGTCAGAAATGGGGAGAAAAGTTCTGTGTGACGAGACCTAGATAGTCTGTTTGTTCCTGGTAGCTACTCCTTAGCAGCCATCAGCTCTTCTATTAAAACAAACATCAAAGGTCTGAAATTCCACAATGACTTTTGATGTCTGCACAAGTTCAGTAGTTAAAGTTGAAGAGTTGTCACATGAGGAGTTTATGCCAATTATAAAGCATAAAAAAGAAATCACACACATGCAGGCATATGTTCATTATTAAAACAACAAGTCCACCAACTCTCCTTCTCTGTTAAATGTTTGGCCTATTTTATGAGAAAATAAAAATGAAAAATAGCTCCAGTTTTCGAGGTAAAGTACTTGAAAGAAACAAATAACTGTCAGCAGTAGCTTTCCCTGCATGCCTTCCTGGACTTTTTTTCTACTGAACTGTGCCGGTACATTCTTCAGCTTAACCCTCACATGCCCTTGTTATTTTTTCTATAATGGATACCTTTTCCCTGTTCCAATACAGGAGCCTGGATTGCTTCTTTTTACAGCATTGCCCAACAGACAAGCTGGTTCCCAATGTCACCCAATAGCATAAAATAATTTTCCCTATTCATTTAAAAAAAGAAATTAGATTACAGGTTGTTTAAATGTTGCCTATCATTTGCTTCCTTTAGCTGCCCCTTAACACTGCCAACACTTCACAAGGCTGTATTTATACCCTAATGAATGAGTAAGCAGACCCCAAATTGGTGCAAACTGGCAAGGCTTTTTAAAAATCATTTTCCAAATGTTTTCACAAGCAAAAGCTATAACATTTTAAAGCTTATGGGTACGCTAAGTGAGAGTGAGAATAGATAATCTACAAAGCAAAACCACAAACCAAATCAAGCCAAATTGCTCCACTTCCCTGTCAGGTAATGGGGTAGGGAGGGGAAGAATGCTTACCTGGAATGATTTTTAATTGAGTAATTTTTAACTTCAAGTGAAATTTTCCATAACACTAACAATTTAGTATCCAAACCTCATTTTCTTTTCACCAGGCACTTGGTGAATTTCTTGGTGAAACAGCTTATGGGGAATAGTGAGACATGAATATCTCACAGAAAGGGTGTGATATCTTCCCAGGACAGGCATATTCCTGTTGGAAGCACAACTGTGTTTCCTTCCACTTAGCCTGCAAATCCACCTTCCCAGATCCTGCACTGGACAACAACCTTGCCACAACGACTGCCAGAGCAAACCAGGATCTTCCTTGGAAACCCTCAAACCACAGCTGACATATTCAAGGCTTCCTGATTCCCTGCTACTCGTTTTGGAGCCTGAGAGCCACCATGGCTCCAACCTGAGCAACCCTTGGCACACTTCAGGGAGCTTCCCAAGCTGCTTCCAACAGGTTGGGAGCTTCCCAAAGTGCCCCAAGGAAGCATGGCAGAGCCAGGAATCAGAAGTTATGACACCTCTTTCATTTAGGAAAGCTTAAACAATGTTTTCCCATTTTTCTGAACTTAAAGTTCTCATTTTCTTTTGAGTGGAAAATTTTGAAATGTCACTTTTTGTTCCAATTCAGTACAAAAACATACTGGAATTCATGTCTCCTCAAGCACAGCTCCCCATCATAAAACTTCTGAGTTTCAGCTAGTTCTTCTGTCTTCAGTGTCTTTGAAAATCATCCCCTGAGCTCTCTCTGATGAAATCATAAAAGAAAATTCATGCTTCTACTTTATATTCAGTCAAATACCAGATGTTTAAATATTCTCATCATATTCAACATACAAATATCTGTTCAAAAGTTTTGTTTCACAATACTGTGGGAATTACTCTCCTTCATACAAATGCCAGTATTAGAATGCTGGAAAGACAAAATTCATGCATAAATAAGAGCATTCATGGCTATCCACTGCTTGTCACTTGGTGCTCATTTAGGTGTTGGTGAGTAAGGGAAGAGCAACTGACATCACCTGCCTTGACGTGTGCAGAACATTTGGGATTGTTCTGCACAACATCCTCGTCTCTAAACTCCAGACACAGATTTGGTTGGTGGATCACTGGTGGTGGGCAGGAATTGGCTGGGCAGTCACACCTACACTGTGACCCCACCTTGAGTACTGCACCCAGCCCTGGGGTCCCTGGCACAAGGGGGATGTGGATCTGCTAAAGCAAGTCCAAGGGAGGCCATGAAAATGCTCAGAGGACTGGAGCTCCTCTCTATGAAGACAGGGTGAGACAATTGAGATTGCTTAGGCTGCAGAAGATGAGGCTCTGGGGATGTGAAAAGGATGCCCCCCATAAAGGAGGCCTACAAATATGTTGGAGTGGGACTTTTCACAAGGAGAGAATATGGGATAATGGCCTGAAACTGAAAAAAGGTAAGTTTAGATTAGATTCTTTACTGTGAGAGTGGTGAAGCTTGGCACAGGCTGCCCACAGAAACTGTGGATGCCCCATCCCTGGAAGTGTTCAGGAGCAGGACGGATGAGGCCCTGTGTAACCTTGTCTAGTGAGAGAAGGCTCTGCCCATGGCAGGGAGGTTGGAATGGGATGATATTTAAGGTCTTTCCAACTCAAAGCAATATATCATTATTTCTTCTTGTAAAACAATTTTATCAAGTAAATAAACGTATAATTTTCATGACACATTACACATGAACAGGGAACAATGCCAATGTAAGCAACAATCTGGGAACTTATTTCCCAGAACTGATCTGCAAACAGTTAAACAACAAAGTTACAAAAAGTTGAACATACAGAAAAATAGTGAAATAACTTCTAAATACACTGCCAACATTTCTTCAGCCACCATGGTAAAAAGAGCATGGAGAAGTCAGCTCTGCCACCTCTCCCCACTACCAGGGCATGCCCTGCTGCCTCAGCTGAGGAGGGGCTTTTCCACAGCTGCCTCTGGTCTACCACTGCTCCCTGGATTGTGGGAGCTGCAGGGCTGCTGAGGAACATGCCATTTGTGCTGGAAAGCATCCTAAAGCTTTTGAAATCCCAGCTGCCACAGGCTGCTCTTGGGAAAACAGGATCCATAAAATCTTGGTGCAAAACTGTGTCACTGCAAAATAACACAAAAGGGTTTTGTGCCATGGTAATCAGATCCCATCTACAGCATTCACTTTAAGACAAATAGGAAGTGATGAATGACACTAAAATTCTTTTTGGTATGCACCAGCAGCCGAGATTTTTTTAAGACCAGAGACACAGTTAAGGAATGCAGTGGCCATACTTTCTTTTTGTATGAGCTGTTCTGAGTGGTTCTCTCTACAGTATTTCTTTAGCAGTGAACTTAGAGCTGCTATTTGTTTGGGGGACAATTGGATCACACAGACTGAGGTGAAGACAGAGGCCAGGTAAGGTGCAGTATCCTCTATGTGAGCATCACTCAAAAGTGATATCCTGACAGGGATATGACCATGACATCTCTGGGCACTCTGCTCCACTTCATTGACACCCATTGCTAGAATAGTTATACATTCTTGGCCTCACTTCTTTTGGGACTTCTGAAAAACAGGGAGATTCTGTTGGCTTTTATCAGTAGATTAAGGGCTCTGAACAGCTCACAGGATTACACCCTGTCAAATATAAGAGCCATCAGCTATAATATCTGTTTGCCATTCAATTCTTTAACACTCACACACACAATTTTCAGGAGAGGAAACTGCAGGGATCCCCTTGCACTGGGCAATTATAAGAGTCAACCTGCAGGAGGGCAAAGAGCAGGGAGTGAGAGACAACGAGCTCATGAGCTCCTGTGCTTCAAATAACACCTGAAAAGTCTTTGGAGATAAAGAAGGGGAAGCAGAAATAGGATGTTTCTGTTGATCTTTGGAAGCCTTCCAATTTTAGCTTTTCAGCTGATTCAGAGGCATTGCAGACTATTAGCTCCAGGGTTTAGCAGGGACAGAGACACAGTAGCAAGCTGAGAGCCTTTTGGCCCACTCTGTGCTCACCTGTCTGGCACAAGGAGAAAGAGAGCACAGCCACTGCCCCACTGAGTCAGCACAGGCTCCTTCTCCAGGGATCCTGGCAAGCATCAGTGCAGCCAGCGAAGCTGAGGTCAGTGTGTCACAAGTCAGTCTGCAGCTGAGCCTCCAATATCCCATAGGAAACACAAGCAAATTTCCTACCATTCTACAGAGAAATACACACAGCTGTCTGCACCACAGAAGCCTCGGAGGATACTTATCACAAATCAACAAGTCCATCCCAGAACCACAGTCAGGACAGCTTTGGGCTCAGTTGCAGCTCATTTTGGGCAACACATAAGCACTCATCCCTGTTTCAAAGATCCCCTCAAACACAGTGTCAGTGTCACATCAAAGATTTTGGTTGGAGGGGGAGGATAGCAAAACATTCATGAAGACTTTCCCAAGAGTGGAATGTAGTATAGGAAATATTTTTGCTCCTTAGTATTTTACACACAGAAGAGCAGCTCGAGTCCTTTGGGAATGTACAGTTTAAGCCTTGGATTGTCACTGTATTATCAAGCCAGGCATACAGTTGCAACAGCAAAAACAACACAATCTGAAACTGCAAACTCAAAATTCAGGTGACAATCAGACCTGGTGGAACAGTATATGATATTTTTAATCATATTATTCAGCAAGTTTGACAGATTTAATAGCTTCACTGTAATATATTATTTTATTGCTGAAAGAATTGTCTCTTGCCATATTGTGCAAGTATTTTTGATCCATGTAATAATAGAAGCCAAGACCAAAACAATTATTATAAATCTAATTATTCTGAACCCTGGAACATTAAAGGTCACTAAACTTGGCTCTTGGCAACTACATTTATTTACTTTCTGTGTCTGACAAGTGACTTTCAGAAACACTAAAGGTGCTTTTGCTTTCAGAAGTGTCCTGTTATGAGAAGTGAAATGCTCATTCTCCATTAAGGGCAACATCCCAAAGACCATTAACAGTCCTTCATTGTTGAACACTAAAACCTCCTCTCCTAAAAGATGTTATGGGGCTACTTATTCACTTATACAGCAATTTTATAAATTTTTTGTGGTATTCCACTACTCACATTAGTGTTTTCTAAAATGCTTCCAAAGCAGAAGTTCCCTGTGGTCTTGGAAGATTTTTGTTAGCTCCTCAGGAAGACAATAAATTGGAGCACTTGGTGTAGAAAATGAGATCCTATGCCCTATTTGATATGTGTTTATGTTCTATTGGAATAAAGAGATGTGCTACAGATAGTGAAATTCTGTTCATTAGCTTGTATTTATTATCAGACTGCAGCTGCAGCCTTTGGGCTGGCTGACAGACTTAAAGTGTTTTCTAATATAATAAGTACTTTGGAGGAAAACAGTGTTAGCATTATGAAGCCAAATTCTAAGACAGTTACAAAAAAAGCTACTCTTATTTACTCAGTTAACTTGCTCTAAGTTGAGCTGACATTAAAAGCAGGATTTGGGCTGCATACTTAAATATATGTTAATACACAGAAAGAGAGGGTAATGCCAAGCTGTCTGAAATTGCACAGACTCCCACTAGTGAGCCCACACCACACAACACAATCTGTCATGTCAGGAAGACTTAACAGCACTGGTCCAATCCAATCCAGTTGGGATTAGTCTAACCCAGCAACCTTGGCAATGCCTATAGTTAAAGAGTCCTTTGCTGCTGGACTGTAGCACAGCCTGACCTGGAACTTTAACCACTCCACCAGTGCCATCCTTCTCCACATCCACATTCATGCAAAAGGAGTCAGCTCAGGCTCATTTTCAGCAATTAATTTAGACCTTGAGTCTAAACTCACAGTTAATTTAGACTTTGCTGAGTCACAACTCTCAGGGGTGTGAGCCCCCTTTTTGTTTTGCAGAGTAGTCCTAACAAATAGTGATGGCTCAAAATATAACTTCAGGACAAATACTGTCTAGAGTTAAACTAATATCACTGAGTGCTACTGAAGAGTGGGTGAATCTAGTAGTTAGTACAGATATGTTAAACTTGTCACATCTGCAAATTCAATCTACCAAAAGGTAGAAAATGCCTGAAATTAGTTTCCCCAGGAAGCAAGTTCACATGGAAGAAACAATAACAGGAATGAACACACGGTTCCAAAGGACAGGGGATGGAAACACAGGAGCACTAACTTGAGCCCAGTGCAGGGAGAGCACAGCCATGGAAACAGTACATTGGCTGTCTTTATTCACCAGCCACTGGAGGGAAGACATCAAGTGCTTTGATAACGAATCTTAACAATTTTTTGACAAGAAGAACAAATTTAGCTTTCTCAAATGATGGATGCCACCTTGAAAGACATGACTTTTCTATTTTCTATTCTTTTCTTTCCTACCCTCTTGTCATAGTTCCTGGTTTCTTCTTGACCCAGGTACCACTCCATTTATCCAAAGTCTTGTCTCATTCCACTGTTTTCAGCTTATAAATCTCTATCCCAGCTCTCTAGCTCCTTGCTTGTTTTCAGTTATCCCTCATTCACAGTCTTCCTGACCATGTCCTTTTCTTCCAGTTTACCCCCCACACTCACTAGTTCCCATTTGCACTCTCAGCCTCGCTTCATCAGAAGAAGACTTGCCTCATGATCCAGCCTCAGCTTTCTCCTGCCTTGCACAGCCCCTAAAGCTGGGTTGTCTCACCCTTGTCCTAAGTTCTCCTCATTTCTTATCTCTACACCAGAAAATATTTATTTTCTATCTGATTTGTCCCACATCTGCACAGCCAGCAGAGGTGACCACAAGGAGAAAACACAGAGCACCTGGATGCCCTGGGGTGATGCTTAGAGCAGCACTCAACCTTAGGTGAAGTCATCTGCTTCTAGTGAGTAATTCTGAACCAAAATGTTTTGATACTTGGCTTTGATCAAATCCATCCTAGGTCAACGTCCTGAAAGAACAGCAAAAGCAATCCCTGATCCAAGAACCACCTCAGACTTGAAGTTCTCCTGGAAACACAAAAGCATATCAGTAGAAGAGAAAGTGGAAACATCCCTTTTATCAGAAGCAGCAAATATTAGGAAGATACTTCAGCTGAAATACAATACAGAAAAGGGACACACACATTACCCTCACACACACATTAACTTGTAAAGAACACACTTAATGGCAGAACTCAGACTTTCTCTCAGATAATCAGTTTTCAGAAAGACTTCCAAAGTTGTTCCAAGATTCCCCAAGCTCCCCACATCCTGGAATAAAGAATCTTAGGATGTACTTTCCCAAATGGTTTTGTCTAGAAATCCAAGTTGATGCCCTTTTATTTTTCCTTGATATTCAATGTATAGCAAACATGCAGTGTGAAAATTTTTACCCTAATAATTTAATAAACTACCTGTAAGAGAGTGTTAACCTCAAATACCACTCTTGCCATCAGGTCTGACAAAAAGATACAGAAGAGAAAACTGCAAACTCAAGAAAGAATGGAAACAGATACTACATAAGATTATCAATGCTTTTTGAGCAATATGTAAAAATGCAGACACACTAATCAAGATGGGAACAAACCTAAAGGGCTTTTTTTGGCCTTGGGCCAAACAAATGATACTTCACTCTGGAATTCAGCATTAGCAATGAGTCATAACCACCTCACTGCTTGGGAAGGGTCAGGTTCAAAAGAAAACCACTGGTTTGTCCCTTGCCTCTATGTCTGACAAATGGCTGAGTGCTTCCTGGGGATAGAGAGGTTGTGCCCAAATGTGAGGCATTGAAAGAGCAGAGACACCTTGTAAGAACTAGCAGAAAGGTGAAAACCTCTGAGGCATGGCCATGAAAAAAAAAAAAGCTGAGAAGAAATCAGATACACTTATATTAACATTGAACTCATTTAAAACAATTAATTAGTATTTCAGAGACAAAACACTCATTAAAGATTTAGCTGAGCTGGAAGAAATCACAATAGGCACGTTACAAGACCTAAACCCTCACTAGCAAAGAGCAGGTTTAATATTCCTGGTGTTTTTCAGACTAAATGAATGGGAACCAGATGTTACTTTCCTCCTTCCAGGAGGGAAAATAACTAAAAATTGAGTATACTGTTGTGTTTGAAAAATTATTTTCTAATCAGAGACTTTTTGTTTTGCTTTTTCATAGAAAGCTATTCATGCCTCTGTATTTGAAACACCTACTATTTACTGTGCAATAATTAGCCCAAAATTTACTTGAGCCCCCTGCCTCCCACCCACATATCATAATTTGTGGGCAAAAAACTTCTCACAATCTCAGTTTAGTTTTTAAAATTGCATGTTCCTTTTAGGTTTTTCTGCTCATAAGCAGAGATTTGGACTGAGAAGCTGATATATATTAGTGTGACAATATTTATTATTACATTTCTTATAGTTTAACCTGACCAGACAGTCTAATGTCCATTTACTGGTGTGCCCAAAACTCCTTTGCATCTGTGGCTAATGCTATAATCTTTATTTCCAGTCCTCAAGTGTAGGCAAGTGGTTGGTACAAAGTAGGAAATACTATTGGTGTAACAGTTAACTGAAAAGATCTAGACATTTCATATAGAAATATTTTGTATTCTGAAGGGAGGGAAGACATGCTAAAGCAGCAGTAGTTCAGTGAACAGTGCACTAGAGAGGAGCTAGACTGCAAGTATGGCTTCCCCCCTCCCCTACAATATCTCTGGGATAAACACCCACATGCACAAGCCCTGCTCTCCAAGGGGCTTCTTGTCCTGTAAATGTCCCAGGCCCTCGAGACTCCCCTGTCCTTCTCTGCTCTGGGTGTCTCTGGCTCAGCCTGGGGGCTCTGCAGGGAGCAGCCCCTGCTGCCTCCCCAGCCCTCAGCCTGTCCTCTCCCCAGGATCCCTGTGCTGTTCCCATTGCCAGATATGGGTGCAGAATAAAGCAAGCTTGCTGACACTTGTGTGTATGTCACTGTGATGATAGTGTGGCAGGAAACTTATCACATTCGGAATGTACTTGTGAAAATCCCAATCTCTGCATGCTGGCATTTGTATGTATAACATTTCAAGGAAGCCAATTTAATTACCAAGGAGAGGTCACAGTGCTCTGGGTACAGAGGCCCTTTGTCCATACAGAACTACACCACTTTTTGACCTTCTTTGCCTCAGTTGTTACAAAACTGCAAGAGTCTGCTATCTCATCCCTGTCACCACCATCTGGAGCCCTTTTCTTCTTTTCATGTTACTCAGGTATTACCTCTGGTATTTTCAGGAATATCAATTTGCTCTCTTTTCAGAAAAATATCTATGGAAGTATGCCAAAGAAACACTCCACAAACCCAGCAGATGCATTATGTGAAGACACCTTGCAGTCATTAAATGAGGTGACTACTCTAAAGCCCATGACTTCCCACTGCTTTTCACATCATCATGATTTCTTGACCTCTTAGTCTATACCCTTTAACGAGGATTTAAATACACTAAAAACAGCACAACACCCTCTGCCCGCAGTTTGCCTTAAATAAATCTTTTCCGACTTCCCACTGTAGTTTTCATTTTATTCTTTTACTCTCATTTATAATGACTCCTTGGCATTCTGTTTCCTAACAACATGCTATTAGCACTTCTGGGTTGTAATCCCCTCTTTAGCTGCCTAACCCAACGTTAGCATTAGCATCAGCGTTATCGTGTTATCATGTAACAGAGCTGCATGAAAAATTACAACAGTTGTGCAGCACTTACAGTGTAATTACTTAGTGCCACTCAATGTGAAGTGCTGCAGTAATAGGGTGCATAACCAATTAAATTTCTGAATTCTGCTCACATAAGAAGCCTCTGAAACAATGTCACCATAGAGGTTTCTCAATCCTGTCTGTGACTGGTTTGTGCCCATGGTGTTCAAAAGGGAGCCAAAACCTGTGGTTTGCTGGATTTTTCTACTACTCCCAATAGCAAGGAAAGCACACTACTGTGGTTGTGTGGAACTGCTACAGTTATTAGAATCAATGTTAATATGGGAGAACAGTGCTTGGGGGAAAAAAACAGTGTTAGATGAGTAAATTTACACTCCCCAGGGGTGTTCTTCAGCCTTAGAGAGAAAAATCACAAGGAAGAAAGTAAATTACTTTTTCCAGCAGACTTTTATAATCATGTAACTGTTTATAAATATGAATTGTATGCAAATAAGAAATGAGTACTGATGCCTATTCATTTGACTTGTGCAGTGCCCAGGCACATCTGGAGAACCACTGAAACAGGCTGCTCTCTTAAATGGGACAGTGTTTTTTGAATAACAGTGTTTTCCATTTTCCTGACATATATTTGTTAATAAACACTGTGGAATAAGTAAAACATAGCATTAATTATAACACAAATGCAATAAACTTTTGTAACTAATGTTAATTGGTTAAGATTTAGCTATTTTCTTTACAGCTTAAAGCTGGCTACCAATTTTGTTACATGCCTATAAGATTCATATGCATCACTCACAAAATCTGAATAACAGAATTTTGAAAAACTTGAAAAATGCAAGTTACAGTTACCTTTGGAAAGGGAAAGGCAAGAAACTCCTGTGCATAAATTTGTGAGTGTGCTGCATCTATTTTTTGCTACTAGAAGATATACATACCTACAAAGAAAACAAGCTATATATAAGTTTTAGAAGACAGAAGTCAAATTAACAGCAAGATTCTCAGGCCTCAGTTCCTTCTGAATTAACCTCAGATTCCCAGTCAGTAGCAGGAATGGAGAAAATAGTGAAGATTTTACTATCCATACCAAGTAGACGCTTGAGATCTTCCCTTTTAAATTAGTACTTGCCTCATGCAAATTTCTGCAGCATTTCCTGGGCAACTGTCAAAGGCTATGAATTACATTAATCAATGGAAAATGTGGTGGGTTTTTTTCATGAAGTTGATTTTCCCTTTTGCTTAGACTGGATCAGCTTCCCATTGGTTACTTAGTGTAAGTCATTTTTTGGTCTATAAAATTTTATAGTAGAGTACAATAATAAATCAATCTTTATCTCTAATTGATGCAATTCTGTGTCCAAGACAATAACATTAGCTCTATTTTGAGAGAAAGGAAAACCATAGTCTCTGTAATACTATCCTGTGGAAAACTATCCATTCTTGCACACAGTCTCACAGACTGAAGCATGGCTGCAGTTACAGCTCCGAGATAGGAAGTTTGAGGCTGTTCTTATTTAACTTCTGTTCTCTCCTCTTTGGGAACAGATGAGAAAGAGAGGCTATTTTTCATTAAAATAAGAGGAAAAAAAGTAGGAAACCCAGTATCCACCAAATAAAAACTAAAATATACACCTGTGAATTGCTGCTGAAGCCACGCCATTTTGCAAGGGGCACCAGTATGAGACAGACATCACAGCAGTGCAAATGAGCAATTCTCAACAAGCAACAAATCTGTATTTCACTTATTCCTTGAAAAAACTCTCGTGCATTTTTGCCCACTGAAAAACTCAATGAATTACTAATAACTGTCATGGGATGACTATTTCAAACTTCCATCCTTCCTGGTTTTTCAGTCCTGTTGAATGAAAGTTTTGCACCAAGGAGATACTCTTCTTTTCCGTATCAGTTTGGGTCTGTCCTAAAACTCAATTTCAGTTGGTACCAGCAATGTCTGAATTGAACACTGCCATGAAGAGACCAACTGTAAGATTAACTTGAAGTCAAAAATGAATTTTTTTGACCCACTCAACTTCTATGTCTGTGCTGTATAGGACTCAATTTTTTCCAGGTTTTGTAACTACATAAGGAGTGAACTTATATGAAGTGATCTTATGATGTTGTATTAGACAGTATTTTAAGAGTCTGTAAATTTACAGCTAACACTTCTATTTTGCTGTATGACAGGCAAAGTGTTTCCAAGGGGTTCCAAAGAACGATATGAAATTTACAAGGTTATGAAAGAGCCACTACTCTTTGAGCTCAGGGAATTGCTTCCTGCAAGCTACCCTGAGTTAACAACCCAAGGGCATCTCCTGCACGCAATGTCTTTGGGCAGCCCTAGGTCAGAGGGAGGTGAAAACAATTCTGATTCATTCCTGCCCACAAATCTGACCATCAGACTAATTCATCTTGAAATCCCAGGTTACAACATTTATTTAAAATATTTTGCTTTTTTTGTCTGATGCCTAGGAAATGTGGAACTCTTCATGTTTCAGTTTGGCTTGATTTGCCATTTCTTTCCCTTTACAGCTATTCACACCTTTGCAAAGTGGGAATATAAACCCTTAACAAATTAGAACTTACATTCCTTGGGAATATCTTACAGGTATAAGGCGGCAAAAATCAAACAAAAAAGCCCCACATAGAAAATCAGCCCCATTAGTTTTAATGAACACTACAAACTTTCAGAATTGTACCAAAATTCAACACCCATCATTGGTGCAGATAAAGCTATTACTGGGGCAGATTCCTGTGAGTAATGTTATGACATCAGCTTTTTGCTTCCTCTCTTCTTTGGTGCAAATATAAACTTAAAAACAACCCCAAGAAAAGCAGCTTTCTCTCACATTGAAGTGTTCAACCAGAAGCTCCCCAGAGGCTACTGTGATGGCTCATTTATAATATAATTCAACAAGAGCAGTTAAGTGATGCTGTTGTACAGTTTAAGTGCCTTTGCTAATTTTCCTGGCCCAGGGGGAGGGGGTGCATCATATATTTCATTTCAAGCAATATAAATTTCAGAGAGCAATCAGAAACATTCCCTAAGGAGTGCAGGGGGACATCTGGACAAAGAACTTCCTTTTATAAACACACACCACGCATTTTTTGTAGCCACTCTTGCAATCACATCTCTACTTTATTTCCTCCACCACTTAATGGGGATTCTGCTACAGACTTAAATACTAACACACACTTGTTGTGGAAATACATACTTGCACTATTACCACACTTTCATATTTATTATCAAATACACATGTGAATATGAAATTAATCATTTTCTAGGCAGAGTCTGAAATAGCAACCAGTCTTCCTAACTCTGGAACCCCACGGCTGAAAGCCACACACAGACAGCAGTGCCTCAGAGATAAGAAGATGAGGAGCTGCAGGAGTGGTTTGCAGATTTCCCAGAAGATCCATCATCTCACTGCAGGATGGTGGTGGGTTGGACACACCGTTCATCCCAAAACAGCTCAGCAATACCGATGAGCTCAACAACTCTCCCTGGTTCACCTCTTTCCAAAGCCAAGCATTCCAATTACCTAGGGCTCCCTGGGTTTCACACACACTGTCTGTGAACAGCACAACCAAAAAGCTGTTGAGCTGGACTCCAGCAAGCATCCTATAAAAAGCCATTCACCTGGGTCTTGTTGAATTGGTGCAGTTACTCATTAAAATTTATGGCAAACTTCTGTAGTAGACAAGACAATCATTCAAACAGCTGTAAAATTTGCAATTGCATGAGAGACTAAACACAAGGAAAAGAGCAGGAAGTATCATAAATCATAAACACCGGTTCTTAATGTAACACTAACAGCCAGAATTTCCCTTTCCAGTGACAAGGCTTAAAAAGTACATTGGTTTCATGTTGCTGTATTTTCTTTAATGTTCAGGATTACCCAGAAGGTAGCCACCCTATAGCCCTAAGCCTAGAGGACTCTTCAGGGAAGTAATGAAAGAGAGATAGAGAAACACTTATTTGGTTCATTAACTTCAAGAGCTCAGTGTTTTTCATATTATCTAAAGTGGAATCTTGTGCCCCCCTCCCCCCCCCACAAGGTGGCCACACCAAATGCTGGGGCTGCAGGATGTGCCTTTAAAATACGGGAAGTTCTGAAGTGTTGATGCTGCCACTGAAAGGGGAAGGACATCTGGATCACTGGGCCTGACTTCTGTAAAAGGTTAGCAGGTACTGCAGGTGATAAAAAGTGCTGTGGATACACAGACCTAAAGAAGCTTAAATCACACAGATGAAATTACATGTGCATTAAGGCCCAACAGCATCCAGCCAAGCACTAGGGCAGTCTGGCTGGTGATGTGGATTGCTCCATGTACTTAGATCCATTATAAACTGCACATGAGCAGATCTAATCAGAAGGAAACAAGACAGAAAAAGTGTTTTCTGTCTTTAAGTTAAAGCAACCCAGTAGATCAGCAATATCCAAATATAAATACACACAGTAAATTCCATGTCCTTCTCTGCTTTCCTTTGAGACCTGTGGGAAAACAGATGGACCCTCCTGCACACCCTCTAGGTCAAAAGAGCTGTTGAACCAAAGAAAGAGAAAATGCCAACACCCTCCAGCAGCTTTCTGTGTTTCTCCTCAGTCTGCTGTATTTTTACTCCATCCCTTTAAAGAACTAGATTAACAAGCCTGAAATACCAGTCTATGTATTTAAAACACATTGAAAGATGAAGGATTTATTTTTTTTATTAATACCTGCAATAGTACTGGCCCTTTTGATTATCAAGAGCCAGCATTTTTCTCAAGCAGCTGCAACATTTCTCTTCATCATCTCCCTTTCCCTGCAGATGATATGGTGTCAGAGCAGCTGAGACCAGAAGCATGAAGCCTGAGACACCATGAGAACGGCTGTTCTTGCAACAGGAGTAGTGAAATGCATTCAGAAGTCACAGGAGATGTGGCAGCAACACAACATGTCCTTTTCAATTTAACAAGTTCATTGCTTTTGGATACAGCTGTTCCAGCTTCTGGGAACTTACTTGAATTGAATGTTTTAGTGTAGTAAAAAGTGTGTGGTATCAGCCAGAATAAAGTCTCTTAATTTACTTTCTTCTTTTTGAAGTTTAACACTAGACACCATTTATGCATAAGTTGTTTTTAAAATAATTATTTTCATTAAATAATGGCAATTTGCTCACTGAAATAACTGAGGAAACCCCTGTGTACTCCAGTAAGCACCAGCTGAGGCCTCTAACATCAAACTCTGTCATCCTTAAAGACTTGACCCAACACCATTAAACATTACTGGGAATTATGCCATTGGCTTCAAAGGGAGTAGGAACAGGCCCTAAATAAGCAAAACTTCTAGTTATTACTCCAACGGGAGTAATCTTGTCAGGCCACAGAATGTGCCTACATAAGCCAAAAATTCAACAGTGCTTTCTAAATGATATCCATACAGTTCCTATGAGTGTTCCGTATTTATATATGCAAAAACCACTCCAATGCATGTATCAGGTAATTGCACAGAAAGACACAAGGGAGTTCTAAGAGAGCTTGTGTATGAACCCCAGACTGTTTACCTGATGGGTTCAGAGCCCTTCCCCAATATTATCCCTCCAAAATATGCATGCACAGACAGACAATTAAGTCTCACGAACCAAATTGCTACAGCATGTCACAGGAGTTTTATAATTAAGCTTTGCCCATCTTCTGCCTTACTCTGAAATGAAACTAATTGGAAGAGGGGTAGAATTTCATGGGAGTTTTTTCCTTAGCAGTGTTATTTGACTGCTGGCTGAGTTGCTGACAAGTGAAGCAGACTGTGCTTGGACCTCACTGCCTTAACCAGAAAAGGACAGAACAAACCCCATACCCAGGTATGCGAATTCCCTCTGCAGGGTGGAACTCTGTTGCTGCAATAGTTCTCATTACACACAGAGTCACATGTGGTAGAACATTGAGACAAGACAAAAATCTGTGCTAGTCATATCTGGTGTCTGTGACTTGTGGTATTTGGACCTAGATATGTATATATTTGGGATTTTAACTCAGTGGGGAGGCAGTTGTCAGTGCTTTGGAGAGTGTTCCAGTAAGCAGCTAAAGCCAAGGGTGCCTAATATGCTGACTTGGAAGGGACCCACCATGATCAAGTTCAACTCCCAGCACTGCAAACAACAGCCCAAGAATCACACCATGTACCTGAGAGTAATGGCTAAATTCCTCTTGGGCTCTGCCAGGCCTTAATGCTATGACCATTTCCCTGGGGAGCTTGTTCAGTGCTCAAACATCCTCTGGGTGAAGAACTTTCATATCGAGCCTACACCTCCCCCAACACAACTTCAGGCCATTCTCTCAGGTCCTGGCACTGGCCAGCACAGAGAGGAGATCAGTGCCTGCCCCTCCTCTTCCCCTCACAAGGAAGATGTAACTGCAATAAGGTCTCCCCTCAGCCTCCTCTTCTCCAGGCTGAACAGACCTCAGCTGCTCCTCAAGTGGCTTTCTCTCAACACGCTTCCCCATCCTCATTTTCTCTCCTTTGGATGCTCTCTAAGAGCTTTATATCTTTCTTATATTGTGATGATTAAAACTGATCACAATACTAAGAACCATGGTTTAAGAATTACTACAACTCCTGGTTTCCTTTTTTCCACCCTCTCTACTATTTATGCCTCATCCTTCTAACCCCCAAAGTCAGCAAAGTCAACAAGCTTTATTGAATAATTTTTCTAGACTACATTTAAATACAATTTCCAGAATTTATTATGCTAAAACACTCTAAGCCTAACACACTTTTGAGAACTCAGGCATTGCACTTTGCTTTTCTAAATCAAGTTATACTTCCTTCACTTTAGCAACTTCCATGAGGCTCAAAACATCTCCAGGCTTTTGAACCTTTAGCTTTCTTTGCATTTTACATTTCACTACAAATATAGCCTTATCCTGCACACCAAAGGAATCAAGGATGGATAAAGGCCAGGATAAACTTTCCAAATATCTCATTGTGGATTTTTGCTCCTCATTTCAGTATTCAGGACTGTATTTGAAAACCACAGATATGCAAAAGAATGACTCCTCTTGGTATGAAACAGCAAATTCAAGTTCAGTTTTTAACTCCTTTAGGTTAAAAACTATCTAATATGCTGAATGAGTAAAGAAAATCTTTAGCAATACAGAATATTCGAGATTATACACCTCTGCTTGGCAGAAAACAGGCTGATTCCTCAGGGACAGAAAGGAAATGCAAGAAGCTTGAACTCAGCAGCTCAGGAGTTAAACTTCAATTAAACAATGAGGTCCAACAAAGATAATATTAGCTACTAAATCTTGAGACACCTACCACACCAAAACCCATCCTTTGCCAGAGATTCTTGTTGGATTATTGATTCAGTGAGAGTGCAATTTTTAAAGGAAATTAAATCCTGTTGGAGAAGGACAGTTCCAAAACTGTTAGATAAGGATTATTGTAAAGGGAATTGAACACTGGAAAGGGAACATGCATCCACCCTGAAGAGAAGGGATAGCACATAACTGCCTTGAAGACAAAGAAAGAGGTGAGGAAAAGGAAAAAATATATTGTTGGATGTTATCTGAGACATGATGAAAGAAGTGTGTTCTCATCTGAGAATTTTTAAAAACAAAGACTATGATGGAGTGTGTGTATCTACCACTCAAAGGAGGGTGCTTTCTCTGCCTCAACAAAACACTGAGGTCCCCACCCACAGCAGTTTCATTCATCAACATCATGGTGGTTGGCATGAGGATTGCAGCAGCTCAAACTCCTTCCCAGCCCTGGGCACAGCCCTGGATAGATTTGCTCTGTTGGTGAGATGAAAGGCGAGGATTTCACCCAGTAACTCTCCAGATGAACTTGCTGGAGGCCTCCTGTGGCAGGAAGTCAATTTATAGACTTCTGACACACAGCAGCTGTTGTCAAAAGCTCTCCACAGCTTTCGAGGCCACACTGCCCAGTCTGCTGCCACGGCCTCCCTGTTCTGACAGGATGTTCAAAAACTGAAGTTTACCCCAAGGGTTCAGAGATTTTTGGGTTTTTTTCTTTTTTGACATCAGACTGCTCACATGGAGAATATTATTACCTGTTCAATATTTGTGCTAAAGGAAGAAAGCACAAGAAGTTGAAAGTTTCTGTAAGGCTTGGACAGCTATCACAAAACTAATGAGTTTTATACTGCTATTTGAAGCCACTACTTTCTGAGCAGGCTGATAGCATGGTAGGAAGTTGGATTTGGTCCATTCTGTAGTTTTAAAACCAGCCCATATTGTCTCCTACTTTGAAATAGACCCACATACAAGTAAAGAATTGTTTGTCACCCCTGTATTTTACTAATAGCCTGCAGTTTGTATTTCTCCTGAGCCCCCAGCATCTGGCATTTTCAGTGTACACATTTCAGTCCAGT
This sequence comes from Zosterops lateralis, assembly GCF_965231275.1. NCBI lineage: Eukaryota > Metazoa > Chordata > Aves > Passeriformes > Zosteropidae > Zosterops > Zosterops lateralis. Next base: position 16,510,471 of record NC_139770.1, on the reverse strand, counting down.
ACCACTTGCACTACTTTTTCAGTGGTATCCTGCCTGCAACATTATTTCTCTTGGAACTCCAGGATGCAAGAAACCAAGGAATTCCAAGAGCTGTTAACGGCCTTTTTCAGTTCAGCAAAAGTCAGGAAGATTTTACCAGTTGGCATTTTTTTTATTATTCCCATCTCAAGGAACAGCTGCTTTTCCCCCTCTGCTGGCATCCTGCCATGACAACAAAGCCTTCTAGTTAGGACAGATTGTCAGTAACAGACTTTAACCTGATGAGGTAATCACCAAATCAAGTCCTAAGAACAATGATAAGTAACAGGGATTGCTTTACTGGGTAAATGAAGAGGAAATCCCCCTGAAATAATATAAATCAAATTTCTGAAGCCCTGAGAAAAACCTACTCTGTGGGGCAGAAATTTCCCATGTAGGCATTCCCTAGCAGAGCTGCTATTCTCTGTGCCACGTTCAAAGTGCCATTTAGACGAGAACTTGTTTTCTTTTCTGTTCTTGCAAATCTGCCTTTTTAAAAGCCAGAATTTTGCTTCAAGTAAAATACTCATCCTGGATAGGCTCTTTAGAAAGCACCTTTTTCACTAAAATCTTCCTGAAGAAACAGGGAGAACACCTTAGCATAACAGATCAAAAAAATTCCTGCAGACTGAACTAAAAGTCCTCCAAAAGCATCTAAGGGTCAGGTGTGGGGGTGGCAAGCAGTGTTATATTCCATCAGGTAAATGGCCAGCCAATATTTACAGCTCACAAATCTTTCCAAGAAATACTTATATATTTTACCAGAGAAATTCACTTGGCAAATGTAGAGTAAACTTAAAATTATAGTTGGATACTGCAAGCTAGAAACTCCTGATGCTGTAGAGATTCAACTTCTTATCATCCCAGAAAGACAGCAGGGTCCTTGCAAATTCTTCTGTGATCCTCCCAAAATTCTGTCAATCCAGATTCCATTCTTCTATTTGCCATTGTTTTAAATCAGTTACATCTCTTTCTCCATCACTGCTTCTGTTCCTGTCATCCTTCACTAAATTTAAAAAACAATCCCAAAATAGAATCCAGCTGCTACTTTCCCTGGCTCTAATAATAATACTCTGCCATTATAAGAAAGCGTATCTTTTCACCTGCATCCACTTCAGCTTTTTCACCAATGAAAATGAGTACACAGCTTTCCAGCTATAGTCAGGCTGATACTTTTGGACAAGACTTGTTTGCAGTGCTATTATTGTAATTTATTACATCCCATCCTCCCTAAATACCATTTTCCTAGCTACAAACCAAAGATCTTTTTCCTGGCATCTAGCAACCCTGCAGTATCTTTGTTGATATCCTGCCAAGATCTTTGCAGGTTCTCAGCAAATCTGTTAGTCTCTGCTGGGGCCAGCTGCTGTCTACAACCCTCACATATTCTGAGTTTCGTTCGATTAGAAACCCCCCTGAATATATTACATGCTTCTGACCTCAAGGGTAATCAGATGGAAAGACACTTCTGCCGACCACTGCAGAATCCTTAGCTCACTAGCCCTGAAATTCAATTTGTATAATATCACAATGGGTGAGAAGACATCAGGTCAGAAGAAGAAAGGAGTTTTCATCCAAGCCTTCCTCCAAAAGATTCAATCTTGGCATCATGTCCAGAGACATTTATCCCACCCTCCCAAAGAAACAGATGAAATCTCAGAAGCTGATGAGATTTGAACTGTTACCAACTTTAAAAATAAGCTTCAGAGCTGTCAGCATCCCAGTTCCAATCCTTCACAGACTGCAACGTATTCACATGATTCAGCATTATTTCATTAGATGTCAAGTTTTTCATACTTCAAGAGATTTTTTTTTTTTTAAAACTGGAAAGGTTGGATTGGTTTTCCTTTAGCGGCCAGTTAGGCTGCTCTAGCTTTCGTGAAATGATATACCTAACATAGTATGAAGTTACACCAACCTCCAGCTGTTTGGTGAGAGTGAACCATTAGGCTGCCTGTAGCCACACAAGGTGTGCTGCAGAAACATTGCTCCAAGAGGCACAATGCACTCCTCAGGCTCCACACCATGCACATGCATAATGTGCAGGTGGTATGAAAAGCAATGGCTCAAGGACTAGATGAAAACTGAGCAGGACTTCAAGGGTCAGTACAGTGGATTGACATGCCAAATCTGGCAGTACAGGTTCTGTATAAGAACCAGCCCAAAAACCCTACTCTCCACAATAGCCATAAATATAAAAGAATAGGATTTTTTACAACTTAAATCTCAAAAAATTGATCTCCAATAATTGAGGACTACTGGGGGAAAAAGACAGCTTCCGGTCATATGCAGACCAAAAAGAAACAAACCCCCAACACCTAGAAAACAGGTGCACACCCACTCCAGCCACTGCTAGGGATGCTTAGATACCACAAACATGCCATGGTCCCACAGGCTCAGGTTCAGAGGAACAGCAGGTTTGTAGCTGTTTCTGGGATCCAGTTTTAAGATGGCACATTTGTGACCTTTAAAGCATTGGCTCTAAGGTACCATTGGGGTATGCTTTTCAAATCCTTCCAGTATAAACCCATGCACAGCAATTTTTACCCTCCTTGGATTCCAGGGCTGGGTCAGAGCTTTGTGTATCATGCTTTCTATAAACTGGGGTTTGGCAGATCTACCTTACCTTCTGATTACTGTTGTTTATTAAGCATATTAAAAATGAAAGCATCCATAAACACAGCAATTGAAGGAAAAAGGAAACCAACCGGGCTACTGCTTGGAGCCATGTGAACATGCTTCTTGCAAGAGATGGTCTTTGGCTGCTCTGGTGTAATGCCTCAGTATGAATGGGTGCCACACGATAGTGATGTTGATATCACTACTGACTGTCCTTATGGAATCACAGTTATTGCACCCTTGGCACAAGTTGGCAGCACTTCGAGGAGCACAGGCAGCACCATCCAGGCACATGAAGAGTTTCTCTAGTTTTGTACAAAAAGAGAATTAGCAGGTGAGAATCTCAGAGGGATGTAACATAAACTGTATTCATATACCCATCTCTAGGTCTTTTGGAAACTCACCACCTTGCATATCTTTAATTATCTTAAACCAAGATGCAGTCTAGTTACTGATGCAAAATGCATCATTAGCAAGCCTACCAGTAACAATGCACGAGCCTAATGCATGGCATAACAAACTACACATCAATATGTGATCAGCAAGAGCTCTTGAGCTCTGCCCTGTCAGTGCACCCTGTGGGGGTGATGACATTCATGCTAAATGCCAGCTGAACTCCAGAGCTCTGTTCTCAGCTGACCAAACAACCCCACAACAGATTGGGGGGTACCCAAAGGACAGGCACATGCTCTGTCAACTCAAACCTCTGCTGATGTGACTTCCCTTCAATCCACATTAGTTCCAGCTAGACAGCATTTGTGTCACAGGAGAAAAAGGGAAGACAAGGAGATTAAGGGGAAAGGACTGTACCTTTCTTTAGCACTGCCATATTGATATCATGAGAGTCAATGTAAAAGCATTCCTCATCTGATAAGTCAGAAGCAAGTATTACTTCTTCAGAGAAACTCATGTTGTCACTAGAAAATGTTACAGCTACAATAGTGCATCTTACTTCAAATATTCCACACACAATGGTACTTCCTGAGTAACTAGGAAAAGCTGCTTCTTCATAGAGATGATCTATTCCTAAATTAAAAAGATCTAGGATTCCTCTAAGACAAAACAAGCACACAGAGAGAAATGCAAGAGCTTAAAGGAATGTTGTTGAGTAAGTCTAATGACTGTCTAAAATAAATTTCACTACATCAACAATTACCCATGAGAGCAGAATCAGAGAAATACAGATTACTCTAAGTTGGAAGGGACCCACAAGGATCATTGGCCCAGCTTTTAAGTGAATGGCCCATAGAGGGGTTGAAGCTGTGACCTGAGTGTTATTAGCACCATGCTCACCTCCCAGCCAGAGAAATACAAAGCTATTTTATAGGATGCACATGTGTTTCCACTCAAAATTTGTTTCTATTGCCTTTGACAGTATCTTTAAAAAGCAAGATAGTGTATAAAGTGCTGCACAGTCCACAGGTAGTTCCAGTTTTTGGCACTCAGGACATGCTCATTTACATGAGTGTTTAACAGCTCTGGACAGTTTGTCCTGAAGCCCTAATCCCATAAACATCCTTCACCACACTGTGAGGTGAACTGGCTCTCAGCACAGGTGCACACTCAGCAGCAGGAAGGACATGACTCTACAAGGATTATCAATCTACTTGTTGGATTGATGCTTTGAACACTGGCTACTATTTCCAAATTTTCTTTGATAGCATTAGTCTACTAGCCAGACACAAAGGACAGACAATTAGAGATTTAATACAAAGTACAATAAGGAAGCTAATTAATGCCTGACACTGGGGAGGGGGATAGCAATGATATTCCATAAAAGGGAAACCCTGCACCAGTAACCAATGTATCATGTTGGAGATGAACAGCAACATGGCTAAGGAAAATCCTTTTTAAGTGATTAGTCCAGGGAAATTTTCAGGTTTTAGTCCAGAGAAAGCAACTTTGACATTAAGTGGGATTTTTTACATATGCTAGATCCTTAACCTGGGAGAATTTCAAACACAGCAATATTTTTCTCCTCACCTCTTATGTATTTCTCTCAAACATTTAAGCACTTGCATTTTGTAAATTTACTCATTGGTAAAGTCCTGGCTTCATTTTTGTTCCTATGAGGTGTGACAGTTTCTTCTGGGCCTGAGTTTTTCCACTTGCTTTAGCAATATTCATAACTAAGTTTACACATACATTTAGATACCTTGGACTGGGATTTAAGAGAAACAGCTCTGAATTTGCTTGCATATCCAACTTCTTTTCTGTGCTGTTATCCACTCAGAACAAAAATGCTCAAATTTCAAATCAATTGTTCCAAAGATTTGTAAGCATATTAGGAGGATGTCACTCACACTAATTTAAGTCACCCTGCTGTGCAAAAGAAATTGTTCAAAAAAGTCATGCTCCCTCTCAATCACAATGTACTATAAAGTAATCTGGCATAACCAATTCAGAAAATATCAGACCCATAACTATACAATGTGAAATGTAGTGTTGATAAGATGATTTTTAATTAGAATTTAAAGCTCATTTTGCAGTTACTCTACGAGACCCATTTTCATCTTTAGCCACCTAGCATTGAAAATTAAAGATTTGCTGCATGCAGTATTTAATAGGTCAAACACAATGAAATTACAAATGTAGATAATAAGGGAGAATCCTTTGTTCAGTGAGGAAAAAAAAATCTAATCTAGAAAAGAGTACATACAGAGCAGAACCGGTTGGAAAGCTTTCATTAAAACAGGTGCCTGCCCGGTTCTCCTGCTTGACTCCCTCCCAACTCTCTCAGCAAATTAGAAAAACACTAAAGAAAAAGCATTTCATAAAAAATTATAATTTTCCTTAGATATCATTTGAAATTATACAAACTATTTTATTTTCCAGTCGAAACCACTTGAATGGAAAAAGAAGATACCATTATTTGTTCTAAAAAGAAAATTAAGTCAAATTGTTCTTAAGTTTCTTGAACCACTTCAAGTCTATTCTTCTCTACATGTAGAGTAAGTAAGGACAAGATTTTTCATTGAGGAGCATTTGAGATGCTGGGTTTTACTGCAACTTAGGATACACCTGCATGCCACTTTCTTCATAAATCTTAGCGTTATGCTTGAAATACATATTTCTATGAATAAATATTTTCTTTAAAAATGTAAAAAGGGTTGAATGAACTATTTAAGATGAGATGTATATCAATTACTAATAATCTGCTTGCACATTTCAGAATCATGCTCATTTTCCTTTTTGATCAGAAGGTTTTCTAACCCTGTCACTGACAAACTTCAATGATTTTTCTGGTCACAAGGTGAAATCCATTGAAATCCCACTGAAACAGTGGTTCCTAAAACCCATAAATATGCTAGGTACGTGAAAAGAAATTGAAAATTTTGCTTATTTGAAGGTTTTGGGTTTGCATTTTAATATAATGATCATAGCAGAATCCAAGTTTTACAATGCCAAAAACAGGAACTCAGTGATTGCTGAGGAGCCAGTTGTGACTTGGAATGAAGCAACCATAGGAAACCTCATCTGGGGAAATAGGATAGTTTAGATCCATAGAAACACTTCAAGAAGCTCATAACAAAAATTAGAATCCCCACAACAAAGGAAGGTTTTACTTCTTTTTTGACCTTTCCATCAAACTGTACAGTAATGTAAATTAGTGGGAAAACCACTATTTTCATTCTTCCCCATTTGGTTCTAAATTATATAAATAGAGGTTTCTCCACCCCCATTTCCCCATTTCTCAAACTCATAAGTTCATACCTTACACCTTCTTCTTGTATCTTGGTACAAAAATTGGAAATAAGAAAGAAAGGAACTAGACCAGTGAAAAAACCCTCTTCCCTGATGAACAGCCAATGCCCCCTAGTTAGAATTTTTTAAAGGGAGTAAAGTTTTGTATCCAAAAAAATCCAGTTAGTGGGAAGAGAATCTTGCACCTATGAAATAGTTTTGTATCAGTGTTTCAAACATTCAAAATTATTTTTCCTACCAAAAATATAAAAAAACCCACCAAACAAGCAAAAAAACTACACACAAACAAAAACCAACAAAAAAAAATTTTAAAACACACAAAAAACAACTGAAAAAACCACCACCACCAAAATTCATCAACTAAACACCAAGTTTTACCCTGGCTCTCAGTCAGGTTTGGCACTTCACATCCTTCTGGGAAGGGCTAATTGTAGGGATGCTACATCTACATCTGCACCTGCCTTTCCCAACAACTCCCAGCTGCTTCAGTGAGGAGAACAAAAGCCAATTCCCAAATTCCGCCATTCAACAATCTTGACATCTAAGGATAAAACACATTCACCTTTTATGAGCTGGCACAAAGCCCATGCACTAGTTAAATTTCACTTTGGTCTGTTAGGATTTTTGCAATGACTCTTCTGAGTCTTTCCACAGACATGATTTCCCTCTTCCCAAGTGAGCTCCTGTACATAACTCAAGCAACCAACAACTTTGGTCTGATTATATCAAAACATCACTGACTCCTCTCTCTTTCAGACCATTTTAGTGCTGCAACTTTGAATACAGTTAGTAAATATTGAAAACACCTAGGCCAGCAGACCTTTGTGGCTTTGTGCATTGACACATCTTTTTCAATTTTCTTCCTTTTTGCAAGTTTAAATGCCTGTGAGGAGATTTCTGCTGAAGTGTGTCAGCAGCAAAATCAGGGCACCAGCTTGTTAAATAAACAATCAGCCCCCAAGCCATTCCAGAAAAAGGATGAGATTTCTCATAGTTACATCTTTTGTGAGTTAAGATTTATTTAGGTTTCAAATCCCTCAAGGCAAGGATGCAATGTGTAAAGCAGAAGCCCATAAGAGAAACATTTTACCCTATTGTTTACCAAGAACAAAAAGGGCTTTTAAAAACAGATCAGAATGCCACACTTCATTAAACAACATCAGCCTTCCTCGTCTAATAAACTTTATTCTTTATTTTTTCTATTGCATTCATTTTTATCTATTTTTAAAAGGTAGCTTAGCTTCCATATAAACAAGATATTAGGTGGCCAATGGCTCTTAATGCTTACACTGTAAGAGGAAAATCCAACTGGAAGGAAATCTGTCCTTTTTTTTTTTGTTTTGAGTCTAAGATATTTTTCAAAAATAGTCTAGGCTGTATAGTTAAATGCAACTGGTTTCAAAGAGACAACAAAAATTAGCAGAATAAATTAGTTCTTGTTCTTCAAAACATCCAGGATCTTACACATGCTAAAGGTTTTATTTGTCTATACCCAGATACATGCAAAGATATAAAGAATGATAATTGTCCATATGAATGCAAAGATTTGCAGAAGGATGCAAAGAAATTTGACTCCAGAAACCTCTCTCTTTCAGATTTGGTTGAAGAACATGACACCTTAATGGAATCCCTGGCTGAAGTTCACAAAGCTTGAAAACAACTCTGAACCTGTTTTCAAACATTCATAGTTTCCAACTGACATTAGAGATGAGTCTGAAGTTTCTTCAGGTTGAAGGATATTCAGACCCAGGATGGAATGATAAGAGAGAAGGTCAGCAATACACTGAGGCTCTAAATCTGAATAGACCTGCATTCAAAAGCACTTGGATCCTAACTGTGTATAAGAGCTCCTTTTTAAAGAAATCAAAGATAAAAAAGCCTACTAAACTCTCAGTCTAGTTGAAATGCATGCATGAGGTGAGGGGAATGAAAATACTCTATTTTATTACTGGATGAAAATTTGGGTTCCCTAGTGAGCCCCAGCAGAATTAGCTGCATCTCTTATGTTCAGTAGAAGTTCATGGTGACCCACCACAACTGGAGCCCAAGTACATTATCTCATGGTCAGGAGACTAGTTTAATTTTCTTTCATTTTGCAGTAAATAAAGCAAGTTCCACCTCCAGTAGATTTAGTGTGCTTATAAAGGAGCAGAGAACACAAGTGGTTCTATAGAAACAGAAAGCCACATCTATAATCTCATATCTTTTGCTTATTAAAGAATAGCAAAATTTTCCAGAGGTCTCTTGTGACCACTGAATGCCTCTATACTGCATTATTTTGTGAAAAACAGAAAGAAACTTTATAAAAAGTTCACCACAATTTGTTACTGCTCAGCAGGAACATAATCTGAGCTTCTTGCAGTGCTGTAACCCAATTTATTTCCCTGTCAGACCACTTGATGGATGTGTCTATAGAGTTCTCAAACAGGAGATAAAACTTTTTACCACTGAAGGCAGATAGTACTTTGCCTTTCATTTGCCATCCAGGGGTTCAACCATCACCAGCTCAGCAGGGTTTCACCAATTCAGTTCTCAATTTTTTGAACATATTTAAATTTCTTTTCATTCAGAATTAAAGCAGAAATTAAATATAAACACTTCCACAGGTGAAAATCTCCAGTCTCCAGAATTTGCAGCCAGAGCAGTATATGATTCCTTCATTTTAACTCACAGCAACGCTGACCTTAAATACAGTCAAAGAATGAGTATTTAGACCAGCTGCACTGAGGCTCTGAGTGAGATGTGTGAGCCTGAAAAGGCAACAGATACATACACTCAAAGTTTTCCTAATATATTCCCCCTTCATAAGAGTGCTAAAAATACTTCAGCTCTCAATGCTGTCTTTATCAAACTTTGAAAGGTACAGCCACACCTACACATGAATGGGAAATCCCCTCAGAAAATATATTAAGGCATTTTAATAGCAATAGGCTTACATTATTCTCACCTGTGCCAAATTTCTGTTTTTCTAAGCTTAAAGGCAGGTAGTAACACACTGAGTAATGACATTATGCTATTATTTAAAACAGTATTTCCAATTTGTGTAGCAAATAATTCAACCTTTCAACTTCTAAAACTGGAATTTTAGAATCGAATATTTCAAGAAAATTCACAATAGATTGAATAAGTTTTGCTGACCAACTTGTTTCAAGGGAACCACAGCTAAAGGCAACAATCTAAGAGATGGAGGACAAATATCTGAATACACACATTTTATACCCAAGGTATCATACGATGATTATTAGCCACCATGCTAATTCTGTGAATGGTGAGCAGACTTGAGAGACAAGCATTCTACATGAAAGACAAGAAAGAGCAACAACATCTCTAGCAAGAGCTGTTTTAGGGCCCAGCAACACCAACAGTCCAGGACATAGAAATTAAACTTTGCCATCAATACATTGATTAGTAAAAACTCTTAAGTGATTGCAAACAGGACTAAAGGCAGAGATGACCACATGAAGAGCAAAGCAAGCTCATAACACACTGATTTTTAAAAGCGCACCTCAAGCTTACCTACTGCCCCAAGCTTTCCTTAGTATCATACACCAACTTTTATAATCAGTGAATACTTTTTCTTCTTCATGAAATTAAGCCCTTTCCCAAGTACCCAGATAGTCACTTAAGGCTAGAGAAAGGGAAATCAGTCTTTGATAAGAGGCTGAAAGCCAGGATAAAATTGCCTATCACTGTGTTCTGCTCCTCTTCCCCTAATCCCCTTCACCAGCCCAATATCAACATTCAAACTAAATGCAGCTCAAACTCCAGAAATTTTTTTTCAACATCCAAGAAAATGGGAAGGAACTTTGCTTTTGTCAGATTTGTATCTAATCTTCTAAATCTAGGAAAACATAACCCATATAGCTTTACAGATTATTCTACCAGTTGGAATTAATTTGTAACAAGTCTGTGCAGCCCAGAGTTTTTCACCAAGGGTCGGATAAGACACCACCTCTGTACTCTTTTGGATCTGTTGTTTTAATGAGACATTTGCAAATACCTTTGTGAAAAGTATAAAGCAGGCAATGGCTAATAAAAGAGAATCTCACTAAGACACTATTTCCTCAGCAACCAAGTAACTGCCTTCTGGGAACTACTGCAGAAACCAAAGTTATAGATAGTGCATTCAGAAGCCAAGATTAAAGTTCAAAAATAATCATGTGTTAGAAACACACTTAATAAAGAAAAAACATTTATTCAGAAATCCTCATAAAATATATGCTTTATGCAGACAATATCCTGAAAAATGTGCAGCAGATGGTCTGATTTTCTTATCAAAGTCACAACTTCCCAGAATTGGAGCTTTTGCTGTGCAAGTAAATATTACTCAGCATTTATGGTGACATTTCAGTGTATCCAACAGTATATCTGAGTGTGCTAAAGGGTTTTGTTCCTCTTGTTCCCAAAAAAGAAAGTTCACTGCTTTCCATACATTTTTTGTTTCTCCATGGGAATACCACCATAATCAACAGCTGCATAATTTTCCAAGCTTCTCTTCTTGAGTCAGAAATAACACTGAGAAGATGGTTAGGTCACCAAATTCATTGCATTAGAGATGATGTTGCAAAATTCGAAAAACCTTAATCAATATAAGTGGCTCAATAAAGCTTGACCAGCATCAAGACTGAAAAGACTATGAAAAGACTGGAGTTGCAGAAAAGATGATAGCATTGATTAAGGTGTTAAGAGTCAAGATTTCTCTCTCATAACACCCAAGGGCAAAGTTTACTTCAAACAAAAGGGAAAAAAAGGACAGTATGAGATGGCAATTTCTCAGTTTTCTAGGGTTGGCTGAATTAGGTATGAATAACCTTCTAATGTATGTATAGCCTTTTCTGCCCATAACACCTCCATTCCCCAAAACCAGCCCTCTTTTAGTAATTTTCAAAATACTTTGTCTTCCACACCTACCGAAGGTTCCCACTCTAGAAACCCAAACTGGCTCTAAGTTCTCAAACATCCTCTAAAAGATACTACTTCTCTAAGGAAACCACCTCACAGCAGAAATTGCACCTTACTATTTTCCCTTTTATTACATCTATCTTAAACCTGAATCTCTTAAACTCTCCTCATTTCAGATGGGATTAAGTACAGTACAAAGTGTCCTGAATGAAGCAGGACTACAAAGCATATTTTCATTCCAGGGTTGTGCTATTTCAGAAAGTAAGAACTGCAGTATTGCATTAAGGGGCAAATTAAAAGACTCCAATATTTTAGTTCAAGTGTTGACAAATATTCACTTTGAAACTATTAGGTACATCTACCATGCTATAAAAAAAGTACTTGCTAATATTATAAAAGCCTATAAAATATTTAAAGATTAAAGTCTGCTATCAAGTTTTCATAAGCATCTGTGAAATTCCAGTCAATCTAAGAGATAAAACTAGAAGTTCTCCTACACTTATTTCAAAAGCCAAGAATTATCATAAAGTTCTTAGAGCTTAGATGTAGTAAATTTGTGTTTAGGAAAACATACCCATTTCAGATTTGAAATGCCTGCAAAAGCAGGTTTCTGATTGTAAATAAAGACTACATTAAGCAGTTCAATATCCATCAACATGCACAAAAATTATTTTAATCTTTTTCACATGGCAAGTCCTTGTTAAAAGTTTAGCAGGTTTAACACTTACCATGGTTATTCCACAATCAACACCAAAATCATAATCAGGCTTTTGCAATGCCAACAGCTATTGTAAGAAAAAGCTATGTTACAAATTACTCTAACAGCAGGATTTTACAATAGATGAACATGGGAGTAATTTATAATGCATTTGTTGCTATTAAAAAACAAATAAACATTTATAGTCTGTGCTAATTAACTTTACTGCTGAATTAGTAGTATTCCTCATTCTTCTTAATTAGAAGAAATATTGCAAGTATGGCATTAAAGTCAAACCCTTCAGTGCAGTTAAGGCTGACACATTTTAAAACCTCTCACCCTCTAAAACACATGGAGCTTTTGGAGCTACATGCACCAAGTTCAGTACTGACAGCCTCCACTTGGCATGAACATGTGATGGAGCAGTTTAAGAAGGAAATATCAGAAATAAATTACCATAGTTTGAGAACAAAATCTAAGTACAGCTATTAGTAGACCTGACCCACCCATAATCAAGCAAGTCCCTCCTGGTCCAAGACAAGGAAGCCAATATACCTAAATCCCAGGGCATATTGTCCCAGCACATACATCCATGGAAGTGGAAATTCAGCTTGGCTATGATTACAATCTCCATCAGCTGTCAAAGTACATGAAGCATTTACATCGTGCATCAATAAACATTTCAGTGTTTTGTGGATTTTTTTTTTTTTTTACCATGCCTTGCTGCTGCCAATCCACATCCAGTTTGCTCTCATGAGAAAAAACAACAAGTATATCATCTTACCTTTACTGAAGTCAGTCATGTCAGGATTGAGCCCTTGTGAAAGCAGAAAAGCAGCTGACAGCAGAATCTCTGAAATACCCATTGGAATGATTCATTTTCTTCATCTTGGTGAATAGAATATTCTCACAGGTCTGAGCTGTGCTCAGAGGGTAGCAAACGACCTGTCAAAAGAAAGACCAACATGGTGGATGAATTCTGTTCCCCATGCCCCTTTCAGGAAGGGTTCCTTAACTTCCTGAATTCCCTCATGAATGCCAACTAAATCAGTAGGTGAGATAAAGAAGAAATTCTGCTTTGCTCTTCTCTAGACACACTTATTCATGTCTTGAATAAGAGATCAGAGTTATTAATTAAAACTTATTTATCTCAATTATACAGTACTGAGAATTTGTTATAATGCCTCATCAAATGTGTGCACACTGTGGGCAGTATTCAAGGTTTAACCTAAAAGTTAAATTAAAATACCAACCAAAACAGTTTCTACTACAGCCATGAAGTGTTGACTGATAATCATATCTTCTGGGAGTCAGATGTTTAGGTGCAGATCCCTGCACCTTATATTTAGTTTTTGTTTTATGATTTAAAAAACCAGCAGACTTCCTCCATGATAACCATATTTCTGCCATGCTAAAAGGCAGAATGAGATCCTACCACAGACAAATACAAATGCCAGTGCTTACACTGTGCTGTAAAGACATTCCAGGACTGGATACCATTTTCTTTAATTTAATTAAAGCAATACAATTTTTCTCATTCACAAGTAACCTGAATTTTGTCAGCCTACTTACCAATGTATTTTTCAAAATCTATCAGTGCCACTCAATATTTTCAAGATTATTTCTTTCTAGATGAGAAAAGCAATTACTAGCAGCTTGTCAAGCACATGATTCTGTAAGTACCACCTCATGAGCACTGAAGACCATGAGGTTCAGAACCTTGAAACTAACATTACTTGCTCTTTTCTACATCTTCAGTTTCATTCCTTGGAGAAGGATATTGTATTAGATCTCTAACATTAAAGTTTGCTCCATTTAGTTTGGATATAATTGTTCTAGGAAGAATACCATAAGTTTGGAGGGCTTAAGGGAGACCTCAGACCCTTTGGTAGCCATGAGCATATGGATCAAGTGCTTCAGAACTCTATCCATACTCACATTACTGAAGCCCCTGTAAATATTGACAGAAATTTTAATGCTTGCTTCTGAATCAGGCAGAGGTGTTGCCTTAATTAAAAAATATATATGGCATTGAATATATATAAATGTGATTGCACATGAGCATATTTTTATATTACCATCTTCAAAAGCTTAGAAAGTGTTTCATATATTAAGTTTCCCAGTGGTTTGACTGCTACTGCACTACTGCCACATTAGACAGCATAACATGCCCAGAGAAACAAACTGAGCAACTCACCCTGAGCTTGGTTATGAACTAACCATGGTTATAAGTCTATGCAGCTAATCTAGTATTTGCTGCATTGCTACTAATTTGCTCAAGTGTGAATAAATTGAGAGTCCTGTCCATGTGCCTGGAAGATTGACAAACAAATATGCCACAGACCACATGACAAAGCAAACTTAGAATTCCTTCTAGTGTTCACAGTTGTACAGATGTTGACCCTGACTAGCTGCAAAGGAGCTGGTCAACCCTTTAACAATGGTTAACAAACCAGAGGCAGATGGGTGACCAGTACAAGTGACACAAACATTCAAAATGCCCAGAACACATGGAGCTGGCACCACTTGTTCCTTCCAAGAGATGGTAATCAATGCAAATCTATGCATTAGTTATGGGGTGTTTTAATTCCAATAATAAACATTCTGTGATTGATGAATTTTTGCCAGCTGTTGTCTATACAGCTGTTTAATTAGAGCATGCTGGCAGAGGCTGTTAATCCTTCACTGGGTTGCTGACTCCATGGCATTCCACTTTCTGCAGGGCAGGGTGACAGTTGGTAGAGGGACTTGTGTGGCTGGTCAGGGGATCTGACATTTGGCAAAGGATCAACACATTAGATGACAAGCCAAATTCCATCAGCTTCCTAAAAATACTAGCAGGCTGACAAACACAGTGCCTTAATTGATGCTGCTACTGTCTTTGATGGACACTGGTTCTAGAAGCACAGGAGTGCCTACTTCATGTTACTGCTGTTACCAGAGAAGAGGGTTGCCAGCCAACCATCAGTACCAGGAAGGAAACAAAACCAGTTGCCTTTGAAAAACAAAACAAAACAAACCTTCCAAAAGCTCTGGAGTTTGCTTTAAGTATTCAACCTCTTGAATCCATATGATTCCCTTGCTGGAATACTCCATCAGGGAAAGAATCCCTGGCTTAGGGATCATTTGACATATGCCAAACCAGGGCCTTAGAGGTGGAGATTCCCAAATGGGTACACCACAGGTGAGCCCACACCACTCCCTTACTGAAGCCTTTAAGGCCTGGCTCAATGAATGACATCCAGAGGCCAGCAGGATGCTTATTTTCATCCACTCTATGCATCACACGTGGCAACAGAATTGCCAGTTATGGAAACAGCTCCTGCACCAACTGTACCTCCATGAAAAGCTGAGATTACCAAACTTAGTCCACACATGCCAACAGTATTGAGATGCTGTGAAGCTCAGCAATATTCACCTTGATCACTTACCGATGAAAGCTACTTACTAGCAATCCCCTGAGCCAACTAGATACCTAGGATACTGACCTAAACCAGAAAAGAGTTAGAAAGCTTCCTATTCTTAACCTTGGTCTTGTTTCATAGGGACTGTTACAGATTACACTCTAGAGTACCAAGACATTCAGAATTCAGTCATTAAACTGGATCCCTGGAATCAGTCAAAATTCATGTCACAAACAAATAAAAATCCTTATTGTAGTATTCCAGCTGCAGGGAAAGTTACCTTGCCAGCAGCATAATCTTTTATACTGAATGACAAGTTGTACTGAATGTCCAAATTCATCTATATGCAACTGCATTTATGTTGAAAAGTTTATGAAAAATTAAAGTATATCTGTTTAAGAATAATTCATTTATTATTTTTCACTCTTGGGTACTTAAATCTCAATTTGCCACTAGAAGTTTTTGATCTCAACTAACAAACTCAATCTCAACTGCAAAATATATCCAAAAATCTTTTTCAATTAGAAAAGAACTCTTATCCTCTTTTTCAGCAGTAAACTTTTCAACTCAATTAAAAATGCTCATGATTTATTGCTTTATTATGTCATGCCAATATACAGGAAAAAATACCTGTTCAAAAGATGACTGTTTTGGCAAGAGATTTAAGCCTAGTACCAGAACTACCCTCCATGAGTTATAGTCCTTTGCATGTGGTAACTCCTCCTATACAATGAATTGAATTAAACGAAATACTAATCTCACCAAATCCTTACCCACACAGGTACTCAGACATTTCCCCCAAGGTAGTGCCATAGTCCCCTTATCTTAAAGGAAAGTAACAAATAAATGCAGATTATATAGTTGTGAGAAGAAGCTTAGATTCTGCCTCTCTTCTTCCTTGCCTCATCTCTAAATCTGAAACAAGACAAACATGATTATTTTAAAGAAGGGGTTATGTCAAAAGGTCTTTTTGTTGCTTAGCAGCTCAGCAGCCTAAGGGCAGCTAAAACATTGCTCACTACTTAATTTCCTATTTATTTCTAACAGAGTTGCAAAAGACAAAATTCATATCATAGGAAGAAAAGTCAGGAAAGAGCCAGGCAAAACTTGCAAAAGCCAGCAGTGCCAAGTCTTACACCATCCTATTCAGCAGCTCTATTAGATGCTTTGCTTGCAGCAATTCAAATTTTGCAAGCAGTGACATGGAGCTTTACCTTATCATTTGACATAATACTTTTCTAAAAGACAAATTATCAACTTCACAAGCTTAGGAGAGCTTTCCCTGCAGCTGTGTTACCTGGTGAACACTTTACTGAACTTACTGGAAAGTTGAGAAGAAAGACAAGACAATTTTAAAACCAAAGAAGACATAACAAAGCATTCCCTGGTTTTAGCAACAGTGGGATTCTTACACAAAGCCATTTAACATTTCATACCTGAGTATGAGTTGTACATGAAAACAGAGCCTGACCCTGTAAAACAGTTATTCCAGAAGTTTAATGTCTTCTTGGTGTACTCTGCCTGCATATTTCATGCTCTTATTTATCTCAACAGCTGAGGGGGGAAAAAAAAGGAAAACACAAGGAGAGGACAGAGCTAGAAGAAAAAATAAATAAATAAAACCCCACAGCAGGAAAATGAAGGGGCCCATTTATTTGCTGGGAGTTGATCCCATGGAGGCAGCAGCAACCAGTTTCCTTGGCATCAGGTATCCATTACAACACAAAGTGTAACAAAGGAAACCTGTGAGTAGTGTTGCACATGCCCCACAGTTTTTCCATTAAGATCACAGGCTCACAGGCTACTTGGAGTTCATTTCTGCTGATTCCCATGTTGTCCTACTCATCATTTAATACACATCAGTACCTTCAGAGTATAATCAGTCGTACTTTATTGTTCTGCAATTTCTCCTATATAAACTAAGAAGTTATTCATATAAGTCTCCTCATTTTCTTAAATGAATTAGTAGACACTACACCATATTTAAATTGAGCCTTAATACCAAAGAAATCATCACTTCAGAATATAAAACTAAAAATCTATATTAGATAGACAATTCAAAAAATCATAACACTTCGTACTACCTCTGCTGCTCTACATCTCCTCCATAAACACAGGATTTGAAACTCCCACAATATGTTATAGGGTAATGATTATTCAGTAGATTTTGAAACAAGACATCCCATGTCCTCGCCTGCCTTTTAAATCTGATCATCTCTCCAGAAAGAATTGTTTTCGTCAGAACACCAAATTTCCTGCATAAACCAGTAAGTGGGTGAACAGAAAGTTTTTCTAGTAATCGTTGCTGTGTGAGTGTCTTGATGTCGTATTTTCCAGCTAAAGCAGCATGTAAGTTTTCAATAGTGCCAGGTCTCAAACAAGCCACATTCCCCAGAGATAAGTCACTGCTATGTGCCACCAGCCCCAGGACAGCCTGGAGCCCCTCCTTACTCCACTGGCCACCGACCCTCACCTTCCCTGGGCTGGAGCTTTGAGCTGCAGAGACATCAGCTTTCCCCAGGAGAGGGTTTCTCACACCAATAAGGGCCATTTTGCCACCCTGCTCCATAGCAAAAGCCAGAATCATGTTACTTGCCACGTCCTGATCATATCACATCATTCCTCATATCTCCTTGTTTCATACCCTCTCTACTCACCTAAGACAAACCTCGTGCTGATGAAAAAACAGAAAGAAAAAAGTCCAAGTATGCTGTGTAACACTACAGAATGGTTAGGTCTTGACATCAGCTTCACAGATAAGGAGAGGGATATTGCAAGCAGAAGTCACTCTTGTGTTGTTTTAATTTTTTATGTCTATCAAGAAATATAATTAAGATCCCAAAAGTTTCATCTTTAATGCACTCAAGGCTTTGCGTATCCAGTAGCTTTGCATCCATTGATATGTAAACTTTCTCTTCATAAAGCACAGGATTAGAGCACTGCATAAAATTCGCAGAAAAGTTCAAGGGAAAAAAACCCCACAAACAACCAAAAACAACAACCACCCACCAGAAAAAAGCAAGTCTTCTTGGACATCTCCTATAACACACCAGGGACTGTAGGCAGAACTTAAGAAAGTCTTTGCACAGCAGCCATTGAAAAGCAGAGCTGAAGCCAGCTTTGGTGCTCTGACCTGGCCTTTTTTCTCCTCATTCCGAGCAGAATGATCCACCTTTTGCTGTTTCCCAACACTATTCACCATGCCTGTTAGGCAGGCTCAGATGACAGAAGATGCTTACCCCTCTTGGAGTCCAGAGGGCCAGGTTTTCAGAGGAAACCCCTGGGACTATCAGGACAGCTGTTCCCTCCAGAAGTACCCTTCTGTTTTCAGTTTCCTTCCTCTTTCAGAGTCAGACAGGAAATATCTAATAACAATCCCAAATTCTGAATTCTCAAAGGAATGTAAAACAGCCTCTAAGGCAAATTTTTTAACTATCTGATCTAAACACCCACAAATCCAGAAACACCCTAATAACATTTGTAAGGAAATCAATTTCAGACTTAAAGGTAGATTCTTTTGTAACAACAAAAAAATCAAGGCCAAAACAAAAGCATTAATTAATCCATTGAGATTTAAGCACACCAAGACATCATGTGAAATCACAATTCATATTTTTAACACCCTGAGACTGACTCTAATCTTCAATGCTGGACAAAGAATGAGAGAAATTGTTTTCAGTCACACTTGTGAAAAAAATCCACAGATTCCAAGTGACTTCCACATGCACAATGCAGCCCTTCCTCCACTGGGCCAAGAACCTGCTCCAGTTACTATATTAGGTATCACTCTCCTGCCTATCATAGAACTTTGGTGCTCTGACAAACAGTACTCAACACACAGATAACCACTTTGGCCCTGGATGCCCTCTTATATTCTCAAAGTTTAGAAGAACCCTTTCTTTCCATGGATATTATTTAAAATTGCTGAGCTTTGTGACAAAATCACCAGTAAATGTGTAAAGAAAGGCAACAGCAAAGAGGCTGTCAAGCATATAAATCTTATTTCCTTTTGGTTCAATGGGGTTGCTTCATACTTAAAACAGTGCAAGTGAAAACTGAATTTATGCCTCTAAAATTATCATTAAGTGAGCATTCCTATTATTCTCTGTTTTCTCCAGAATAAAGCAGTATTATTATTTTGAATTGTTTCTATACACAAAAGTGTTCTTTCCATAGCCAAAATATTTTTTTCTTAGAAACTGTTATAATTTTTGCTTAACTGAGTTTTTCAAACTCTGAGCATCTAACATCATCTAAAATTACCTTTTAAAAAAAAGCTACTGGATTTTCTTGGTGGAACACAGAAACATTCTACTGAAAAGATGATGACAACATCTAAAGATGTAATAGTAAAAAGGAAAGAAGGAAAGATAGAAACAAAAAGTCAGGAGGAAAGAAAAAAAGCAACAGTTACTTCTCAAAATTCTCTATTATAACAGAACCTCAGTTCTAATCACTACCAAGTGGGGATTCATGCTGCACAAACTGGCAAAGTTAACACCCAAACATTCACCATGTTGCAGAAAAATATTAACATACTGGCTTTCATGCACATGTTGTCAAAGACTTCCAAAACAGTGTTGTTATCCTGCTGATAGGAAGTGATAACTCAAAACTTAAAAATACAAACTTATTTAATATAAGGAGTTTTTGCAGGTTTATTAATAAACAAAGGTGAAATAAGCCATCAGAGCATTTACACAACTCCTATGCTCACATGCCTGTGTACAGCCTTTTTTAGTAGCTTTTTTTCCCCCATCACTTCCCCCCACCAGCCCCCCCTTGTTATATCTGGTCTGAACTGTATGCTTTCACCCATGCCATGTAAGATACCAAGGCCACAAGCCAAATTCCACTCTCAGTTACACAGGTTCCATCTTTAACGTCAGAAGATTCGCACCAGTGTAAACCAATAATAGATTTTGGCTGCCCTTATGGACCCAGTTTTGGCAGGTGGACAGAACAGGATTGGAAAGTTGTATTTATTTACCTCAGGAAACTGGAATGCAGCTTAAAAGAGATTTGAAAGTAGTTTTATGGGCCAAAAAGCTAATCTCTAGCAGAATTCCCTACAGCATAAAATCACTATAAAGGAGAGTTCTTGCACAACTCATTTTTATGCCCTTAATTCCTGTTTAGAAGAGGTCCAGGAACAAACAAGCAGGATACTGCAGAGCAGAGGCAAGAGGCAAGGTGCAATTGTAGCAAAGGCACAGGGGCAGGACTTGGAACCAGCATTACTTATTGTCAGCCCGGCTGCTTGTGAAGGGTTGCCATTCCCCTGTGGCTGCTGAGAGCACTGAATTACAGATACAATGGCAGGGAAAGGGAAGGGAGGTAAAAATAAAGTGCCCTTTGAGAATTTTTAATAAGCCTAACAAAGAAATCATGCAACTTGGGAAGATGTAAATCACCTCTGAGCTGAAAAGCTTGTTATTCATGCAATATAGACAGCTATTTCAAAATTGCCATGGAAGTCATTAGGAATACAGTTTTTAATTCAGCAACAAATGCAGTATATGATGCATATAAATAAAATGTATAAAATTGGAGTGAAGACAGATTTTCAATGTCAAGACACCACTAAATTGCAAGTAACATTCAAGCTCTATACTATCATTAGAAGGTGGGCTGCTTCTTCAAATTAGTACTCCTGGGAAAGGAAATAACACATATTCAAAAAAGAAGCTGCTGGCCAGTGCACCCTAATGGGCTTAAGATCAACGAAGGGAGGATCACTGCAGTGAGGCAGAGTTACAGCAGGAACATAACATTGCTTCACCAAAACAGATTTTAACACTTGGTAGCCCTACAAAAAATGTGTACCTTAGGCAGAAGAAGAAATGAGCCAGTATTTTAGGGAACAAGCAGCAAAGCAGAAGATACCTGCAGGACAGCAACACACTAGATGTGGCTGAGAGGAATGTGTGGAATTAATAAGAGCACTTCAAAGCTTTGCTTTGAGATGCAATTGGCAGATCTGCCATCTACAGAAGTTTGAAGTGTTGAGACTCATTTAAATAAAGAGCTAATTAATAGTACTGGGATGGTGACTGTCACCCACTAAGAGAAGCATTGAGATTCAATGTCCAAGTCAAAAGATTCTCATGGATTAGGCAGATTCAATTCTATTGAGAAGGATGGTGTGAAGTTGTTTAAAGGAAGTTAAAACAAGGTGTAAGACACCTCCTTGGAACTGGATAAGATCTGGAGGCAGATTTGCTTGGCAAGGTTTTGCACCAAGTCAAAATCAT
This sequence comes from Zosterops lateralis, assembly GCF_965231275.1. NCBI lineage: Eukaryota > Metazoa > Chordata > Aves > Passeriformes > Zosteropidae > Zosterops > Zosterops lateralis. Next base: position 16,488,872 of record NC_139770.1, on the reverse strand, counting down.
TTAGCTCCTCAGCATCAGGGAAATTTGCTGCACTAAGAACTGTTTCAACAAGTGATCACAATGGAGCTTTTGAGTTTATTTCCATAATATTTAGGAAGCTCCCATAGCTTCAAGCCACACAGCTTACTAGACCCGGGCAAACACGAACACTTGACAGCAGAGCCAAGCCAAAGAGCTTAGCTAGGATCAACAAGCTGTTAGAGCTGACTATACACATTTGAAAAAAATATTACATAAAGTGATATGTATCTAAGGTCACTGTGGGAGCCAGGAAGCAGTGCCAAGACATTCTTGCAGGCTTCTCCCTTCCTTGGCTTGCCCTCATTCATGGACAGAGAGCCCAGCCCAAGCCAGGGCCCAGTAGAAGTTTCTGCTGGCTTCACCCACCTCTGATGACTGTTGGATCATGTTGCAGAGTCACATATTTAGATGAACAGGTGGGCAGCCCCATTTCCAATTTAATCAGGTTAACACTTTATATTTCTTCATGGTTTCCATTTTCTAATTAGCTCTGTTGTAAACTAGGGGATGGGCTACTCCCAGCCTGTTAGAAGTTACAAATGCTATTTCTTTACAAACATTAACATTTTTCTTCTCTTTACAGGGAGAAGTTTCAGCCCACAAACTGGAAAGCCTATGGCTTTCCTATCATCCCACATGAAGACTTTATGGTGAAAAATGCTCCAAACTCATGTTAAAATTGAGAGGTGATGAAAATTTAGCATACTTTTATAGAGAGAGTTTATGTGTAATGTCATACTAAACACTGCCATTTTCCTACCTCCTGCTGGGAATTCTATGGGATTACAAAACGTTCATAGAATAGTTTGGGTTGGAGGGGGACTCAAAGAGCAGCTTTCCAAGTCCCTTGCTAATGGAACACCTTGCACCAGACCAAGCCATTCAAAGCCCCATCCAACCTGGTCTTGAACACTTCCAGGCATGTGGCACCCACAGCTTCTCTGGGTAATTTGTGCCAGTGTCTCTATCTTCACAGTAAAGGATTTCTAGCTAATATCTAACCTAAATCTATCCTTTGTCAGCTTAAGCCCATTAGACCTTGTCCTATTACTCCCTGGCTGTACAAAAAGTCCCTCTCCAGCTCTCTTGGAGGCCCCTTTAGGTACTGGAAGGCTCTCCCAAGTTCTCCCCAGAGCCTCATCTTCTCCAGGCTGAATGATTTCAACTCCCCCAGCCTGCCTTCATAGGAGAGGTGCTCCAGCCCTCTGAGCATCTTCCTGGTCCTCTGGACCCACTCTAACAGGTCACCATCCTTCTTACCCATCTTCTTCCCACCAGAGCTGGATGCAGAACTCCAGGTTGGGGCTCCCAAGACAAGAGCAGCAGAATCCCCTCCCTTGATCTGCTGGTCACACTGCTTTTCACAGGGCCCAGGATGCTCATGTTGGCTTTCTGGGCTGCAAAGACACATTGCCAGGTCATCTTGACCTTCTCATCAATCAACGTCCACAAGTTCTTCCCTCAGGGTGCTCTCAGTACATGCTCCACACTCAGCCTCTATTTGTGTTTGGGACTGTCTCAACCCAGGTGCCAGACCTTGCCCTGGGCCTTGCTGAACTTCAGAAGGTTTGCACAGACTCACCACTCAAGCCTAAGTCCCTCTGGATAGAATCCCACCCTTCCAGTGTGTTGGCCTCTAGAAATCTGTGTTCAATTCCTACAAGCAAAGACACCACGTCCTGCAATGGAGGTCTCAACAAAGCCTAGAGAGCCCTTATGGCCTCCCTATTCCCTGTATTCTGGAGATATGCCCTGGAAACTCTCCCCACAGCACGGGAAGAATCAGAGTAACATTCCTCAATATATTATGTCACCAGGCTGGCAGAAGCCCAGGACTCTCCACCCACAGGCTGCCAGCATGACACCTTTCACTAGCAGAGCTCCCAAAACCCACACATATTTTTCAGAGGTCTGGAGCCAGACACTCATCTCACCTGAGTGCATGACAACAGAACCACTGGGCAGCTCTGCATTTCACCTTGGGCCAGCTCCTGGCTTCTGTTAATGCAGCCCAGCCCTGGGGGTAAGTATTTATTTCATCAATTATTGGAACAGATAAATAAGGCTGAAACTAGAGTAACATTTTCAAAGAAACCTGCAAGACATCCTACTCCCTTAAGGCACACCAGTTATTTCTTTCTATTTCTATAGAAAGCAGAAATAGCTTTCTGGTCTTGGGGATTTTTTATGACACTAAGTCACAAGGGTATCAAAGGTGTACATGCCCTGTGGGAACCCCAAAGTATAAATGATGACTACTAGCATTTTCCCCTCTGTCTTTTAAAAATCTAAGAGATTTCATCATCATAAAGTGTTGATAGAAAACCACAAGTGATAGTTTCCATTTTCACTCATGTTTTATGATAACTTAAAATAACATAGTGGTAGTAAATGTGTTCACAAAGTGACATGATGAGCAGGCAACTCTTCCCATCACCCTGATGTCAGGTAGGGTTAATGTCAGCAGTGTAAAGGATAATTAATCTCCTGTCAGTGCAGCTGCTTCACATAATTTTATCCTAATAGTGAATATCACATATCTTTGCCAAGTCAATTTAAAGGAGTAGAAACCGAATAGTGCATTCAGCTGTAGTTTACCATGATCACTTCCACCGTCATTGTAGTGAGTTCTCTAAACTCATGAATTTATAGCTTTCTGGTCCTGTTTTGTTCCTATGAACATCTGAATAAATTTGTTAAATTTACTGCCTCTAGTGACAGGAGCCTCCTCTGGGCCTTCTAATAAAAGACATGGCCTTTGGAACTCAGGGTAAAGAATCTAAGTTTTCAATTGAAGACTTTGCAGATATTTTTAAAGCAATATCCATGTGGCACCCAGCTTGTTCACACCCTGAGAGACAGGACCTTTATAAATCTCCTACTCTAACTGGAATAAGGATGGACAGTAAAACAGCCAGTGAAACTGATTTCTAGCATGCAAATGAACAATCTTTAACTCCTCCCACCATCCAGATGGAATTTTTCCCCTACAGGCAGAAAGTTGTTCTTTTATAGACAGCTCCAAGAGAGGTAAAGGTGACTCATCCTCCACCTTATCATGCAGGCATATTGTTTAAGAGAAAATTGTAACAGAAAAGGTAGAAACCTTTGAAAAAAGCCTCTGAGATGGAAGCTCATACACCATCCCCAGAGAAGATGGAAGAAGCTGTAGGACATCCCGATTGCTGCTGTTGCTGTTTTGCAGAAAGGCACAAGATTCCCCAGTTCCCATGTTCTCTGTGCCATCCACAGAGCATTGCATTCCACTTGGCAGCATATTTCTTTTCTGTTGTACAATATTGCAAAATACCGTCGCTAAAATAAAAAGGAGGTAAAAAAAACCTTTAGGAAAACAGAGTTCAAAAAAGTTTAGATGGATCTAGAGGTAAGGAATATAAGGGAGGTGATCTAATGAGGGTTTAATCTATATAGCTCCAGTGGCTCTGCACAGTCTAGAGAAGTAGACAGGAAAGCAAGACATTATCATCAAGGAGACAGAAAAAGAGCAACATGGAAAAGTGCACCAAATGCAGAAGTGTCACCCCCTGGGTGGCCTGTATCCAGCTTCATGGAAAGCAGCAATCAATCAGCTTTTGACAGCAGCGTTTAATGTTACTGAGCTAAGCAGCAGACTCATAAGCAAAAGGAGCTCACTGAGAAAGTGACAAACTTAAACTTTGATGACATTCATTAAGAACAAACCTGAGAAGCATTTTCAGAGAGAAAGTCGTGTTCAAAGTTACAGCATGGAGCATTGCCACCACAGGATTTAACACTGAGCCCATGAAGAACAGCACAGACTTTAACAAGTTTTTCCATAGGTATAAACAGGTGCTGATAGGTCCAAGTCCCAGAGCAGACATGAAACCATGCTCCCTGTGTGAGATTACTTCCACAGGTGAACATATGAGCACAGTCAAAATGCTTTAAAATTCTGCCAAATTGTTCTGCCCAAACGTGAAATTTTCACAGCCAAAGAGCACAGGATTAGTTAGCACAAGGGTGTAGGAATGGCCTGATTGGCTCTGGGGTTTCACAAGTAGTTTAACATGCAAGGATGAAGTAAAAATAAGAGTATTTTCAGGTATATATCTCATGTTACTGAGAGTGGGAGGTAACGCAAACAAAGTTTGAACTTTTGGAGAGAATTGCCAGATATACAAGGGAGAGCAATTAAATGCATGGAGCAATGCTACTGCAAAATGCCAGACTCAGGAAACTGAAAAAGTTCTTAAGGAAATACCTGGGCATGTCATTTGGCCTTCTAGAAGCAATTCACAACAGTTGAAGCTGCTAAATACATCCAAGGGCATGTTAAGACAACAGAATTTTTTCTCCCTCTGTTTTCCAGGATGTTTTAACAATTCAGATTTAATCTAGCAAGTCTCTGCTACAGCTAATATTCCCAGGAATATTTTCTAAGCTAATTACTGAAACACAGGTATTGCCAAAGATATCAATTTAACTTCTGGGGGTTTTTTTAAACACATACTAAGAGTCCATTTTTCTTCTTCAAAGTTTTAATGATTTCCTGGTCCAGAAGGTAGACTTTACATAGAAAATTTGGATTCCTCTATTAGAAATGCACTCTGATAATTTCCACAACAAAACAAATCTAAGAAAATCTGTGTTCTAGAGTAATGACATGTTCTAGGTGGGGAAAAAAGGCCTCCTACAATCTAGCATCTGTGCCCAGAGGATCCTGAGACAGGAGCAGATGAATGACCTTGAGTTTCCTGAGGCAAATATCACCAGACCCTACATACATTTGGGGACTTGATCTGGTGAGACTGCATAAGAGCAGAAGATGTTAGAGGAGTATAAATATGAGTGAAGGATTTGGGTTCCTTTTGCTCAAGTCTCACAGCCAGTGTTCACCTAGACTGAGGTGTATGTCTGTTTGCCATATGCAGATTAACCTGGGGAACCCTCAAACCAAGAGATTATTGGGAATTAACAGACAGACATGATGTAGATAAACACAGTTACCAATATCCTTTTAAATATGATAAAATCTAATTTTTGAGGGGCATAAGTTTATCAAATGTGAATATGCTTTTTCTGCAGGCACATTGTTGTACACTCATGCTCAGAGTCATTGGACATTTCTACAATCAGCTTCTCTGCTTCTCAGACACACTGGTACTCTGTTGGTTACAGCTAATATTTAGATGTCTCCCTTCACAGCAGTATTAGAGCACCTGGCAAACATTAATCACAGCACCCTGTGTAACTGTAAACACATTGCAGTAAGGAAATGAAGCAGAAGCAGCTCTCATCCAAACAGGAAATCCACACTCCAGTGGTAAATTGATCCACCTTATCTCAAATCTTCAGCCAGTTCTTAAACACTAGATTATACACCTCCTAAACTCTTGCAAAAACCATGGTATTTTTCAATGCTGGTGAAAATAACTCCTTTTTTAACTTCACACAAGGACACTTCATAATGCTTTTATACATAGAGCAAACAGGCTTTCAGAGAAAAACATGTAAAATAATAATTATTTTTGCAAAATTGAAAGCATGACATATTAGGAATTCTCCTGAATAATGACAATATGCCACTGTTTCCCTCCCAGCACATACCACTTAAGTGAAATAAACAAGAGAGAAAAAAGTATCTGGGTATCAAAAAACAGAAGTCAAATGTTTTTGTCCAAAACCACAAAAACTAGAACATTATGGAAGTTTCATTGATTTACAAAATAGAAGGTTGATCAAACACTTTTGCTTTTCAGTTTGATACTGGTGGAGTACTTTTATCCAGGAGAAAAAAAAAGGTATCTTTCATTACTGTTAGCTTTTGGCCCATACATCTAGGGCAGTAAAGAGACAGCCACTACTCAGTCATTCCAGAAAGAGGCAACACCTGCAGCAATTGATATTTAGTTTTGTCTGCAGCAAAAAAACAGGGACAGTACATACATGAAAAAACAGTGGTGATCAGTAATTAAACTAAATACAAATCACAAAGTAGTTTTTAATAAAAAAGGAGAGACAAATAACAAAATAAAAGCAATTTGAATGAGGAAGTGAAGGCTGTGCACAGTAGTCTGTGATCTCACAGAGGAAATACACTTGGCCAGACTTCGTGGAATGCACACAGGGTAACATTATTACTTGAAAACTGTATAGGAGCTACTAGTGTCACTCTATTTGCAAAACAGAAGCCACAAAAATATGAGAATTGCAGTCACACTATAAACACTGCACTTCAGCAGAGCTAGACAGATGTGTCTGGAGACTCAATAAAAAAAATAATCTAGTAAACAGCAGGGACAAAAATTCCAAGTATTTGTTACATTATTCCTTTGTTAGTAAGGATTCTAGACCAAACACAACCCAGTATCACAAAGGCAGCTCTAGAAAGTTATACCTGGCATGGACAGAACAGAATTCACCTTGAACCTATGACAACCACATAAAATAAATCCTGAGGTCACTGACTGCAGAGGTTAGACAGATATTTAGCCTTTTCTTTCTGCTATTTGTGACAAAGGAAAACTCCTCTCTGAGTTGTGTCCCAGGTTTCCTACACCTGCTTTCCTACACAGGAAGCAAGAGAAGCACAATTTTCCAGCTCCTTCCTCTTCTACCTAAACCAGAAAACATTGCAGATAGGGTTCCATCTTACCTTTTGAACTTCAGTTTGAGCCTGTTTGACACTGATGTTGCCAGACACAGACTGCTTTCTGGTCTTTGTGGAAGGTCATGAATAATCTTTGATCTCACAACTCACAGAGAAAACAACTTCAAGAACCAGGTTGCTCCAGGGAGTCTAAGATAGGCTCTTTCCATTGTCTTGCTTAAAATGTTGCTGGGTCAACAAAACAGATCTGGTTTTGTTCCATCTTCAGAAAAGAATTCCCAACACATATCAGAAATAACTTAACACAATTTCAGAGCACAAGGAAGAAAACTCCTGTTTCATAGAGGTGTCAGCACACAGAATAACTACATTTAACCTTACTTTGTGAAGGTGGAAACCTATGTGCCTAATTTAAACCTTTATTTCACATTTTATAAACACATATGAAGTCCAAGTGGGGAAAAGTGTCAGGATACACTCACTGTAATTAAAATTAGACTTTACCACTTCAAAATGCATCCTCTCAGATGCATCACATTTGCTTCAACATTCATGTGAGAATCCTAGGAGACTTCTTGTTGTGGGCTTTCTAAACTAATATCATATGCAAATTTGGTTGATGAATAATATGAACTGACAAACTGCATACAAGATGTTGATAAACAAAATGGATATTTAGAGTGAAAAGGCATCTGAACTTTGTAATGGGGCCTCAGGAGTTACAGACCAAATCTTGCATACTCGTGAAAAAAATTATTTCACAAGGCAAAAAAAGAAAAATCACCTGAACAGAACATTCCACAGGGGATGCAAATATGCTAATGAGTTTGCTGTGATAGACAGGTAATAACTATGGCCTTAGAAGTCACAAGTTCTCAGGTTTTCTATCCTTGTAATAACAGGTTTAAACTCTAAACTCCTATGACAAGAAATGCTACTTGCCCACAAAAGAAGCACAATCATCACAAGCTGCCTAAAAACATGGAGAGAAAGGATCAAACCATTTCAGAGTTTCTTTTTAGTGCCCAGTGAATAGTGCCCTCTGGGTGTCCATTAGAATATTCTGTGGTATCATATGGAAGCCTTAGGTGCCCATTAGGGATTGAAGCCACTGTCAATTCATTACCTATGGGATGGTCATCAACTTGCAGAAAGCAGTACTTGTTCTTGAAGCAATTACATTAGAGCAGATGAAAGAGTGGATATTCCCTTCTGAGGGAGATATTTTTAGTTCTATCCTATGATAAAATCAGTTCCACAGGTAAAGGGTGGATTTGCAAATTACAAAGTTCTGGCAGCAGTTCAGATCATCTCCCTTATTCAGCAACACATTTATTCCTGGGGTTAACCTTCAGCATGCTCAGCATGCTTCACTGAATAGCAAAGACCTGCTCAAGTGATAGAAAAAGCAAATGTAGCCATGCAGCAAGAGAACCATTGCTACTGCATAGATTACTTTCAAATTCCTAGATTAGTCTAAGATTTTAAATCACAGTCCCCCGAATATAACCTGTGATGTTATCCAGGCAAATTCTGAAGTTAATTGGAGGAAAGGAGTCTTAGCAATATGAGGGTATAAAATTTTCAATGAATGCTCATACATTCACATGGACATACTTAAATGCAATCAGGTATTAGAAACAGTTGAGAACATTCTTCAGGAAAGCAAGTGATTGTATTTCAGAAATACTGCAAGCTTGATGCATTAAGAACTAAAGGAATGTTAGAACTGACCATGAAGCCCTCTAAACTATCATATTTTCCACAAATATCCAGTTAACTTTTTTACTCGTTTGTGCGGGGATGTTGGTGAATGGGCGTATTATCCCTTGCAATAAGATGAGATGCATGAAGTCTTTCAAAGAGGTGTAACAAGTAACAGAACCCACTATAACAGTATAAAGAGCTCTGGAATAAAAGTTTTGTTCAGACCCCTTTAGAGACAACAGTAAAATCCATCCCTCCAACTCCAATAACATGTCCTTGCCACACAGCTTACAGGATGAACACAGAATACAGAGCTACATGTTTTTCCACTTAGAACCACCTGTCAAATCAGCAGTTACACTTCCCCCCTCAAACTCTGTTTTCATAATATCTCTGGTCAAGTGATGCTAAAATTGTGATACTGAGTTAAGAAAACTGTAAGAAAGCACCAATGCTTCTATTGGAAGCCAAACAGCTGCCAAAATCCCATGAAGTTTTTAAACAAAACCTGCACACTGAAGGGCTACTCTGAAGTATATCTGAAGATGCATCCTGTAGGTCTTGTAAGATAAAACTTCACAGGGTTCTAGGTAGCTGCAGGCAGGCCAAAACAAAAGCTCTGCCAAGGCTGCAAATTAACTGTTGGAGTATTTTAGACTATTGCTGAACACATGCTAAGATAACCTCCACAATCTACTCACTAACATAGGTCTAGGCTTGTAGTTTGATAATTCAAGCCTGAATCTCCTTCCAAACAATCATTTAGAAGATATATTTGATTTAAACTGGAGTTCACCTGTAAGAAGATGGCTAGATAAAGCTGTAAATCTCAAGGCATGCTAATCTCCTCAAAAGTGAGCCATACCTATGTTCATTATTCCAGCACAGTCCATAAATATTGGGGTTTAGCCTCCAAGGACAGAATGACACCATATTTGTCCTGTAAACAGCCATGAATGCCTGTGATATTACATAACCTGCAGAACAAAAGCTCACCAGCATAAATGCTTGTACAAAGTGGTTAAGTAAAACCATTTTGGATTACTATTTTCTTGTAATAACAGGAATTAATAGAAGAAATCATGCACATTGATATTCAGCTGTTATGAGAAACTGCACCAGAATTGAAGACATTTGTCTCTTTTCTGGAAGTTTGTCACCAAAAAAAAGCAAGGAAAATATTATTTATACACTTTAGAAACAATAAATTAAACTATCACATTTCTGTAAAAATAAATACTTCATGATAGAGGTGATATTTTATCCAAGTTTGTTCCATGTTTTTGCTAAGTGCAACAGAACACATTTGAGGTATTTCCTAAATGGCCTCTTTTTTTCCCTGATTTATTCCACGGTTTTATTTAAAAAGAAATAAAATCCCCGTAACAAATGGTAGGATACATAGGTAAATAATCATCTGTGAATACCATCAGCAAGACACTGGAAAGAGCAAACTAAAGCTGGTCCATCTTTGTTCCAATGCCTGCAAGCAAGACAATGGCGTATGATGAATCAAAATATAATACTCTTTTGTTATTCTGCCTTTCTTTGAGGATTAACAGAATAGAAGTAAAATTACAATCAAGGTACAGTTTTCCATGACACTTTATTTACCTGCTTTTGACTTAAGAAATTATTTACCTCTGAGTTAAAGTAAAAAACTGTATCTTTTATACCAGGGTACAGATTAGGTGCTACACAAACCATTCCAAAACTAACTTCTCTAAAGCCACAGCATTCATTTTTATTTTCCTCTGATGCCTACACGCTGACAGATGGAATGACATGTTTTGGGTCAGGGGGCTTTTCCACCAAGCAGAACAAGTCAATTTACATTCTCATCAAGACCTAGCAGCCTGTGTTTGCTTTCTTTTATTATATTGGTAAAGTATCCACTTTAAAAAATACTCATTTACCCTGTGAAAAGTAAATACTTGAACCTTATCACATCTTTCTTTAATAAGTCTCTAGGCCAGACTGTCCTAACCAGAAAACTCTTTGATTTATTTAATCAAGGGCACAGCTGGTTTGATGTTGCATAAATTCCCACCTAGAGACTTAGTGAGTCAAGTAAAACTCACCCACATCAGGTACCAAATTCACCCTTCACTTCTGCTCATGCAATGCCCCAGACAGGGGGAATGCACAGGCCTGGGGAAGCCTGTTTCCTGTGGGCTCTGAAATTATCCATGCTGGATGACAAAGGGGAAAAACAACTATGGAAAATTAAAGATGCAAATAAAAGGACAGGCAACAAATTCAGCTTAAAAAATGATCACTAAATTTGCATGCAAAAAACAAGCTGGATAGAGAAAACATTCTCTTAGTTAAAAAAAAAAATCCCATGAGGTGGTGAACCTAAATGTTATAAAGCAAGCCCTGAAAAGGTGAATTTGGGACAAAGAATTAGCTGGCCATTATTTCAGGAAACCTTCATGTCACCAAGAGGATTTCATTAATATTTGAGGGAAGAAGGGCATTCAAACACGTGGAGAGTTGTGGGAGTGTCAAGGCACAGAAGTGAATCTCATTCAACAAGCAATATACATTTGTACACACATCCAATATACCACTGTAGTGTCAAAGACACTTATCCTACACCCATCAAAAAGATAATGGTCTAAAAAGTAGTGAAGGTTGTTGTAAGGAAATGAAAGGAAAATGTAAATTGGTGAATGGCTGACCAATCTCTACAGGCTACAGGTAGTGTGAGTTATTAATTTATTCTGGGTTTCTACTATAGCATTTAAACTAGTGCTCCTATAGAGAACTTACTGGTGTTCCTACACCAATTAGAAAGGTCAACCTCCTGATTGCCTACCACAGAACAATATATGATTCAGAATAAATAACCTGCAACAAAGACCTGCAAAAAGGATTAATTCCTTTACCCAACTGGTTTTAAACTGATCTTAACTTGGAAGTAAAAAGGTATCTCAAAAGACATTCTGACCTGTAGAAAACAACACAGTCTAACGTTACACTGAGGACCACACAGTTTTGAGACACTACATACTAAAAGAATATCAACTAGTGGAAGCTGATTTTGTTTTGGTTTAGGGGTGGTTTTTTTCCTCCAGTGAAATGTTGTAAAGTAGGAATTCTCTTCAAATACTTGGCAAGGTCATCAGATGATCACAGTGAAAGTATTTAAGATAACACTGAAGCAGAAGAAAATGATAGCCTTTTCATTGGTGCTCACTACAGAGGCCACTGGGGAATTTTTGTATCAAAAATAAGATTAAACTTTTGCCTGACACCACTGTTACCATGTCAAACCATAAATAATCTGCTCAAAATCACTGGCTATGCCAGAGACAGCTTTCGTATCTACTAAAAATATGATTGCAGCCAAAGGAACTGTTTAGGTGCCAGATGTGAAAGCTACCAGACACACTAAATAATTGAGCTTATTTTCAACTTTTTTTTTGCCCCAAGCATACCACTATAGCTACTTATATTTACTTCTTAAAGACTTAATTAACACTTCAGTCAAGAGTTACAAAAATAAAGTTTGATCCTGTTTTAACAATTGAACCGGGGGAAATTTTGCTCACTTCAAGACAACCAGACCAATCCAAGGAGTCTTGCACAGGTACAGAAGTTTGAAGAGAACTGCAAGCTTAGGAGGATTTAGAAGTGAATCTGGCAGATGACAATCTTTGTCAGGCTGACAATCTGATAAGCACAGTAGCCTGAGAAACCAACACCACTCAAACATAACACAGGTCAATTCTTCCAGTTTTAATCAAAACAATCCCTACATCCCATGGCAGACAAACAGAATGCACAAGTCCACACATCCTTTCCCCCACCATCCCTCCTCCCAAAGCCACTGGCTCCTGCAGGTGCTCCAGTCCCCACAGACAGTGACAAACCACATCAAACCTCCCCACAACTTCTCAAGTGCAGTCATACAGTAATTGCCCAGCATGAAAATACAATTCTCTAAAAAACAAAACTGGGAAGATACAAGAACAGTCAAAACCAAAAGTGAGCCCAGAGCAATAGAAGAGAAAAGCACAACATACTAAGTCAACCAATGTGATTTGTGTTGTAACCCAGAACAGTAGCACAAGACCCTCACTCCACAAAGCCAGAGCCTGATGGTCAGTGAACAGGCCCACTTTGAATCACATTTCATCAAAAATGAATAACAATTACAGCAGTACCCGTGGTAAATGACTACGCTACAGTGCTCAATAACCCTTAACACCTTTCATATTTTATTATTTTTAATGCATGGGGGCAAAGGGGAAGGGTAACACTTTTTTTTTTCAAGAAAGCTTGCCTAGAGATAATTGCTCCAAGTCTCTTGGCTTTCCCTGTAGGAAGTGATTTTCCTTCTATCTGTCAGCAAGTTTTTATATCCTTGTTGCACTCTAATGCATTGAATTATTTACTGTGGCAAGATAAGTTGTGTAGAGGCCTGCTCTCATTTGCTAGACCTTCAGGCTGGGCAAGATGGGCCGTGACTATTTGGGAGGGGCCTCTGTTCTTCATCCATATTGTCAAGATCACAGTTCAAGGACATTCCTCTTTTCACTATTACCAAAAACTCATCTTTCACTATTACCCAAATTTTAGATCAATTTTAGAATTTTGCTTGGGTAGTGTCAGTTCTACACAGAACAGGGAAAGTGGAATCTAGAGATGGTTGTAGCCCATAACCCTGGCATTACTACCAGATGACTGTGGCTTTATAAGGGAGATGTAGCAATCCAGTTTGCTGTGCAGCTTTATGTTCTTCCTTGTCTAACACCAAATGCTCATTAGTTGGAGCAGCCTAGGTGTACTAATTTTGAAGTTTATCTTCAGCAACTTATCTCTCATATACAAAACAGTCACAATTGATGGAAGCAGTGAAATGGAGGAAACAGCAAAAGCAGAAGGTACCAGAGCAGCTGTAGAGACACCCATTCTCCTCATTTCAACCAACTCTGCATTCTCTTCCAGCTGTCACACCCATAACTTTGAGTAAAAACAAGACTGCCTTTTTCTGCTGCTCATAATTCTATATTCATAAGAATTCGTGTCCAGAGACAAAACTCACCTGACACCACCACTGAGTCTTCCTGTGGCAGTCAGTAGGTTTCATGCTTTGAGCCAAGTACAACCAGCATTCAGCAATATCTGACTTGATGATTATCCCTGTGCAGACAGTTGGCTGACAAAGGCAACTCGCAGCATAAACAAAGATCCTGGACCCTTGCAGGCCACTCAAATTCGGGTTTTGTTTCTCATGTCTGTGACAAAACTCAGTAGCACACATTTCACACTTGCACAAATTCACATATGAATGAGGAAATGCACTTGTGAGAACTTCCAGAAATTTCTCTATCATAGAAACCTGAGGAGCAAATCTATTGTGCAGTTTGTTAATTGGAAAGAAAATTCACATACAAAATTGCCATAGGACAGCCCTTTATCAACTAAATGCAAAAGCATTGATTCACAAAAACATTATGTAAAAATTAAATGAATCCGGAACCATGAATACTGAAAATAAGAGGGTACAAAAGCCACTGTTTTTACAGGAACATGCATATTTTGTTCTGAGATACCCCTGTCTCCAGGGTTCTTTCACCCTCCAGCCAAGCCCCTCACTTGTCTCCAGATGCCCATTCCTCATTCCCTTTGTCTTCTTCTACTTTCAAGCTTCTTGCACCACCTGGCTGGGGCTCCAGCATCCAAGGCAGTGACATTCTCCTACTTGCCCCATCTGGTATTTGCTCAGCAGGGCAATAGAGGTGTGTGTATTCCTCTCACCACACACTGCCATGGTTCAATCAATGGCTAGTGCTGGTCTTTTTTCATTTCACTATAGCGCTTCCTTTTATATATAGTTAACCTCTTCTGATTAATGAATCCAAAGGTCTCTTCCATTACTCCCACAGAGCAAAGAAGGGAACTATTTGGTGTGAAATCAGAACACTTCTAGCAGCAGTGTTTGTACTTGCCTGTCTCAACTCAAACTTTACTAAGGCAAGTCTTCTACTCATTTTTTACATCATTGTTGAATCTGGGCATGAATATTTAGTCCAGCAGCCCAAAATACCATCTAGCCTGTAATTAAAGGTCACAGAGCACAGTTGTAGCTGACTGTCAAGCCTACAGTGATCACATACATGGGCATTAACTAAGTCCATTCCTTAGAAATATTAGATGTAGCTAAATTAAAAGTAAAAAAATCTCAAGGTATGGACTTGACATCATTTACGAAAGAGGACCTATGTTCTAAAGTATGCTCTCTATTGCCTCTACACAGCAGAGGGGCTGTGAAGCAGGGGCCTTATACACAGGCCTGCAGGTTCACATTTAAAGGGGTTCTCAGCCCAGAGAGAGAGTTTGACTCCCAAATGAGCAATACACAACTAGCATGAAATTGGTCAAAACTCCAACAATAAAATGACTCCATGTACTGTATGGGGAACTGAATCTGCAGTCAGGGAAAGTTTGAGTGATTTTTTTTTTGTTTGTTTGTGTGTGGTTGGTTTATTTGCAGTTTTTTAGTGGCAGTGTTGGTTTGTCATTAATGCACATCAAATCTGAGGATTACTTGAGTTGCTCCAGTGCAGTACCATAACTCTCACTAAGAATACCATATATTCAAAAGGCAACAGTTTTCCCACACTGACAGTTATTTCTCAAAAGCAGCAGGAGGAGCTTCTAGCAGATGACTTCTTAGATCACTAAACACAAAGGAAAAAACCTCTTCTGTTCTCTAAGTATTTTACTCAGCTGCCACCGTCACTCTTCTGGAGTTACACAAGTCCCCTGAGAAGTGGCTCGGGTCTAATCCATGGAGCCTCAGACCTGTGATCCCCCTTCTCCAACACACCCAAAATGCCTCAGAGGTGAGTCAAGTGTTCAGTCCCTGCCTACCTACATATTTAACTTGCTTTTCTGCCTGAGGCCCTTTCTGTCACAAAACCCAGGGAAGCTTCATGTGAGTCAGAGTGGGAACAAGAGGAATGCCGTCCTTAGTTTGTCTTTTCATGGTCTCCACAGGTGGTTTGGACTCAGAGCCCCTTTACTACTGCTTAAAACTCTAAAATAAAAGGAATTTTCTTTCAAATTACAGCACTTGATTCCACTGTAGGAAAGAGAGTTCACTTCTTGTAAAGTGCAAATCAAAGAGCCAATACATAGTACCACCAATTGCATTTACTATTTATTACATACTGTGATATATCACACAAGATGTAATATATTACTATTACACATTATTGCTAAACAGTTAATATTGGTTTACACTGCCAGGAAGGAACATGATATACACCACAGTACTGTGTTAGTTACTATGAGCTGCCATCCTGAATTAGTTTGAAGGTCCATCAAGCATGGTATTGACTGACACCAGTATCAGATGTTTAAGGAGGGAGTCCCTATGGGGGCAATTATAGACTAATTTACCCATCAGGGAAATTCTTCTTTAAACTCCATCAACTATACCCTGAGGCATAGGGATTTATATCTCATGTTTTTAATCCTTTTTAACTTAACTCTAGGTTATCTCATTACACTTATAAATGCTTAACCCTTTTTCAAAGCCTACTAAGCTTATTTCTCCTAGTATAACAATTATAAATGATGCATAACTTTTCAAACATGTAGATAAACACTATAAAAATACATGCCAACTGGAAATTTATGAATGGGAATTACATTAAAAAAAATCCATCAGATGTATCATGGAAAATTCAGCAGGGCTGATTCCCTGAGAAAAACTATCACAAACTTAATGTCTCCCAGCAAACTTCTGTGGATTAAATAAAAAACTGCATCTAGAATGGCAAAGTTAAGTGTCAAACATTAAAAAAAGGCATTGCTTGCTATGTTCTCACCGTATCAGTAAGCCCATTTATATGGGTGTTTCCTATGTTACAGTATCCAGTACATCATCCAGCTTCTCAACACAGTCACAGATGGAAGCCTGTTTTGTCAGACCTGTAATTCAGCAATTTCATGGAGAATAACACACGGAGACTGCTGTGGAATTCGGTAAGAGACCCTGCATTCACATAAAAAGCAGAGAAAATGTCTTTGGCATCCCCCCTCGGTGGCCCCTTGACAGGAAGGCTGTACACAGCTAAAGTTTCCTGCTTGCTGCAGAGCTGCTGGAAATGTACGGAGGGAAGGAGACATGGGAATCAGATCGCTGCATTAACAGGCACTTTCCTAGCCAGCCTAAGGAGCTGAACAAGAAAGGTTTATAAAACGCAGAGCCAGAGGTCCTGCCTGTTCTGTACATATAACAGGGCATAGGTCACATCATAGGATTCAGCAAGGAAAACTGCAGGAGCAGTAGGACTTGCCACCTGACCAAACTGAGCTCTGGAAAACTGTTATATTCAGATCTGGAGAAAAATCTGAAATTCACATAATTAATCCCATACACATTGAAGAAAATACCTTTTTTTTAGTTGCTTTGAAAACATACATCACCTTTCTAAGGACACAAAAGGGAGTCTGAAGTTGATTAAAACATGAGCAAGTTTTCCTCCAGATATGCAAGGCTACCAGGGTGAGGGAAAGGCTTTCTGGATACAATTTAAATACACTTCAAGGGCTAAGCTCAGCTGCCCTCTGACTGCTGCAATTACCAAGTTTTTCAAGTGTTTCCTCCTCCTTTCCTACTTCCACCCAGGGAACTTGATGGATGCACAACTACCATTCTGAGGGGCCATTCACACCTTCTGAAGTGCCTGCTCTGTACAGGGCTGTGCTCTCTTGTGCATAAACATAAAAGAAAGACCCTCTTCCCCACTCAAACCTCAGTCAATCCATACCAACATCTACTGAGAGACAGGCACAGCAGAGACAGGTTGGGAAGGGGAGGCACTCATCTGTCCTGTGGTTTTTACTGTGGATAAATTATGCCTGGTCTCTGCCAGAGAGATCAGGTAGACCCCATTCTTGTCCACAGTCCTCAGAAGCCAAAAGTTAACATAAAACTTCCCATAAAATGCCTGCTTTCTAACACAGCACAAATAAAACTCCCTGTGTGAATAATTGATGTCATGGCTCACCTGATGGAGAACCAGAAGTATTTCACATCAGTCCCAAAACTTCATTTATCCTAAATGTCACACAAGATGAAAACACTTGTTTCAGCTCAAGAGACCCCTACCCCTTTCCCTATATATAAATTCGTTTGGTTTGGGATTTGGGTTTTTGTTGGATTGGGGGGAAGGAAATCACAGCAGTCAGGGGATTTTTAATAAAAGCTCAAGAACTCAATTCTTATATAAAAAAATCCAAACCAAACTATTTGCCACTGGTTGGAGCCATCACAGTTGTCACAGGGAAGTTCATATTCCCATGCTCAAGCAAGCACAGAACAATCAGAGCCCAGGTATCCCAGATCATATTCCAGTACTGCATCCAGGAGTCTACAATTTTAAGGATGGAAGCATGCATTAGCAGTAACTCACACCATCTGAGCTGGTTCTCTAATCAGCACTCCAGTCCTGACTTGTTTTTCTTCAACTGCAACCACTTCCTGGATTAGAACAATCAAAGGATAATTTCATGTGAACCAACACTGATTTTTCTAATGAATACATTAAGGGGAAGAAACCAATCACCTAGTATGAAACTAAAGCTGTAATTCTATAAAACTGATGGGCACAACTTCAAAAGCAACATCAGTGGAATAACAGAGGATTTCTTCTGTGGATAAGAGATTTTAGGATAGACTAACAGACCATACCAACCATGATGGTGCAACCAAACTGGAGAGCATTCAAGAAACTCGCTCACACAAGACATCTTCCCTCTGTATCAGGGGCCAAAATTCTGCTTGCACCTGCTCCTCTGGGCCTGCAGAGCTACTCACTGAAAGAATTTGAGTGAGTAGCCACTCAGTGCCAGTGCTACTGTATCATCACCCCCAAAGAGCACTTCCAGGACCTGTGGGATACACAACAGATATCAAAAGAAGCAAGATTATGGCTACTTGAAGTGCCACAGGTAATTCCAGATACAGACAGCGTTTTGTTGTTTACCAACAGAATGCTATTCAGGTCAAAAAAAGCATTTTAGATGCAGCACATTGATTTCTGACTATATTCTACCTATTTAAAACAGCATCTGCCAGTCACAGAGAAATGAAAAGGTATCTGCTGGCACTCTAGTACTTATTCTCTCTGAAGCAGCAAGAATATTACTTAGGAATGTCATTATTGGCAACATTTCAAAGCCATTCAGTGACAGATTTTTTTAAATCCCATGTATAATTAAATATCTCCTTTCTGTGGCTGGAGTGTAAGACAGGGGAGCAGTTCAGACAGATTCCAGTCCCCTGACTAAGGGGTCACTGGGAGGAACAGTTCACCAAACCTGCTTTTTTAAAAGTCAGAATAAGCCTAAACATGATTCTTTCCCTTAGTTACTGTTGGTAGAAAATAGAATAACAAAGTATAAGCTAAGACCTAAGATAAAACACCTTTCCCTATGAGATAGAATTTAGCATCTGAATTCCCATTACCCCCCTCTCTTCCTCCCTGCAAGGAGGTTAAGCAGAGAAGCCCCTACTCACTGGCAGGCAGGGCTCTGATACAGTGTAAGTCCCCATTGGTTTTACAGCTGATGTACCAATGGAAAAATTAACACAAAAAAGCAGGATTTCACCTCTGTTTTCATTTCATCCTCCAATTTTACACAGGTTTCAGGGTTAGTAATAAAGGCAGGAAAAACTGACATTTTCCCCAGGTGAGACTGGCACACCACACTTCAGAGTAATGAGCACAGCAGTTTTCTGTTGAATTGTACATTAGCTGGTCTGCACATGGGCATTGATTCACCTGTTTTAAATTCACCTGAGTCATTCTTATGTCAAAGTGGTAAAAACCAAGACCAAGCACACGTAAAGTCATAGGACCAAACAATCCCTTGAGAAATGCCAAACTGTTGCCCACCATGAGAGCAGGAGCCCTGCCTAAGGCAGGAAGCTTTGGGGACTGCAGCAAAGGAGAGTTGGTAACAGAGAGGAGAGATTATAGGAGCCCCTTGGAGCTGCCCTGCAGCAGCCAGTGCAGGTGGTACAAGCAGCCTCCAGATCCTTCATCTGAAGCCTAGAAGCATCTGGGAAAAGCCACATTTCAGCAATGCAGCAGAAAGGCACCATCATTCCTGCTGCTTATCTGCAGGAATCTCCTGGGAGTGCTTCTTCCTGCATAAACTGTAATTACAGGGGCCTAATCAGTAAATTTCATGTTATGTTTCATCTCTTAAATGTCTACATTGCTTTCAATTCCCTCTCATAATAGATCTGAGTGAATCTGTAGAAACAGAATAAGAGAAGAATTTACCAAGGGCACCCCTTGAAATGGAGTGGGCTCATTTCCAAGGCCACAGAGAAGTGAAGGAACACAACACTGCAAATGAACTACAGCTTCAGTCACCTAATACATCTGCAGCAATTGTTTTGGCACCGTGTCTTTGAGCCAACAAAGATTTCATTAAACAACATTTGTATAAACTATTTCTTTTTTTAATGACTTACATGGAGGCTACTATGACATAGTGGCTGTATAGGGATAGGAGAGAAGCTTCAATTATAGATGCTCTTACTATATTAAAAAAAAAATCCTTGTTAGTCTCTGTCTAGCAGTCTAGTGACGCAGCCAATTTGGAAAAGCACTTTGTGTGAACACTATAGCAGTCTGAGCACTCTTGGCACTTTCCATCATGTAGCAAGGCATAAGGTCCACAAATGCAAAACCAGCCCATGCAGAGTCTGCTCCCTGGTTGATATTCACCTTTCAAATAGAGACCTCCTTTGACAAATGGCAGAGGAAAGAGAATGGTGAAAATTTGAATTATTTTTTTTATGATTTGATTTTTATACAGTTACTTAAAAGGGTATTTAAGTGGTGCAGACTAAATTCAATACTCAAGTAAAACAGAAATTAGAAACATCATCTTTATATATGGGGAAAGACTTCTGAGAAATTTTCAGCAAGCTCTTGGACATACTGCCATATTGCCATGATGTTGTTACTTCCCCCATCTTTCTCATGAGGTTGCACATTAGTCAGAGTCTTGAACCCTCTGAGTCAGAGTCTGTGGAACAACCTCTACTGCCTGAAGAGATTTGAATCTATATCTTTCAGGTGAATGCTCCAATGTCTGCTATAAAGCTGTCCTATGAATGTTTAAACAGGCATTTCACACTGCTGGTACTAGAAAAATCTTTCCCTAATCAAACTTCAGGTGTCTGTGGCCCCTTTATTGATGTCCCTTGCCCTTTCCCAAGCCTAAAGGAAATAAAGTGGAAAATTTCAATCATGACCTCACACCCACCCAAGGAGGCATCCTGTCAGCCTGAACTGCACCTGGAAAACAACTCAAACTAAGCTCATCTCAGCAATTTGCACATTTAAGCACTTAGCTCATGTTATGCCACTCTCTACACATGCAAGTTGATGTGCACTCAAGATGACCTTCGTACTTCCGATATCACAAAAAATACCTTCAGGTTTCATAATGCTCAGTACTCTACAAGACTAATTCAGATGACATTCAAAATATTCAGTGTTGTGATATGATAAAAACCAGTTACTCATTGTTCTTCACCCAACAAGCACCATTTTTTACAGTCTTTGTTTCTCTCCCAGCTTTCATTTCTCACAGAGTTCATAGCTCAAGCCCACAGAATCAGCCAAGCTTTGGGCACACAGTCAAGCATGTCACGGAGCCACTGCAAAAATATCTTCCATTTCACTGCACTTTGCATCCCAGAACTTGCTGCAAGCCTTCTTACAGCTCAACATGAAGCAACTTATCAGGGAATAGGATAAAATAGGCATCCAGTAGTAGAAAAACAACCCAGATCATCCCATCAGAGCATCTAGAAATACTCTTTGAGTTCTAGAAGAATCTTGAAATAGTTATGGATTAATTGCTCATAGAAAATATATCTGGAGTGGGAAATTTACATAGATTTCAGAAATGCCTTAATACCACCTCATTATTGATACATATCCAAGGCTGGGTTGGATGGGGCTTTGAGCAACCTGTCCTTGTGAAAGGTCCCTGTCCATGACAGGGGATTGAAGCCAGGTGGCCTTTAAGGCTCCTTCCAACACAAACCATTCCATGATTCCATGTTCCAGCGCTTAGCCAGGTATGAACTAATAGTTGCAATGTAAAACCTAGGGAACATTCTTCTATTTTCACTGTTTTTACATTTACACATTCATTCTGGAATTAAAAATGAGAGATTGATGTGGGACACATCTCCTTGCAACAGATTTGCAAAGTTATAAAAGTGACTGCTCTTCAGGATAGTTTCTTGTATACAGGTGGAATTCTGTGCTCTGATACCTCAGCAGCTTTGAGGAATATAGTCAGGAATAAAGCTGGTGGATGCAAAAAAAGAAACTGGCCTGTGGACATTATGATCACAGCTTTTTTCATCAGAAGCACAGAACTGCTATTTGATTATTGGATACTTTTCACACTGATTACAGCTAGAATCATAATGGTAGGCATGCAATAAAAGTAGAGCCAGACTAATGAGAAACTGCCACAAATACCAACACAAAAGCACTGAATAAAAAGTTGTGCTGAGAAATTCTTGACACAGTTCCCCTGATGCTGACTCACAATCATATTCTCCATTATATGTGTAAATATATTTACTTTGCCAATACAGTGGCCACAATAACACACACAATTGGTTTTGACAGCAGCAATAGGTTTCTTGGCTTTCTCCCATGATTTACAACCAGAATAACAGCCTCACTCACTTTCAGATGTGGAAAAAAAAATTTCAGCTTGCTCAAGCTTATTTGAGCTGTGCTTAGGTACAAACTCTTCTGTCTCCCATTACATCAGTGCAACTACTTCAGACACTTTCATTCAATTACAAGTCTTCACTTTTTTTGAATTGTCATTTAAAATATTAACCACAATTTCCCTCCTATTTAGAAAAGTGAAAACACTCTGGCCACCATGTATCAAGAGACTAAATAACAACAAGACATATTAAGTTGCTTTTGTTTTCTATTTATTTTCATTGCTTTCAGTGCTGCCACTGGCCAATAGGATGCCGTTGAACAGGAAGAAAAAACACAGCACACATTTATGAATGTCTCAAATGCATTTGAACATCATTAACTGACCACAGCTATAATTAACAGGCAAGTAAATCATAGTTGATGAGATCAAAAATGTACAAAGCAACACTAAGCATGAATTGACTCCATATTCAGTTTTTTTCATCTAAAGAGACATTAGTCATGTGTTAGACTCACAAGGACCCAAAATGTGAGTACCCTGACAAAAGATGCAGCAGATACCAAAGTTTATGTAAGTTTGAGAAGAGACTGTACAACCTAATGAAAGAGAAACTCCAAAATGTAATTAAATAGTTGAAGTCATCTCAGCTTTGATCATCTCTGAGCTGCAAGCTATCAGGAGTTTGGGCAAAGTATTCCCATGTACCTGCCCTATTTGTAAATTCCTTAGGCATCCACTTCTGATCACTGCTGCAGACAATAAGTAGGTAAGGTGAACCTTTAGTCTGAAACTGCATAACTACCCTGATATTTATGTCCTTACAATGGGATCATTGTAGTGCAGGCTATCATAGCAATATTTTACTGTGCATGATTAAGGATAGCTGCAGAAATACATCAGTGTGAGCTTCAGCACAGAGTTCATGCCCAGAGTAAATTAATGAGTGGCCAGGAGGCCAGGAAAATTCACCAGTGCTAAACTCAGTCCGGCTGTGACTGGACATTTTCTGGCACCTCAGCTAAAATTGGTGGAATTCAGCCACAAATACGGTGATTTTAAGAAACGTGGGTCAGTAGAAAGCATTTTAGGTGTCCAGTTTTGATACAATGGAAGCACAGCCTCAAACCCTTGATTATTTATGGAGCATACGCAAGAAAATGCAAAAAGCACATAGAAAACAAAAGACATGAGAGCTAGGGCTTTTTTACTTGTGGATTGTCTTTTTTTTTTTAGAGCTCATCTTCAAAGCCAGGATTTAAGACACTTCTCATGCATAATTTCTGGCAAGTGCACTTACAACATCTTGTTGACATTTCACAGCTATACCTCAGTAAATACTTCAGGCTGTCGGTGATTATTTATTGTTAGGCATACATCTACCACAGAATATTTAATTTCAGTAAAATATTATTCTGGGTTAGGAGGCCTAAACAGGGACTACTCTATAAAACACTATATGTAATTCAATATGACAAGCAGAAAACACTCAACAATTGCCCTGTAACTGTCTAGTGCAAGCTGCTCTACTCTATGATCTTTTAAACCAAAATGGCCACAGCCACATATAAAACTGTAAATTCCTTCAAATCAATTCCTAACCCACTAACATATTAGTATTCAGATAAGTCAAAAGTTTAACACTCTGCATCACTGTATGGTGCTTGATCCTGCACTCTGAAATAAAAGCTTCTGTAAAAGAACACAGATCTATGCCAGTTATCAAGCATGACTAAGACAAAAAAAAAAAAAAAAAAAAAAAAAAAAAAAAAAAAAAAAAAAAAAAAAATCACATGCCCTGAGACTTCTCTCCTCTAAAAATTATCAGTTTGACTCTTCAACCATACAGCTCTTCAGTCACGTCCATAATCAAAACTTCAAGCTGCTTTCTTGGGAAACATCACTTCTGTGTATATTTGGTACTTCAAGCTGTTTCATATGTTGCTTATTTTCAAAGCACAAGATGACAACAATAACTGGAATTGTCTGAAAAGAAGTTTTACTCTCACACAGCCAAAAAAAAAAGCATGACTAAATTAATGTCCCTAATGCTTAAGCATTATTCATGCTGGAGGACCACTCTGGCTTTCTCCCACACAATGGAAACTTTGTCATTGGAACCACTGAAAGAAGATACAGATCTCTTTGGCAAGACCCACTGAAGTCATCAGCAAACTTTCAGTTGGTGTGAGATTTGTGTGACATTTTAGAGTCAAGCCCTGACAACCTGTTCTAGGTCAAAGTTAAAATACTTTTTCTGGTACAAGACTGCAGACCAATCTATTCCATCTCTATAATATACAACAGGATTATCCACTCCACTTAGGCCCATTAATTACTACAATAACTGATGCTAGATTCATTTAGTACCTCAGTTCATTACAGGATAACTCATATTGCAAGGTTTGCATAAAGAGGAACAGAGGAAAAAGGACCAGAACAGGGTGTAGAGTCTCCCTCACAGGACATATTCCAGAACTGTCTGGATGAAATCCTGTGTCATGGGCTCAAGGATAACCCTGCTTGAGCAGGGTGGTTGGACCAGGTGACCAGTTATGGTCCCTTCCAACCCAACCAGTTTTGGCTCTATAAAAAGTGTGAATCCCAGACTGAGGTGGCAGCATCTCCTGACACCAGCTACGGCCAGCTGTAGCCACAAAGCAGACAGTGGCTTCCTGGGGCTGGCAGAGTCACAATAACAACAGAAAACATCCCTGTCTGATACGAAGCAAAGATGCTGCTGATGTTATTGCTCTGTCTCCATCTTCTCCCTCCTGCTGCTGCCCTGGGAGATTTTGCAGCAGTAAACCAGGCTGAGGGATTCCAAAGGTACCTACCCCATATTCCCATTGCTTCACCTGTCCACCAGACAGCAGCTTTTTCCTAGTTCCACCAGGTCAGACAGAACTGACAGGTTCTGGCCCTTAGACAAAAGTGCATTCTTAGGGCAGAGAACCTCCAGCAGCCTGGAGTCAGCCCTTTTCCAGGTGTATGTTAATTACTGGGTGCCAAGTTTTAAAATGTACACCTGTGTTACCCAAAGGCATTTAGAGCTAAAACAGCAACATTTGAAAGTTGGCAAGAAGTAGTAATTTGTAGGGCACAGAACACTGCACACCATGTCCCTAAACAGCAGCCCACATAAATAAAACCCATACCAAAAACTGGGGCCCTGGCATAGGTTTTCACAAACAACCCCAAGGAATGTATTTGAAATCCCTGGCTGTCATTTTGTTTCTATCATTACTCCTCATAAAGACATTTCTGAAAATGTGAATTTCAGAATCATCTGCTGATGTCTTAGGGAAAAAAAATGGCTCTATTATCTGTCCTTCCACGGGCAATCAACAAAATTGTTGCACATTAAGTGTTTTACTGCCTCATGGCTAAAACTCTTCTTCCTTGCCTTCTCAAGATGCCAACAAAATAAATGGTGACTATCATGCATAGTCTTTGAAAACAAAAGTAACTCCAGCAGCCAAGGTATGTCTATTTCTATTATCCTTTACTGTTATTTCAGTATCTTTTAATAGACATAATTTGTTAATTGATTAGAGACCCATGAACAGCTACACAGAAAGCTTCACTCAACTACTTGGCCTTGGTTCTTTGCCTTTGTTTGCCAAGAGAAAAGAACTGTGATCAAGGAGCAGGGAGTTCTCTAAGAGAGGAGAATTTTTCCATGTATGAAATTACTGGTGTTTATGCTGTGGATCCTACTCTTCGTTTTCCTAAAAAAAAAAAAATTCCCTTTCTTGCACTAAATCATGCACACACTATGTGACCTGGCCTTCTTTTCAGGGAGCTGACTGCATTTGCATAAACAATAACAGTCTAATGTTTATCAAGTCATTAGTTCCTCATGAAAGCATACAGCTGTATAAAGAGTCTTTTTCCCTTAGAAAAATTCTAGTCTAAGTTACTAGAAAAGAAAGCAATTGCACAACTGTAGATCTTGAAGATTAGAGATCATCAGGGCTAGCACATAAAGCAATCAAAATGTGGAAAACTCATGGAAAGAGACTTTTACTGATTTGTTACATGTTTCTTTCTGTACAAAAGTTATATTTACATATTAATATAATTCTGGATCAAATAAAATTTTATTCATTGTATTTTTAAGTGGCATTATAAAATAGTAAACCAGTAGGAAATTCTCAAACATATGCTTGCCTACATCTTTTATAACAGTCAGTTTGAAAAAAAAAATCTACATCTTGTCAGTGTTCCCTTCATTATTACATCCTTCATATCCCAAAAACACTACCATGGTAAAAGTGTTTAGAAGTCCTTAAATATAACAAACACAAAGGATTATAACTGCATACAGATGCAAGTTACAGAACTTTTCCACAAGCTTCACTCAAAATCTTTTGATTTCTCCTTCTGCAATTTTACACCCTAGTATTTAACTTGTCTATTAAAATTAAGTTGTTAGTAAGGGTTGAAAGAGAGCTGAAAGCAAATTATGCCTCCCCTACCAATTCCCACTTTACTGTTGATGGTCCTTGTCCCTTGAGTGCCTGGGAGGTGCTCACACACACTTCAAACACTAACCCATAAGACAGACATCGCAGTGAGACAGCTTTGGTGCCCACAAGGCCACTGCCAACAATCAAGTACCTCAGCATACTGCCCTGGCATTTCCAAGGCAAGAGAGGCAGTTTGGGATAGAATTTGGACCCTGCCAGGAAGAGACTGAGGTTGTAACTCAATCAGTGCATGCCTCCAACATAACAAAAGGCAGGTGGAGTTAAAGAAACTCAGAGCAAAGGCAGAGAAAGCAAATCCTATCCTGGCAGCATCCCAGAAGGACTCAGTGAAACGTACTTGAAGAAATGGGAAGTGGTCCTCTCTTTCTTACAGTTAAATAGAAAGGCTTCAAGCACGGGCTAGAGGCACATATCAACTCCCCACACTTTCAGCTTTTCCCCTTTATCATCATGCAATAATACATGCAGTCCAGAACCTGATCCTCTTGCTGATACTAAATAGCATCCCTGGCTATGTCAATACAAAGAATTCAGTGTAATACACCTGGAAGTGAATATGCAGGCTCAGTGGATAGTACATTGCTCTCCAAGCATTTAACTGGGAATATAAATACTCTATTCTGGGATAAGTGCTGCAAACTTTTACTTTGATTTAGCCAAGTTACTCTACAAAGGCTTCTTTTGAGTTTAATGGGGCTGCACATGGAGTGACACTTCAAAGTCAGGACAGTAGCAGCCAATCCAGTGCAATGAATACCTTGCAATCAAACGAATATATAACTCAAAATTCCTTGGTCTCCAGACAGTATGGAAAGTTGTAAGATAAGTGGAAAACACGGCCTTTCTTCCCTTATTTTATGAAAGGCAGTAAAGCCTCCTTTTACAGCAATGAGCCATTGCCATAAATCTAAATGGAGAAAGCCTGTTCACTGAGCAAAGACAAAACAAGTTACTGTATATCACAGCAGAGGAAGGATCTAAAGATCAAAGGGTAAATACCATTTCCTGCAATGTGTTTTTCCAGGATACAGCTTACTCAGCTCCTAAGTTGTTCTACAGTAGAGAGAAAAAAAAAAAAACAAACTACGAAAGGGTGGGAGAAGTGCATGTTTAGGCTCTGGCAGATAAACACCCAGACACCAAAAATAGAGCCATGCTTGTGTAATAGAAATAATGTATCTAGTCATATGAAATGATCCCTTTATTGTTATATATTTTTCCTCTCTAGGATTTCATTTGATATATTCTTTTCTCATATTCAGAAGCTGAACAAATGAGAAGTGTGGCTCTGGACTCTAACTCCTAACTGCATGCCTTGTTTTGCTGTGAAGAGCAGAGCTCATTTGATGGCTCCTGATGGCCTGTGGATAAAGGCCATTTCACCACTCTATTCACAGCACAGCATATAGTTCTCTCCTGAAATATAAAAAACATGCCGTACAACATTATGTGAGGTACAGAGAAAAGACATCACCAGAAAACACCAGCTATGATCACAAAAGTAATTGCAATTTTGTAAGAGCTTTCTGAAAGGCTTCAAATTCGAACTCTCAAAGTTATTAAAGTAAAGACTTTCTCCTCACTGCAGTATATCCTTTACGTTACAATGCTACAAGATTTTCCCAAGAGATTCTAACAGAGTGACTGGAAATACAATGGATCCTCACAAAAATGCTGTGATAGGGAAAGCAACAGGAGTGATCTGGAGTCCTTCTCACACACTGAACCACTCAGAAACACCTCCCAGTGCAGCTGGTCTGAGGGACAAAGATGCTTCTCCCTTGCAAAGGGAAAAGATGGGGTAGGAGTAGATGTGCTGCCACTGTGGGAAGATGAAATGGCACACTTCACTGCTGGCTTTCAGCACACACACACAGAGCCAGGTGCTACAGCAGCTTAAGGCCAGGCAGCCTGACCCTCCTTCCACCCTGCCCACAGCAGCAGTGGCAGGGGACAGCCCTGAGCAAGGGCTCAGGCAGCACATCTTGGGGAGGGCTGAGGGGCCAGGAGGAAAAAGAATTTTTATTTTCTGTTAGGACTACATAAACTGTTCTGTTCACCAAATGAGCACAATTCAGCAGTGAGAAAGAAGATCTCAGCCCAAAGACAGGAGATCAAGCAAATTAATAATGGAAAATGGTGTTACTAGCCCACTCAGATAGGTGAGGTCTGTAATCTAAAAAATACACATACTCCTACAAAAGCCAGTCAGTCTCCCAAAACCCCCCCATGATTAAAGCAGTCTTGCATGCCTTCTTTTCTATTTTTGTCTTCCCTAGGAGGGAGAAACTGAATCTGCCCTGGCCTCCTAACACCAAACAATCAGAAAGGGCCACAGCCTGTGCTGAGCTGAGGCACACAGCAGTGTTGGTCACAATTCAGAAGTCACCATGCAGCCACTTCCCACCTGACAGACAGACATCCTAGGAATATAGAGAAAATAGTTCTTCATGTGGTAAGTGTGGGTGAAGTCTAACTTTTCCAAATGGTGACTACCACAGCCAGCCCAGAGCAAAGACACTTCATGGTCTGTTTTTACCCCAAAGCAAGAACCTGAGGTTTTTCTTGATTTATTTGTTTTCCCTGACAACTAGGGACTGCACTCCTTCTGTTCTGGAGGCCAAGAACAGGGTTTTTTGCATTCCCCTGACAACCAAAGCTTTACGACAGGTTTTCTTGACTGAAGAAACAAACTACTTATTTACTTTAGCGAAGAGAGACAGCTTCAGGTGTGCCCCGGGGCAGGGGGGGATATCTGGTTTTGGAAAACAGTTGAGGATAGAGTTTACCCTCATCTGTCACAGTAGCTAGCAGTGGTAGGGAGGCCTTCTTCACCTCTGTTCTTCACCTTATCAACTGTCCAAACCCTTGGATACATCAAGAAGCTTTTTAGGTGTTCCCCAGAGAGTCCTTGCAGTGCAGCTACATGGCTGCAGCTCTCCTGTCTGTGATCATAGCCAACACAGAGCAGGAGGTCTCTGCACCACCCCTGCTTTCAGCAGTCCATGAGCTGATTAACCATTTCTTTCTGTCCATGTAACATGTCTCTGCCTCTAGAAGCACAAATGCACCTCAGACCTTATTGATAATGTCAATAAAGATGAACTGACTTCACAATTAGCCTTCATCTATCTTCAAGTCACCAATAACTTGTACCAGTATATTTAAATAAAATCCATGCAGGAATCAACATTCCTTCTTAGCTTTATAGCAGCTTTCCATCTACTGATTTTCATGCAAAGGTTTTGTTTTAAAGGGTCAAAAATAAATCAAAAAAAACAAGTGAAATTGAAGCTATATTGAAATGACATCAAGTAAATGAAAATTAGTAAAACACAATGACATTGTACATTGAAATTAAGGTGTCTTTTTAAAATATCACAGCTACAAACAGTTTTGGCACTGGTTCTCTGTCTGAAGCCACAGTTTCTCCCAGGCTTTATTTTTAGTGTCTTTTCTGAGCATTAAACAATTCAACCAACCACTTAACTCTAAGCATGTGAGTAGGCTCCCTGAAATGAAAGTTAAATGCTTTCTGAATGTGAATTATTCTTAGTTCTTCAAAAGCCATTCAAATTTTATTTAAATGTAGAGAACTTTTAAACCTGCAAAAATCTAAAAGTAAACAATTTATTATCAGAGTTTATAGCAAGCACTTCAACTAGGCAATAATGTTGACACTCATTGGCTTAGCTCTTTATTTCATAGAGAAAATGTACAGAAAAACTCACTCCATTTACCAATCCTTTGGGAGACTTTCATTACTGGTCTTACATAACAGCAATTGAAGATAGAAACAAAATATTATTTAACAAGGTTTTATATGACAACATAAAGAGTGACTGCTAGCTGAGTGTTGATCCAGACATGTTTCTGCCAAGGTCACTTCCTTGCCAAAATACACATCCAATAACCATACATAAATTTTATTTTTAATGAATAACCACTAAATGATTGCATAAACAGAGTAAACTGTGGGTAGCTGCAGGTTATAATGAATATCTGTTGTAGCAACATTAACCAACACCTCACACAGGCTGACTGCAGGACAGTGTCACCATCACCAGCCTGCTGCTTGGTGGCAAACCAAATTATGTTGGAACACATCAGTTGTTTCCCTTGGTGAGAAAGCTACATCCTTGCAACATCAGCTTTCTCACTCTTGAAGCATCCCTCATATATTTTTCCTTTTCAGACATTTGGCTTTGGAAAGCTTAGACTTTATAAAGGAATAGTCACTGACCTGGAAAGTCACTGTGGCCAGACTTCCCTATACCCGGCCCAAAATATAAACATGCTTATGTGTAGGACGTGTGGTCTGAAGTCTGAAATAGGAGTCTGAGACTTAAAAAGTCAGCTACCAACTCCTTGTGTGACCTTGGCCAAGTCTTTCAACACCCTTATCCTTCAGTTCCCCAACTGTGTAACTAAGAGAGGGATGCAGAGGGCTTTGTGAAAGTTATTGATTGATCACTGTTTGCAAAGCCTGCCGAGGTGCCACTGGGAAAAAGCTTTAAACTGTATGTGTTTAAGGGATCGATGCATGTTATTACATTATTATTGAAATAATGGTAAATACATTGTACCAAAAAAAATAGGAGAAAGGAAGAGAAAATCAGCTGCATACCAGCCCACAAAAGAGGAATTACATTTGGTACGTGATGTCTGATCTTGTAGCAGCAAGGAAGAGCACAAGAAGAACCTTTTCTAAGAAGGTGTCTGATGCCAAGGGCACTCAGCACCACTCAGAATTAGACATCCTCACTCATCTCAAGGATTTATATGGGAGCCACCCATTTAAATCTTCACAGTGGTGACCATTCATGCAATTTTCTTCAAAAAGCTGCCTTGTAATTTTCTTGTTACAAGATCCTTTTTATTTCTATGCTTTCTTCAGCCACATGTATATTTAGCTAAATTCTGATTTCCCACCTATGCAAATGCAAGGGGCATTTTACACTTTTCTTAAGTACTGACACATTTACGACTGTAATTTCTCTAAAATGTCATTCAGCCAAGATTGATTATTTGCTGCGTAGTGAGTAGAGGAAAGAAAGAAAGGAGCTGTCAAGCATTCTTGCTTTTCTCTTTGGGGTGGAAAAATAAGCTTATCTTTAGAAAGACAGATCCTTTTATTAAAGGATGAAACGAGCACTGAACAAATACTATGAGGAATTCCAGTTATGCTGATACTAATAGAAGAAATAGTTAAGATGGCAGAAAAAAAACCCTTGTGTGTTCAAAGACTTCAAATGCATTTGTAGTAGGTGCGTCTTGACCTGGTAAGACTCCATTAATTTCCTGGGGCTTGCACTTGCATGTGGTCCCCTTTGCATGATGTACTTAAGCCCCTGCCTCTCCCCTAAAAACATTACCAGGCCATGTTTTCACTAATTAATTCCATTTCTCAATCTTCCTTTTATGTGTTATAATAGTCATTCTCACCTCCCTGTAAAATTCTCCACTGGAAATTGTCGGTATATTCTATCAACATCTTGTTACTGGTGTTCTATGGCATTATTATATAATCAAGATTTGCAACAAGCTACATAGAATACAAAAGTGTCTTTTTCTCAAATATGTCTCTCTCAAAAACAACAAATAAATCCACCTCTATTCCCCACAACTCAAATATCTGCAGTAACTGTTTAGGCAGATTAACAAGATTCCTTTCATTTTTACAGCTCTAATCCTTGTAAAATATTGGCCAAGGACCAGGTTCTAGTCCCTTTACTGACAGAAAAATCTCATGGAAATCTGAGAATCTTCTACCTGACTTTGACAACTTGTAAAGGCTATTAAATTAACCAATGATATCTGTGAATAACAAACCAAAATCCCAACAAATGGTTCAACACCTTTGCCAGTGCCAGTTAAAATAAGTGCGCATTTACGCACAGTACAGTCACCTACAGTACAATATGCGTTTAGTGTCATTTGACACAGGAAGAACTGCTACTTGGTAAAGCAATGCCCAAGTTCCAGCACAGTTTTGAAAGCATCTCTTCCACAGCAGCTGAGTCAAGCTCCTCCAGCCCCCCTGGTTGCAGCACACCTGACCAGCTCTCACAGCTGCTTTCAATCCTCAAATCAGAACACAGGTGGAGCTTGAGGCACTATAGCAAAACTATTTCAAACATCACAACCTGTGTGGCTTTCAAACACTTCCACTGGCCCCAGAGAC
This sequence comes from Zosterops lateralis, assembly GCF_965231275.1. Lineage (NCBI taxonomy): Eukaryota > Metazoa > Chordata > Aves > Passeriformes > Zosteropidae > Zosterops > Zosterops lateralis. The sequence continues at coordinate 16,456,129 of NC_139770.1, read as the reverse complement.
AGCTGTTAAAAGTACTAAGGACTGGGGAAAGGCTCTTGAAGGAGCAAGGAAGGATGTTCACTTTAGAAGGCTATTTTTCAATCTACATATTGTTCAATCAAAACAAAAAATTTCCAGGTCTCAAGGTATAGTAAGCATTACACAGAAGAAAAGGAGAAGATATGAGAGCTTAACTCCAAGCTACTTCGAGGATTTCATACCAAACTAAGCAAAACAGAGCAATCTCTATGGAAGGCCAGAGTTTATCACAGGTTGTGGTTTGGCCCAGTTGGCTGACATTTTAACTCTCCATCTGAGCCTGAAACTTGGCAGATAACACAAGTTTCTTTTTCTCCTCTGTGAGGGTATCCCATTTTCTTCCTGAGCATTCAAACAAATTGGCCTAAAGATCACTTCTAATGAACTAATTTAACAAGATAAATTACAAAAAACAAACAAACACAAAGTTCCAAATTAAAAGTGTGATATGAAAACAGTACTAAAGCTGACTCACCACTAATGTTCCCCTCATAAAAAAGTTGTTGCCTCTCCCAGCAGCAGAGATAGAGCAGAGAAGGCACTGCAGAAACACTGTGTAGGAAGAAGAAGAGTTTGGGCTTAAATAGGGCTCCTGAGCCCCCAGGTGCGGCTCATCAGGGCAATCAAGGCTCTCAGACCCTGCTCTTTGCAAACTGTCAGTGGGACTGGAGAAAGCAGGTGTGAAACAAGGGCTGAGCCCCACCATCAGCTCTCCCCCCAGAGCTTCCCACCACCTCCAGTTTTAAAACATTTTTTGCCTCTTTTTTCTAACAGCTTTGCAATTATGCCCAATTTTGTAGGCATTGTTTTAAGCCTGACATTAACACCTGAAATTGATGCTGAATACAGAATCAGTTAAAAAAAAAAAAAAAAAAAAAAAAAAAAAAGTGGGGAGATGGAAAATACCTCTTTGGTTATAAAGTGCATCCCACATCGAGGGAGAGTCACTCCCAAGATTTTCTGTCCTTTGGAACCATTCAGGTCATGAGACTTTCACCAAATCCCTTCTCAAAGTGTTTCCTGATAGCCTTTTTTTTTTCTCCTCAGTTTCACAAAGGATGAATTTAGTCATAATAAAGCACTCTTCAGCCATCCAAAAGTCCTCTCTCTTCTTAATATGTGGACCTTTGCAGTATGCTAGACAGTTCACATACCCTCTTTAGTCATTGTTTCCTCATTCAGATATTTCTTTTGGAAAATAAACTTGGCAGAGAGCAGAAGACAGCTCTATTACCATCAAGCCTCCAGTGACTGCAACTGGAAAAAGAAAAGCTCCTTAGTTAAGTAGTTCAATGTGCAAATAACACATTTTGGAGTTAACAGCAATCCCTAGAGTGGTGATTCTCAGAAGCTCTGTACGTGGAAATCTCACTCCAGGACAGAGAAGGAGCTTTAACCAGCTAAGAAATTGAGGAGGAAGACAGTGTTTTCACATAACTAAAGCACAAGTTGGATCATCTGAAGCTTCTCCTGGCTTGGATATGAAACTACTGTGTGGTCTCCTGTTCCTTTGTTTCCCTATCTATAAAATGTGTTTATGGGAATTTGGCTTCTTTATTTCCCTCTTAATTTTTCTTATGCGTCTCAGATTTCAGCCACGGAGCAAGCAAAAATTTGGGGGGAAAAGGATACCAGAAAGTCCAAAATTCCTTGAGCCCTAAAAGCATTAGCTCATGCATCACAGATACAGTTCAAATACTGAAGGAATTAAAAACATCATCATTCTCACTTGATGAGAAAGAAGCAAAACACCTCCCAAAATCATGGAAGAAGGTCTGACAAAAGTCTGTAGGGAGGTGCTAATTTCCCAGTGTTGAATGGGAAGTAAACAGGAGAATGAAAACCTGGCAAATGATGTAATGGACTGTTTCCTTTCTCTCCATCCAGCACTTGAGGTAAGTGGTAGCTGGGCTGTGAGTGAAGTACCTCGTTTGGAATCACTCCTGGTGCAAATTTCAGCACCACTGGGCTAGGTTGGTATGACACCAACAGACTGGTTAAGAGATGAGAACCAGCACTTTGTTTCCCTAAACATCTCCAGCAAGCACAGCCCTGACCAGAAGTGAAAGCCCAGGGTATGTTTTGTACTGAGTTTGCAGCAGCCATCCCTGCTCACTCCTCACTCACTACAGACAGTGTGTCTACCAACCCCCTCGGTCGGCAGCAGTACACAACACCAGCTGCAGGGGTTTTGTCATGACACAAATTACACAGTGAGATCTGGATGAACTGCAAGAAATTGCAGCTGGATTTTCAAAGCTGCATGGGAAGAAAACCAGAACAACTTTCTGTAAAGGAAGATTTCTCCAGTCTCTATTTTCCAGGGCTACAAAGCTAGAATACAAACTAGTTTTGACCAAGATGAACCATATCAGGTAAAGGCACAGGGCCGTACCATCCACTGCCTCCAGTCTGCTTCTTGAGTTCCTGCTCCTGGTCATTCACAGCTGAACAAAGGTGCCAAAATGTTTTTCAGGAACCAAGAACTCTATGCCAGAACTGAGTAAGGCAAATTTACCACCTAAAGGAGATGGTCGTTGCTTGAGAAAGTATTTCAGAAAAGAGAATTTTTCCTTGACCAGCTCAGCTTCAAATAGTTTTGGTCCAGTCAATCTTTTCTAAGCCCACACTTGTTTGATTAGAGCAGTATAAGGAAACCTGGCAAATCCATACCTGATGATCTTACTGACAGTCTTTGTGTGAGTCAAAACAGTACAGTGCACATAATCTGAGTTCCTCTGCAGGGTATTTCCTATCTCTACTGAACCATCTAATGCCATACAATGAGGGCTAACTTGGAGCCACGTGCTCGATACATCCCCTGAAACACACAACAGTGACTCCTTTTCCTGTGTTATTTTACAACCTTTTTTACTGCATCCTGTAAGAGACTAGTTTTGATTATGCAGGACTACGCAATTATAAGGGTGAATTGGACAAAAAATATCTAATCTTTGTCTGCTCAGTTCATAAACTATCATGTGAAAACTTAACAACAATTGCCTTCTCTACCAAAAGGACTTTCAAGTTTATTTCAACATTGCCTGACCAGCCTGAAACTCAACAGCAGCCCACTCTGAAGAACAATTGTAAAATCTCTACCCACACTACATCTGTCAAAAATATTATTATCCCATCAGTTTATGTTTATACCCAATTATTTATGCAAAAAGGAGGAAAACCACAAAGAGTGTCCCTCACCTTTTGGTAGATTTACAATGGAAAACTGAGTTGGTTCTTCAAAGTTATGTGTAGGAAGAAACTCACTTGCCTCTGCTCTGAAATGAAAGCACACATGATTACCAGTCTAATCAATCATGCCTCTTGTATTTATCTAGTTTGGTGTGGTTTGTATTTGCATGATATTCTTTTTATTATGAAGAATTCAGGCTTCTATGTGTAGTCAAAACCAGTTCATCAACACAAAACAATAAATAGCTTGTGTAAAGAGGCAGCAATGTTATTACTGCTCAGTGACCAGTAACACTGAGAGAACAAGGTGCAGGTTCCTACAAATTCCTCCATGAAACCAGCTAGATTTACAAACATGAAACTATACAGTGCTAAGATCTTCTGAACCGGTAAGTCAGAGAGTTTGCTGGAATTATTCCAGTTCACAGTATGGAGGTTCTGCAGGCCATAGGTTTTCTGTATACAGCTCCCTGATTTACTATATGCACAAAATATGCTGTAATATGTGCCATCGGTACTAAAGGACTATTATATAAATTTTAAATAAATATATTTCTACTGCCATTAGTAGAACTACGACAGCAGAAAACAAGCATAACAAAGACAAATCAAGTGCCATATGGACACATGAGATTTCAAAGAAAATTAGCCTCTCCATCTAGACAAGATAACTGACTCATCCGTAAAGACATTATGTACTGAAAGTAATAATTTTAATGAAGAAAGGAGGAATAAGCCTTTGCATTAGAACTGAAAACAAACCGTAGTGAAAGCAGTAAATTGAGTCAATAAAGTCCAGCAAAAACATGAATCATCCAACCCAACAGAAAATATTTGAAAAATACTGAGTAGGAAGATGCCACAGAGACCAAGATGAGACAAAGTAAACATGTCATGTAGAACAGATGCTGCAAAACAAGCACAATGGCAAAAATAATTATATGTTAATCAAAGTCTCAAGAGAAAAAAAAATCAATATATTGGCAAGCATCAAAACAGCTGCATCTGGTTTTGATCAACAGAATTTGAAAAAACCCCACCTGCAAATCCAGCCACAGAGGAGATGCAGGTACAACCTATGCCAGTAATTTCTAGACAGATATCTCTAACTTGCTGACTGATAGTGTCTAACACAGTTGAGTATTTGAATTAATGAATGAAAACATTCACCTATTCATAAATAATTTCCAGGTATATCATTCTGCCAATCTTTGTATCAGAAGGGGACTGATAAACTTCACCTTACCACTCTATACTTCCTAATTAAGAAAACCAAAGTTAGCTGCCTAGACCATGGTCAGTCTTCAATCTTCGTGTGTTAGAAGAGGTTAGCAATGTCAAACATGCACAACCAAGGGAAAATTCTTGTCCAGTAATAGATGAGACTTAATCCATGAGGCCTGAGTAGCACATATTTAAGTCAGGAATTACCACTCAGCATGAGTAATGCCCCAAAAATGGAATCTCAGAAGAGAAAAGCATTAGAACAGTGCAAAATATTCCCAGTTCAGTTAAAGATGTTAACAAGTGTATATATAAATATGAAATTTCAGAGGGACTGAAATTTAAAAACACATTCAGATGGTTATAGTTATCTATGACCTATAGTTGTCTATGATTACGAAACACAGACAAAGAAAAATTGTAGTTCAGCAAGGCTAACTCAGTTTCTTTACTAGCCTTTAGCACTGATGCAACACTAGAATTTTAACCTGAGGGAAATAAATTCTCATTTTGATAATTCTGCTGTAATGATTATGTACCCTAAACTACAAATAACAAAGTCAAAGTCCACCCAAACAGAAATGTGGAGGTCTGACCCCTCCTACCTGAGAGCCTGAAAAATAATTTCCTTCCAAAAACTGATTAATTTTTATAAGAAACAATAATGAGAAAGTTGTGATCAAGCAGAAGCAGAATATACACAGTAGACAATTCCCACCAGGAATTAATGTTCCTTAGAAAGTAGAAAGAATTTTTTATTTCCTATTTTTTTCTGCTACTAGAATTCAGCCTTCCTCTCTTGTTCAGAAACCAGAGTAAATGGCTTTTGCTCAGCTTTGCATTCAGCATGGCAGAGGCTCAGCCAATAAATGCCAAGAGTAAGTCTCAGAATACGAACACAGCAGAAGACAACTATGGATGGCTCAAAAGAGAAGGAGGAAGAAGACTGAACCAAACAGAGCTGGTTTAAAGACTGATTCTGACCTCTCTCCATAATGCATTTTGAACACTACTAAGGGTGAAGCTATGCAATGCACATAGCTGGTGAAAACAGCATCATGTGTCCATGCTTATGCTCTCTCTGCTCTCTCCACATACAGGTACTTGTAGGCACACAAACCAACATCTTTAGAGAAAGTATTCATGTGAACAGGATTTCATTACTGTCTTAAGACATCTTTAGGCAATTTTCTCAATGTTAAAAGAAAAAAATTAAATTAAAAAAAAATTAAAAATTAAAAAAAAAAAAAAAGCCAAGAAGCTGCAAATCTGTCAGAGAAACCTGTAAAAAACTAGAATCAATCCAGTAAAACAGCCGACTTTGATGTATTCAAGTGCTTTGCTGAATTAAGGCGGAAGAAAATGCTTATAAAGCTTTCAGCTCTATTCTGGTACTTTTAAATGTTGTGCTTGAAACTGACTGGCATTTGAAACATCAGATCCCTATTCACACAAAATATTGTAAGTCACCTGGTAAAACACAAATAAAACTAATTAAATGCCATAGGTAATTTATTTAGTCGCTTCTTGCAAGCTAAATGAAAGAACACATCTAGTACATGAACTTGTACATGAAAAGTCATCCCTCTGCAATAAAACATTTTTTTTAACCTCCTGAGCTGGACCCAGCTGCTTTTCATACATCTATAACAAACTTTGTGCCAAATGAACTGCTTATATATTTTTCTAAACAAGCCCCACTTTACTTTTTCCAATCAGTCCAGACAGATGGCAAGTAAAGAAAACACTTTAGTGTCAATCTGGTGGAGACTGTCACTGAAGTAATTTTGCCAAGAAAAAACAGACTAAACATTAATGAGGCCAAATAGAGAAGCTTGTTTTACAGGCTGGAGGTACTAGATTTCTCTGGACTTACAGAAATTCAATAGTAGCTTTAAAGTGCTTGCAAGGAAACACTTCTCCACTTTCCTGCAGCATGTAGCAATCGTATTCTAATTGGGGTAACAACGTTCAGACCACACCAGCAAGAATGGGTATTACATTTCTAAAAACATTGGCAAGGAAGTGTTTATTTTGTTGTTTTGGGTGTTTTTTTTCCTCTTGATGTATACAAAAGTTTTTCCATCCTTGCAATGATTGTATTTTTCACTACAAAGAATGAACTTTGTGGAATCTGCCTATGATGTTACCAAGTAAGTCACTCCTACTGAAAGCCTTTACTGTTCAGCTTTTGAACACTATCTGAAATAATACCACATTGGTGCACAAGTATCAACTCCAGCCTAATCTCTCTTGCACCTGCTTTTGTGCATGTACCTAATAATGCCAAGAAAAAGGAAAGAAGATTAAGGAAGATCCAAAATAAAAACTCTCTTTGACAAGGTGTTTGGTTTGCCTTGTCAAGACACTAAGTTTTTTTCCTACAAGACACTCTTCAGGTTTGCATTATCTAGTATTTCTTGCACCTGAGATGCAATTCCCTCCAACTGCAGCACTTTCATTGCTTATCACATGCTAAGACCTGACCAGATACAATAATCAAAGCAAAATTAGCCTGAGTGAAGCACAAAAATCCGTGATTGCCTCAGGAGGTTTCTGACAGGTTGGTTACATCCTTGGCATCCAGGCCTCCTCAGTAATTAAAGGATCAGTTAAGCAAGAGGTATAGAGTGCATAATACAGGTTTTCAAACAGTCACTTCACTTGAAAAATTCATCACAGGAAAACTGCCATCAGTTATCTTTGTGTCCCAAACTTGGGCCTTTCAGAGAAAACAATTTCTTAAGATGCTCAGACACTGGTTTTATTAGTAAGTTTGTGATTCTCTTTCCCTGTTAAGGGAAAAGGCTGCTTGATAATTAAGCAGTAATCCAGACCTTAAGTAGGACAGTATATTGGATGGGAAACATCTGGATATACTGCTGTGTGAGGAGCACTGTGGAGACTGTGGCAATGTCTGATAGCAGTGTAGATCTTTAGAGAAGAAAAATTATTTTGAAGCCTAAGATAGAGAAGCAGATTGAATTATTTGCCCTGACTGGCTCATTTTTTTTGTTGGTTTGCCTTATTTCCCCACAAGAGTATTAAGTTTATCAGTGTATTCACCAGACACTGTAATTTCATGCCAAAGCAGATACAAGTCTAAAGAAAAGGATCTAAAGATACAGATACAGATAAATAATCAGGGATGAGTTTAAAAGATATATCCAGAAGACAAAGCTTCAAAAGATGCTGTTAACTAGATTGCTTTGTGCTAAGGACATTCAGTAAACAGATTATCTCTAATAAGCTTATCCTGTATTAAAGCGCTAAGGAGTCGATGCTGTGATAAGACAGCTTTCAAAGGCAATGAATTATAGACACACAAACTTATGCAGGGAGCAGAGTAAGCTTTCCCTTCTCCCACAGTGCTGCTCAGTGGCTCCCTGCACACACTCTAAGTGCTGATGAGCACAGACACACCAGGTAAGTCATTCTGAGAAAATCCAACCAAATTAAGTAATGTAAAACTGTCAGGACAAGACAAAAGTCTCTCTGCTCTCAAAGCCACCTGTAGCACTCCCATCACTTTCACAGAGGCATGGAAAAAGCAAATCCACTGTAAAGTTTGCCTGAGAGCAGAAGTGTTTTCCTGCAGGTATTTCAATCTGGAATAGTGACATAAGGGTTTCACCAAGAAACCCTTAGACACCAATAACTATGCAAGGACAATGGCAGAAACTTCAAAACTCATCCAAGAATTGCAATATGGTTTTTCTTTCACTACAATTTTAAAATCAAGAGAATTACATTATCAGGAGTAAAGCGGCGGGGGCGCGGGGGAAATTACATGAACAGAAGTCGCCAAAAAGACCAAATCAGTGAAATCTATGGTATTTAAAATAATTTTTTGAACTGGGAAATGTGTTAAGACTTGTGTAAGTCATGAGTAAGCTTCCAACTTTCATAGTGGAAGAGGTCACACTGTTTCTGGGGCTCTCAAGAATTCAGCTTACAGAGAAGTCCCTCAACATATTACATGTGAATTCTGAATACGGAACACATCATCCAATTTGTTAAAAATGTTTCTACAACTGCAGTAACAAAGTCAGCATTGATACAACATCACTTGCTGCAAGCTTTAAGGAAATCATTCCATCACTTCCAGCACACAGCAACGCATAGCTGATTTATGAAAAGGCCAGGGAGCAAAGAAATTCTCAAACCAGTGAAAAATCTGTGAAGTAATCAGAAGGATGTATAGCTAATAAAAGAAGATTACAAATGCTGAAAGAGCAGTAGACGAGCACAATAATGAAAGGAGGCTGGTAAACAGAAAGATTTAGGAAAGTTGAGGCAATTACCCACTAAGAAGTAAATTCTTGAGTCATGTTACAAATCAGCATGTCCTACCAAATCTAAGTAGGAATGTGCCAATTAGCAGAGCAAACATTCCAGTCCTGAGAATATCTGCCTGCAATGGCCTGTCTTAGAAGGTGAAAAAACCAGGTTTGAGCCGTGGACTCAGACAGTGATAGCAGGGCTCCAGCCAATTTTCAGGGTATCTTTCCGGAGTCTGATTAGGCACACAGCTCTAATGATGGCTGAGAGACTGCTTGTCATGTGAAGTGGTAAAAAACAGCCTAGTGTTTCCATAAGTTTTCACTATGTATTTTTCCACCCTCCAGAAAAAGCATGTTTGCTAAACACAAACCATGTAACCTTGTTGTCGTGGATAATGCATTAATTATACAGTTCTACAATTAGCAGCTTCAACTTAAAAATAAAAAAAAAAAAGTTCACAGGTTTGCAGGCTGTCACAAGAAAAATCCACAAAGTGTTTCTGTTTACTTAATTTGCTTGTGAAGTTGCTGTGGAAAGAGAAAAATAATGATGCATAGAAAAAAAATCCTCCAGAGAATCCAGCCATTGATTAAAAAAATGTTAATTAAGAATGCCTTCAGAATGATGTCTAATTTTGCATACAGGGAAAAAAGCATCTAAGAGAGAATTAAAGGCAAGTCCCATGATATAGATGCTTTGGTTTGGATTAAACTGCTAAAAGCCTCAGACTTTAAACACCATAGGAAAAAAATACCCTACATATACCAGAGGGAGTATTAGCATTGTAGGGGAAAAACTCTATACAATGTGATAGTTTATAATTGCAAAGACAGTGGAAATAAAAAGTTTAATAAATCACTTTTCCTCCAATTTTTTTACCTTTAAGAGTTCTCTCCTTTTCATCAAAGCCCTTATTTAAAATTCAACTGCAGTATAACATATCTGCAAGGTTCACTGTCTGGCAAGTTGTTGGAGAATGAAATCTTGATCTATAAATTAACTCAAAATCTACATATCTAAAAGTACAGCACACACCCTCAGGCATTTAAATCCCATAGGTGGTAGGTTGGACCTTACTGTTTCCACCATACTCTTAACCCTGAGCACACTCAGGACGATATGAATCCCCTTCCCCAGAAAGGGAATAGATCAATAAAGCCTATCAAGATCCATGAGCTGACTGATTACCCAGAGTGTATGGGAAGGATGAACATGCTGACACATACAGAAAGTAGATTCACATTTGTGAGTGCATGCAAAGGATCCATATGGGCAGATAATTACAAGCTGAGAGTGTTTGAACAGAATTCCACTTCTCTCCCGAATCTTACATGAACACAGGACTGGAAGAAGAAGATTAATAGCCTCCTGCACACATTGGTTACCACACACCACATCATGCTGACAATCCATACACATTGCACAAGCAAAAAAGGAAATGGCTGATGTAGAAAACATTCCAAGGGTTTCATATTTGTGGAAAATCTTTTGCATTAGGCAATTCCTTTATTTCAGTAATTCACAACGAGGTTACACATGCATCCTGAAAGGGCAGACTCAGCCAAAACAAAATGCTCAAGTGAGCATCTTTATTTAGCACCATAGATATAAAAACATCTCCAACCATGCCAGCATATGCTCACTATCAAGGAGAAATGTGCCCCAGATTTTTTCTTCCTAAAGAGTGGGCAACATAGCCACAGAGAGGGCTGGCCAATGAATCTATGCATATATTTCCTCAACATGGGTTTCTGTGGAAATCCTATCAGCAACTCTGTCTGGTTTCTCACAGTGATTCATCCCTGTGCTGGCCCAGGAGGCCAGAATGATGTAAACTAATCTGGAACTTTCAAGGAAGCATCAGGAGCATTGGCACAAAGTGCTCATCAAATTTCCTTTATTGCCTAACTCATTTAGGCCCCTCCAAAATCCCCAAAATAAACTTTACATTTTAAGCACAGGTTAAGTTGCCTGCTGACCACTAACTACTGCCAAAATAGCAATTGCTGCCTCTGCTAATTCTCCTTTTGAGGGTATCAGTGGCCTCTGGGGAAGCAACCAAACAGAGATGCTAATCTTGTTTATAAAGCCTGGCAGCAGCCAAGCCAAGCCCTTTGAATCCAAATAATCAAAAACTTTGAGCTCAGAAAAAGAATAAAAGTCATATTTTATTTTCAGTTTTAGATCCTTCCTTTAGTGAGCTAAACACAAACCAGAACCAACTGTCTTTTCTTTTGCTAACAGCAGATCTTGCTGTAGCAGCAGGGTCTTGCTGAGAGAAAAGTGAGGGTCCAGAATTTGTGCAAGTCTCTGCCTTTGAGGATTTGATTCCTCATATTCATACAGTACCTTAGCAGATCTACGGGTAGGTATAAAAATTTCTCCTTATGGCATTTAAGGAAGTGAGAAGAAAACTGTTAAGATAAAGGGTGCCTTTATCTGAGGTGCATAGAAATAAAGTCTTTGCAGTTCAAGGGAATGTAGTTGAAATACTCCTCTAAGGGGAAAAATGTGGAAATCTCCAAACTCCATGTGCAAAAATGCCAAAACAGAAACATTTTGGGGTGAACTCTCATATACAGACATTTGCATTCTTTGTCAGTATTTTGGACATATAAAGGAAATTTCAGTTAAAGCTCTGCCAGTATAAAATCCTTCAGCACTGCCACAATGCTAATGATTTTCCAAGCACTCAAACTAAAAATACTTGATTTTTTTTTTCAAATTACCATTGCCCATTCTTTCTCACTGAGAAATATGAAACAGAGGCCTAAGTCTCCAGATTCTGCTACTAATTAGTTGTGGGCATAAAAAATTTCATTTTGAACACATGACAACACTAGGGAGGAAGAGGGATCACATTCATAAAATCTCCAAATATGTTAAACTTAAAAAAAAAAAATCAGACATTAAAAATATCAGTAAGGAAGTTAAGAAGTTTAGAGTATGAAAAGCAGAGCCTTTTTTCTTCATTTAAGATCTTCAGATCTTCAAAGAATATTTTATAATGCTACTTGTGCTATAAATTCTTTTAATGCCCCTCATCATGTGTTACCTCATCTATATTGTAATAACAGCAGACACATCCATAGCTTACAATAAATCCCTGCACACCTTAGAAATGGATATGTTCAAGTAAGCAATTGTTCATGGTTTAAATATATGCACAGAAAACAATCTTAAAATGCCTTCTTAATTCTGTTCTTTCTCTTTAATTCATTCAGACATCTAGGAATAGCACATGGCATAAAGAGATTCAAATGTATGCAAATATATATATACATATTTACACAAATACAGCTGAGGTTGAATAGTTGTGATCCAGCAGAATGGATAGGAAACAAAACAGAGTTGCCAGCTTCCCCTACAGCAACAGTTCCCCATGGCACAGGAAAAACATGAACTAGTGCCATCTCCAAATCGTGAGTATTGTTTCTGATGATATGATCCCAAAAACTCTTTGTTCAGTGCCATAACAATCACTGCACTGACATCAGTATCAACTTCTATGTTATTTAAGGAATTTCTTGTCTTTTAGAAGAAAAATGAAATATTACTTTTTTTAAGTGGTGTGTTTTTACAGTGTTGTTCATTAAGTTCATTCTTTTGGTTGCCAGGGGGACAAGGTAGACCAGCTAAGGAGCACAGGAATTGCCAAGGTTTGATCATGGCTTACATGATGTCCTGCTAGCAGAGGAAAGATACAGTTCAGAAATTGTCTAATACTTAGGGGAAGACTGCTTTCACTCTGTGAAAATCCCACACACATCTGCCACAGGCTTATTTGCTGGCACCCCTCACAACACCAACAGCTTTGTTTTGTTTTCTTCTGCATCTCATTCCTTTACTGCAGCTTTTCAGATGGGTCATCTGGGGGATCCCTTTCTTTACCACTCTTATTACACTTCTAAAGCCATTCTGAAATCAGTCATTCTGGAATCAAAATAATCCAGATACAGTCTTGTTTTATTATTATTTCTAAGCTGGTTACCTAAACAGCAGACAAAAGCCATTGCCTCTAAGATCCATTGCTCTTTGGAGTATGTCATACAGTATAGCTCATCGCAGACACTTATGGGAGATCTTCTCACAGGATTGGTCCATGACTGTTGAGACTCGTGCCAATAAGCAAAATAAAGGAAATGCCAAACCATTTGCTGCTTAGTAATTTTTAAATGAAAAACCATGATGGAAAGGAGGATAAATATTTGCATCCCCTGTTCTCACCATTCCCCTGCTTACCTTCTCCCAAACCTCAGCAGATTTTTCACAAGCAGAAACAGCAGTGATGCTAATTCTGTGAGCATGAACACACTGAGTCAGCAAAACGTGGTACAAGAGCTCTTTCTTCTCCATGTTGTTTAGAATCAAACAAAGGAGAAGAAGGCACGTGTCCTTTCCAAAGGACACCTTCTGTTAGCAGTAAACAAGGCTCTTAATATTAAACAAAGCTATTGAAGAGCAAAAAGAAGTAACTCTTCACACACCTCTCAGCAAAGAGGTAGAAACATGAGGCAAAAAGATGTCATTCCCCCTTTCCCAGAAAGAGATCCTGCTTTCTTCCCTTTGCTAGCCAAGCCCACAGGTCTCTGCTGTATGGCAGATTAAAAGAGGTCACTGATACAATTTTCCAGGACACTGAAGGACTGCTCTGCCCAAAAGGAGTCTGTCCACAGTGCCAGGACTGACTCAGCTTTGCCTGAAGTACCTGAACAACACAACCCTTTAGCCATCTCAGCCAGCTGGTCACAACCTCTCAGACTCTGGGAGCAATAAGGCAATGGTGCCTCTTAGAAGGGCAGCAGCCTCAGCCTCTCATTTTCTTGGCTTTACAAAGTGTAATTTTGTGTTACAAAAGGGGTTTAGAGTGGGCAGACTGGGCACATGGTGAACTCTAGAACCCATCCTTGCTGTTAGAAAGCACAGGGTCATCAATTAACACACACAGTACGGGAAATTTGAGGGAAAAGACACTACAAGACTGTGTGCTGAAACTGGAAAAGTTGTACATTCATTCCTTCAACTGCTTTTTCCAAAGAAGCCAATAAAAAATTCTGCTCTGCCCTCAACACACCTTCTAACAGGCCTGTCTATTGGCAAAGAGTCTGCTTTTCATCAAATGACTCCAGAGCTTTGTTGCCCTATGAGAAGCAATACTAAATGACTTTCAAACCTATGAAAGAAAATTGATGCAGGGGTCACTTTTTCCCACAAGTCCCACCACAAATTCCTGCAAGTGGGAAACTAGATAAAGCATTAAGGAAATCAAATTATATTGAAAAGTTTAAATTTAAAAAAAAAAAAAAAAATGAAGTGACCAAGAAATGCTGGAATTCAAGATCCCTGGGGAAGTGAGGAGGGCTCACAACAAGCTCCCTGTCCTGGACTTTAGGAGAGCAAACTTTGCACTTTTCAGGGATCTGCCTAGTAAGAGTACCATGGAAAAAAACCCCTGAAGGGAAGAGAGGCCCACGAAAGTTGGTTAATATTCAAGAATCACCTCTTCCAAACTCAGGAGGGAGGCATCCCAGCAAAGAGGAAGTCACCTAAAAAATGCCAGGTGTGTGTGGATGAACAAGAAGCTCCTGGACAAAGTCCAACACAAAAAGGAAGCCTACAGAGAGCAGAAACAAGGACACGTGGCCTGGTAGGAATACAAAGAAATTGTCCGAGCAGCCAGGGACTTTTAAAAAATATTACTCTCAATAAGTACTTCTTGTGAGTTCCAAAGCACCAGAGAGCCATCATCAAGACTCCAACAGAAATGCAGTTTAGAATAACATGGAAGATTAATATTTACTGTGAATCCTGTTTTGACAGAAACATCTTTCCATGTTCTCTATTCCTTTTTACAGTACCCTAGCACACGTTCTGACAACCTTTGGGGCACACTAGAGTACGAGCATTTACACTGTTACAACACCACTTTATAGCTCCCTGTTTAGACTGCAAATACAATTTTGTTGATGCTGCATGAGCTGCATTTTAAGGCTACTGTTTTCTGGGCAGTGGCACATACTTAATCACATGTTAGATCAGACAGTTGCAGGCTCCCATCTGTGCCACACAAGATTCTAATCTTTCTTGGGTAGGTAACAGTTTCATCTGGCAAATATTTTCAGAACACAGCAGCTGAGCTACCATTTATTACCATTTCCCAAGAGGGATTTGACCTTAGGACCTCCTGGCATTCTGCAGCAGGTACTATTTCCACACATCCTGCTTCAGTTGTGAACAGGACTGATTTTTCTAAGAGAAATTTACCTTCTAATGTTTCCAAAATCATAGAAATGCTACTGGAAGATATAACTGTCAATTTTAAATCAGTGTATTTAAGATGTCAGTTACAGTTATTATATATTTTATGTTATTGTTATGTTATTGCGTATGTTATTATATGTTATTGTTATATGTTTTCATTTAGTTCAAAGCACAAGCATATGCAATGATTTTCAAGGAATAGAAAAGCATCCAAGGAATCAAAAAAGCAGGTATTAAAGTCAAGTATACTACTGCTGGAGTGAGAGGAGTGGGAATCAGGAACACATCAGCCTTGATTTTTAGTGGGGTTTTTATCACTGCAGCATCAATGACCTTGATGACAGAGAAGAGCAGTTCTGGGGCATTACTACAGACACAACAATCCCAGGTTAGATCTTCTGTGGGACAAAAATTACTTACATGGAAAATCCAACATTTACTCATTCTCCCTCAGTCTCTTCAGCTGTGAAATTGGCTAAATAGGTATTTAATTTCTTATCTATCTCTAGAATGTGTTCAGTAATGCTTAAAAAAAAAGCAAAATATCATGAGTTTTAGCAAAGAAAAACTATTTAATTCCTCTCTCCCTGACAGATAGCTCTACCCAGTTTTGACCCTCACACTTCCGTCTCCTTACTCATTCATTGAAATCCCGCCAGATTACATTTTAGACTAGTTTATATTTTAACTGGACACTATAAACATTTTATTATTGTCATCCAGTGACAATAATCTCTTGTGCTGGAGTTTTAGTGCTTGTATGGCATTTTCTGAAATAATATATAACTGTTTTTCAGATGTAAACTGTCTACCTCCTGCTCTTTTGAGGCCAGAACTTGTAGTTCCTGGGCAGAAGTCCCACTGGAAGATTTTGCATTTCCCATGTACGTCAGTTGCTTGATACCAGCTCCCATGTTGGGAATTAATAGTGCACTGAATCTGCTGGGCCTAAACCCTTCACTGAGCAATCTGAGCCTCTAATGGGTATGACATCATATTTAGTTCTGCCATCTCCTAAACTTTCTAAGTGCATCTGAGCCACAATTATACAATGAACTATCTCTTTTCTAGTTGTAGTTTGTTTGGGGGATTTTTTTTATACCTAGAGTTACAGCCTTAGTAAGTATGGGTTGGTGCAGATAATCAAGTCAGTGAAAATATCAGTAAAAACACAACTCAAACATTAGAGCTTCTCTTTTTTACTTTTTGTAAAAAAAAAAAAAAATCTTCAGCCAGAGATGAGCAGTTAGATCATTATTAACTAATACCAACTAGTCCAATCACTCCTTGTTCATGTACTACTTGTTCCTTTTTTTTTTTTTTGAGGGAGAGACAGGACATTATTTTTACATTTCATATAAATATTCCCTGGGCATGGGTGGAAGTTTTCAGTCACTTTTCATTCCTGATAAATTAAAAAGCCAGCACAGCATCTGACTGATTAGCTCAACAAGCCTGTTTTCCAGAGATACAATTGAATGGTGTTGAAAAATCACATCAGTAGGAATTACTAGGGACTTTGGACTTGGGAGTTCTTGAGTTTGATCCAAAGACTGTCCTCGACTTCCATAACATTTACACTAGATTCCTCATGAGCAAGGATTCAGGAACCCAAATTTAAACACCTCTGCTCTTTAAAGTCTTGGGCTATATCTTTTCCTTAATCCATTTCTCTTTGCTTACAGAGCTGGTGTGAAAACCTTATGGCATGTCTACACTATTCAATGCAGAAATCCCTGCACCAGCTGGTGTGAGTACCCAGCATAGCACCATGCTGAGCCATTAGCCTGGGTCCTGGGAGTAGTATAGATATATTAGCATGGCATTATGCCCAGGCTAATGAGCTCAGGCTAGCTCTGCATTATACTGCTTTGATCCAGAACGAGCTCTGCAGCTCACACAGCCCCTCACTGCACAGTCTCTGCACTGCTGAATGTTATCTGCTCCACACATCACAGGCCTGCTCCTGCAGACCCATGGCTGTCTGAGTGCCACGGCTGTCTGAATGCTAAACACTCCAGTATGCAAAAATGTCTGTTCCTAAACTGAAACTTATTTATCTATCCACACATTGCAATCTACAAATAAACAGAGCACCTGCATCTTGCCACATTTCCTATTCAACACTGACTACATCACTTATCCTGTGACTGAAACATGGAGTTTTAAATGAATCCCAGTAATCATCTGTTAGCTCTTCTGCCTTTAGTTTTGTGTGGAGAGGGAAGAATTCTGCATTTTAGTTTCATGACCCAGGTCTAAACATTGCTTCCTAAACCAAAACTCGTATTTTCTCTCACTGTTGGCAGAAGCTCATCTCTTGAATAGAAGAGAGAAGATCACTGAAATAGAAAAAACATCACTGGTAAGACAGGTTGACTGACAGCCATTGCAATTAACTAAAAGATTTCAACTGCAGTGTATTTCTGTGTCATGGGCAACAGTAATGATTAGAGGGACGTGCACATGTATGTATCTAACTGTATTTGTTACTTAGCAGTTATACCGTGTCATCACTCTTAAGAGATTTCTTTCTTCCTGCTTACCTATTCCAAACGACCAAACATGTGTCTTTGATCTGCCTGAAAGGATAAGTATCTTACCAAGGGTATGAACACATGAATAGCTAAGTAAAGCTCCTGACACAGCAGAATGCATTTGCACACACCTACGACAAAGGCTAAATGCTGAAATGGAACAATCAGAATAAAAAACACTGAAAGGAGCAAACTTGTAATTACCAACGCGAGCATCATCCTTTCCTCATCAATCCTCGGCATGCTTATATTAAGCCATAAAGGGTTAGACAATTCTGGAGGGATAGTCTTTCAGGGGTTTTTTTCTGTTTAATGCTTTGGAGCTAAATCATGCTTTCCTTTCCCAAGGGTGCACAAGACAAAGAAGAGGCCAGATGGAGCCTCCTCCCCTCCCCAGCACACCTGGGCAGGGGCCAGCCTCAGCGCAGTGCCCAGGGGAGCGCCTGGAGCACTGGCAGCCCGGGCAGCAGCTCCCAGCCGGGCCGTGTTAGCTCTGCTCGCCCAGGGGCGGGGATGGCAGCGAGGGCAAATGTTCCCTGTATGGCACGGCCCTGCGGCAGGGCACCTCCGCCCTCACTGCAGCGCTCAGCACCTCCAAGGGCCGCACTCCATCCCCTGGGAAGCGCTGAGATCCCCGCACGCTGCGGGCAGCCGCTACCCGGCTGCACCTCCGGAGCCAGCCCTGCCTCCGGGCACAAACGCCGAGGCACAGCAGAGCCGGACGGGCTGTGCCAAGGGAGGACAATGACCTGAGCTCCTGGGGCAGCAGCGGCTGCTGCCTGCCGTGCTGCCCGGGGATGGGCTGCAGGTTCCCCGCAGGACGCTCGGGGTGCAGCCAGCAGCTGGAAGCACTTCAGAGGCGAACCCTGTGAGACACGGACGGCACTTGCAAGGGAAACACACGAGACGAGCTTCCAGGGCTGCAAAACAGCTCCCCGGAGTCTTAATAAACAAACCAATTTAGGTTTATTCTGCTCCACGGCGCAGCTGCAGAAGCGGCAGCACAGTGCAGGGCTGACAGGAGCCAAAGGGGCTCGGCCGGGGGACACCCCCTCCCACCACAGCTTGGCCGCAGGGACAGAGGTGCCCTGCAAAGAGCCCTGGCTCACCCTGCGCTCGGAATCGTGACGGAGCACACGCCAGGGATCATAGATGGAAGGGAACAACACGGGTAAGACGGTCAGACCCTGTTAATGAGGAGACCACCCTGGAGCACAGCAAGAAGGCGAGCCCTTGGCAGGAGCGCTCAGAGCAGGGCACTGCCCAGAGCGGGCAGGAGCAGCAGCACATGGCACTGCACTGCAGCACAGGGCACTCACACCTGCGCCCCAGGCACAGCCCCGGGGACTCCTGAGCCCCTTCAGGACCACCAGAAACACTCTGGTCTACCTACAAATGTGATCAGCTCTCAGGAGGAGAAAGATTTCTTACACCAATCAGCTCCAACCTGACTTAGAAAGAAATCAAATATGGAGAAAAATAAAGGAAAAGGTAAAAAGGGCTACAGTATTTTATGTCATGGATTGTATTTTCTCATTTTGTTTTGTTTTCATGGCATGTAACAGATACTACTTTAAGCCTAGAACAGAATCTCAGTCAGTAAGAGAATAAAGACACCCTGTACCTCTGCCCTCATTTTAACACTGATTTCACTACCCACATTATTCTCAGCGCCATAGTGGCTGAGGACAAGTTACTTGGTTCAACTAGTCTCTGTTGCAGAAGAGGCTACAGCTACTCTCCAGATTCCTTCTCATGGGAGTACTTCAGGAACACTGTCTTTTACATCTAAAGCAGAGCAGGGCTAGCATAAACTTTTGCTTGGGAGAAAAAATCCTGCAACAGTCACTGCAGTGTGCACTAGCAAGAACCAGCACCTCACACCACAACTATAAAATGCTGTTCCTCCTGCACTGCAGCATTGGCAGAGCCATTCCAGGGCTTTCATAAAGACCCTTTTCCACTGTTCATTCCTCTAGAAAGGATGGGGATGTTCCATAGGCACTTTCAAGGACAACTAAACCTAAAGTACAAAATACACCACAGGAGAACCTGGGAGGGAGCAATAGATCTCCAGCTTGACACAAGTTGGAAAGAGTTTCCATCTGTATGGCAAATTGCTCAGGCCTCTTCAGTTGTATTCAAATATTTCCTTCACATTGCCACGGCAGGAATTTCACCTATATAGAGCTCATTACAGGTTTTACATGGGCATACTTAATCCCCCTTTTTCCTTTCTACCCCTAAAACCTTCCCACCATTAACAAAAGTTTAGCATCTGCAGGAGCCCAGCACAGTGCACTGCAGCTCTCAGGTGTGTCACCCACACAACCACACTGCCTACATTCCTACACCACTCCAAGGCTCAGCCCTGCTGAAGGTGAGCAAACCCCACTGCTGTCAGCCACAGCTTCTCATGCTCTGCACCTTTATCTAGGTCTGTGCTCACTGAAAGGAGTCTGACAGAGTCAGCCAAACCATCAGCATTTCTGAAGGCTGCCCCCAACCACTGGCTAAACCAGATTCCATGAAAGGAGCTGCTGATGTGCAATTTGCAGAGGAGGAAACAATCTCAGAAACAGTGTGTTGTGGGACAGACCTCTGCCCACTCTACCAAATCACATCACCTTCACATGCACAACACAAGACCACATTTGACTCTTTAGAGTTTTTTGGGGAATGAAACTAACATATAAAGATGATAAAATTCTACCCACCCAGTGCTTGCTGAGAAGGGCTTTGTCCATTGCTTTGATTATTTATCAAAATTCAAAATAATTCTGTTTTTCCAGTGGCAACAGCCTCAATCATTTCCTATCCCCCTTTCCAAAAACCCTTAATAGCAAAGGTATTTCACAGGCAAACATTTCTTTTTTAAAAGGCAGAGCTCATCTTATTTTAGAATCCAGCATCTATGCCAAGACTTCACACTGTGCTGAATGCATTACAACATCTACCAAAAGTGCAAAATACATTTTAAAAATGGCCAGGCAATACACTGAATAGTTGTGGTTTCTGAACACTTGCCAATTTTAGTTAGAGGAGGGTTTTTTTACCCTGTGTAACTTATGGGCACATAGAGAAAGATATGTGTAAAGCATTCTTGCAATCTACTATATCACAGCAAGGAGATTTGGAAATGCTTTTGTTCACTGAAGCACAACACATCCAGAACTACCCCTGTATTTCCCTTCCCCATCATGTGGTGTTATTCCTTTTCAACATGCAATACTGTATAAAGAAATTACTTTTGGCAGTTACAAACAAAGTCTAGAATGCTTTCTGGTTATTTGTGGGAATAGGATGCTGTGACATCCAGGGTAAAAGTTACTAATTTTTTAGTAAGTTTAAAACCAAGACAAGTTACTCCCTTAAAAAAAAATAAAAAAATATAGGAATCACAATGTGCAAAATCTTAGCCTATGATGAGTCAGATTAATGAATGGCTTGCTTGCTAGAACTGCTTGTGAGTACAGTACTGCAAGAACCAACCAGACAGAGGATGCAGGATTTAGGACTCATGCCCAGATCTCATATGAAAACATGATCTGAACCTTTGCCAAATATCAGCATAATCTTGATAAGGAGCTTGCAAATAGGTTGGGATGATTCTTTTCCTATTACATTTTAGCTATGGGCACTTCTGGGGAAAAAAAGAGCAGAGGGAAAAGCCAGCAAACCAGCAGACAGCCTTAGTGAAAGAGGCTGAAACAGGATCAGGGTTCTCCGTAAGGAGAGGAAAATAGCTGCAGATGAGTGGAGTAAGAGAGAAATGTAGATGAAAGCAGAAGGCAGCTTAAAAGATTTTTAAAAACCCAGCAGCAAGAACTACTGGAACCCTGATTTCATTAAGCAGGTCAGAGATGACAGATCAGAGGGTGAGGAACCAGAGCTTGTTGGTCATTTTCTAAGTTGTTTTTCAAAACAAAATGTCAATTAGTTGAAACCAAAGCTTTTGGCAGGAATATACACACTAAGTTTGTCTGGAACATTTTCTTGGGTACAAGATGGCATTTCTGATGAGAGAAATCACGTCCCAAGAGCAGCCAACAGCCCTGTCACTAGGCCAGTGCCCTGGAATAGCACTGCAATCCCTGCACCAAAGGTGAGGGAATCCCAGGCTAACAATCTACCTGACCTCACACAGCAGTGTGTACATGCACCAGCCTAGAGAGCTTCATTCTGCATCCAAACTAACAAACCCACCCGCTCTTCTGATGTAGCTGGATCATTTTCACAAAAAAAGATTCACACCAACCCTGTCTAGTGTCTCTGCACCTTCCAGGAGGAACTACCTTGAGTGTGTCTGTACCCAAATCACACCCAAGCCACTGCCATTGTCATGGGTATCCTATAGGTCCAGAAAAATCCACACATCTTAATATCACTAATAGTTTTCTAAAAAATTTGTCACTTCATTTTGAGATGTAACTAAAATGCAAATTATATTCATATATTCCCTTATCCACAAAAAAATCATTCAAATCCATATAAACAAAAATTATAAAGCTGAAGAAAACAATTCCTCGTGACTGAAAAAGAGAACCAAGATGAGGTTTTACTTCATGTCCTCATTCAACATTTTGTTCAAACTCATATATTCATGTGAATGCTTTGCAGGCACTGATTATACTAATTCTCTGTTCTGCAGTGGAAAGATGTCCCATCTGAGCTGTACAAGTTAAAATGCAGTCCATGGCCATGCCACAGATACATTTTTATCCTCTATGAATATTTTGATTTTCTCTGTGTTTTTCAATTACTATTTTATCTTTCCTTCCAGTTGTCCAGGGAGTTCTACTAACAAGCCTTATGAAGTTCCTGTGAACAAAAAACAGACATTGTTCCTAGCAAAGAGGAGGTTACATGTTAGTTCAGTGGCAAAAATGGCTCCAGGTGCATGCAAACACCTCAGGAAACACTTGGTGTATGTCTAGAGAACAAACACCTGCAGATTTCTACCTTAGTTACTCAAAAGTGCCCAGCTCCCATGATTCTCCAACAGTTAAAAATTCTGAGGATTCATGTGCCCTGAGCTGATTTCAGGTCTTGGAACAATGACTGCATCAGCCACTTTCTTTCTGTATGGAAACGAATACAGCTACTAATTTTGAGAACAGTATTACTCACTCCTGAAACTGAGCATGCTAGTTATTTACAGTACAATTTACAGCTTGACCATTAGTCAGCTGTTAAATTATGCCTTGTGATAAAAGAAGGTTTAGATCTGCTTCCTGAACAAATATGATCAAGCTTGCAAAAAGTGAAAGCAGATGGGAAGTTCTATTGCAAAATTGCTGCAGAAACAAAAAAAAGGAAAAAAAAAATCAATGGTGAAATATTGATGAAAATAAAAATTCAGATGGAATGAGATAATGTGCAAATCACTTGTGAAAAATACATCTCCAAATATGATTTAAGAGACATTTCAGTTCCATGGTTACACATTTAATTTTCCAAACCATGAAATGTTCCATTATTGTAATAGCTTTGATTGGCTGTGATTCTGCCAGCAAAACTACTACAGCATTGTTATAATGATAAATTTTGATGCAAGAAAGGGCTATTATATAAGAATGACTCTTTCAGATATTTATAGAAAGAGGTTTTATTTATTTAAGAGGCTATAATGAGGGAAGCTGGATTGAAAACAAAGAAAGAAGGAAAATTTGGGCCAATCAATATAATGCTCTCAATTAGTCTAAGTTTTTCATATTTGAAATTGTTTCAAGGCTTCAGAAAAACACAGAAGGAATCTACAGCTTTTACTGGTTTTTTAAGACGTGTATTTTCACCTCTCTGTTATGACTATTCACTGATTCTTTCTTTCCTTCCTTCCTGCCTGCCTGCCTCCTGTCCCCAGTCTTCATCCACATGATACTTTGGAGTTCAAAATATATTTTCCTGTTATCTTTCTTTCTATTTCTTTCTTTTTCATGACTATTCAGATAGGACAACAAGTGTCTGGAAACAAACTATAAATATATTAATATTTAGCTAGCTAGCTACCCATCCATTTATACAGATAAACATTAAATAAATGTGTGAATCTGAGGCAAAAATAATGACAAAGGTCAAGAAATACCACACAATCCCACCATAATAGATAGAATAACAATCTCACGCTCAGATAGAATATCCAATGATTGTAATAATACATTTGAAGTATAATAAAAATTTAACGTAAGGACTCATTTTCATTTAAATTTCACAAGTGTTGTGGGAAATACCTTTCATCACCACTCTTGAAACCTGAGAGCAAAACCACCACTTAGTGCTAGGAAGTTCAAGTGTAAATTTGTAAAATAAATCTTCTTTTGTCCTTTGGGGGTAAACTAGATTAGCCGACAAAAGCAGGAGAAGTAAAAATAAAGCTACAAGCACATTCAGCAACAAATAAAGGTAACAAACACGTAGGTGCATTTGCAAGCAACAGTCTGGTAAAATTATGAATTCTTTCTTTTTTCAAATGTAAGCAAAAAGTTCAGAATTAAAATCCATTAGTGAATAAGGTAATGGATTTGTGACAGTCCCAGAGAACAGGTTTCAATGTGTTAAGCTCTCTATCAATCTGCTACTGCTGATTGTATTTTCTATTCTCCAAGAATGTACCTACCTTCAATATCCAAAGGGATACTCTAGCTGGCCCAGTGCAGCCCCAATGTAGTGACAGAAGTCAGACATCAACCCAGCAACTCTTAGTGCTCTTCCTTAAGAGAGCAGAAGAGAAAGGAAACAGACCCTCACAGCTTTTACTGTTTTCTCCACATTGCAAGGCATGTCTTAAGACACAGCTGAGCATACAAAGCACACTGTAATTGGTGAAAGTCATACACCTGTGCCTAAATAAGTTTCCTTCTGCAACTTTCCTGTTGTGGGGTGGCACTTTAAGGTGGCAGCTGGTAAAAGGTACTGCCAGAGCAGCAATCCAAGAGGTTCTCATGTCACAGGACCCTTTGCCTCAGTGATAAACCACCAGATGCCTTCAGTGTACAAACACCCAGCACAGGCCTGGAGGTTAGAGAGTCCTGGGGAAATCCTACTGCTCCTGCTTTTTCCAAGCTGCTGAGCCATGAAATTGTCACCAAATGGTCAGAGGCACAAGCCTTTGTGTCACAGCTCTGCCACTTTTCACAGGGCACTCACTTCTAGACTGTGGCAAGCTCCCATTTGTGTCACTGTGGGGATGCCCACACCTCCAGTACCAAACTTGCTGGACTGAGTCCATCTGTTATTGCCTCCTTCATTTTTGTGGCTGTTGGGAGCCTGGACAGACAGCTTGCAGTGCCTCTCAAAACACTGTGTAGGCAACACCATGATCTGCAGGGCCAGGACCAGATTTCTAACACCATCACCATATGCCTTCTGTCAGAGCACATAGCATGGATGTCAAGTCCAAGGAAGAGCTCTCTCGTTAGACATTTTCAGGCTCCTCTTAGGCCATTTGGACATGCTCTTATGGTTCCCACCAAGTATCCTGCAGAGCCAGGCTCTTGGCAACAAAGCCCTTGTATTCACAATGAATGAGCATGGAAATTGTTTCATTAATGGCTCTGCACAGACACACCAAACCACCTCAATAACAATATACTACCAGTTTTTCATCTCACAGAGGGCTTGAACAAATGAATATGCCTCCCACCTCTGTATTGCAGTCACAATCTACTTGGCTGAAGGAGTTCCCTAAACTCCTCACTGAACATCTCCTACTACAACTGCACACAGAGCTGACTCAACATCTCTCTCAATGCCACACTCAGCAAGGCAGTGCCATCGGACCTTGGAGGATGACAGTGTTCTGCACTGGAGGCTTTGAGAGTAAAATGATTCAGAATGAGTGATTCCAAAAAAGCCTCTAGATTCATTCCCATCTGCCCTACTCCCACACCACACTCAATGTGTTTCTTCCCACTCACTAATAACAGCTCTTGCCTCCTACATGCTATCAACACCTGACTGTCTTTTCTCACTGCAAGAGAGTAAGTGCTTATAATGCATTCAAAGCACAATTTTGTCTGACACATTTGTTTTAGCTAATTCTCTTAAGGGTTGTTTTTTTTGGGTTTTTTTTTTTCCCCTGCTAGAGCTGTTTCATTTGTAGAAGCAAATAAGCCTGAATGTCTCCTGCCACATCTGCTATCATCCCCTTATTCAATAGGCTGCTAAAGGTTACACTTCACAGAACGGGACTGCCTTTTCCCACACACACTGAAGCTGATGGGAAAATCATGACCAGACAGCTACCTCTCCATTCATCCCTTCTGTACCTATCTGATATGCTGTGGCAAGCAAAAAGCTGGGAATTGATTCCTGTGTGGCCACTTCTGCCTTTTCCAGCCTTGCAAACAAAATCCACTGATCTCATGCAATGCTACACCTTGAAATATTTCCATGTCTTTGTCTTATGCTCAGGTCTTTATAGATCTTATAGCCACCTTATAATTCAACAGACTGGGTTCAAGTGAAGAAATAAGATTGAGAGAACACAGTTAACACTCTCTTTGACCATGCTTAACAGGACACAGCCCTGCTCCCAAATGTAGAGCATGTTTTCTTTCTCAAGTAAGATCATCATGGTGATTGGGACTCCTGGCAGGCCACAAGGGAATCTATCTAGCCAGAAGGCTTTAATGCTGCTTTGGGACCATAATAATGAATCAAAATGTTCTGCCAACATTGAGTTTTTTACAAAAGAAAACAAATAAATCTAGCCAGCAACATTTCTACACTGGCTCCTCTATTTTTAAAGTGTTCACTTTCCCACCTAATGATTAAACTCAGCAAGGAAAAATGAGAGAAGATAGAGAATCTAAGTTCAAAAAATTTCAGCATATGGAATAAAAAGTTTCCAAAAGCTCAGGCTGACTAACACCATCATGCTAGAAAAATTGAGAGAAATACAGGCCAGCATGAACTCTAACCTTAATATTACTGCAACTTTATCCACTTATTTTACCATGGTTTCCTAAAAAATGAGGCTCACACAGTCACATAAAGCCAGCTTGTCTGTGTCTGATTATAAATTCCCTCTCCTCCAGTAACTTCTGAAGCCATTGGCCAATTTTAACCAACTCTGCCAGAAAAGCAGAGATCTGAAAAATAAACACCTCCTATTTCTAACATGGAGACAAGAGAAATCCTCTAAAGAGTGGGGCCTTACTTTGCACTTCCACATGTTCTGGAAATGTGAGAGCAGTTTTGTGTTATCTGTTTCACAGAATTCTGATGGGTGGACACAATGTTGGCACAAACAGAAGCTGCAACAGGCACTCACATGACATCACACACAGGACCTTGGCTATCTCCCCTCAGTTACAGGGAGACCAAAGCGAGGGACAGGAGCAACAAAGACATCCAGTCTGGTAGGGCCAGCAAAAAACTGCCAATGATTTCATCGAGCTGGGCACAGTGGGCCCTCAGCAATACAGTGAAAAACCCCATACACCTTCCAAGGCACGTCAGAGCTGCAGGGAGATGCTCTTGCATCAAGCTTCTCAAAAGCTGCCTTCATTTGGTTCCGTGCTGTTCCGCAGCACAAAGTCAGCAAGTTCACTTTCTGAGCATGACATCTGTGCTTGCAGGAGAGGGAAGACAGCACCCCAATATACACAGGTGTTCATGTTGTAAAGCATGTGTCCAGAAAGCTGAGTGTACAAAAAGAGAAGTGCCCTTTGTGCACTCTTTTGGGAGCTGGGAGCCACATTAACAGCTGCACAATGGGAGGAGAGTAAGCAAGATCAGATAGGTCAATTAGATGCAGAAGTAAATGGAAAAGCTCAGCTACAATTTTTCTGTAGAGCCTACATTCTGTAGGAGCACAGGAATTCACCAGTCTCACTATTTATTTAGAATTATGCAGGTTTTCCACAACCAGGATTTTCCAGCTCTCTTATAACCAGTGTACTGTGCACTCTTAGGAGCCAGTTGTTTCCTGCTTGGTTAAATAAGCTCACTACTTACTGTAAATTCCACACGTTTGCAACTACAATCAGCTGATCTTATCCCTGCAGAGTTTTATCAGGTATAAGAATGAACAGGCTCTACACTCCCATGCACAAGGGAGAGGGAATACCGAGATGAGCTCCTTCCATCCCCACTTCCACACCACATTGCACACACTCACATACCTGTGCCAGACAGCACAGGGCATCCCAGCCCCTTGCCGGGACCAGGGCCTCCTCCTCACCATGGTCAGCAGAGCCCTGGCAGGTGGGAGCAGGGCAGAGGAGGGCTGACCTGCACCAGCCAGGCCAGGGAACCATGGATGATGGCAGCACAAGTATTCCCTGGCATGACTTCAGTTTTCCCCAGGTTCATAACTCCCTACTGTCACTGCAGTTTCCCAAGGATTCTTCCTATACTTGAGCCTTCTCAGAGGTGACAGGGGACAGTAGTATTTCACCTGCTGCCCAAATAGAGCATGTATCAACCAGCACACCTACCACAGTTATTCAGTAAGCAGCAGCTGGTAGTCTTGGAAGTCATGCCTGAATATTAAGCTACAAATCATCATGATGTTCTTAAACTGATGACAAAGGCTCAATGAAATACAAAGCTCTTGATGCTAGACATTGTACCAAAACCCAGAATGAGGATGTTCCTGCTTAGGACTCGGAGTTGCCACATATTAATGTTGGCCACGAAGATTCCTTGAAATCTATTCAACTCCATAGATATTTTTTGAAATCTTACTCCTCTGCTCCTCAACTTCTTCCGTCTTACAGTCAAAGCAGGTCCTCATTCCCTTGATACTCCACTCAAGACACTTCTGCAAAGCCATGACTATTAGGCAGTTAAATCCAACCACGCAGTTTGGTTGGCTTCCCACAGCAGCATGAAGCTGTGGGACACAAAGGCTGCAAAACACTAATGACCTGCCTGCTAACTAAATTGAACTGGATTGATCTTCAAACTCCTGTGGAAAGATTGCTTCCAGGACTTGAGTAAGCTAGCATTTAGGAAGCTCAAATACTTCCACAGCATTCTGCAGTCACATCTGTAATTTTTCCCTTGCTTGCAAGAAAAAATTTGCAGAATAGGCCAGCAATCAGGCCACAAATAGTTTTTAATTCAGAGAAACAAAGCTGAAACATTGAAAATATGTGCTGAAGTTGTAATCAACACAAACCATTGTGCATGCACCTCTTCCTCATTATATTGTAATTTCCTTTTCCATCAATTTATATGCCTCTCCTAAGCCCTCCCACACAGGGTACTTCCAAAATCGCTCACTTACCAACCTGCACCTTCTTTAACCCCCTCCCTGCTTCTGTCTCTTCCTGCCCCTCCATCCAGAAGTTTCCTCCCTCCCTCGAACACAGCACTGCTCCTGTTATATTCCAGAGTGCCCAAGCTCTGGTTTCCCTGTCCCTCTAAGTACACCAGACAGAGGAATTCCCCTTTCAGACTATGTACCTTTTGACTTTTCCTACCATATGAAGGAAAACATTTCTCCATCCACAACATTTCTATATAAAACAGCCCTGTGTTAATCTGGGCACAACTTTGTTCACTTGGGACACTGCCTAGCCTCTCACTGGGCTGTCATATCACAGCTTTCAGCTTTCAGACTCACTTTCCCCAAAAGCCAAAGAGGCAGATTGGGTCAGATTTAGGACATTAGAGAGAGAGAGCCTTTGCTAGCTGTGATTCTGCCCCAATGGTCCTCTCAGTCAAGAGACCTCCTCAGGTTATGTGGCCATTTATAACGAGGATTTTACTTCAGTTTAAATTATGCAAATCACTTAAGTTTTGCAACAAAAGCCAAAAAAATCACCAGTGCTTCAGCACAGTTTCCAGCGAAAATGCACAATGTTGTTGGAACTTGAGAACAGTGAGAAAAGCCCCTGATGTCAGCACTACAGAGGAGGGGAACAGCATTCTCCCCAGGACAAAGGCCTCCACACCTCTGGCATACTTTCTCCATGAAAATGTGCTGTAAGCTGCAGTTTCAGAACTGACACGTCCCACCCTTTGTGACCCTTCACTGTTTTGCTGGCTACCTCACTGCAGTCTCACAGCAGCTGTGTGGGGTGGAAAGTACCTGTGGCCACTGAGAGCTGCTGTTCCACCCAGACTGCACACCAACACAGACCTTGGCACAAGCTGCTGCTGCAAACTGAGGATGGCACCTCCACAGATAATAATAGCACAGGAGGGCCTCAGGAAGAGCACTGTGCAGTTTCTGGTTTGGTAATGAATCACAGAATCATAGAACCATTTAGGTTGGAAAAGACCCTTAAGAAAAGATTCATTAGGTGTTTTTTGAAGATATTTGCAGTGTTTTCTGCACGCTTTCCTACCCTTTAAGCAAAGAGACTCTATGGCCATACAGGAAGACCGCTGAAAAGTGCTAGCCATGATCTCTCACCCTAACAAAATAACAGCATATCAGAGCATTTCACAGTTTCTATACTTGAATAAATACATAACATAAATACAGTTGTACAGTTGATTTACAAAATGTCCAATTAAGCTCCAATGGGATTTCTGTTTTTAAATGACAGCACTTCCTTTGCAAGTAACCCCATAATTATCAGGCTTCCAGAGCTTAGAAATCACAATTTTTCTGCCATTTTTTTCACTCTCCGAGACAGTTTCTCTTCATATCATCACAAGGACTGTTGCTCATTCCTGGACAATGTTATATTTTGCAACGCTGACCTGTTTTGGGCCTCTGAGTAGGCCTGAATCTTCTACGGGATAAGAAACTATCCAAACCCCTTCTGAATATGTTGCAAGGCAGACAGGTATTTCTAAAACTGGTGAGAATATTCTTCCATCCTGTACATATTTCCCTAAGCAAATATTTATTTAACTGACTAAAGTACTTGAGATAATCACAATAATTTTATTTAAAGACATAATTTCAATTTCCATTTAAAACGATGTTATTAGTTCACCATTTAAGACTTGCTCAGCTGAAGTATCATGTCAAATTGCTAGTGTAGATGCAAATGTTTTATTCTAAAAAGTGCCAAGTAATGATTCATAATGCAGATACATCAAATAAAGAGTGGAAGTTAGTAGTTTCAATGTTTTTGAGAAGCTTTCTTAGCCATAAAATTTGTTTTATTCCAAACTCTAAAAACTGGCAAGTATTTAGTCTTCAATACAATGGGATTTGTTTTTATTTTTCACACTTTTTGCATGTATGAAAGAGATTTTTTACATAGAATTTCAAAACAATAATGTCTCTTCCACAATATCAATAGCACTGCACAAGAAAGGAATTTTGCCTCTGAATTTATTCACAGAAAACATACAAACCTCATAGAAACTCTGCTTCAGTATCTGAGTCTCAGTGGCTCTTCCAACATTTCTTAGGACAGCAACAGCTGGTACTACAGAACTAGAAGTCTCTTAATTTTCAGGAGATATTCCAGTAAAATGTTCTGTAATTGCACTTGGTTGAAGGATTCAGAGAAGAGAAACAGAAATGAAGAGCAAGTGAAAGCAACTGATTCCTATGGCCAACCCAAGGAAAAGGCCAATTCATTGGACTATTCACAGATCTGCTCAGTGGGAGGAAAGAAAACCGCATCAGAGGAACAATAATTTTCCAAGGGAATTTTAAGTCACAGGAGCCAATGATACAAGGCTCCAAAACTACAGGAGGAGATGCAGTTGATTATACTAAGAAGGAGTTAATTTAAAATATGACAACAGCAGACAAGTTATTTATCTGAGATCTTTTAACTTCCTTTACAAGGAATAGAAACATGGATTATTACTCTGTCAGGAGATGTGTTAGGTCAAGAAATTTTTTAGTATTTTACGTCTAAACCTCAGTTTGGAGGACTGCTCTCTTTGGCATCTTGTAAAGTCATGAATATAATAAAGTTCAGAACTGTATTGAAAAACTAATTTATAAAAATCACAACAAGAAAATCTTCTTTGTGGTTTAAAAAAAGAGCTAAACACCTCTGCTGCAAGCATGTGCTAAACAGTGAGGTGTTAAATGGGGTCTGCTGAGACTGCCAAAGTAGCAGTAAAATAGTTCAAGACTCCTTTAACCTTCATTTCTCTCAAAGAAAATATGAGGCATTTCTTAAGAATTTCAGGGGGCATAAGGCAGGGATTGCAAACAAGGGATTGCAAACAACAAACCTGGCCTTGTAGTAAACCTTCTTAGGAAACACTAGCCCATTTTCCCAGAAGAGCATCATCATAGTTTAGTCCCTCATTTTCTAAAGTTCTGTCTTCCAAAGCTAAAGCAAGACTGACCATGAGTATCAGCTGCTCAAAAAAACAGTAAATATTCTAAGAACTGGTATTTGGTTGAAAAAACAACTTTAACAGAAAGTATTTCATCCACCTCTCCATAACAGAAATGAAGCACTCAGTCAAACTCAAAGTTGTGCAAAACCAAGGAAAAATTGAACTAATTACACTCAGCGGAAATGGTCAGTGAGAGTCCCAAATCCTGCCATGCCTAAAGGTGCTGTTCGTGGAGTATGAATTAAAACCACAGATTTATTTGCTTTTCTAAAGTTGAGGTTTCATACACACCTTTCCCATGTGAGATGATCAGCTGAACTGGAGTAAACATGCATCCATTCCAGGAAGATGGACTGGACAGTTGAGCCTTGAAAACATGAGAACCTGCAGCACAGTAATATGAAAAAAAAAGTGCTCTCCTTTTGGTGATTTTTTTTTTCCTTAAAAAAGTTCAATAAAAATGTTGATAACACCACCTACATTCCCAAAAAGCTCATTCAGAACTGTTGGAATAGCTGTCCATAAAACAAAACAAAATCACCCCAAGCAGAAGCAGATGGAACTTAACTGAAATGGTGGCAAGTGCATCTTACACAGGACTTCCAGCACGCTTTGCCTCAGGGTTTATACATTTGCTCACACAAATCCTACCATAAACATTTGAATGGGTTGTAAAGATACAAGGTGAACTAGATAATTTCATTTCAATCATGTCAATCTTCCTCTGCTAATTTTGGCTCCTTTCTCTCAAATTTGTCACGTTTAGGTGTTTTTTAATACCTGTAGAACACAAAGAGGCCTTTTTGGTAAGAAGCATGTTCTTCAAATCCCAGTCTCAGTGTTTCAAACTATACAATCCTGAGGGCTTGACTCTAAAAACGACTCCATGCTATATGCTTCAAGAACTCTACTGCTTCTTAAGGAGTCCCTAAAAAATGTTTTCATTGTTTAAAATACCTTCCTTCAAATCCTAGCTTCTTTACCATGCTACTGCTCTCTCTGCATTCTAGTAGAGAACAGCTCTCTCCTCCCCTGCCAGTGGTGTGGAACCTGCAACAATTAGCAGTTTCTGCTTGTTTCTGCTCTGCCTCATTCTTTACTCCCCTGCCAGTTGCTGCTTATAAAGTAGATACCTGTCCAATGATTAAAACAGTTACTCAAAAATAATTGAATGCTATTTTTTAACGGCCATTCATTTAAGGGAGAAAAAACCCATTGCATTCTAACATGTTTCATTTGATGCAAAGACCATTTTAATAAATAATTCATATCAACAGAACACAAAATTTACTGGCCTAATACTTTTAGAAACACAAATACAATGAGATAAGATGTACGTACACACACATATATTCAGCTGTATTGTATTTTCAGATTCCCATTATTACAATAGTCCTTATCATCTCTGACACATGCAAGTTCCTGTCTGCACCAAGGCAGAAGACAGATTTCTAGCTAATTCATCTCTCAGTGAATTACATAAGGAAAAGCAGAATAGAGCATAACATTTACCCCTCATTCTATAACTTGCTCCAATATGCAAATACAAATGACACCAAAAAGTAAAGACTTCAGAAGAATTATCATTGGCAGAATTATCATTTTTAATTAACACTGAAAAAATTAGGGTTCATGGAGACAGATCTGCAGGGGTCAGTCTATATTTGGATATATATGTCCAGGCAAAACCTAGCTACAGCTCCCACACACTGTCCAAGAGAAAATGTTGAACTAGAAGTAGTCCACAAATGTTCCTAGCACAAACAAGGATCTTTGCAACCCACAAAATGCAGAAGCATTTTATAGCATTTAAAAATCATAGTGATAAAATGCTTTATTTGTGGAAGTGTAAGTCAGTCCCTGGGCACCACTTGAATGCTGATGTTGTGCAGTAAGATAAGCAGAGTCCACAGGTGAAACAAGCATGCAGAGAAGAGCATCAGTGAACACGGGCCTGGGAACAGGCTCTGCACACTGAGCATGGTGCTTTGAAACCCTCGAGATGCTGCTGAGGCGTGAAGCACATGCACTCTACTCCCTACCCCCAAAACAGACTCATTCCTGGTCTTCATTTGGCCAATGACCTCAATAAGAAGAGTGTTAAGTCCCTGTTGAAAATGCAGATTTGCTACAGAAACTCTATAAAAAGTAAATCAAATTTTAAAAAAAAATCTCTGAAAAGCAAGTGTTTCTTTCATCTGTTCCTGACTTCCTTATTATTTCAGTGTTGGATGTAGAAGAGTAAATAAATCTCATTTTATATCTGTGACACAATTCCCAGCTGTGGTTTCCTCAAGTCCTTCCAAAGCAGCTTTTTGGCAAGTTAAAATGATTTGGCACAATCACAGTCACAGAAAATATATTTTATTCCTAAAAGGATTATTCAAAGTTTAACGGGCTGTAAGAACATCACATCCACTGAAACTCTCAGAAACCAGAGAGAACTGATTCTCTGCTGCCTGGTATACACCCCTCACACCTTATGAAAATTTCTTCCAATATCCTCCCTTTGGAAACTGCCAGCTTTATTTCAAAAACCAAAGGTACAGCAACAGGTGTTATAGCAATGTTCATGGCTGGGACTTGTTCATGGGAATCCTTCTAAAACTCTGGTTTTAAGTCTCACTTAGGCTCAACAGCCATGATTCAGCTCTGAGTTTGGACCCTCCTGTGCTGAACCCAAACTACTGCTATGGGGTGAAATCCATTAAAATCCCCCAACAGCTTTCCCATTGAGACTGTGACGCAAAAGTGTTTCCATTTCAGTATCTCCTGAATAAGAATCATTTATTTTTACAGCGCGCCTCCAGCATTTCCCACACACTTACCAGCTGAAGAGAACAATCCTCACCCCCATTCTGAATTTATCATCACAACACCTGCTCTCTGTCAAAGCTCACTGAGGACCCCAAACAAACCATCCTCAATGGGCCTCCAATCACTTTGCAATTTTGTTTTGCTTTTCAGCATGCCAGGCATATCCCAAACAGCCTAACCCACAACCAGATGGTCAATACACAGGGGAAGACACCCACAGACTTTAAAAACAAACAAACAAATAAATCAGAATTACCAGTATTTAGTGTCTGTTTGTGTTGCAGCATTTAGGCCAAGACTTTCAAAAAGTGCCTGAGAGCACATTCACAATGTAGGAACCCACTCCCAACCTAGACTTTATTTCTGCCAACAGGTTGAATGGGGAGCAGAGGGGGGGAATAAATCTAAAAAGCACTTCCTCTCCCCCCTGTTCCACAAATGCATTATTCATTAAAGCCAGGGATTTTTTTTATTACCTGGGGATTTCATTTTTATTATGTTCAAAGGACTGTTTCAGAGAGAACTCACTCCCCTGCAGGCAAATATGCAGGTTTTTTTACATGGCCGTATAAATTACAGTGAATATCTAAATAATACCGGCAAAACCTCAACAAAATCAAATAGACAAAAACATTAGGGACAAATTGCCCTTGCACAATTTATTCCATTGTTTGGTGGAACTCCACAGAGAATCTGAGGCCCCTAGTATGCTGGATCTAAATTGATTTATTCTTACTATCACAGGGGAAGTCAATAAACTACTCCTTTGTGTAAGTTATACTGACATTAAAAAAAAAATCTAAAAGACTACAAAAATGGCTATTTTTCCTTAACTCCTGAGCTTCTACAAAGAGCCGAGCAACATAAAGATATACATTGTTATTCTCATAAACCTGATTAGTGAAGACAAGGCATAACCACAGCTTAAAACAGAGAGAGAGAGAGAAAACAATAGTTTTTTCGCTCTCAACAGAACATATTTCAGATGCTACCTCTGCTTGTTGTAATCACATTTCCAGTCTGAATCACAAATACTCTAGAAATCTATCTTGCTCTGAAGAGCCAAAATATTTATTTTTATTTGACCTCCTACTAGGTGCATTCATGGGAAAACAAATGGATTCTACTTGGGGCATGTCCATTTGTGCTTGTATCCCAGAAACCTGAAACCAGGCCAGCATTTTTCTGATTGAATAAAGCTGAGTTGTCTGGGTTAAATCTGTTGTCAATATGCTTCGCTTATGCAGTGAAATAGTTTCTTGTTAAGCAAGACAGAGATTTACTGTAGGCAAGATACCGACTTCAAATGCATCAGCATGGAAGGGCAGGATAGAAATGTATTAATTCATCAAGAAACACTGGATAAATGTACTGTATACCATAGCAGGAAGCCCTTTTTCTATGCATAATCATGGTCTTGAGTCAACAGACTTTGCCTACTTAAGCTATCTCTTGCATCAGAATCCAATTATAGCAAAGCCTACAGAAAACAGGTTTGGCACACTTTAATATTTTGGTATTGATCTAATTTAACTCTGGTTTCAATTACAATGGGGAGCATTTTATCAGGAGATAGCTTTTGTTTGTTGGACTCTAAATTGCTTTTTTTCCTTATTGTCTCTGATCTCATTATCTGGGTACTTTTTCCACACTTATTGCTGCAGTTTTAGAGGTCTCACCCATTTTATTATGAACTTTTTTACAGGAAAGAAATCAAATCCAGCTTTTCTAAGTAATAAGGAGTGAACTCAATACATTTAAAAATTGGGCTGGGGTTTCTGTAGCAACCATTCCACGGTGATGCAACTGAATTTGACATCAAAGAACAAATGTATCAAGTCATCCTGACAACTGAAACACTTGCTTTAAGAAGAATGCCTACATATATCTGGAACAAAGAAGGATTATCCTAAGTAAAATGAGTATTTTATTTAGTAATATATGTATACCGTATCATCCTACTTGAGGCATCTTTTCTCCCATCAATGTGCATAACTGCCACAAAAATTAGCTGAAGTTATCCACAGAAACTGAGAATAGACCTTTTTATTTAGTTTTCAGATGTATGGGAGAATTATCTCATTTTCCATTTAATGACATACAGAAGATATATGGAAGTAATTTTCTTTCTTCCTGCTGATTTTGGCTTTATATTCTGCAGCTTTATGTCTTACATTCATTGAAGGGAATGTCATCTCTACAGCCCAAAATAGTTACACACATTTATAAACTCCATCTAAGAAATTACCCCTGGTTAACAATGTGTACATTTCAGCTACAAAGCCCAAAGCTTGACAACAGGAAAATTCTGCTGCACTGTGATCTCCCAAAATACAAATCGCATGTGTTGATAATCTGGAATGTTTGCTGAATTAAAGGATTATGAAATCATATCAGTGATTAGAATCATACACTGCTGAAGGCAGATAGCTGGAGTGTTGAAATTTCTAAAAAGGAAGCTGTCAAATAGTAGGAAGCAATTTGCAATGATCCATAGCTTTGTGAATAAAATCACAAACCTAATGCACTGTTAAGCTCCAAGAAGTGATAAAATTTGAATTCAGAGTTTATAATTCCAAAATGAAGTCCATTTCATGGGCTGCCACAATTTCTAGAAAAACCTAAGACTTTACAGAGATGAAGGAACATTACAAGCTCACTGGAACTGAGACAGAGTTCCTAGTGTTTCTTCAAGCATGAAAAGGCACGACACTCAGGGTAGACTGCTTTTTAAAACTCCCTGTTGGTATTGCTGGATGTGAGATACAACTGTTCAGCCCTAAAGAGAAACATGCAGTGCATACCTCTCCACCTAAACAGCAAGAATTGAGCAATTTTTTAGTTCAAGGTAGCTTCTACCTGCAAGTTCCTTCTGATGTGGAAGAAGAAGAGTGCAACAAGAAAATTGCAGCTTGTGCTCTTGAGACTATTTTAGAAGAAACTCATTTTAAAAGAATTCAGGTGCTTTTCAAATGTCATTAAAATAAAAATTTGTTTAGGCTGCAATATGTCAAAGGCTTTCACATCTTCAGTAGAAAAATGGATGTGCTCCTGTTTAACCAGTGCACCTGCCCTTAAGGCTATAGTTCTTCCAAAACAGGTTCCTGTAGTTAGATGTCAGGGGATCATTACTTGAAAAGAGAAAGCTTGTTCTAGTAACAATGGTCGTTTGTGTACAGGCTTCTGATGAGAGACACCACTTCAAGATTCAACGTTAGTTTTAGCATTCCTGCCTCCTGAACAAGGAAGCACCTTTGAATTTGACCCTGAAATTTAAGAACTCAAGCTGCAATATTAAAAGTGCCTCATGTGCACATGCAAGGCTTCCCCAACAAGCAGCTCTTTCCTGGGAGCAGGACAGCAGGTACAAGGTGTGTTGTGGGGACGGAGCAAGAGGCCAGCAAACACTCTGCAGCCAAGGGTCTGACTCCACTTTTACTATTATAGAACAGCTCTGGCCACTTCTCAGCTGCCCAGCTTCTCTGGTAGCGACTCAAGGTGGGCACTTCTCCCCAGGTGCCATCAGCGAGGGCTGGTGAGCTCCTGGGAGTCTGTCCCGGTCACAGGGAATTTCCCTGGCACCAGGAACATGTCACTGCCTGTTTGTGCCCGGTTCGGCCCACAGACAGACCTGCAAGGACAATCAGGATCCCGCACGGTGTCAGGCAGCCCCAGAGCTGTGCAGGGGCATTCCCAGCACCTGCCTGGCTCCTTCACAATTGGTGTGGTTGTATCTGTACAAGGAGGGACTGGCCAAGTTTCCCTGTGTTCAGGTTTATTGCTGCCGTGCCCCAGGTAATGCAAACGGCAGCTAATTTGAGTATTTCTGCCTTTATTAGTTTGTCTTCCATAAGATTTCCTCGGCACAGCTGACATCTCGGGCAGCCTGCGGCCTGCTTCGTGCACAGACTTTACACCCATCGCACCACCGCCGTGAGGGTTTTTTTTAATCCCAAAGTAATCCCCTGAACACAGCCCGTCCCACAGCGAGGAGGTGACTGTGGCAGGTCCCCAGGCCGGGCTGCGCTGGCCGGCGCCGCCGGAACGGGAAAGCCCTCATCGCTGCCGATTGTTTTCCTGAATGCCTGTGCGAACAAGGGCGAGAGGAAACATCGGGGGCTGGCGGGCGGCCAGCGGCCCGCTCCCGGCGGCGGCCGAGGCAAACACTCCCCGCCTGCGCCGCCTCGGCCGCGGGGTCCCTTCGTGCCGGCTCCTCACACAGCCCCTGCCGGGCAGGGCCAGCCGGGGAAAACTCGCCCCCCAGAGCATTGCTCCGCTTTGAACAAAACCTGTCCGCAGCCTCAGAGTACAAAAATAAAAGCAGTTTCCTCTGGCACAGGTGTGGAGGGGCTATGAGGGGGAGCACCCCAGAACACACCTGCTCACGCCAGGGGAGCCACCATGAGATGAGCCGCATTGCCCAGCCCCATCAGGATCAGATCCTGGGAAAGGCTCCCACAGCAGTCACTGTGACAGGAGAGGAGGATACGGGACCCCCAGAGGGGCCGCTGTCAGAGCTGCCTTTGCCCACACACCTCTGCCTCTGCCCAGGGTAAGGCTGCGGGGTGCCCCGTCCAGCCTCCCAAAGAGCCCTGTCCTGCTCATCCTGGTCACCGGCAGCCGCCCACGGGCAAAGCCAGGCCAGGGTTTTGCCTTTGGAAATGGGCACGTTGGGAGCACATGTGAAAGCAGTTAGCTGTGCAGTTATTTGGTCACAGGAATTTACATGCTCAGCTGCTGAAGCAGGAGGCTCTATGGTTAACTGGAGATGTTTAATAGATTTGTAGCAATGGGTGGTGGGGCTTTTAAGTCCGGCAATCTGTTCAGTTCCAGACCAAGAAACAGACAGCGAGTTGGTACCTCTAAACCCATTCCCTTCAGAGCAAGGGCAGAGGGGTGAAATCCAACACAGCCAGAGACAGGACCAGCCATGCTTTACTCTCAGATCCTGTGGGATCAGAACAGCACGTGGGACCATAGCTGACATGGTGCTAGGAGATCACTTCTTCTCACAGCCATTTTCCAGGCTCCACAGGCAAAGTTTGGGAATCACCATTTTACAAGCATCAGTAACTTGCAAGAATTTTTGCAGGCTCTACCCACAACATGTTTTGAGTTTGCAAGAAGCTCCATTACAGAGAGAGCTCTTTAAAAAGTAAAAATTAGTGAGATCAAGATAAGAAAATAAATACTGCTGACCTAACATTCCTTTGCCGGGGTGAAACACAAGGCAAACCGGGCATTTCCTACAGCTCTTTGCAAACA
Organism: Zosterops lateralis; assembly: GCF_965231275.1. Lineage (NCBI taxonomy): Eukaryota > Metazoa > Chordata > Aves > Passeriformes > Zosteropidae > Zosterops > Zosterops lateralis. The sequence goes on along the minus strand of NC_139770.1, from coordinate 16,416,311 downwards.
TTGCTTCTTTGGAGGCAGGATGGATGGAGCAGTGGTCTAGGGCTCAACACCTGGACTTCATTTCCAGCTGTGTCACTTATCTGCTGAGTAACCTTGGGATATTACAGTAAAATGACACTCAAAGAATCTATGAATGAGAAGTGCTGCACAGGAGCTAGGCTCTTCTGCCATCTTCCCACAGCACTGACACAATCCTGTGTCACAGCTGGTATTTCTGTCACAGCTTGCTTACAGTCCTAATCCACAGAGTTCTCTGTGGAAGGGCCTTCTAGTACAGCAGTCCTGTTTGCAAGAAATGAGGCCAAAAGACATGGGTGAAGTCAGAAGGATAGTTCTACCTGAATTTTTAATAGAGTTAGGATCCAGGTTAAAAATTAAAATCCACAGGACCAAGAAAACATTTCAGTTTCAGGCATATACTCTGTGGCATTGGCATTATTGCCTGTATTTTTGAGTCATATTCACAACTGCAGCAATAGAAGAAAAAACAATAATGGTAGGTGATAACTAGGTCTGTTCAGTCAGACAAAAGTAGCAGTCACATTCAATTTCTGTAGACCACTGGGATTTTATGACATTGAGAACAGTATCCATTTGGCTGTAACACCAGTTTTCCATAGTCTCTGCTAAAAGCTTCCCAGAAACCAAAATAAGGTGGAATCTGTTTTAATCCTGCCCTGTTTACACACTAGAGGACACCTGTTTTGAAGTAAATCCTTAGCAGAAGCCAGTGAATCAATGTGCCTTATCCTGTGGGACTGAGGCCTACATTTTAAAATCTTTAAGGAATACTTAACTGAGTTTTATCATCAGGAGACGATCAGTTTAACATCTGAATTTCCCAGGAGCCATATACATGATTTATCTGTCTGAAGGTTTAGAATCCCACCCAGCCTAGGAAACAGAACCTTGCACAGGCCACCGGACATTTATCTTACCTTAAGGTTTGTTAAATACTCACTGCCAAGCTCTCTGAATATTGAGCTTCAAAAAGATTAGTCAGAAAAACCTAAGAATCACACTTATCTGATCCAGCAATATCAAATCCTTCATGATGTCTACCAGAGTGAAATAGACAAACCCTCTTGTAATAAAACCTTTTTTTTTTCTTCTGAAACAAATTCAAGTTTTTCATAGGTTTAGAAAGTGTGGTTCTGGCCAAAGCAGATAAGTGACAAAACAGCAATGAGAGGCTAAATATAAAATATATTGTCTTTGTAGATAATTTTAACTATTTGCACCAAGTTATTTATTAGCTGAACATCACTGGCCTGTACAAATTGGCTCTGACCAAATTATTCGACCCTTTTTTTTTTTGTGTTTGCCGTTGTCCACATATTGCAAAATTCTCAGATATATCATGAAAGCCTTTATAGGCCTGCATCTCAAACAGCAAAAAGTCAAAATTATTATCAGATATGTGTCTTCAGCTGCAGCTTCTTCACTGTAAGAGACAAGAGGCGCACTCACATTGGGTTGGTAAGTTAAACAAGCCTTTCATTCAAAAGCAAACATTACAACTAATATGGCTCACAGAACACAAATTCTGAAATATATGTATTCACTGGTAAAATTCCAGGTCACAATTACTCTTTATATAAATGTCAGTCCTGCTGGAATCTGAATAAGCAAACACAAAGAAGGTAACACCCCGTAGGAATAGAAACGTGTTCAGTTGTTTGTTTGGGACTCTGACAAAGAATATACTCACACATGAGGTGAGTGTCTGGATTCTGAGATATCTGTCTCCAAAGCTGAAAAGGGCACCAAACACAAGGAACCCCTTCCACAACACGTTGCCTGGGTGGGCTGCTCCTCTGTGAAGTTCTCAAAGTCTCCTGATGCAGGGCAGGCCACTGTTGGTCAGCCTCAGATCTGAGACTCCAAGGGGCATTGGATCATGTTCCCAAGGCAGCCATATGCCAGATGCAAGATTATATTCTCTATCAAGGCTGCAATTCAGCAAAAATGCATGTAACTCCAAATATTTCAGCTTGAACAGATCTGTGTTTGCAGACCTTGGCATCACTGGAACATTTCCAGACAGTTCCACTCCCATCAGCTCCATTTGTCCTGAATCTCTGAATGGTGCTACTCCTCTGACAACACAGGTACACATGAGATAAAGAGAACATGTTGGAATGAGGTTGTTATCCAAAGCTTCAGGGGCATAAAAAATGGATGCAAATGATTAGATCAGACTTGGATCCACCTATGATGTTCAACAGGTCCTGGCTGACAGGTTCTGCTGGGAAATGATAATAGGCAAAAGCAAAGGGAAAGAGAAGAGGTAACTAACAGATTCCTTAGTAAATTCATCCCTGGTGAGGTTATGGACAAATCACCAATCTCTCCCTAGATATGTTTGTGGCATATCTAGAGACTTCTAAAATAACATGATATGGAAAAGGCTAAGATAGAAAGAGTTTATATATATTTTTGGAGAGTAGTTACTTATGAAAACAGACAAAGGGCCTTGTGCATCTGCTGATCAGCTCTGCCTGTCAAAAGAAAAAGGAGCTGTAGGTGTTTCCAGATGAGTTTAAGAAACATCTTCACCTTGAGGCATCACTGTTTAACCCCAACAAGGCATTCCAAGTGTCTCTTAATCACCAGTATAAAAAGGAAGAGATAATGATGAGAACAGATGGAGGTGTTGTTTCACATCCCATTATGGAGCAAACTGTATGATCCGTACTCATGTGGGAGCACAAGGTTTAATGCTGTGCCTCACAGTAGAATGTGGTACAGTAACAGAGGACATTGCTGCATTATTCTGAAATCACAGTCTGGACTCCATTTGATATAAGAGGAAAAGATGATTAAATAAACAAATTTTAAAAGATCAAGAGGTAACTCAACCTCTTGTCTTCTAGAAGATAAAAAGGCTGCATGTTACACTAAAAATAGTACTGCATCTAATAAAAAGCTGTGTTGTTAGCCCACAAGTACAGAGAACAGCATGCAGAAACAATTTGTTTGACTTGCCAGAGTAGGTAGCAAGGAATAGAAAGAAGGAGATCATTTTTAACAACTGTTTGCTTCTGTCATTGCAGGAGAGGAAGAATTGCCCAAGGCAGGGATATTTCCTGGTATGGCACAGGGACTTTGATAGTCAGCTGGTAATACATTTACCAGCTATCTAGTTTTCCCCGAAGAGTCCTGACCTGAGCTGACTCATCTGTGTCCCAGGAGGCTGACTAATCATTCTGATTTATTATGCTGTGGCTTGCTAGCCATTTCAGTTCTGTTTACATTGGTGCCAGTGCAAAATTTTATACAGGGCAAACTAGGTTCTATATAGGCATAATTATTTAAACTGTATTCAAAACCAAGAAGAATTTAGCACCAAGAATCCACAAAATTGAAATAAGTACAAAATGACACTCTCCTAAGCAACATCTGGGAAAAAAAGCTGAAAATTAAAAGGGCAGGCAGAGTTACAAGACAAGTTAATAAGCCAATTAAACCTGAAGTTAATTGGTATTTGTAGGCATCTTCCAATGAAATTACAAAATTCCAAGGACTGCTTGTAACCTACAAAAAACCTACATGATTATTTTTAACAAGGAAGCAATGGAGTACTGTATTATGGGAAACAATCTCAATCCTATTGAATTAATAGCTCTTGGCAGTGAGCGTATACAAACCATGGTGTGCAAACCAGCAAAAAAGCCTCTTGAAAAAGTCAGAGAGTGTGGGCCCATATGCCTTCATTTTCACCAAAAACTTGTTCTAAATGAAGCTGTACCCCAAAAAACATACTTGGGATGGGCATAACCGTGTCAGCTTTGTGTGATACTCTTATCACCTGCAGACAGCAGTCAAGGAAACTTCCACTCGTGAGATCTAAAGTAGACTAAGCAGAAGACTCATCAAAGCATGGAAAAAACAAACAAACAAACAAACAAACAAACAAAAACACCAAACCCTGAAGGATAGCACAGACGATGTTCCAAAAGCAATCTCAAACCCACATACTCAGATATACAGTGGTACCTCACTAACTACAGTAGTTTGCCTATTCCCACCAGTATTACATTTGAGATTCCACACTGCTTGTATCTTACTGATTTACACATAAATTGTGCTTAATTTATTTTATTTTGCTTGCTTTGGAAGCTCAGCTTGGGATCTGAGATTCACTCTGACAAACTGCTTTTTGCATCTCAACCCACAGTCAGTTTGTGGGACAAACAAAGGCACTGACAGGTTCTCTGCCCCAGAACTTTGTGTTGGAATCAAATGGAGAAGAAGTGAATACCACACTGTTTCTCAAAGCCAGGCTCTGAAAGCTTCCCATAGAATTAGTAAGTAGTAGAAATGTCACCAGCTTGAGTTTCAGCAAATTTACAGTACAAAGATGGGATACTGGATTATTGACAAAGGAAGGTGTACGCCCAGTGGAAGCAAGGTCTGATTTTCTTAGCAGATCTGTTTATAAATTAGTGTTTAAAGAGAAAAACAATTCACTTACTTAAAAAAAGTGCCCAAAACTTTTAATCTCACACTCAGTTCTGAGAGAAGTGTATTGCTTACAGTGGCCTTCACATAAAAAAATACTGATGACAACAAATGCCTGCCAGCTGTGTATGAGAAACATTCTTAATTACACTGAACTTTGTAGTGTTAGTGATGTTTCCAATGGACATCTTCAGCCACTGATAAAAAATATTTTGTATTTTTTTAACTCACTCACATGAAATGGTTGTTTCAAGTGGATCTGTCATTGTGGTTTCCTGGATTTCTTCAGTCTTGTTGGAAAGCTTGTAAATTCCCATGGCTGATAGCAAGCTAAGGAAGGAAATAAAAAATAGTAAATACCACTTCAGTGGTGTAAGTCCTTTTCTGCTCTTTTTTGGCTGAGAGTGCATTACAGGAGATTATTATCTGCTTTTACACAAACTTCAAAACAGTTCCATCTGGGAATCCATCTGTATGTCCATTTTGCACCCTCAATTGAACTCCCTTCACCAAATCAGGCTTCACTACAGATTTATACTGGTAGATTAGTATTTGGCTGAATTAAGTGAGTCTGGGCTGCTAGTTTATTTTATAGGGGCATTTGACAATATCAATACAATAAATGGATGAAGCAGCTGGATGGAAAATTACTCTTTAATATCATATTGCTCCCTACAGCTACAGAGCAAAATATGTGAAAGAAACAGTAAGATAAATCAGACAATCTTTTTCATTGTGCAGTGACTTGGTATTTAATATCTGCTAATTTTTAATTACATTTTTGAAAATTAAGATGCTTTAAACTGAAAACAAAATGCATATAAGATATAATTACTACACAGAGGGATGTCAGCAGATCAGCTTTCTGGAGTTATACCTCTTTTTGCACTCAGATCATGTACTAAAATTGCTTGTGCTGCTTACTGCTTGTATTGCTGTGGATGAGACCAGAATGCAGCCCAGCACAACTGCAGAGAGCATGAAATACACAGCAAGGGGTATTAGTTACTGACTCCAGTTTACTTTACAGAAAACACCTAACTGTCTCATATAAATTGTCAACATGTAAACAATCCCATGACTCCTGGAGAACATGAATAATAGTGAAAGAATCACTCCTTCTGAACAGAAGATTGCAGATTTCGCTGCAGTTATTCCCAGAGAAGACGTAGGAAGAAATTCTGAGTAGCATAATGCTGTTAGAGAAATATTGACACCGAGTTGACCCAGTGACAGCACTCAGAGCTGATGAAGAGATTTAAATGGTGCATTCTGGTGAGGGGTTCAAAAGTCAGAAGTCATAACCCAAAATAATTGTGTATACCGGAAACTCAAACTATTTCACTCAGGGTCAGAATAATGAACTCATGGAATTAGTTGCCAACTAAGAGCATGGAAACACTGCAGTCTAAGTGGCTTGGAGACATCTTGGCACTTTTATGGAGAGAGAAGGGATTAAAGGATCTAGTGATAAAACAGAAAAGTGGGGGTTAAGAAAAACTTAAGGGGAGACAAGCCTCTGGGGTCAAGTGGCATTTTCCTCTCCAAACGTCATTTCCTCTCTTTTATGTCACTCTTCCCAGAGACATCATGTCACAATCACCAAAGCTTAGATGAGGAATGGACTCCTGCTGGATTGAAACAGGGATGAAGCAGCACTATCTTTTCCTCTGCTCCACAAGAGAAGCTGCTAACCAAGAAGAACAGACTTCTTTATCTATATACAACGCCATGCATTTGACCCATTCAATCTAATGCAGCACATGAGGTTTTCTCATATCAGCCTCTTCCTGTAACCTTATCTTCCCCAGTCCCATCAGAATACTACAACTGACCAGATAACAGAATCAAACTGCAATGGCCTAATGTCACAACACAACTGTCGAATGTACATTTCATTGGTGACATGCTTCTTAACCTGTACTACCCAAAACATTTACTTTATTAGCATGGGCACACCGTTTGCAATTGCAAGAAGTATATGGATCAATGTTTTAAACACTAATTAAGTGACAAAGCACTGATAAAGGCACTATTTTAGACATTTTGCCTTGTTTGTTTTAGAATAAAACCTGTTCCCATGAAGAGGTTGCATCAGATATAAAAACATTTCAGGTGGAAACTACACACATATAAAAAGCATATTTAAAAGAAGGAGCATTTTTAATTTGTCAGGTATTAAAGCAAGACTGTATTAAAAGTTCTTACTGTTTGACTCTTCCAGAAATGGTTCATACGAGTTAACTTTTACATTGTAGCTGCTTTCCTTTACCTCTTGGGTGAGTTGACACCTACTGCACCAGCTGAGGCACACAAGGGCTTCTCTAACCAGCTTGGTACTGTCTGATCTGTCCCCAGGACATGTGGGATACTCAGCTCACTGCATTGTGCTATGTCCTGCTTTGTTGAGTTAGGCTCCAATCTTTTGGTCTCCAATATACCTGTAAAAACAAGACCTAAGAAGGAGATAGGTAGATTCTGCCAGGGGTGGTGCTCATAGAATTATGAATAAACTGATAAAACTGTCTTGGAACCTGACTTTTCTCAACAGCATAAAACAAATCACATTTTCCAGAGCCAAGTCCACCTGGATATATATCAGAATAAAATCATCCAACCATTTCTTTTCCAAAAGGTGTGGGGAATCCCTTTGCTGATGTTTAGTGGAACACGCAGTTGTATCTCAGCAGACTCAGTAATGCTTACCTGGGTTGTCACCAAATCCTGCTTGCTGATGGGTTTCCTCACAGGGAGAGGTACTGAACAGATTTTGTACCTTTCTAATCCTGAGGAAAGTCCCTGAGTGTGCCTGATCCATGGCAGCAGCCTGCCAGGCCAGAGGGACAGAGATCCTCCAAGCACTACAAGAGAGCTTGAGTGGAGCTGGTTCGGATCAGCAATGGGCCAAAGCAAGAGAGCGTGGGGCAGGCCTGAATTCAGGCAAGGGGGTTTGTCCAGAGATGACAAAGAAAAATTTCAATACTTTTCTGAATTGCAGGGAGCCTAAATGAAGCAAATTTATGAACTTTTGGAACATTTGCAAGTGGTTCAGTTATTTTTCCATACAGCAGAAAAAAGCTTGTGTCTTATGCATTTTACATAGAAAGCAGCTCTGTCAGCTCACATCCTGGGATGTGGCATTAAAGAACATTCCTCTGATTCTACCCACACAGCTCAATTTCCCCAAATCCCTCAGCTTTCAGTTACCACTAAAAACAGATGTCAAAATCTTTGCAGACTATATTATTAAATCAGGTAAACATTTGTTTGTTTTTTCTCTCTCTCACCTTCTTAAAAACACTGTAAAATCAGACTTTTTTAAAGCATCTCCGAGGTGCCCTAGAATTTCAGCTAACCTACATCTGCTTCTATCCAGTGTCAGTCTGACACCTCTACCTGTCTCTGCAGAATCCCACACTACTATATAATATGCCTCCAAAACTTATCTAGGCTTCATGTAGTAGAGATATTTTATAGTTTGAGACTGATAAAAAGATAATTCAAATTATAATTATAACCATCTGCTCCATGTAACACATTCCTTACAGCATAAAGCCATTTTTTCAGATTTGAATTTGGTTTTGTTAAACCTAACAAGTGGCTTCTGATTTAATCTCCAATAAAGCATTGAAGCTCCCTCTTAGTTAAAAAGAACAATTAATTATAGCTTAGAAATCAATTAGAAGCTATGCATTAGTAATATTTTGCATTCTGAGAGACGATTATACAGACAGAAACACATTTGTGAATGGATATTTCAGAAAAGTACATGTAAGACAGGGTTCACCTATCTAGAACTCTACAGTCCTGATTCTAAAAATTTGACAGGGACTCAGCAGGTTGAAAAAGGCCAAGTAAGATCTTGATCTCCTTCTGCCTTTCCTTCCACCTTTCCTACTTGCTTCATTTTGCCATTTTGGTCCATGATTCTGTTTGCCGTGTAAAGATTTGTCTTTAACAGAACAACTCTCATGAGCATTTGTATGTGGACAAGATCAGTGCTTAAGCAAAACAAGTCACCATCTCCTCTGAATCCTCCCATACCATTGTGATGTTAAAGTGATTTATAATGAAGAATTTATATCTCATTATTCAATAATGGGTGTCGTTCAGATTTCAGATTATATCTGGCTCCATTAATTAGACGTCAATGATTTTTTTTTATCACCTTTGAAAAATAAGGTGCTGCCAGAGCAGTCTGCCTGAAAGGTTCAAATGTCAGGGCAGCAGTTTTGAATCAAATGACTCTGACTCAACCAATGAGAGAATGAAAACAGCTATTAGAGATTCCCTGACAAGTTGCTGTGACAGGAAAAGCCTAGAACTGCTTTTCACCCACTTGCCTCCAGGACTTTGGCTCTGATCTGAATGGTACAGCACAAAATGCAACATCAGGAGAATAAATAACCTGGCCTGGAACCTCTGAGGCTTTTCCTATGGCTGGCACTAAGGGTTCCTCCTTTCCCTTCTCAAATAAGCAACTGACAAGGGCAGTTCTGCAGTTCAGAGGGAAGTACTGCAAGTTACACTGCAGCAGGACAGGGGGGCCAGAACAGGGCTCAGGCTTCCATTGAGCAAGTTTTAAACTTATTTAAAACTTTTTAGCTTCTGACAGCCATGTATCTGATTTCAGTACTATTTCATATTTATCTTCTACATGAGTTCTACCTGGACAAGCTTTTTCATGTCTTGGTTACATAAAATTAAATTTCAAACACAGGATTATTTTGCTCTGCATAGTTAAGACCACTTCTGGTTTGCTACATTTGGCTATCAGTAAAGGTCTGAAGAAGAACTGCTTCTTATCACTTGTGAAGGCTCAGGGATAGACCAGGAAAGCAGGAAAGCAAGCAAAACTGGAAAAAATAGAAGACCCCCTCCAGGAAAACAAAACAAAACAAAACAAAAAAACGATCCCTCGCCAAACGTGCTGGAAATACACAGAGAGCAAAGAGAAAAGTCTTTAAATTCAATTCAGTAGCATAAAATTTCAAGTCATATAACTTTTCCCATAGATTAAATAACTGTCCCATGGCATTTTATTTACAGCATTTAAAGAAAGTACAATAGAGGAAGTAGCTCCTGGGGGGCAGTTCACCTCTTAAACATGTTCACCTTTTTCAGCAAATTTATTTTTACTGTTCACTTTTATCTGCAAATTTATGAGGACAACATGTACCTGACCTGCCTCTTTAGAGACCACAATTTGCAAAATATCAGGTGGCTGCTTCTGATGAGTAGGAGAGAAGGAGTGAGGGAGCTTTTCCCCCAGCTCTTCTGGTACAACAGACAAACAGCCTCTAAAGACTTCCTAGAGAAACCTCCATTCAGGTAGAACAAAGAGCACAGGACGATTGGGACTTTAAAATTCTGGAGAAGACTGCCCCAGAAGAGGGATATTTGAAATAAGGGCCTCTGTATTCTCTCCCTCCTTCCTCAGGGACAATGACACCAGCAGGTAGGAAAGGCTGATTCCTCCTCAGATCTGTGTGTCTGCACTATAGCAACTGGTAAGTAAATATTCTTGAATTAAAAGCAGAGCTGGACAGGTTAGGTCCTGATAAACACAATACAGTTTGCTGTTTAGCAATTTTGTCAGCCACTTCATATTTCCTCAATACCATCACTCACAGGCTGCCTAAGCACCAAAAAATAAGTATGAATCATTCAAATAATTTAAAGGTTTTCTGAGGAAAATATCTGACTGCATGAGACCAGCTCATGTGTCCAGAACTACCACATGTATAAAGGAGGTCCTTTAAACATAGAAAGACTGTGTCCTGTCCTCCTCCATTTGCATTTTCCTGACCTTCTACAGTTGCCTTCCTCTATTTTTATACATCTGTTTGCCATTTACCATTTCCCCCATCAATGTTTGCAGTTCTCCTGCAATCTTTCAAGACTTTTGCTCTGGCCAAGTTGTCACATTAACCTGGCTTCTCTGAAGGCACTGCTTGCAGCTAAATCTGTGCAGAAAAGCCACCAGCCTGGAGAAACAGCAGGGGAAGTTCAATTAAAGACAGTACAGGAGACAAGTGTTGTGTGTGACCTCTCTCCTGCTCTCCAATGACACATCAGTCTCCTTGATCATTCCTACAGATAACAGCAAAACCAACAAATGACACAAGAGAAAAGGACTTGTCAAAGTAGGTGGTGACCTGTGCCACCAATTTCTCTATTAAAAGGATGGTTTTGTTTCTTACTGGCACTTGTTTTCTGCTGAAGATGAATCAAAGCTTGAAATTCTTAATCTGTTTCTGTTGTCAGTCACTAGATCACTATTTCTGTGGTGGGATACAAGACTAAACATAAAATTAATCACCAAAATACTTCTGCCACTTGAAAGGACAAAATTTCCTGTTGAATATGTAAGATCTTTGATTTACACCTCATGATCACAAAATGTGTTTTTCACTTGTCTCATTTGGGTATCTTCAGGCTTTTCCAGGTTTTTTCTTTCCCTGTTCTTTTTTATCCTATAATTACTCAAAGAAAGCAACTTACACTGTTGCCATAAAGATGAAAGCCCTAAAAGAGTGGCATGTTTAACACCTTTCAACCAGTCGAAAGAGCCTGAAAAGATGAAGACAGAGAGCTCATTATCAGTGCTTTTTGTTGGGGTATAAGGGAAATCACCTAATGACTGTCGACCTTTAGGCTTAATTGTTTTGGTTACAGGCTTATGCCACTGCTAAGCCAATGTGGTCTGAATAAAATTCCAGGTAAAACAGTCAGAATCCTTCTGCATCCTTACATGGTCTGACTGTCCCAAAGGGGACAGCCTCTATCTGCTGGCCCAAACACAGATTCCCTGCACTTGGCTCTGTACCCAGAGTCATAAGAAAGTCATTTCAGGAACAGTGTTCTAGGTTTCTTAAACAAAAAACATACACTGAAATAGTTACTGCCAAGGATTAAAATAATGCCTAAGTGATTTTTTCCAGGCACTCCACAATACAGTATTTTTTTTTTCATCCAGCAGCCTTTCATGTGACACTTTTATATAAAAATGTTTACAGGAAATAGCAAACTTTCCTTTGGTACTTCAGGTTACATGTACCCCCATAAAATGCAAATGCTGAGTGAAGTCATTGTACTACCTGACACTTAAAAATGAACACATCTAAGTATCCTGCTTAAGATCAAATGGTGGCTCCCAGCAGCTAAATGGACATTTCAAACACTGGATAACTGATTTTTTTCCTGGCCTCCAACTGCCACTTTTAATGGGGAGTTCCACAGTGAATCTTTATTCGCAGAGATGGTGGGCCTTAGGGGGTCAAGCAAAGGCAGTTTCCCTTTGCACTTGCGCAGTGCAAGATGCTCAAGCCTTTATCGCTGTGCAGACTTCTGAAATTTGAAATGAGGACTGGGGACTGTCACAAAGACAAAACATCCAGGAACACACAGTCTCACAGCACACCAGAGTCAATGCACTTTTCAATGCACTTTGTAGCAGACCTGTAGGAAAGCTGGCAACAGCTGCTGGGAAATGCCAGCCAAAATCCCAGAATCCACTTCTGCATAGACTTTTCCAAAGAAATGGAAATGTTTCAAATCACTAAAATACTTCCAGGATTCTCTCTCATCAGAATAGTTCAATAATGATGTAAAAATGTCAGTTGCATGCAGTTTTCCTCTTCTCTCATCCTTTCCCAAAGGTTTTAGGAGGGGTGTTTTACCACAAAAGTGAAAGCCAAAAAGCCTCAAAACCAATTTGCAATGAATGCCTTTACCAGTAGCACATACAGAGAGAGGCACACTGTGCCTCTGGCACAACAAACATGAAGTTCCCAAAGCTGAACTTGATGGACATGGTCTTGTGACTCCTACAGTTTCTGTGGGCGATGCTTTGGCTATTCCAGTGCTGGGCAGAAGACAACAGAAGGCCTCCAGCTGAATGGGAGTGACTCATAAGGAAGCAGCAAAGTTTTCCTAAAAAGGACCTATCATCACCTTCCTCTTTCATTCTTGCTGGAGAGATGTCAAGGCTTTGCTTCTCTGCCCTCTGTCCTTCCTTGCATATTTTTCAATCAAATAATTATGTCATGGTCTTCTTTCCTCTCAATAAAGAGAAGCATCCAACATTCAGCATTCCAGCTGCAATCACCTGCATAAACAATGATCAAGAGCAACAGCACATGTGGTGCTGCTTGGCCAACAGGTGGGAAGGATCCCTTCCCTTGGGCTGCCCAAGGTGTGCTGTGAGTGTGGCTTCATGCTCATGGCTACTCCACCAGCAGCTCACCATGCCAGGGACACAGGTGCAGCTGCTTGAGGGACAGTGTGTCCTGGCTCTGTGACATGCCAGCTCAAAACCCTGCGACAGGAATTGTCTGTTGGAGCAGGAATTTCTTATGTGTCCTTTGTTAGTGGAAGAAATTGATCACAAAGATACACGCTGGGTAAAAAGGAGCTTCAGGCTCTCTTCATGTCTTCTCCCTCACTGCCAGCTTTGGGAAGAGAGCAGTTGCTACTAAAGAAAAGGGGCTTCATATTTTGCCATGTTCGTTGTCATGGTTTTTTCCCCCTAAGGCCTTATCCCAGTTACTACAGAAGTAAATTGGCAGGCAAGAAATGCTGGCAGTTAGGAGTCCTATTGCCATAGGGCTGCTTTGTCTCTCAGTGCAAATAATCAGTGTATTTCTGTTTATGTTTACCATCAGAGCTGCAGTCAGTCACAGAAGCTGCAGTTCCAGCCTTGCAGCTGCAAGGAGACATGCCACAGCCTGCACAGAGGTGACTTCCTGGAGGGGATGCTGAGGTGCCTGCTCTTGTATCTCCATGAGCACACCCAGGGATGGTCTGAGGGTTTTGGGCAGCTAGGACAGTATGGTTCTTCTGCATGACAAATCCAATAGACCAGCAGTATGAAGTATTAGGCATTTCAAATAATGAAAAATTATTCCAATAAAATAATTTTCTTTTATTTTATTTGAATGTTTATTTGCTGTTTATTTGAAATACCTTGTTCCAAACCTTCTGCGGGTCAGAATCTGGACCCAGCCTAGATTGCGACTTCAAAGCTGATGATCTTAAAGACTGAAATTCAAAACCAAATTAAAAACCACCAACAATAAAATTTTCTACAACTGAGGAACTCTGTTTTACACCCACCTTGGAATATGTTTCATTTAAAGCAAAAATGAGAAGCTTGGCAAAGACAGCAGAATTTTATCACTTGTTTTTTTCCAGAGGATTTACTACCTGCATGGGATGAGCATAATGGAACTCATTCTAATGCTCCATTCAGAAGAGAATTCATGAGAAAGTAAGAACATGTCTTTTAATGAGTGGAACCAAGAGGAAGGTGACTGAGACTTGCCCAGTTTAACTTTTCTAAGAGCTTATCCCTTTGCAGTCATTGTAAACTTCATTTCCTCACACTCAGGACACACCTGACAAGCTGACCACACAGTTCCACTGGACTTTGATGTCATGGTGAGCCTGCAGGCAGACAAACAGATTGCTTCAGCTCACATCTCTCTTTCTGGCATTTTTTGTCTCTCTTCAAGAATCAACTTGGATAAAAGAAAATCTCTTGAAAGGAAAAATATGCTTCCATTTAGTGAGGGACCATCCTTTATCCATCCTCAGACTGAGAAAGGAGTAGCATTGAGGTCTAGGAGAAGAAGAGGAATGCACAAACGTTGAACTAGCTGATGAGCAGCATTTCTATGGGAAGGCAGGAAGAGGAGGGTTTCAAAGAAATATTTTGGTTTCTTTGAAAAGGTGTACACATTTTAGTATACAACAGGAAAATTATAACTGCTTTAAAAATGATTCCCAAAAAGACTTAGAGCTGTTTAGAGACAAAAGTCTCACTGGAGGAAGAAGCACCATGGCTTACAGAGAGATTCAGAGAAGGCAGCTAGACTGCCTGGATTCAGAGAGGCACTGTCACATAAAGTCACATATTGACAACTGGCCTCCCAGCCTCCACTCCCAGATAGAAATAGACCTCTGGGATGTAAGAGGGGAGGGGGCAGACCAAAAAGGAAGAATTACTCTCCCCCTGGCCTGAGCTAGATTTGTCTGCAGGCACAAGCAGTCACGAGGTCTGTGAAGCAATAAGATAACGTGACATGGCAGAGCTTAAAAATAACATTGCTCATTGGAAAACATCAGTGTCCATTACATGGGACAAACTCCTGGGGCTACATGCAGAAAGGTTTCCAGAGTTCTCTCTGATGGGAGTCCAGATCTTGAAAGGTGGATAGCAACAGCAAATAACTTGTGGGAAAAGGACAACTCCCAGGTTTATTCAGTCGTCCAGAGGGTACTCTGAAACCGCCTGTTGTATCAGGCTCCAAAGCAAGGAAACACTGAGGTCTCCAACATGTGCATTTCTACAGGTAATTAGACCTTACTAAAGTGCTTCTCTGTAGAACAAAGGAGCTCAGGAGAGTCTGGGTGTTTGGGATTAGAAGTGTTTCAGGCATGGATATAGCTGAAAGGAAAGCTTTAGCTGAAGGAAAGGCTGCTTCTACACAACCCAAAATAAGATGTAATAAAATATTACAGGATTGCTTTGCATGCAGTGAATAACGGGTAATTTCACAACTTCCAATACCCATACTTAGACAAGCTTTTATAAACCAAATTCAATGAGTTCTGCTCAAGGGACTCTTGCAACACTGTGGAGCATGCAATATCCACAGGTATTGCAACATCTAATTGCAAAATAAAGGCTGTTTGCCTCCAAATCTCCTCATGCTCTCTTCCAGCCAACAGTGACAATGTTACATGGAGATGATTTTCTTTTGGGTTAGTGAGGTGAATCAGCTCAGTAGCCATCTGACAGGCACC
Source organism: Zosterops lateralis (assembly GCF_965231275.1). NCBI lineage: Eukaryota > Metazoa > Chordata > Aves > Passeriformes > Zosteropidae > Zosterops > Zosterops lateralis. The sequence continues at coordinate 16,401,038 of NC_139770.1, read as the reverse complement.
CAACACACCCAAGTCAAGGAAAGCAGCAGAATTGCAAGGCCAGGAGCTAAGGGGAGCAGGACCTCCCCTGTAATCCCGAACTATTAGCCCAGCTGCTTCTGGCACTGCAGTGCTGCTCATGAGCTGTTCAGCTGTCCCCTTGGTTAGAGACAAGAGTTCTGCAAGTCACTTCTGTGCCCAAGTGCTCCAAGGCGGACAGGAAACCAATGCTGCACCCACCACATGTTGTGGCCACGCCTGTAACAAATCAGGGAGAAGCAAAGTTGTCCAAAACATTTATTGGCACAGAAAAAATTACCCCAATCATCTGTGAGTGACAAGCTAATAAGGAGTTTTTAAATACTCAGATTCAGAAATCAAGCACAGCAGTTCACTACCACTGACCACAGAACAGTGGGTATCTTGAAACAACTCAGACAATGCAAGGTTTGCTGGTACCTCTTTCCTTTCCTTTTTGTTTTTAGGTGATCCCTATACTCTGATCATGATGCACTGCACCACTCCCTCCTATAATTTCTCCTCTATATATTCTAGCCATCTTCTGATTTTCCCTCTAACTTCCTCGCCAGAATTACTGGGAGGAGAGCATCACTGGGAAAAAACACAGCACTGAACCATTTTATGTGATAAGATGAACACAGCCCCTGGTGATCAAAGGAGAAAACCAGCATCTTCCAGAAGAGTTCAGAGTGGCACCAGCTGAAGGTGAGAGGAGCCCAGAGTGCATGGCTCAGTGACACAGCCAGGCTGACCTGCTGGCTGCCAGGTGCAGATGGAGGACTTCTGTTCCTACACGATGTTATTCCTCTCTCCCCTGTGCCTCCAGCTCCAGGTGCTACTAGTACAAACCCACCCCTTCAGCCCGACTAATTATCCTGTTCAGCTCGTGGGCATGGCAGAACACTTACTTTCAATTGTGAAGTCTTACAAATTAAGTAGATTGAACAAGCCATGCTGGACCACCAGAGCTGATGTGGGGAAAGCAGTGGGGAATAGGAAGGTGGAAGGAGCAGGATTGGTCCCTCTCACCTGAAAATTTGAGAAACATCATTAAACTCTGTGACTTCTTCTTATGGAGACTATACCAGGTCTCTGTTTGTATCTCTGCATGATTCTGTCACTGGGCACTCAGACACTCTCAAGAAAGAGTGAGAGGAAGAGGTTACCTGATCAATCAAGTATTTCCTTCAGCTGCAGCTCTTTTTCCTACAGGAAGCCCTGGCTTGTATAAACCACTCAAGAAGCAAACATCAAAGGACTCCTCTATCACTTAGTCAGGATAATAGACTGTACTTGAACTCTACTCAGTGAAGTGAAACTTCTTAAACTGAGAGCTGGAGTTTAATTTGTTATTCCTGGCAAACTGCCCAAGAGGAAATGGATCCAGGGCAGAAGTTTGTTTGTTAGATAGCAGTGAGAGATTGACACTTTTATAATAAGCCACAAAAGCAGGGAGAATAGAAAGAGCTGCTGAAACTACTGATTATTCTAAGATCTGCTCTTAGTGCTGCATCACTTACAAGATCTCCTTTTAGTAATTGCCAAATAATAGAAATAAAGAGACCATGAAACATCACTAAGAAGGATTTTGAGCAGACATTCTGCACATGAGGCTGATTCAAAAGAATAGGAGGAGAAAGCACAAAATCAGCTGCCACAGGTCCTTTACAGACTGGAATCCTTCCCTAAAGACACAGAGTACTGCCTGCCAGTCCTGCCCACACTTTCAGTGCATTGTATGTCCACAGCCTGCCCACCAGTGTCAAAAATGTGGTGCAAAGAGCTCTCAGTTGTTTGATAAGGTAGATTACAACCCAGCCAGGATCCCACTCCAGTGTGTTGTCCTGTAGTTCTGTTGTCTCTGTGCCTTGAGATACAGAAGCTCATGGAGCCTCTGCCCTACTGTGGCACAGCCTCAGTCACACCAAGCTCCAGAAAGCCAACAGAAAACATGACCTGTGGTGAGCAGACAGCAAAATGGTTTCACTGCACTGAAATTCTCTGCTGGGTTTTTCAAAACAACCAACTCCACCTGACAGACACACCTTAAGCAAAAACATCACATGAACTTTACCTGGTGATCTCTCAGGTGAGCTCAATTAACATGTCTTCTAAATAAGAAATCTGAAGTTGCTTTTTTACTTCAGGGTATATGAGGGTTACCCCTTTATTATAATTAATAGTAAAAGTATTTCATAGTAATATGTGCCATTTTGTAATCTCCTTTACTGTCAGTAATTTATAAGCTGCATTAAGACAGACAATTCAAACTAATAAAAGCTCCTAACAAGAGCAAAGTGGTGCATTTACCATAAATACCAAGAGACTTCATCCCTTCAGGCAATATTTTTAATATTTCTTTCCACTTCACTATGCCTGGAGCATAGTTTAAGGAGCTGATTAGGTATATAGATTTAAGAACAACTATAAATATTAAGAAATGCTTCTGGGCACATTTGGTAGTAACTCTTCTGAAGTTACTTGCACAGATTTTGCCATGTGGAAGAATTCTAAATATTGTTATACCCCTTTCCTTGATATTGTGTTCCTTTGGTAAAGCATTTTATTTGGAAAGGCTTTGTCTAAAGGTTAAACAGTCCTTATGCAATCTCTGAATGAAACAGAAAAGCATGTTTAGATGTCTGGCCCCAACTGCCAGTGTCCCATACCTGCCAAAACTTCCAGCCTGTGTGGACACTGGCAGCTCCCAGAGTACATCTGCGACCAAGTCCTGTCCTTCTGTGTGGACAAGGCAGATGTGGATCCACCCTCAGACTCTGCAGATGCAACAGAGAGTTTTCAGCTGTTTGGACCATGGATGCTAATACAGACATTCCTCATGGTTCTAAGAATAAGTAGCAACACACATGGAAGCATCCTGTGGATCAATGTGAGGCCATGAGCTGCCAGGCTGACCCATACTTGCTCTGACACACACCACCAGCACAGATAGAACATGAACATTGTCCAAATACATTTCCTGTGGTTTCTGCCTGGGTCTTGGTGCGATTGTGTCTTGGGATGGAAAAGATTAATCAATAAGCATTCATGCATAATTAAGCAAATGGGCTATTGGAAAAATGTAATGGCAAATAACTAATAATGATTTTCATACCATAAGAAGACAAAAAGAGAAACAGGAAAGCATGAAATCATATTCTGGCTTTCTGCACAAGAACCACAGAATAAATCATATGCTGTTGATACGTTGCTCTCAGATTCTCACCCAATAGTTATTATAGCTATTATGACCAAATCCACAGCAACTCTGTATGTAAAAACAGAGGAATTAGGCTGAGCCAAGATAGCTGTATACAGGTAACATCTTTACCTTTAAATTAACAGTTTTAGCTAATTGGGCTGTCACTATTCCATCTGCAAACCACTAAGCATTTGCCTCCTAAGCTCAGGGGAAAAGCCTCCAGAGACTGTGAGTCAGTGAATGAAAACTGTTTTGGGTCCCATGGCAAAGAAAGTACTTTGCTCTCAAAAATAGATACATTTCTTGTGGGAAAAAACAGCCCAACTCCTTCCTCTCCCATAGATAACAATGTAAAATGTCAGACACCTCCCAGGCTCCGTTCCCAGGAGATCAATAGCATTGCAGTCATTACTTTGGTGGGTTTTTTCCTTAAAGGTTAATTCATATCTAACCAAAAATTGTGACCCAACAGTTCACTGCTTATGGGAGCATGAGGTGTGGAATGTCAGGCTGCCAGTAGTGTTGAACTGCTACAGCTGCAAAAAGCTACAGCAGGATTTGAGCTTTGAGGAGACACAAAACTGGGCTGGGAGACAGGTAAAGATTGGATGCAGAGGAGCAGGGAGGGCCTGTGTTCAGTGCCAGCAGTGAGAGGCTCCAAAGCAAGGGGAGGAGGTTGCATGCTGGGAAAACCCACCTGCTTGCTCATGTTTGGAGCAGAAAGCCCATGGGATGCATTCTCTGTGTTGCCACTATGTCCTGCAGGTTTGGGGCTGCACAGTGACAGGCTAAAGATCACATTCAGGGGTAAAAATTGTTCCATGTGCACCTTTTTAATGCAAAGGCTTTCACCCAGAGGGTTTGGTGACTGCAGCACCAGGCACACTAACAGCTCTGCTAGAGCCACCAGGCCAGAGCCCTGTGCTGCTGGCTGTCACCTGCTGCAGGCACAGCTGGAAAACTGCACAGAGGGTCTGAGAGCATGGCCCAGCAGTGCTGCCACCCCTCTGTGCCACAGCATTGCACCAGGCTGCAGCTCCTCAGGAGTCTCTGCTCACCCTCAGCCCTTCTGGGCCCCTGCACTGCACCTCACACCTGTATTAACTTTGTGCTCAGATTGCAGGCAGCCACCCCTGGGGCAGGGGCAGAAGCAAGGACACATGTGAGAATGCTCTCCAGAGGTGATCCTGGTCCATTATTCTCAGTTCACTGGATAAATGCAACACCAAATAGCCAGGGAAAAAAAGAAAAAAAAAATCCCAGACAGGCAGTTAAACTGAACCCCAGGCTGTGCAGTACCACAGCAGGCTTCACAAAGCTCTTGCAGTCCCAGGGGAGTAAGAAAAGGGGGAGGAAACATCACAAGAGATGACTTTGCTTACTCACATCATTGGTGCAGACACACTTGTTTACATTTGATTGGCCTCATCTAAACTTTGCTGGAGGTTGACCATAATATTTACAAGCTGAAAGAACAATTATGTAGCTGAGAGCAGCTAAATGGAACAAAACAAAACCAGAGACACAGAAATCATGTCATTTGCTAAAGTCAAAAAAAAACAAACTAAGCCATCAGACCACACATCTGCCTCACGCTATATAAATTTACACCATGGTACTATTTGTGCAGCTTTACTGCAATATGGATGTTCTTTGAGTTTATAAACACTTACAGTGCTTATGTACTCCATGTACTTATTTGTACCATAAAAATTTATATGGAAGGATATTTCCTATGCCTCGTCTGTTTGTTTACAGAGTCCACCTTTAAAAGACCAATATTCTTCCCTCTGGGGCCTGTTTACAGTCTGCACCTGTGATAGTTTCTTCAGTTTCAGCCTCATGGGCTGTATTTCTTACATAACTGTTTTCTCTCTTTCAGACACCATTAATCATCCCTCTGTCAAGATCTTCTTCCCACACCAGGCTTTACTGTACATTCCTTGCGTTTTCATACCATGATGTCAGTCCAGAATGGAACAAAGATAAGAATTGCTCAAGATTTTCCTTCAAATGATCACATTTCCACAAAGCTATATATAAAATAAAACCCTCATACTCACCATGGAATTTGGAGAGGACCAGGCTTGGGGATTTGTGATTTTCTCATATTCCATATCCTTATTTCTTGAAAACTAAATGCAAAATTATTTTGGAAAAATGACTGCAGAAGTATGGGGACCAAAGCAAGCACAAGACAGCTTTGTGATCAATGGTAGAGCAACTAGGCAAGTATGTAAATTGTACTGCAAATGTTTTGAAAATAGTTTGTCAACTATGCTTGAAAAATTAAAAAACTTTTTTTTTTCACATTTTTCAATGTTTGGGAAAGTGAGATTGTTGCATGCATTTAACACCTTTTCACCACTGCAAATGATTTAGAATAGCAAGAAGAAAAGAGTGCTGAGATGCTACTTCCATTCATTTGCATTTGCATGTTTCAGAGATAGGATGGACTCCAAATTTTTAATTATCATTCTCCTTTTGTGAAAGAAAGCAAACTCTATTAATCTGTCAAATCCCTATTCCTGGGCAAACATTCATCCCACTGTGGTTTTATTGGACTCAAGAGTAGATATCTCCAAATAAGTAAAGATCTCTGCCTTATTTTTTGTAATGCTAACACTGTCAAGATTCCATGTAACATCACAGCAAAGCATCAGTGGAGCAGTGGTGTAACATATCTGGCTGTCAAGCACCAGGCTATAAAAATACCCAGGCAGCTCTGCTCTTCTCTTGGAGTGAAGAGAGCTGTTCAGGCAGAACAATATTTGTTTTATTGACAGATTTTACTGTTATCTGTTACCCACCAGTGGGCTCCATTTGCAGTTTTCATCATAGAGTAATTGCTTATTATAGACATTAGCAGGTTGTTTATTTGAAAACTATTATGCTAAAAAGGAAGAATCATATTAGCAAGGTGTGCTCTTTACAACTTTATTTGTTTATCCTCAGGGACTAAACTTTGGAAACCTCAAACCTTTTGTTACATACTGAAAGATTTGGAAGTAAAATGTCTGAAGTTTTTTCATGTCTGAGAAATTTGCCCAATAATAATCAGTAGTTTTATTGCTATCATAAATAACAGGAGTGCCTCTGACAGAATGATGCTCACAGGATTGAAGGCTATTCTGTACACAACCATTTACTTGCTAAGCAGTCTGGAAAAATTATATTGCTGCTGTATTTGCATATTTTCTTATTATAAATGTTACCATAGCTATAATATACCAACTTTAGTATATTATTAAGCCCAAAGGGAAGGGAGAAACTGATTGTAGCATAACTTCCAAGGCTCTGGGAAAGCACCTGTTTCCCTTATCCTTTGAGCTTTAGGGGCTTTTTAACCTCAGACTCACCAATAAACTCCCTTAATGATAACCTAGATAGGATCAGTTATATTTACACATCCCAAGATTTCTAACATACTAACAAGTACTTACAGCACAATTTCACTCCTGCAAGAAAATGCTTTCACTGTTGGCACAGCTGAGTTTTCTGCTATGCTACTGCTGATCATTATTTTGCTGTGCTGGAGGTATTTGTACTATCCATAGTATCACTTTCAAGCAAAAATTAAGAAAGCAGTCTTGCAATGCGTAGTGCCCACGTGCAGAGTAGAGTTGCAGATTCCAACCTGACTGCATACCAAAGCAACAAGACATTATTATTTATATTGCAGTAGCACATAGACCCAAATTTGGGATCATAGCCCAGTGTGATTGGGTGCAATGTAAACATGTAGGTAAAGAACATCCCAAACCAAGAAGATCATTTGTAAACTGATAGAAAAAAAAAAAAAAAACTAACAACAACAACAACAAAGAGGGGAAAGAAAGAAATAAAGCAAGCAAAGAAAGAAGAGCAAGCAAACCACAAAGCAGAAGAAAAAAAGGAAAGAACAACTTGCATGGGGACTTACCAAACATAAAAACATAACTCAGCTCACCTCTCGCCTGTGGCTCAGTTTGGCAGCCATCAAGTGGAGGATGTGGCTTTGGATTAAGTAATCAGACAAGTGTGTGTAAAAATGGAAACAGAATAGGCTGGATTTTGTTATGTAAATATATAGATACTAAGCACTCTAAATATCCTAGTGTATTTCCCTGCTCCCTGTTTCTGTGTACATACAGATCTGCATGCATGCTCCTATATGACTCAAAAATAAAGTTCATTTAATCTTACTGCAGTGTAAGTAAAACGCTGCAAGAGGAGGTAACAATGCAGGAATCAGACATGTTGTATCAAAATTGCGTGTGTCTGTGGGCTGGAGTCCAAAGCCAGCAATCCTGGTACATTTTGGAAACTTTTACTCTTGAAATTGAGTGAGCACACCCAGATACTACCTGAACTTTCACTTCACTGACTCAACATGAAGAAAGATGGGCAGAAGGAGATGAATTCTTATACCAAAATGAAAACTTCTTGCTATAGTCTCTATAACTGTGTAGAGGCAAACTGCAACGGCAAAGAAAAGAGAAATATATAAAAGGCACAATGTTTTGTTCTGAAGCCACTCTTCAGGAAGGAGACCTATCACATTACATGATATTTTACAAATCAGTGCTTCCTTCAAAACATGCGAGATCTTGCTTCAGTGCTGCCTTTGTGTCAGAAAAGTCTCTCTGAGTAAGGGCTGCTCCACTTCCTAGCATGTGCAGAGTTCCTAGGGCTGAAAGCTCAGCTCAGTATCTGTGACTGGGTGCCCTTCCAGCCAAGACCCTGCTGTGCCTGGTACTCAGCCCCCTTCAGCTGTGCCAGAGGATCCCAACTGTGCCAAAGGACTTCCCTGCATCTGGAGTGGCAGGATAAAAGCCAGTTTTAGACAGCTGAGAGCACACAAGTGCATGTGATGTAGTCCCAGACTTTAAGAAATCATTTCAGCAACTCCTTAAAACAGGCCTGTGCCCAGTAAGGTTCACCCTTCAAGTCTTTAGTGTAAATTGCTGTGCATACTCTTCTCGTATGTGCTTCAGCAGAATGCCAGGCTCACAACACCTGATCCAGCAGAACTAGGAGTGGGACAGTCCCTTCTGCTTATCTTTGCCTGCCTGCCCCAGTTTTTGCAGGCTACTCATTTCACCCTGCCAACACACAAGGGTGGCAGCCTTGGGGTGACAGCTTTCCAACCTCTTCCTCAGCTACTTATATCAGCTGGCAGAAATTCTTCAGAGATGGCAAGAGAGCTAGATATTTACAAGTGGTGATTATTTTTCTGGAATAGCAGATGCAGCCAGCTACATGTTCTCTTCATCAAAAAGTCTTGTGATCTGAATAGCCTTAAGCCACTCTCCTGTGTCTCTTGTCCCTCTTCATCAGCTTAAAAAAAAAAAAAAAAAAAAAACATTCTGCCACTTCATGGTGTGCTCTTACAAGCACAGTCTTGTTTGTTAGCACATAGAGTAAGGGATGGCTTTGAGAAGAGCTCTCTGTTCCAGCAGGTTTATATTTGAAGGTGACAGTAATGAATGGGATCAGCCTGTTTCTCACTTGCAGGGGCTGAGCCTGAGGCTGGGACAGGCAGTGCAGATTTGTGTCCAGTTGTGCTCCAACACCATGGCTTTAAGGCCCTTCTCTAGGACTCACCCTCGCTCCAGGCTGGTAAGGGAACTTGCATGTGAGGTTTGTCTTGGTTTCCAGACTAAAATCTACTGACGAGTTTTGGCCACAGTCTGGCTTAGGAAGAGAGACCTGTGCTGGCTTCACACACAAGTGACTACAAGTGAAGAAATTCCAGTAGCCAGGAAGGGATGAGCTGAGGACTCCTAATGCACCCAGAAACACCTGAGGGAAGCAAAGCCAGGCTCAGACAGCTCCAGAGCCCCGCTCTAGAACTCCTGTCACCTCCCCATGCAGCTGCCCTAGTGCTTCTGCACAGGGTGTGACAGAGAGGGGACACTCTCCAGCTCACAGGGCAGGTTGACAGCACCTCCTCACTCCTCTGCCTCACCCCTGTGCAGCTGTTGGATGGGAAGGCAGTGTCCCCCAGAGACACTGCCAGTGTCACCAGGAAGTTCCAGCTGTAGAGGGAACGGGAGCACCACGTTTCTGAACAACTGCAATGAGCCATGATTGCTCAAAATTGCCATTTTAATTTTTGCCCAGCAAAGTAAAGATTGCACAGAATACATTGCTGAAAATAACTCTTTTTTCCTCCACTCTTTCCAATACATTTTTTTCTTCCAGTTTTGCTTGGTTTTATTTTTAGGCTGGTTTTATTGTCCAGCAAGAACACTAGGGAAGCAGAGAAGGTGGGGATTTTTCTCACTGTCCAACAAGACTGAACAGCCCCAGACTTCTCAACTCTAGTTTTGCATTACTGCCCTGCCTTCCTCTTGGAGATCAATTCAGCTGCACTCTTTGGGTTATGTGCTGGATACAGACTTAGTTCTCCTCCATTCTGCTGTTCCTACAACTCCATTAAATTTCCACTGGGTATTTGAAAACAACATTATATATGTATATACACACATAGACACAGACACATAAAACAGAGCTCTTAAAAAGAGTTTATGTCCTGGGAGGAAGCCAACATTGATTTCTTTAAATTCAGAGTAACTCCTGACTTCTGAAGGAGTTCATGTGTCTGAGAAGCAGCAGTGGAAATTTGTCTTTCAGTGTTTCTGCTTATCATTCATCAGGGTTCTGGAGTACATTCACATCTTTGCAAGGGCCTGAAGAAGCTTCACTAAAAAACTTTGTTCCCATTAGCAAATCTGTGAAATTGGCTGAGGGACTGACTTGTGGGACTACAGATAGATGTACCATGTTCTTTGGTCCTTGCTCCTCTGCTCCCCAGCTGCAGCACTCAGCTCCCATACAGCACCACTGCTGCTAAAGCCTCAGCATTTGATCTATTTGTTCATTTGTCACAATGCAGAATGAGTCTGTGAAGTACTAATATTTTTACACAAGCACAGGAGCTCCCAGGACTAAGGAGGAATCTGGCACAGATGAGACAAGACAGTTTGGGTGATGGCCTGAGTGGTGAGAAGCTCAGGTTATGGAACACACTGCAAACCTGCAAACATGCTGCTGATGTCCAAGGAGAAAAGGCTGCTACCATAAATCACCCTGTCTGTGAAAATACTCTGAAATTACAGCATCAGCCTCTATATTTGGGAGATAAACTATCCAGTTTCTTTAGCCTCCCTCAAACTTCATCACAGCACAAAGAAAAAGGGAAGATAACAAAAAGAAATCTATCTGAGAAGCCATTTATTTTTACCAGCCTGGACCTCTGGGGCACAGTTCATGCAATTTCTCCTCTGCACCATTCCCCTTCTTGGAGGCATCACACTTAGGCAGTAAAATATCTAATTTTAGTAATTGTCAAAAAATTGGCAACTCCTGTATTTCTGAGAGAGTCGAATACGGTGTTAGGCTAAGTCACAATCTGGCACCCAGGTCAAGTTGGGGTTTTTTTCAAGGTCAATATTGCTTAAAGGCAGCCCCCAGAGATGGAACACAGATACTTGACTTGGACAAACTAGCTCTGGAAGAAATACATCCAAAATGAATGAGGTAGCTGATAAACTCCCAGGACAGAAGTGTCCTTTGCTCTTTGCATTAAGAACAAAAAGGCAGGAACACAACAAGGACATTTATATGCAGTGGGTGATGGGATACAAAAGCAATTAGAAAGTTTGGCTTTACCTTCACTTGCTTCTAGTACTGCCTGTAACTGTCAGAGTTTCAGAGGAGGGGGATCCTTGTGCTGTTTTCCAAACATCTGGGGCTCATGACTAAGAACTCTGCATGTTGTGTTCTGCAGCAGGGTGGTTTTCCATGTTCCACACTGAAATCTTCCCAGGGTAACCTCTGGCCACCATTTCTGCTTCCACCTGCCAGGAAAGTATCGGCCCTGCAGAAACTTCTGCAAACAAACCCTCTCAAACAGCAACAGCCGCCAGTGAGCGGATTATAAATGGTAAAGGAGCACTGAGCAGTTCCCTTCTAACCAGAAAAAGGCTGCTGTCAAGTGATTTAATTTTCCTGTTAAATTGTATAGTAAAAAAGAAATTGCATGTAAAGATCCTGTGAGTGGGAACAAAAAAGCCTCTCGTTGAAAGCTTTCATTTGCCCTTTATTACACTGTTTTGCTTCATATTCTATAAATAGCTCATGTGCACTGTTTTTCCTTTTGGCCTCATAACTATGAACTGGTTCCTCACTGGCTTTGCAGAGTCTGAAGAAAATCTCTGGAGAATGCTGTAAGCATATTTGATAGAAGCTCATAAGTGGATTAATTTCAAAACAGGACTCAGTTGGCACATTTAAAATATATATAATAATCAGAGCTGTTTGCAATAGATTCATCTCCTTCTGTAACAGAAATCAGGAATCAGAGTAGCTTGGTTTCTGCAATCTGATTTTAGTTACAGTTAGGCTGCAACTTATTTTTAGTAACAAACTGTTTCCCCGAGACAGATTCGACTGCTCATTAGCATGGGGAGCATGGGGAATCTTCTCTACAAAAAAATATATTGTGAAATTTCCTTTTAGCTTTGACTAGACCCACCCATTTAAACATAAACTCCATTCTGAAAAGACAGACAAGATTTGATTATCCATTTTGTCATTGACAAACAATAAAGATACTGAAAATTAATTGTCTCTCTTCCCTAATTTTTTACTGAATATCACCACACAGTTTCCCTTTAAAAAGGCAAAGAAATCTGTTAATCTGCATTATGAGCTTAATGAAAAGAAGCATAATTGAAAAATTGTTGTAATGAAAGAGAGTAAAATACCAGTTGTGTTTGATTTGTGATTTTATACCACTCAACTACTTCATCAAAACATTGGCTGGGGGAATCCTCCACAGTGACTCCTCTAGATGGGTTAATTGGCAGGTTGGGATCCAAATCATTGCCTTCACCAACTGATCTTTCCAAAGAGAGTTTAATCTGCTTTGCTCCCATTTTGCCACTTCTGTCAGCCCATGCTGCTGCAGTAGCAGCCTGGTTTTACTTATTAATCAGTGTTTTCCAAGCCATTTTTTCTGCCACATCCACCCAGGTATCCTCCAGACACGTGGACTCCTGATTTCCAGTATCAGAAGTGCCATCTTTGGTCAGGCCAAGGGCCCCTCCAGGCTCCCTGCAGCAGAAGGAGAGCTTTTAACCAGCCGAGGCCGTGGTGTTTCATGGCTGTGAATGCCTGTTCTCCAGATGTGCTCAGCTGGGCTTATTCAGGGTTACCCACAGCAAGCAGATTTACTTTGGCTCACCCCCGTGGATGATGAAAATGCCTCCCCTGCAGCACACCACACATCAGGAGATGGTGATCCTGACACTAAGCAACCTCTCAGTGTCATGGTCCTGCAAAGCACAGCTCCCTGCTGCACCCCACATCCTGTGGTGAAAGTAAACTTGCTTCTGCAAAATATTTGCTTTACTAAAGATGAACTCTACCAGGTGCTACCATTAGCTCAGAGGAGCTAATTCCAAAACTGGCAATGTCAGAGTTCAGATGTGCCATATGGCAGATTTGGAGCACTGTGGGTTTGGGGTTTTTTAATTCTTTAGCTCCTTTACCCCTATTAATGAAGTGTCATGGCTCATTTAAATTATTTTCAAGACAGACAAGCTATTGGAGTGGATTGCAGTCAATGCCTCCTTAAAGCTTCAACCACTACGATGTCCTGACAGTTCAAATGTTACACAGAACTTGTAAAATTAAAAAGACCACTTATTTTAACTTCTTTGAATTACCAAAGGATGTAGTACATTTCCATACAATTTTCCAGAAAAATAAATCTTTTCCCTGAGAACACTGTTTATATTTGTTATTTCAACCAGTATTTTCATATCTAATTACAAGAAATAAACCTCACTTTACTTTAAAAGTATGAATACAATCTTAGCAGTTAATTGTCATGGCATTGCAAAAATTCCACTGAAATGGGTATGAAAATTGCTCAGAGCAATTGGGAGAGCCTTTTCACAATCCAGAGAGTGCAACAACTCCTCCAATTCATGCATGTTTACACACAGAGCTTTCACATATATGGCTATGCTTGATTTTGGAAATTATGTCAACTGGAGGAGCATCATTTCCTGATGAAAGGACTCAGACTTCATAGATTTTTAACTGAAATCACAGCAGCTGATTCAAAAATTCTTTACCTCCTTCTTGTAAAACTAACCTTGACCGTTTGACCCTGAGAGGTTTAACAGCTAATTGCCTCTTCGGGGGAGGGGTCTGAAAAAGGTGGGTTTCAAAGAAAATCAGAGATCATTTAATCTTTGACATTAGTGTACATGTAGGCATGGCCAACCTCTGTTCGGGGTTTCCCGTGTTTCAGTTACCCCATGCCAGGAGCGCTGGTTTTTGAGCAGGAATGTGGGTGCTCAGCTCGCCGGTGATGGTATCTGTGCAGCACCACAAACGGCCCCGCATTCTTGGCATATTTGGTGGCCTGCATCAGCCCCGCTTGGAACAAAAGCTCTTGTTTTGGACAGACTGTTGCCGGATCCAAACTGTCTGCTCCCTTCTGAACTTCTAAACAGAAATGACAGATCCGTTTGTAGTTTTTTAACAGATCTAGCCTCAGAAAACCTAGCTGACACTGCCTAAACAGGAACTGCCTTTTGCATCCAGGTTTGTTTTTAATTTACAGCACATTCTCCAGCTGCATACCCAAAAGACAAAGACAACTTAGACATAAACTCTAGCTATGTGAGGATTTTACTTGAAACAAAATTCGAATATGTGCAATGAACACAGGTGTGAGCATTATCCGAAGGACCATTGCAAACGCTAATTAGGAAGCTGCATTCAGAGCTGCACAGAGCAGTTTCACTGGCCGGTCTGGATATTCAGCCTATCTGTGAGGAGCCCTGGCATCTCCTGCAAAGAAACAGCACCTCTGTCTCCCCATCCACAAGCTGCAGCGGGGTAAAGGTTAGGTCCCCCAATTCCCTGTCACCGGCAAAAGGGAACAGAAAGGTGAAAAGCTCAGATGCACGGCTGGCTACATTCTCTACTGGCTAGGCAGACAGTTTTGGTAGGAATAGAGAGCAGCAATTCTGTTTTGAGCAGTAAATGAATAAATTTAATCCTCAACTATCAAGGTAAAGCATTCTTTCTCAGGAGAAAAAAGATCTTTGAAGAAATCAGATAGGGACGTTGAAAGGTCCGAGCAACCATCTCCACGTCCTTTCTGAGAGGCTCACCTGCCCTTTAACGTCATCACAGATTTCATATTCACCCAAGCAATCTTTTCCAGTACTTGCTATCCCTGATTTGCATTGTTGTTGTTTTGGGTTTTTTTCCTTTTATTTTAATGCCTTCTTTGGATATTTTCTGTTGCAATTTAGTTCATTAATTCCTGTTCCATCTTCTGCAGGGTTTGGATTCTCTCTAAGCATCATGCTGCTCGTTTTTGCAGCAGCCTTTTCAGTATTTGAAGACTTTTGCAATTTTTCTTCTGGTCTTTTATTCCCTACACAATCCAAATTGTTTCAGGCTACCTTCTAGGTTTGTTTCCTATTTGTTTGATCATTCCCACTTTGGAATCTCTCCAATCAGCCCACATCATTCTCAAATCTACCAATCATCTTGGGATGTCCTCTTGGGACATTATTACCACATATGAAACCACGTTTTCCCAGACAGGTTTTAAAATGACATCTATTAAGCTGAGGCTTGTGTCTTCAGTGCACAGTTAACTTGAGTTATTTGCACTTAAGTTAATACCTCCCCAGTCAGCCTCACATCAGAGTCCCAGGAAGAGAGAAGCAAAAGGAATCGCAGGAAATCATCTCATCCCTATCCCATCTCTGAGGCAAAATCAAGTACAATATATCTACAGTCTTCTTGAAATACTCCAGCAGCAAAGTCATCATGACCTCCCTGGGCCATCTTCACATGAAACATTCTAAATCCCCATTTACCCCTTTCTAAATCCCCAAATACCCACATACCCACAATTGCCTCAGTCAGTTGTGAGCCCACCTTACCACATAAACCCAGCAGTTTGCCCTCAAGGATGTCATGTGGGATGGTGTCCTGGCTTGTCTTTGCAATAAGGTTCTACCAAATCTACTATGCACAAGTACAGAGTGGCATCATGATAATTATTTATCACATTTGTAAGGACGAGAAAGGTTTTTAAAGTATCATCTAATGCTTTATGCAATTATTCATTTTTAATACTAAAGAAGCATTAAGGTTCTCTAAATTCTCCATGGCTTCTTCCCTCTCAGCTGCCCTTGCTATTTCAAACACAGGTAATGCATTTGTCGTCTTGACATCATCAGGAGACTCCACATTTCTTACAGAGAATGGCAGATAAGTGAGCATTTGCAAATTTTTCATATTATAGGATATTGTATCAAGTTTTGCTGACTTGCATAATCTTTCTTATCTATCAAGTACACCTGACCTGTTCCTTTTTAGTCCTGTTTTTGTTAAAATTAATTGCTTTAAGCATCTGGTCATAATTCTGGTCTTTTCTGTGGTGGTCAAAAGGAGAAAGGCATCAAAGAGATCACTTATTATTTGTTTATTTCCACATTAAGCAATAAAGTTCTACTTTCCTCCATTTTGGTTACTAAAGTATTTTCTTGCTATTCTTCCTTCTTCAGCAGCTGCAGTTCGGTTTTAGCCTGAGCTTTCCAACTCTCCCCTATGTGTCCCTGAGATCTGTCACACCAGTCCCCTGAGGAGGAACACACCTTTGCCATCTTTTCCTGCCTGGCTCAGTGCAATAAGCCACGCTCCGGTCTCCCCCTGCCCTCTGTGTGGGACTGTGAGCCGAGAGCAGCTGCCAAGGGGCCCTGGATGGTCCCAGGGGTTGTGTTCCTGCAGGGAATAACCGCGTTAGCCCCTGGGACACCGCGCTGCCCCCAGCCCGGCCTGGTGACCGCAGAGACCTCGCTGCAGTGCAGGCAGCACCATCCCCACCTGAAGGGCTCCTGCTTCCCTCACAGAACCTGCACCCCACACGCCCTGCATGGCCAGGGCGAGCCCAGAGAGCGCCGTGAGAGACATAAGTGAATGCTTCCCTTCAGCTCTGCCAAAAGGAAACAAAAGCAACAGGCGACACAGCAGAAACACAGGCCTCGCTGCCCGGTCTCCTTTGAGCTCCACTGAGGACAAAATGAGTAACAAAGTTTGACTCTTTGAAGGTTTGGTTGCTCCTTCTCTGCTTTTACACAAGGTCCTTTGTCACACAGGGTGCACAGGAATGCTCTGAGCCCGCAGAAAATCTTCAATGCACCTCTTAATGAGACAAAAGGTTTCAGGGAAACCCAGATGAAACAGGACAAGGCACAGTAATACAGCCAGAAGGACCCCATTGATTTGCTTTACAAATGGAAAATACTGAGAAGCCAATGTAAATAGGAACAAGCTGCAAGAAGTGTTCTGTAACCTTAAATTAACTACCTAAGAGCATGGCAGGCATCTTGCTGATAGCTCTGCATTTCACATAGCTCCTACAGTCATACAATCCTAGCAGCTTCAGTGGGAAGGAAAATGAAATCCCTCAGTCCTTCGGGAAAAGTCACAGTTTATCTCTAGAAAGCATGAAGCTGCAAATCTGAAAAGATGCCAAAGTTGACAGTTAACTGCCACATACTACTGAAGTCTTTTTTTCCGCCTTCTTCTTAAACTCTTTCTTCCATTCCCAGGCCAGACTGGAGTTTGGAAGTCAGTGAATGAATTCCACAAGTACTACAGTTTGTACTTTCCCCGGCAGCTCAAAAGCGGAGGTATCAGATTTCACAGCCCTGTGAGGAGGCTGGCACGGCTTCAAAGCGCTTCTGAAATACCTCTCACTTTATCCTGAGGAGACAATGGCCTCTCGGAGGGACCTGCAACTGGCCTTTCCTCCCAGCGCCCTCTGTGACACAGTCCCAGCTCCCGCAAAGGAACACCAACACAGCGGGAATTTCACAACCTTGTGCCAAGGCAGAACTTACCTGTAAAGTCTGAACCAAATCAGACAAGCATTTGCCATCTCAACGCTTTTAAAGATGTCTTGGACCTGTCATGATTCAAAAATGGGTTGGATTCAAGTCCCATGTTGGCTTCAATGTGCTAGTCCTGGTGAAAAGCAAGTGCTTTCAACAAGCTCTTTTAGTTACCAAAAATAGCTTTGTACTACATTATCAAAACGACACAATCTTTAATTTTTCTCTTGACTGCAGTTAAATTTTAAAGAGATAAATGGATCAATTCCAGAATTTATAAAGACAGGTCTCATAAAACCTGAATTATCCTGAATTATTTCAGAGACAGCCCTTTTTGAAAGACATAATTTTCTCCTTTCTCCTTCAATATTAAGAAAAGTCAACTTTCCTAGTTCCTTGCATAGATAGAATGTGCAGGATTTTGTATATTTTTGCCAATTCATTTACTATCAAAAGCTTTCACTCCATCTCAGGAATGGTTGCAAACATCACCTCAACAGAGAGAAGGGCATGCCAGAGAAATGGATTTTTACTAGTAATGGCAAAATGAAATGAGAAATAGGAATATAAGAAGAAATACAAATAGATACATAAAAGATAAATAGATATAAATATATCAAGATCAGCAAAACTAAGTAAATACTGCACTGAAAATATCCTTCTAAGTTCCAGGTCAATGGAAAATTTTAATTTATAACTGTATCATGTGCAACAGAGCTGCTGCAATTCCAAACATGACAACTGGATGATATATGGCATTTCTCGTGTTCTTATACACCCTAGTATTTCAGTTATTAAATGACAAGCTGAGAAACAGTAACACAGAGACAAGTGACAATAAAGCTGGTGAAAGGATTAGTCGAAATTTGTCAAAGTGTGATGGAAAATATGGGAAGAACAAAATATGAGCTGCATTGGTGCTTGGAAAAAAAACAAAACTCAAACCACTTGAGAATTTGAACCAAGGTCAAAATGAAACACTAGACACATTCACGAGGCAAGATGGCACATATTTGGATGATCCTCAATAGAAAAGCTTTCTAAGGGAAAGGGAAAGGCCAGCTGAAAGCACAGCAGTCAAGTGCTTCATCATCCCCTCTCCCTCTCCAGAACCTACTGGAACAAACCCTGTGCAGGCAAGAAACAATCTCAGCATTGCTGCTCAGCCATGGGTCTCCTCACTAAAGAGCAAGGGGAAGCAACTGCCAAGTTTCCAAGTTTTCCAGGAAAAAGAACTTACTCTGATTACTTAATCCCCTTTCATCCTGTTAATCTGGTGCTCTGCCCCTGCTCTAGTTGAGTCCAGTCCCTGGATGTTGAACAGTTCATGTGGCTTTGCTGCTGCACTGTCCTCACAGCACTGCCTCACCTGAGTGATCCATGCACAAAAACCAATGGAAAAGACTTTCCAGCTAAATCTGCAGCTGGCTCCATCAACTTGTGCTGGTTTTTCTTAGTGGGGCTGGCAAAGTTTGGGTGCTGAGGAATCTATCCTGCTCTGTTGTTCCCATCCACAACTGATGTAACTGCATTACTTCAGGTAGGTTATGAAAGTGTTGAAATTGCCTTGGCCCTTAAGCCACATCAGAGAAATGAGACATTCTTAGGTGATGCTACTAAAGTTGGGAATCTCTCACCGGTACTGAATGCAAAGCTGGTAAGCCCAACATCCAGCACATCTCCTTCCACTTCATTTCCAATAATCTTATCATGAAACCTTTATGTTTTTCTAACTTCCAATGCTGCAATGATGTTTCAAGCTAAAGCACCCAAGCACTGTAAAGTCAAGAATCAGCTGCATGTTCCTTGAGGGACAACAGTCACAAAATTCAAAGGCAAAATGAAAGAAATATCTTTGAGGATACAGTTTGCTTTCTCTAATGAGTCTTCAAAAACAGCAATGGGGGAAGCAAGGTTAAAAAAAAAAGAATTATTTTGAGATAGCATTTTAAAAACAACAAAAAAATAGAATTCAAAAACATAGCACATAATAAAGATCAGCCACAAGCCATAGTACTGGCTGCAGTTTCAACTTATTTAAACTAAAGTATGCTGTCTCTTTTCCAAAGTAGGCTCTATGAGCCCATATATTGTTGACGAAACTTTTTCCCATGAAACCATTCCCACTCCAGTTCAGAGATAGGCATTATGGTCAAGCCATGTTTCTAACAATAATGTTTGGTTTGGCAGGTTACAGTGTGGTTATCTTGGCAAACAGATGCTTTAGCCTATGCCATTTATTTGCTCCCAGTACATTCCAAATTATTTTGATGAAACTTCAAGTGTGATGTGAAAGGAAAGTCATAGCTAGTAAATCACCTGGAAAGACCCATAAAGGACAGGTCCTGATGGCCTCACTCTGCCAAAGAAACAACATTGGGTTGCTGATCTGTTACAAATTAGAAATGCTTACAGTAAAAGCAGGGGTTCTTTTTATTGCAAGAAATCAAGGAAATATATACAGCACAAAGAATAGTAATATGACCCTCCAGCAATGCTCACCCTAGAAGAGAAGGATCATAACTCTGAAGAGCAATCAGCACTTAAGTTCATAAAGTTACTGAGGCAGTTGTCACAGCATTCCCCCTCTCTTCTCTTTGTAATTTGTTATTTATGAATGCACATGTATGTGCACAGACACACACTTTTAAATATGTGGATTTTTAACTTAAAGGTGGAAGTTCACATTAAGCAGGAGGAGAAGATGGCTGTTTCTTTATCAGCACTATCTCACTTCAACAGAACAAAACAGAAAAAATACTGCAAATGGCTATAAGACAAAAAGAAGATATTTAAGTCCTGAAATGATGCATAATAGTTCATGCAAACATGCTTTCCTTGTGGTGTTCTTGATAGGCTTGCTGCTTTTTAATGGTGCTGTAACAATTGCAATGCTTTTCCTTTAAAGACAACTCTTTTTTTCAAACAATTTACAATATTTGCAAATTAAATAAATCACTTTTTATAGACCTGAATACCTTAAGAAGCTCATTTCAGAAGTAGGAGCAAATGGCTTGGTTCTCAGAAACGCAACATAACCTCAGAGCCCAATGCAAAAGACAGCATCTGTCAGTGCCTTGCACTTGTGAAAATCAGGCCAAGTCCAAAAACTGCAGATAAAGATACTTCCTATGTCTGTCCCATTAAAGGAAATTTCCAATGACTTTATAAAAATCTCACTTACTTTTAAAACAATAAATAGAAAAAATCCATAGTGCTTAGTTCCAATTTCTATTCACACAGTTCTTCCCCACAAATTCTCAGATTCACCTCTCCAGCTTTAAGCTGTCCTCAGTAAGAAGCACAGACACAAAATCCCAACTTTCCATCTTCCCCCAACCCAAACACTGACTGCTCAGGAGTTAAGAATAGCAGCAGCAAGCTGATAGAAAACTGGGGAAAGGAGTGCATTTGAAAATTAATGCTTGGATTCACAGCATTATCAGGATAGCCTGACTGACAGCTAATCTTAGATACATCAACAGGAAATTTCAGTATTTAATTTCTTTCACTGCACATGGAACAGGAAGTATTACACAATGACTACAGTTAAATGTAAATATATGGCCTCTTAATTTCACAAACATTCTTCAGATATCATCTAAACAGGTAGGCAGATTTATATGTATTTGTCTTTCCCAGAAGACATCCCTCAAATCAAACAGCAATAGAAGAGGATTATCTGACTTCCTGAGCAGTCTGCTACAGAAGCAAGAACCATACACAGACCTCTCTCACATGGACAGAGGAACAGGTGAGCTTTCACCTGCAGGAAAGCATCTCCAAGGTTACCTTGGCCAACAGAAACTGTTGAACTGTAGCCACCTCACAGGGGTGGGCTATTGCATCCTGGGTGAATATTCAACATTCTCTGAAACACAAACAGTTCAGCATTTCCTCCAATGGATGAACATCCAGCTTTAAACACATCCCATAGGACATGTGCATCTTAACAGAAATCAAATCATAATGCAAAGCCCACACAAAACCCATCACGTCATGTAATGCACTAATGAATAAATACCTATGAAATACAGATGTTAACTGTGTTGTGGGATAAAAATAGAACTGAGTTTTCAAGGGCAATTAGTGACTTCTGGTTAAGCTGCAGTCAGTGCTGTTGGGGCATTTACTGGTTTTACACATATACATTCATACACACAGATTTTCTCAGACAGTCACTCTGATGCATTTGCCATTTCCTCTTTCCTTATCTTCTACAGTTTCACCTAATTTCCTTTTACCTTCTTTTTCTCTTGAATCAGAACACACATATACAATAATGTATTTTAGGCCCTCCACAAAAGAAGAAACAAACAAATAATTTGCACTACTCTCTGCACAGACAAACACACTGTTATAGACACTCTTTTCTTTCCACCACATCAGTTTCCTTCAACAAACTGCACTCCAGCAAAGGACTGCAAAAACACATCTTGAAAACAAATTAATTAGCTTCCTACAAATTAATTTTTTCCTTTCTGTATTCCTAAAGCTTTTATCTACAATTTCCTCTTTTACTGCTAACAATAAAATTGATTAAAGACAAATTACATTTCTGTAGGCATTGATTCGCTAAAGCTTTTGATAGAGCCCGTTCCGGATGCATCTGATCCGATAGATCCTGCTTGGGAAGCTGCCACGGACTCCAGACAGCGTTTGAAGTGCAGTTATGCAATGGATGCCACAATGCCCGAGCAGGCAAATTATCGGGCCTTTACAAGGGAGCCTTTGCTAGATGAGCCACTCACACCGCTCCCAGCCGGGCTCCGGGAGCAGAAGCTGCAGCTCTCTGGGCACGGAGCGGCTCCGGGTGTGCTCAGAAGCTGCTGCACAGCGACCACAAAAGTGGTCATTGGGAGTAGTTCAAAACGCTTCACAAGAATGCTTTGATGCTATCCAGAGCAGGGCTACTGGCCGGTAGCTAAACTATAATTATGCTGGCTGGATCAGAAAGTCAGGGTTGAGTTGCAAGAATTCCCTCCTCGGCTCACCCGTTCCAGACCTTGATCAAGGCCAATGTACTTTTGGGAAAGTTCAGTTCCAGTGAAAATGTAAGCCTACAGCTGAAAACCTCCTGGGTTCAGGTTTTGTTTTAAATCTAGGTCAAGTCAATCTCGTAGTAGTGGCAGACTTTCCATGCAGGTGAGGATACTCTGTACCCAAGAAGGTACAAAGAAAGAAATGTTTACAAAAATCTAACGGTGAGTGTTAGATAAAAAAATCAAATTAGCATCAGTTCATTATAAGCTTTGTCTCTGGCCTGACTACCATCTGTGATGGGGATTTTGTTATGCAGTGAAGCAAGACCAAGATAGAGCTTTAAACAATTGCCTCGAGCACACAAGTCCTGTGTTTATTCCTAGGAACATATTCACAAATTATAAACTGAAGGAGGACCACTTGGACTGCAGAAAATTACTTCATCATGACATGTCTTGACTGGTCTGTGAGCAGCCTAATTCCCCCTTGTTTTGTTCAGGTCTGTAACCACCGTGCACCTGAACAGTGGCCCTGAGCTGGGTGTGTCAGGGTGAGTGATCATCAGCACCGGCATTTCCCACCAAGCTGGGCTGGCCGTGGCATCGCCCCTGCAAACACTCCTGCTCCAGGGGCAGGACAGCACTGAGCCCGGCTGAGCCCTCCCCTGAGGTCACTTCTGCTCAGCACAGACCAGGTAAGGCCAGAAACGTGAGCAAAGTTAAATTCAGCATCCAAGCTCCACTTGGCTCATGCTATTTCCCTGGGCTCAGATGGCAGTTGTGGACTTTGTTAGGCTTTTCCCAGTCCTTGCTGTCTGTTTTTATTCCACTGCATCCCTCCATAAACACGGTCCAAGTTTGACCCTAGCACCCAGCTTTCACCTCCTTCTATTTCTGTAGGTGGGAGGAAGGGTGACATCTATTCTCAGCTCTCTAAACTGGATCTAAAACAGGGCATCAACTAAACAATAATTACAACCTCCAATGTGTTAATTTGCTGTGTGCCTCAGGACATTGGTTTATGGAAACCTGTGCACAACATACTCTCACACTTACCCCATTTTCAGACAAAAAAACCTGGCAGGGAATCACAAATTTTTTCCCCTCACCCCCAAAGAATCCTTATGATAGTGAACATCCTTTAAGCAGCCTCATTTTAAGTGTCACCATTAAAACAAAGCACAGCACAAAACAATACACTAATATCTTATGGACTGCTTCATATGGTAAAGAATTATCTTGTCAAATCAGACATCTCTCAGAAATTAATGCTTTTTTTCCTTGTCTTAGGAAGTCAGGGTACCTTACTGTGTTTGTGTATTTCAGTTCACTCTGCCATACATTACCCTGATTAATTCTGGCAGTGACAAAGCTGGAGAAGTAATTTAAAATCATGATCATAGAGAGGCATTGCATTTTCCTGCAGCAAAATCAGCACTCCTGTTTAACTCTTCTGATTTCATTTCCTGTGAAGGAGCACAGGAGGTAAAACCTGTTTCTGAAGGCACTGCCTTAAGAGTTCTCACAAGTTTGTTTTTGAATTATTTTCCCTCATAGTGAATGAAAATGCATTCTATATACCTAGACCACAGTGCTGCAATGACACCAGACAGCTACACTACAGATGGAATTAGGGTAAAACACCAAGCAAAGTCAATCTAAATTTATCTTTGTCAACCTTTGAGAACAACAGAGAAGAAACCATGGAATGCAACTGTTAGGGATGAGAAATCTGACTTGTTTGCTGAGTAAAGTTTGTTTTGAATAAATATGTGGAAATACTGAAAATAACAAAATATGCAAAGATGACAAAGGGAGAATTTAAGCACATTGGACTTGTAATTTGCTTCTCTTGAGTTTCACTTCTTGTTTCTGTCTAATTATAGCTCCTGAAATATTTTTAGAGAATAATTATAATATAGTAACAGTTATCTATGTCAATTGTAAGTCATAGATGGCTTAACTCCTCTTTTTAAGAATTGGCCTTAACTATTTTCAGACTAAGCACGTACTTCCTGTAACTTCCCAAAATAACATTTGGCAATCACTGGAGCTAGAGGAGCTGCTGCCTGCTGGAAAGTGACACTTGCAGTGTCTACACAAAGATCAAATATAAATTTATCAGAGAGCACCTATCCGAATGTCTGCTACAAGGCAATCAGTCATTGATTCTTCACTGACAAGCTACTGAGAGTCACTTCTATTCTGCACACACACAAACCTAATAAGCAGCAAAAAACCTCAAGAAAACAAAGAAAAGCCACCTCAAAAAGGCTTTAAATTTTTATAGGTTTGAGCATAGCTCTTCTCAAAAAAATCTCACCTATTCAGCATCAATTTATATTAGTGTTATATATGTCAAACATCCTGCTTAAATAATAAGGCTGTTAAGCAAATGGACTGACAAACCCACATCACAGTTATGACATTATTTGCTTTGTGAGGATATGTGATTATTTTACAGTGATGGAAGTTTCATTAGGAAACACTTCCACTGCACTGCCAGACAGCAAGGTGTGCAGCACATACTGTGGGAGAGAGACTCTGATCTGCACACCAAGTTCATTTTGGAGCCCATCAAAAAGAAAGTCACCTGTTCTCTGAGCCATTGCTCCTCTGGTTTCTTGTTTCTCTTATTTTAAAGCCAGGATAAGTTTAATAGGATGCTATCTCACACTGGAAAGTTCTGCCTTTTGAGTAATGTTATTATTGTGTAACAATGTTCTAAATATTGTTTATTTAATTATGTTTAAAAAACAAACAAACAAACAATGTGTTCACTTTTTATTTCGAGTGAAATCATTCTACATATCTAGTCAGGAACAAAATTACTCATGCCGGTAAAACCCTCCCAGTATTCTATCAGGTCTTCATTTCCAGCTGAAGATACCAGAGAAGACCAAATCTTTTAAAATCAAAATAATTCTATTATGTGGAAAAATAATCTTATTTCCCCCTCTCTCCCCAATATTTATGCTATAAACCCATTTACTTACAGTAAAACTGAAGAGCCTGTGGTTTCAGGACCCGCTGCCTACTATGGCAATTTTGAGTTAAGGATTTCACACTTTCCCGTTCTTGGGTCATTTAAGTTCAAGCCAATGCTGTTCACAGGATGTCTCCAGAAAGTTCTGCTGGTTTGTTGCTTCACTGAGGCAGCACTGTCCCCAGAGTCAGCATTTGGCAGTCAAAGAACATTCAGGTGATAAAAATGCTTCACCGAAAAGAAGAAAGCAAAGGGAAAGTTCAGAAAGGCACCAGGAGCTCACTGGTAAGGTGAAGAGGTGAGGAGCTCAACAATAAGAAGTTCCCTCCTTGAAGCATCCAAGGGAAGAGGTATTAGGAGGAAAAAAACTTGCTGACTGTGACCTTAAAAGAGACTTCTGTTTTGACAGTGACAATCGTAGGCATCATATCTTCAAGGCAGCTTTAAAGATCTGCATTTCATAGAGCTCCAGCTCTCACAATGAGACTGCTGAAATAACAAACACAGGCTCTCCAAAGCACTTATGTGTCTGAAGAGCCATTCTTAATTTAAGGATAACTTGCTTAAGCTTCCGTGTTTAGTTTATAGCCTTTGTTTAGTAGAGATCACTTTGCTGAACCTTTAGTGGGCACTGAACTCCTGAACAGCAGCAGCCTCCTGAGTCAGGGATAAGCTGACTTCCACTAACAGGTTACAAAGAAGAGGGTTGAGAATTGCAGACCAGGCTTGAACTGATTGTCTTCTGGTGAGAACACCTTGGCTGTGCAGGTGAGAATGAAACTCAAGAGTGAAAGGGTCTAAACACAGAAGGAAACTGTCCAGCAGCTGAGTTTTCTGAGCGGGTGGATGGCATTAAACAGAACAGAGGAAACACTGAAGTGGACACTGGAGAGACAAAAAGGGCTGGACAGCACTGCTGTTCTGCAAGGACACAGTTTATGTAGCTTCCTTACCAGCATTTCTTTGTTACCCAACACTACAGGAGTTAAGGAATTTTTACTTATTACTTAATCGTCCTAACACCTCAACAAAGAAGGTAAAAATCGGTTTTGCTTCGCACACATAAAACTAATGCAATAATACCAAATTATTTATTCACTTTCATATAATGCTTTGGAAGAGGCAAAAACTAAACAGCTCTAATTTTAAAAATAACACACCAGGCAAAAGTCTCTTGATGTTTCACATCCATGTGTCACATTCAGGCCCTTCTCCTTATCTTTGACCTCAGATGACAACCCTGAGGACTGCCCGCCTGACTGGGAGACTGGTGAGGAGCCAACAGATCACCAGGCCCCTCCACACAGCCTAACAGGGAAGAAATCCGGGCAAACTGCCTCCAGGCGGATTTAGGACAGAGAATTTCAGCTTCCCTTTCCCTGATCGCGCTGAGGGAGGTGGCACCGAGGTGTGGCTGAAGGAGCCTCTGAGTTCCCACAGCCACAGGCCCGCTGAGAGAGGCTGCAATTAATGCAAAACACGCCGGTGATAAGGGCGGGCTGTCAGGAGCAGCCACATCACGGCCAGGGGCCTGAGGAAAGGCAGAGCGGGTGGGAAAGGCTGGGTGGGAGGGCAGGAGTGAGGAGGAGGGCCAGGAGCAGGGCCAGGCACGCAGAGCCTCGGGCTGCTCCGGAGGAACCGTGACCAAACCCACTGCAATGGCTGAAGACTCCACTCAGTGATAGAAGATGGCAGTTTTCCTCTCGAGTTAGTCATTTAAAGGACAAATAAAGACTTTTTGGCCCTGCATGGGCTCAAATGCATATTTTGGACTGAGACCACAACCACAGGAACCGGAACTCACCTTATTTCCATCAGCCTTTTAAAAACAAAAGCCAACCTGGCCTTGAGTTCAGAAGACACAGCCTGTGGAAGAAACAGCGCTGAGTGTGCCTTGACTGCAGAACCAGGGTGTGCCAGAAATGTGGGGCTTGTTTTGCTCTCAATTTCTAAACAGTTTAAAGAAAACATCAACTGCTGTTTTAAATTCACAAGCTGAAGGTGAACAGTAAATTGATAGTTAAAATTATCATTTCTCCTTTCAGTCCGTCTTCAAAAAGGTGGAAAAACAAAGCACCAACAGTGCAATGATGGAACTGAGCAGGACGGTAGCCACGTCACAATGACCTGAGGAGAAAACCCCTGACATTTCAGCTTTATTGTACTTCATTGGCAGCAAATAATTCACAACAAAACTGACATTTTATTCAATCTAACCAATAACTTTTGGTTAACTTTTATTCAATCTAACCAATGCCACAAGCCTCTGGATGGACAAACAGAAGCAGAGCTGTAAGACACAACTTTTCCTCTTCAAAAATTACTGGTAAAAATATCAAAGACATTATCTGGTGGTGTTAAATTTTTGTCAATTCTGTTGCAGCATTGCTGTTCTAATGGTTTTTCCTTGCAATGCTCTATCCTCTACAAACACTATAGGTGAGTTCTCCAGGCAGGTCATTTTCCTCAAATTAACCAGGACTTCAATTTCTATAGGCAGAAGTAGGGTCCAAGACTGGTTGAAAAAGCAGAACCATTTTATCAAGCCATGACACAGTGCAGCTCCACTTCTTGCTGTTCTGATTCAATACAATTTATCTCCCTACAGACACTGACTTCTCTGGGAGGTATTCAACATCTTCAGAAAGCAGATTGGTTTTATTTTACTTTATTTTATTTTATTTATCTTACTTTATTTTATCTTATATTATTTTATTTTTGTCCATCTCCAAATACAATTGTCAAGTATCCTAATATAGCAGAAACTGGAGTTTTGGGGATCCCACCAAGCAGAGCCTTTCCATAGGTTGTAGAATGTCAGGGGGACTTCCTAGCAGTTTCTTTTCCATGCCCCTTCAGTAATGTAAAGTTCCAATTTTCAAACCATCCACCAGTTCAGATCAGGATTACAGAATGGCACAGAACCTTTTACCAAAAAACCTGTCCCCAGCAAGCTTCACAAGGCACAGAGTGTTTGAGTTGTCCCCTCCA
This sequence comes from Zosterops lateralis, assembly GCF_965231275.1. NCBI lineage: Eukaryota > Metazoa > Chordata > Aves > Passeriformes > Zosteropidae > Zosterops > Zosterops lateralis. The sequence continues at coordinate 16,372,955 of NC_139770.1, read as the reverse complement.
CCCTTCCCTCTTGAGGCCTCCCACCCAGCCTTACTCTGTCTCACAGCAGACATGCAGAGTTCTTGGGCTGATTTCTGTGACATCCAAGCCTGGCCACTGCAAGCACACATTAATATTTAATTATACTGTTACTGCTATCCCAAATGTAGAGCAAAAGCTTCCAACCTGAAAATATTAAATACAGAAGTCAGCAGAACACCCACTTCCTCAAGTAGTCACTGAATGGCCTCCACCTTCTCCTCTTAGATATAAATGTTCTTTCAACATACATCTGGAAACTACAGATTCCTCATTTCATCTTTTCTGGGAATAGTGTCACCTTAAAGAAGCAAAGACAAAATAAAAGTTTTTCTCCAAACTGAAAGTCCTGAACTTTCTTTCACTTTTTTTAAAATGGGGATCTGCTAAGTTCACAATCAACTTATTTACAGCATCTTCATAGTCACATCCCAATGAAAATACTGATAGGCAGATAACTACAGGGTGAACTGGATAAGGGTGAATACTGTCACTTTACAGTATTTACACTTACCTATCACCACTGAACTGGCCTCAAAGTTTGCAAGCTGAAAGAAATCAGCAAACAAAAAAACACCCCAAAAAAACCCCCCGAAATCATCTACACCCAAAGACAGCTTGGGGGCCACACAGAAGATGGGCAAAAATTTCCTGTAACTTCTTTATTTTCAGTATTGTTTCTTTAAACTGAAATTTTAAAATTCCTTTAGATGAATGAAGCTGCAGAAGAAGCAGCAGTTGAATGCTGTAGTGAAGCTGCTCCCCAGCACTGGAGTCAGAGAATCACTGCAGAAACAGCCGCGAGCTGCCCCGGCTGCCGCGCTCAGCTGTGCCGCGGTTACACAACTCACACGCGGCACAGCTGAGGGCACCCACCCTGCTCCTGACCCAGCCTGCAGTCAAACACAGGGCACCACAACAGCTTCGGCTCAAAGTCAGCTGGTAGCAAGATGGACACAGTGCTTGGTGCTTAAATATGCACGAAGTAAGGCCACAGCAGCAGAACATGATTATAAACACGGCCTGAGCTCTCTTTTTGCTTTCTGAATTTGTACTTTTACTGAAAAGACCCCAAAACAACACTATGGAAGACATGGTATATTTTAAATATTAAGAGGTCAGTATCAAATATTAGAAGGACAAAAATTTATTTAGAGTTCTACGACATACATATCAACTCAGAATCAAACTGAGCATGAACACAGCAATCTTTGGCGAAACCCAAGTGTGTAAGTGCTCCTTGTGCTCCTGGAGACTGCTTCAAATGGTTTTTCCAATCTCTCTAATTTTTAACCAATAGCACTAATAAAATGCATTCAGTACAGAGTTTTTGAACACTGAAGCTGTGCCAGTAATGGTGCCAGAAAGGAACTCAAATAATAACCAGAAACTTCCACTTGAAAAAAATTAAAAGCAATATAAACTCCCAAGCATCTGAGTTTTACCAGCTGATCTAGGGCTCATCCCATGTGCTCATTTTCAAACTTAGAGAAATGACAATGTGGCAGACAGAGCAAAAGAATTCATAAAAGGATAAGATAGTATAGCACTGTATTTTTGAGGCATTTATGCTTTAATTTAAAAGGGTTTAGTTCATAATCATGTATTTATTAAAGTTTGTAATTCATAAGAATAAAAATCTATGCAATAATCAAGAGTTTTAGGTTTGGTTATGAATGCACTTTGTTGCAAAAGTCTTTTCAAAACATTTGCTGAACAGGCATCTTTAATTTTACTTAGGAAACAATAATGATTAAGGTAAGCCCTATGCACATTAACATCTTTAACAAGCTCCTTCTCTGCCCATGTGTTATCACTATGATGAATGGAAACCCACTAGACCAGCAGTATTCCCCCTGCCATCCTTAATGACCACTGTCAATTCCTACACTTTCATAGAATTCATTTTGGTTTATGAACAAAATTTGCTCACAGAGGTATAACTGTGAAATACTCCTCCCAACATTAAATGAACTCACTGGTGACCTTTTAAACCTTAACAGTGGCTTCCGGCACCTCCAAACTTGTGATTTTAGGAATTGCCAGATTCTGAGAATTACCTGCAACAATCCAAAGCACAATGGACATTAAATGTTTTTCTATGCAAGGCACTTAAAGATCAACACAGGCTAATATTTGGCAACCAAATCAACACACTGAACCTTAAGATAAAATTAAAATGGGTAATTTGGAAATTTAAATATTGGTCTTATGCACGTGGCTTTCTTTTTAAAGCAAGTGCTGCCTTTTTAGGTATTAAAGGTTCTTTGGAAAAATCCACATCACTGCTTATCAAGGGTAACAGGTGAGCTACTCTAGATCCACTTGCCCCCTCCTACATTAAAAAAAGCAGCAAAGCCTCTTGTCTGCTACTGCCTGGTATCAGAACTTTTGGGAGGAGACTGCTCTGTCAGCAAAGGCCAAGATTTCCCAAGGCAGCACTTGGGCAGGCACAGGTCCCTCTCACGCTGCAGCCTCCCCACGCCCCAGCACCCTCACTCTGCCAGCATCACCACTGCTGCAGTTGTCCCCAGCGAATCTGGAATGATTTAATAATTTTTAAGCTACAAGTCCTTTCTTAAGTGAGTATTCTGCTTCACAGGGTCAAAGTGGTTTTATATGTGCAGCAACACCAGCAGAGCTAAGGGACTGGTAAGCCTCCAGCAAAAGGAGAGGTGAAGAGCAGCTGTGCAATGGCCCCTTCATCTGTACTGCATCAGAAGTGGACGCCACACTAACCACTGCCTAATCCCAGGCATCATAAACATCTCAAGGGGAATAAACCCCTGCTTTGAGGGCTGACAGCCTTCCTGCAGGGAGAGCTGCTGCTGTGCCTGCCTGCCTTTTCCTGATAACAAGAATTCTTTTGAATGTGCACTAGTCCATGGAGTTGCTTTGTGGAAGCAGGAGGGACCAACAGGGACCTGACATGGCTTCAAATTCAATTATCACTTCAACAACATTTTACTTGAAAATCCATGATCTCAGTATTTTTCCAGTCCCTAAAAGAATGAAGACTCTGCAAAAGAACTTTTGTCTGCACAGAATCAGTGTAAAGCAGAGGAGAGGCACAGAATTCTTCCTTGTCGTGCCTCTTGCATGGATTTCTAGATAATCATCTGAGTTGTGCTTTTTGAATTTTATACTGAAGTCTTGCTATGGCTTCCAAGTGGTTTTACATACTATGAACCCTTCCCCCAAACTCAGTGGAAGGAGAGCTGTATCCTGAAAAGTCTCCAGAAAACTGAAACTAGGGCTTTAGTGAAATAATGCAAGGAAGCATACTCCCTACTCTACTTACTTATACTTCATTCTTAAGCTACGGTGGTCCACAGACATTCTCAATGACAAACCATGGAAACATCAGAGAAACATGGTGGGACAATTTCAGATGTTGGAGACAGCTTGCCAAGGAAATAAAAAAGACCCAAAATCCACTACAGCAGATAAAACAGTATCTAGTTTATTACATATAGAAAGAGATTTCCAGAATTTACAAACACCCACATTTTCATTCCAGGGAAAGAGTCAATTTAAAAAGTTCACCCTTTTTTTTTTGTTTCCATTTTGCTTTGTTGTTTCCTGTTGGTTGTTTTTTGTTGTTGTTGTTTTTCTTCTTTACAATATATACAATGGAAGACTTTGATTTCTTTTTTCTGATTTTTTTTGTCAGTTCCTGTGCAATTGATGAATTCAAGTTGACTTGTAAATACCCATGTACAGTAATGTTTGTCTTCATTGCAGTTAATACAGACTATTATTTTACAAGGAGTACAAAATTATTTTTCTTTTGGAAAGAATTCAGCTCAACATCAGGGTTATCTTACAACTGATAGTATCAGTAAATATTCTGTACAATCAAGGCCCAGGGACCAATGACTCATATTATATTATTTTCTGAATTACAATCTTAAAACAAGAATAGTACCCTACTCTATTCTTAGAAGCCTTGTTTTAAGCAGGTTCCCCACTCTGTTTACAACAGAATATAGTATACCTCAGTTCCACATCAAAAAAGATGTGCTGTAGGAAAAGTTACATTTTAATTAAAAAAGTACATGTATAAATCAAAACCTATGTTAAATATTTAATACTCTTCAACCAACATTAAGTTTTGTATGTAATAATTTACAATGATGATTTGTCATACAGGTTTTCAGCAGCAAATGAAGTTGTGTAAATGTGCTAGTAAAATACCCATTCTCACCATGATGTAGTGGTGGGCACATCAGTTCATGTGGCCAGCTAAGTCCTTACGGTAGAGGATGAAGAGAGACTTGTCCAGGTGTCACAGTGCTTCTGCTTGGCACAACACAGGATGTGCAGCTCAGTCAACAACTCCTGAGGTTTGTGTAAAGTAAACAAACTGAACTGGATGCATCGTACCCATTTACAGAGGAAGAGGAGGAGGAGGTGAGGTCCTAGTTGTGATAGCATGAAACATTTATAGTCTTGATACCCATGAGTTTAAAAGAAGGATTTGGTGAGGTTCTGTAGGTCATCATTCTGAAATTGAAAGAGAGAGAAAATTAGCATCATGAGCACTTTAAAACCTTTCTGCAATTATTGCCCTCCCCCTTCTTTTTTTTCTTTTCTCTTTAAAAGAGTTATCATTCAAAATGAGTGTTAGCACCTTGAAAAATTGTGAAAATTGTGACATACACAGTTGAACTGTACTCAAGCATGTGAATCCCAAAAGCATTTAAAACAGATGTTGGCAATAAAATTCAAAGCAGTCAGAAACACATTTAAAACTTGCAAGAGATTCACCTAAGCAGAAACAATTTAAGTGTCCATACTGATTAACTCTGACAAGCTCCTGTAACAAGAGAAAGAAAAGCTCCAAACACCAGCCTGCTGTTGGTGTTTTCACCAGCTACAAGAAGGATCCACTGTATGCCACGCCCTACAAGAGGCTTTCCTGGCACCTGCAAACACCACGGCTGGCCTGGGAAGGATGACCAAGGAATGGCCCATTCAGGCTGCAGCATCACCATTCCCTATTTGATATACAAGTTCTAAAAAAAACGGTACATAAAAAATCCTGGTAAAGTCCATAAATTTATCTACATTCTACTTCCCTCTGAGAGAGGGGTAGGTGATTAAGAAAGTCCTACAACCCCAATAATGCACGGCACAGGTTTGGTGGGGGATGAATGCCAGAAGCTGCCTTTGGCCCTGTCCCCCCAGTTCTCCTCATCTGCTGCAGCCTTCCTGACCCAGGGTACACACAGCAGTCTGGGGCAGCAAGTCCTCTGGACTCTGCCTTTCTGCTGCTTCTCCCCAGGCAGGCTGTCAGTCCCAGCCCTGATCAGGAGCAAGGCAGTGCCCAGCAGGATGCACCTGGGGCTGGATGGCCTCGTGTCCTGCTGGCAGCTGCTCCAGGCTCCGTGGGGAGCACGGTCCCTGCTGGGGGACACAGAGCTGAGCTCACAGGCCAGGGCTGCCTCCCACTGCTCCTGAGCTCCTGTGGCACTGGCTGGCCACACACACAGCCTTGGTGTCCCCACTGCCCACCACCCCTGGGCCTCCCACACCACAGCCCCAGCTCCTCTCTGCACACCACTGACATCCAGCCAGACCCACTGGGGACTGAACCACACAGCATTGAAATGAATCCAATTTGTCTTTTAACTGGGGCTACAGGACTACCAGCATTTACATTTCAGTTGTTTTGCTAAAATCTGCTGAAGCAAGACTCGTATTTGACATAAAAGTGTGTCTATTTCTATGTTCAATATTAACTGTGCTCCTGAAACGACAGGTAAACAGTGCATTTTCCTCAGTACAAATAAAGGCTTCCCATAGACATGTTGAAGTGAAAAAACTGAAAAGACCTCCTGTCCTATATTCTTTAATTGCACAAGAAACAAAATTTACTTTGTGTGGTCCTTCAAGTGAAAGGAAAGCCTATCCCTGCAAATGATGTGTGGTATGCTGTAAAAACTCCCTGGAGAATTATCTCACAGATCTCTTATTTACTTTCAACTTTCTTCTGCACTCACATTGCAATCTACTGGAATGTTCCTACCCGAATATCTATACACAGCTTCACATAGTTGTGCAGCTTTCAACTACATTTGACCTAAAATTAGCCAGTAATGCCATACTTTATTAATAAAGACAAGCAAAAAAGGAGAAATGGCTTCATTTAAATAGAGGAGCAAAGTGTGTGTGATGTGTGTGCTGCATATCCCAGGTGGGTGCTCCACACCAGCTCCCATCCAGCAGGGCCAGAGGAACAGCTGTGTGCCCCCAGCAGGGCCCAAAGGTCCATCCTGCCCTGCACCCACAGGGCAAGTAGAAGAAACAGCTTTTCTACATGGCCAGACTTGATTCTGCTAAGAGATTTTAAGAGCATAAATAATACATGATTTGCACTATCAGGGCCAAGTTCTACACCTCTTCACCAGTATTCAGGTCATCTAAACTCAAATACATCATGTATTGGACAAAACAGCCTGTCCCATCCAATTCCTCACCAATTCCATCAATACGGCCAAGAAGTCATCTCAACCACTACTGCAGGGCATTTATTCCTGGACTCCAAAGTCAGAAGAGCAGAGGAAGAAAGAGAGTAAGAAGTCTATGGGAAAAACAAAACACTTCCTAGAGAAATTCACTCAGAAAAGAAACCTGAAGAAGAAACCCACAGTTACAGAAACCCAAACACTTGTACATTATAGTGCTGCACATATGTAAAAAGAGTGAAAAGTCACAGAAGCCTGAAATACCAAGAGCTGGAGACAGGATGAAGAGCCAGAATCATGTAGGATATGACCTGGTACAGGCTGAATTTCATACAAATGTCAGCTGCAGGTATGACAGGACACAGGGGCATGGAGCAGTTTCAAGCTTGTACTTACACCTCCAGCTCTTCAGCAGTACAACACGGAAATTCGTCTGTCACCCTTTCCTAAAGATGTATTGGTAGCTTCTGTTTTCTTTTAATTTTGGGAAGGAAAAAAAATCAACTAGGATCTTTGCTAAAGACCATCTGAAACTATTAATTGCAATTACTGGCTTTCATATGCAACTCCTCTGACCAGTCTCTTTCAACAAAACATGAGTTGAGTAACCGAGAACGACAACCCACACCACTGCTACAGTACAGTGGTGCCTGTTCTGTCTGAATGCACAAAGATGTGTAGGAAACAATCTGAGAGCAAAGCTGCTCCTCCGAGGTCACTGGAAATACACTCAACCTATAAATCTTGGATCCATTATGTGTGCCTCATGCACAGCCAAAAGCCCTATCCTCAGTTTTAGCATATAAATATTCTTTGCATGGACTTCAAAAGAGTATTTCCCAAATTTTTGACAGAACAGTCTGAATCTCCTCTCTCCTCAGTGAGCTATTGCAGTGTGCTTTAAGGTGAAAGAACCTTATTTGGAAATGAAGTCATTGGCTGGATACCTCCAGCCATCAGCATTTCCTTAACAACACACAAAACAGTGCAGAAGACAAGTGTTTTAATAGGGAGTGCGAGGACAGCGGCGAGCTGAGGTAAGGATCATTAAACCTACTGACATCACTGTTGGCAACCCGAGAAAAGGGAAAACCTGTGTTTAATCTATTTCCTATTCACCACAAGTTTCAGCTGGAGTCCCCAATAATGCAGTTTGTGGTTGACTTTATGGAAAAAGTTAGCGATGCAAGAAAAATGTACTGAAACAAACAGGCATCTTTAAAAGTTCCTACAAGGTACCTCTGACAAGCAGTCTCTGCTCAACATCTGTTACAACACACATGCAGATAACACTGATGCACGTTCCAGCTGGCAAAGCTTCCTTCTCAAATCTCTTAGTCCAGGATGGATACAGCACAGCTAGCTGCAGTTCCTATTACAGCTGAAATCTCATTCTTAAATTCAGTAACTAAAAATAAGGTGCTATTTCATTTTATTTCCATTATTGGGGAGCTGGAGAAGAAGAGTACTTAAAATTTTGAACTAAGAGCAGAGTGTCTAGACAGCTTAATATATCTTTTCTGAAGTTAAACAGAATTTTCATACATAACATAGATGTGTTGCTAAACTACACTTAAAGTGTAATCCTTACTCCTTCCTTACACTCCATTCTCTTTGAAAGTAACCAAGGAGGAAAAAATAAAACAAAGCAAACAAAAGTGAAAACTCAAGCAGTGTTCCAGCAAAAGGCTTTCCAGTAGCAAATTTAAACTTCCATTTGCTATTAAAAGCCAATAATGTGTCTTGTCCCTAAAACACCAAATGCCCTTCCAAAGGGTCATTCAATTTCAAAACAGTCCAATAACATGAAGTTGCTGCTGAAGTTCCACCATCATTTCAGCAAATGAATGCAACTACTTTGTCACTGATTAACACAGCAGGGGCTAACAGAGCTCCAAACAGCAGAGCTGCTCCGCCCACTGTGACACCTTCCAGTGGCAGCTGGCGTCTGTTTAGGAAACAACGCCACAGGTGACACAGCCAGGTCAATGAAAAAATGCTTCTTGACTGAAGAAAATGCAGGTTTTTTCTGAATCTACCAAATGAGGATATTTTGCAGCTCTGCCATTAACCTTGTTAATCCAAACACATTCTCCAGAACTGTTCCTATCCCGTCAACACCTCATTTGAAACCATGAGCAAGGATTAGCTGAAGACTCCCTGTCTTAGTTATTAGTTACAAACACAAGGTTTTAGAAGTGCGTTTGTTTTTTACTTTAGGATCACATAGATCATCTTATTCTGCGGAGATTAAACAGTGGCTTCCCACATAATGAACAGATCTAGCTCATAAAAAGAGAAAAAAGCTCATGAACAAGAGCTCGGAACAAAAGGAGAACCACGATGAACATCCTCGGGAGGACTCCACCCGCCGAGGTCTCGGCGCAGCCTGGGCACCCTTTGCCCGGACAGGTGTAACGGAGTGTCTTTAGGGATCCGATACAAAGTAAACACATTAAGAAGTCTTGAAAATCTCATTTACAACTCCTCTTGTTGACATCCGCATGAGCCGTGAGCCAAGGGGAAGGAAACGGTGACACCGACCCAGGACCTACTTGCACTTCCCCGGCATCACCAGCGTGCACACAGGCACGGGAAGCATCTCCTTCGGATAAATTAAAAACACAGACCAAAATTTAAGCTAGCTCAAGTAACTCCTTTTCAAAGCGATGCAAATCAGCTGCAGCGCTCCCCCCCTCGCAGCGACGCCGGCAGAGCCAAGGAATGCGGGCAGGAACAATGGCTGCTCCAGTGTGTTAATTGCAGCCCGGCTCTAACAAAAGCAATTCCAAACAGAACCAAACAAAGTAATTACAACATTGCTATTTAACTTGACAGGCTGTAATCTACATTTGATAGATAAGCTTTTCTTCCTTGTACCCCAAAATGCCCATTTCAGCTTTTCCGTGAACGTCTTAAATGGAGAATTGCTGAAAATTCGGTTTCACCAAGTCCTTTCCTATAAAGCAGAATAACTGAATTTGGTGTTTCCACCCGGTTTTGTCTTTACAGACATCATTCACTGCCGGAGGAAGGAACCTAAAGACCACTTACAGATGATACCGTCTCTCTGCTATTGGTTCAGACAAAGTTCGTGTACAGCACTGGCACAAAAAAGGTCATCCTCACTACAGCAGAAAATTTTCCTCTTTTCTCCAGAAAGAGAAGGTGGGAAAAAACAACTATGAGACTTTAAAAATAGGATGATGAGCAGAACCAGGTTTTTACATTTAACAACCCATTTCCTGGGATCTAAGTACAGTGGGAAAGCACAAACTAAACCACACACATTCTTTGGATGAGCTTCTGCCCAGAGAAGAATTTGTATGTTTGATTTCAGCTTCACAGCATGTCAACCTGATTTAAACTCATTCAAGAGAAAACTGAGCCCATCACTGAGGTCAGCAGGAAAGCTGCTCCACAGACACACAGCCAAGGACTGCCTGCCCCGAGCACCTGCCATGGGAGAGAGTGAAGCTGCTGGAGGTCAGATTTGCCTGGTCCCACCAATAAAGAGGAACCAGCCAGCTCTCTGCACTGCCATAAAACATACTGGAAAAAGGAAATCACAAAGCTTCTATGTAAAATAAATACTGAAGGCATCTCCTATTCTACTACACAAAATCAGTAGCAGTTAGGGGTTTGAACAAGAGTGATGATCCAAATACTGAATTTCTGATTAAATATTTCATCTTTTCAATTTTGGGAAAAAATAGTTACCGACTTTTTGGGTTTTTGAAGACTAAATGAAACAAAATACAATTAAGTTTAGAAAGAAAGAGCTTAAATTCAATAGCATGTTTTGTAAAGAAATTCTACAACTTTTCTTGTGGTGGCACAGCTAAGCAAGCCATAAAACAAAACAAGCGTTCAGCAGTTGCAAGATACAAAAATCCAAGATGCAGCCTGTAGATTTGTGGTTGTTTGGTTTCTATAAAATGAAAAATTTGGTCAGAGTCTTTCTCATAAAAAGGTGTGATGCTATAAATGGGGTTCTCATGTTTGTGTCTTCCAATTTTGTAAGGACTGAAGGTCTGGATCTTTCCCTTCCATTACTAATAATCCATCTGAGTAATCAGCTAAAGGTTGAGTCCAGCTTACAACAGAGAAAACCCCTTTGTTTCAGGACTGAAAATAATGATGTTATTACAAAGCCAGGGATCTCATGAGATCAATATTCCAAGTTCATCCCAAATCTTCTCATAATGTTCCTCTAATACACTTGGCAGCACTGTTTGTGTTTGATATCCTCCAGATAAACCCACTGCTGGCCCAAGGTCTTCTCTTCTCCTCAGACTGCAATAATGAGAGCAGTATCACACCCTAAATGTGCACCACCTAACAGTTATGAGCTTCAGTCCTCACAGGGCAACACTGCTTTTGTCTTTAAGATTCAAATAAACTTGCAAATTCAACAGCTGGGATCATTCATTATTTTGGAACTTGTACTGTTCAGCTCACCAAGTCTGCAGAGTCTAACCCTGAAGAATTTGTGGCATTCACACCTCTCATGAGGACCCAATAATCCACACTCTGTTCAAGAAAGCACTGGTGAAGTTCACTTTGTATGGCTGTATCCTTCAGAAGAAAACACTGCTCAGTTTCTATCTTTATCAAACATATAACCAAATAGTGACAATATTAACAAGGCAAACCCAGAAACAACTTCATTATGCAATTTGTTCTTCAAGGGAGCTTTCTTAGAACTTTTATTTTTCAAATTAAATTACTTTTAATGGCAGTTTCGAATTCAATAAACTCACCAATGCTGGGAATCATTATAACTGCTCTGACTGTAGAGAATCAGATGACCTGGGTGCGTTTAGATGCACTCACACCCCCTCAGCTTGTCAGCAATTTAAACATACACAATTAATTTTGATCAAAATTGAGTGCACTGAAGCTGTGCTCGTATTATATCAACTAAACTACATCAGCAGTGGAGCTCAGCAACACATTACATCCAGTGTAGCTACCACATAATCAGAATATATCTCAGCTGCTGAATATCCTCATTTTTCTGTGAATCTGTATTTCACATGCCTTTCTGACACTCTGGGCCGGTTCCCCATTCCAGAAGCCAAACCTCACCACTTTCTCCTGTGCTTTTCTGACCCAACTTTATAATGCTCATTTTCTTACAGATTTATTTTCTCTGACAACATGTTAGAAACCCCCTAAATAAATAGTCTAAACTGCCTTGAAACTGTTTTCATGATACATGCTAAATTGTGAGAGTTACAGCTTAAAGCAAGAAAGGAGTCACACCATTCAACTTCGCTGGAGCCATTTTCCTCTCAATGGACAAATAAGGGGAAAATGCAGAACAGACAGAAGAAAAATGGCATTTAGGAAGGGATACAGCAGCCCAGCAGGGGGATAACCTGGCCAGCTGACCTTCACTTTGAAATTTTGCCAGTGCAAATTAAGTAGCTTGTCTGCAGCACGTCTGGGCAGCAGCGTGGGAAGGAAGTTGTGCAGTGATTTTGGATGAAACACTTCCTCAATTCAAAACAACAGCGCATTAAATATCAAAAAAGGTTAATAAGGAGGTACTGGAAAACACATTGTGAAAAGCATGCCAAGAAAACAAAGCAGGAAAGGGATAAGAACAAATGAAATATTGTAAAGTTGACAAAACTGTACCAAGAAGTTTGGAAAGCCAAGGTAGAAAGAAAGAATCCATTATTTTGAAACCGTCTGCTACTCCATAATATTAAAACAGAATATACAGCAGAAACAGCTGAAAACAAATTAGGGATTGTACTTTAATAAAGGGAAAGGAGAAGGCCTTTGGTAAAAAGCAGAAAGCAACAGCCAAGTTTGTTACATCTTAAAGCTGGACTAGAAAACAATAGTTTAACCACAGATTTAGTTTTTCACTAAGATATCACCATCAGTCTGACATTAAATTAATTACATCAGCTGCTTTGACACGTTGTTTTCTGCTTTGTAGGCCAAGATAAGAAATCCTAGAAAACTACCGACTACAACATCATTTGTTCCAGTATGAATGCATTTTCACGTACATCCACAAACATTCACACTCTGTTTCTAGTAATTTGCACTCATCTGACCTGACCTTTTTGCCTTCCCTCTCTGCCATAAATTGCAAAACTTCTCTAAGAGTCACATGGCATCTTCCTCTTCCCAGCCCTTCAAACCTGGAGCTCAGACTCCTCTGACACTTAAGCTGATAACTGAAATTCAAAGCATCAGCCATAGTCAAAAGCTGCCAAAACTCAAGTGCTGTAGTTGGGATATACAACATACAGCCAGTTGGACAAGCACACAACCACATGCAGAAATACCTGAAATCTAATTCTGCCCTTGGTTTGCTTTTCTCTGTAGTTTTACTCGTTACTTTGTCTTGGTCTCAAGGAAAAGATAAAACTCCATCTACTTCCTAAATGAAATTTTATTGTGAGGAAGTTGTGAAGTCTCAAACATGCACAGTCACTACAGTATTGAGGGAATCATTTTTCTGCCCTAATCCTCCTGTGTCTCAGTGCCTTGCCCGTGAGCTGAGAACTGCTACCTGCCAGCAGAGTTCAGGCTGTGCCAGGGGCAGACAGCAGGGTGGTAATGTCCTGACAGTGCCCACAAAACACAGACACAGGGCAGCATCTGGACAAGGTGCTATAAATAAAACATTGGGCAGCTACGCACTGCTGAGAATAAAAAGAACTGAAAAAATGTCTCATTCCTGGATCACTCCTACAAACTGGAGAAAATGTTCTGTGTGGGAAATGTATGTTTTGTGCTACATGGTCTGAAACGACAACAACCCATACACACCAGGGTGGGAGGCAAAAGTATCAATGCTTAGAAAAATAAATAACATGTGAGTGTGACTATATGAATTTGGTGTATTATTCCACATTAAAACAGATTTATAAAATTAAGTAAACTCTACATGCAATAGAATTTTTAGCTGGAGAACAAAAAAAAGACAACAAAATCCCAACATCAGAAAATAAGCTTTCACAGGTAAAGCAAGAGCTCTACTGAATTAGCAATCACCCCCGGACTGCAACAGGATTAACCTCAAAAACAATGCTGAGCACTTTAATGAGCTCTGACATAGTCCACGCTGAACTATTCATTGCACCATTTAAACACTGAAAAACTTGTTTGTATATAGATTAGGTTTTCAGAACAACTGTCATCCAATTTATTTCCTGAAACCATAGTGACAAGAAAATACTAAATATGGGGTGATGAAAGGGCACAAAGGAAATACAATCTCATTCAAAACAATGAAGCTATCTCAAATTTGAAATACATGAGCAGAGGAGGCAGCACCTGGCAGGCACTTGGGGAGGGGGGAGCCCTATTTGGATACAGCTGTGAATTAAATCCAAATTATAAAGACCAATTAGACAAATTAAGTATTTTACTGATGCGTTTTTTGAGTTTCCTTCAGTGAAATCTTAAAAGCCTGAATGACTGCCAATATTATATTTTAAAGTTACTAACAGCCTAAATGGACCAACCTTCACTTGTTCAGTTGCCCTGATTTCAAATGGGAAACTAATCAACAGTCACATTAGCTACTTAATTGCAACACCAATCTAGCATTATGAAACTGTATAATTACACAAGCAAAAGTCAAACTAGGTGAAAGTTTTTCTCATCTCCAAATTTTTAGTTAGATATTTTAAACTTTTTAAAAGAACATGCCACATGAAATTCTTTCCATATAATGAAAGTTGTTCACAAGAGTATCAGTAAGAATCTCACTAGATGATAAGACACTGTATTATTGTCACACATAAATCTTCCATGAGTTGTTAAGGATAACCCTTTAGAAGTTATTAGTATAAGTCAATTGAAAATTAAAAGGATATAGCAGCACAGACTAAAGGCCTAGAATTCACACTAAAGGATCTGTACACAACATCACATATTATTATTAAGAAGTCTTGGTTAATCACTGACTGAAAACATCCTCTAGACATTAACCTTGACAAAATATATAAAAATCCAGGCTTATCATGCTGTATCACTGCACTTTACAATCTCATAAAACAGAAAGTTCTCTGTTCTCATAACCTACCACACAAACTTGGGCCACTGGCCACTCAGTCCTCTTAAACCACGAGGAGAATCTGTACTAACTTGGCCTGCTGATAATCTCAGTGTCTACGAAAGTACCTGATGATACATTTGAAACTCTCCCCAAAATGCAGAGGAGAGCAGGCTGGTCAGCACCCACACAAAACCCCTGCACCCATCCCCTCACAGCCCAGCACTGCTGCTCAGATACTGCAGAGAAGCTGCAGAGGGGAAAGGGCCAGTTAATAGAAGAGAAAAATCTACAGCAAACACGGCTTCATTAGTTCCACTGCTCACAGATCAGCTGTTTGTATAAGCAGTTTTGCTTGGAGCAGTGTTTTGTCAGTATTATTACTGTTATGTTATGCAAAGAATGTATTAAATTCTTAAATATTACATGAGATTTAATGGATTGTGTATTGCATGTGGGAGGTCAAACAAGGAGGGTAATGTTCCATTCAGCCTTATAGATGTAACTTAAAAAACAGAAGCTTGCATTATACTTCATGGAGCAAGTGCAAATCAAAGATGTGCCTGAGATGAAAGAAGGCAGCCTGAAATGTAGAGGGAAATTATAAAATAAAATTTTAAATATAATTTTAAAAATAATCAGCAGTTGTGACAAGCAGCAGTGTAGTTTTCAAGACATTTCACAGCTCAGTTCCTTTTAAAACAATTTCTGCTTTCAGAAGCTACCTATAAATTCTTCCAGTGTTCCCCCTTTATCCAACAGAATATTGCATTTTTTTTTAATTTTGTGTACATTTGGAAACTCCCTGTACCTCCAAAGGTAGGGACTCTGAATGGCCAAGCTACACTAAAGAGGACACATGAACAATGGCAGACTATCCCAATTTCTACTTTCCATCTGTATCTTCATGCCAGAGCCAAAAATATTCACATTGAAGGTCCAGTTCTCTTAAATGAAGGTTTTAATTAAGATATAGCTAGTATTTTTGTTATAAAACTTCAACGTTCATGGTCTTTTGGGGTAAAAAAAAAGTAGACATCACAGCAACTAAAGAGATCTCGATGTTATTTTGTACATCTGTTTTCCAGCAACAGCAGATTTTTCATATTGCTAAAGCTTTTCTGAAGATAGGTTTCATCATTTTGAATCACTTAAGAAAAAAAATAAAATTCTGAAAATATCTTATCATACAAAAATACATATTTTGCAGTTTAGAATTCTATCAGAAGGTATATTGCCTCCCACATTGTTCTGTAACATGCATCTTCTACTTATCACATGTACAAAAGGTAAGAGTGTAACACCACTGCTTGTAAGTGCGTGTGTATATACAAAAAGGAGCTAGAATACACTATAGTAGCATGAAAAAAGTAGTTCAGTTGCATTACTGGACAAAAAAGCTCTCCAAAACCAGGACAGTTCTCTGCCTTGAAAACAAACACCCTCTCCCCCAAACCTCCGTGTTATCAGACAGAATTAGTGATTTCCAGTTTAAATTCTGAGGACTGTTAGAAATAAGAATTATCATAGAAGGAGAAGGGAAAAACTAAGTACAGTTATTTTCTACAGATAAATACATCCTATATTGGAAATTATTGTTTTTTCTATTACATGTTCTCCAGTCTCAATAATTGCGTATTCCTTTCTCTCTAGTTACCAACTATGCATAAGGTTTAATGCAATGTTTAATTTGAACTAAAAATCATGACAACTAGAACTCAGGAGTTTCTATAGCATCTGCAGGCATTTTTTTTTCTACAGAGACAATATGATGAAATACAAACACAGGAACCTTTTCTTTCTGTCAAAGTCCTGCTATTTCAGCAAGAAAAAAATGACTTTCAAACTTCATTTTTATCTGTGATTCTCTCCCACCTTGCAGTCCTGGTTGCTAAGAGAAAAACATCATCAGGGTCTGTGGAAGCTCACACAGTGGGAGCCACAGCTTTTTCAAACAATACCTGAAGGTGTAGCAAGTTCTACTGTCAATGCAACTTGGCATTTGTCAGTCACTCAGAGTATTGACATAACAAAGTGTGGCTTTCAGGCAAACACACCCCCTGAAATGGAGCAATTGCTTCCTTCCAAACTTCAAGGTCACTTCAAAATATGCAAAACATCAGCGCTGTCTGAACCAGTGGTTGGAAGGGATGAAAAAGGAGTGAAGATGGTTAAATTCTTTCAGCTAAAGCTTTCCAGTGAATTTCAGCTGGAGGGAGACTAGTAACAAGCATGGGAAATTTCTGCCTTAAGCACTGAAAGTTGTCAAAAAATAGGAGCAAATTAGATGTTCTGCTATTTTACCATGCAAAATATAGACAATGCAGACATTCATATGACTTTTTAAGTGAAAAATCTTCTTGTAATATATATTTGCAAAAGAATAAGCAACTTGGCTAAAATACCCTGAACTTCCTTATAGGGCAAACAAAACAATTATTTTAAAGTTAACTCATCTTAGACCATCAGATTTTTGCATAATTGCAATCACAGATTTTTAATAAGAAGACTTATGAACTTCCCATCTTTTCCTACTTTTTTTGTTTGTCAGGTTTCTTCCACATGGGCTCAGGAATGTATCTATACATGCTACACTCTTATTTTCTCTTCTGTGCTCAGATGAATCCTTTACTGCTGTTTGAAGTGTACTGTCAAGTTTAGACATTCAAGAGAGGACTAAACAACCAATTTTTTTCTGCATTGTTCTTTCAGTCAGAGCAATCTTATATCAACCAACAGTAATAATACATTCAGATGTGTAAGATTTCAACGCTGTGGATTCTAAATGTTGAACTGGCCACTACAGTTACATGATGTATTTGAGAATCAGAAAATAATAACCCAATTCATTCAACAAAGCCGTGCTTCATTGAAAATTAATGGAAATGTAAGAAAGGAAAACAGGAGTTTGGAAATATCCCACAGCTGCAATTTAGATGTAGTGATTAAACCAGGGAAGTACACAGATGTCTACTGACATTTTGCTTTAAAACACTTAAAGAAGACTTTGTCTTCTGCTTAAGGGTTTACAAATCAGATTCAGTTACAGGAAAACAATGCTGTAATCTCCATTTACAACAAACCCTAAATTTAGTAAGCAGAAGTCATTAGTAGTAACAAACAGATTTGAGCATAAAGAGAGGCAGTATTTGAGCTATGGGAAAGGCAGTGCAGAAAGCAGAGGCTTTCCACTCCCACCCTTGGATACCAGCTGCTTCTTTGGACTTCCAGGACTGTCTCAGTGCAAGCATTTCTATAAGCTACTATTGCTTTTCTTTATTTAGGAAACCAATATGCAACTATAAACTATGTTTATAAAATTATAATCTATATTCGGTAATATGTAAACAAGTGCCCATTAGTTAGAAGCCACAGATGAACATATTAGATTGTAATAGAAAACAGATGCGTTTTCCTTTTCCAATTGTTTACACTGCCAAAGCATGCAGTCTTTAAGATATTCTCCACACAAATCAAAACATGTTGTGCCTTAATGAAGGACAAAACAACAGTAGCTTTAAAACACTGCATTCCCTGTAATATTTTGCAAACTCAACTGCAGCCCAAGTAGACAGGGTACTCCAAAGGGTGCAGCAACTACAGAGATTCTGCTGTCAGGTGGCAGGGACAAAAAAGGGACATTTTACTTTACTGCAGATCACCCTTTCCATCAGCTATGATATTGCAATCATTTAGATACATGTTTTGATGTGACTTATCCCACTTTTTGCCTCCATTTGCCACAAACTGGTTTTATCTCCCCTTCCCTCTACACACACAAGTACAAATAGACTGATACACGTAAGTATATTAATATTTGCACACAACACATTCAAGCACTCTTAGTTTGCTGATATAGGCAAGCATAAAGCAAAAGGTTTTCAGCATTTCCTTCAAATGTCTACAGTATGTGTTATGGTCCAGCTCCAGGTAAAAATTATCAATTTATCAGTTTTATCAATTGTATCACATTTATCACTTGTTAGAAAACTGTGAGGTCCAAACATGACCCAGAAGCTTGCAAAGGTTGCATCACTTTATCCTGAAGCTGCCTGCAGCTTCAGCTTTTGAGAGGTAAAACAGGAACACTGGAGTCACCTAGCACTCAAGGGACATCCTTTGTCTGAGCAACATTTCCGTAGTTTGAGCTGGAAGTATTTTAAAGTACTACCTTTTGCCTTCACCTGCAACAAAGCAGTTCAAGTACCATTGTAACCTGCATTACAGCCACAGGCAGAAGAAGCTAGGCCAGGCAAGGAGCTGAGAGGGGAGAGCAGCTTACAGAGAGGCTCAGGTGTCTTGTGAGAATATACCTCAACTTTTATTTTCAGTGATTTGAATGTTTATCAGAAAAAAGCTTACAAGAGGCTTTGGTATACACAATACAGAAATCAAACTATGTTAACAAGCAATATTTAGCCTTCCTATGGTTTTAAACCACTCTGCACTTGGTGATGGTTGTTTCTGTGAAGATCAAATAAATTATTAGCACCCATATATGCCCACATAAACTAAGGTACAAATTAATCTTGTACCTACACACCTAAATAACCCCCAAAGCTTCAAGCTCCTCTATCTTACAGACTGTAAAAACAACATGAAAACAGCAGTTATTTATAAATCAGTATGCCACCGGTTTACCAAGGGGGAACTAGTTTAGAATCACTTGCTTTGACTTAGAAAATAATTTAGCTGTTCTTCAGATTAAGTTACAGCAGAGAGGCCTCCTCTGGATCCCCTTCACCTGTGGATTTGGCCCCTTTTCACCTCAGGAAACTTAACTGTACTCCCTGCCCCACAATGTGCAGCTCCTTCTGCAGCTGATACTTCATTTTTAAACCTATCAGCTGTGTGGCAGGAAGGCAAAAATACAGGAATGGAATTGTTTAATTTTGAATTATATTATAATTTATGAAAAATACTGACTATCATTTTGAAAGGCCATTACTAAGCACTTTCTATTCACAATGCGGAGCATCTCTAACAGACCCTTGTGTCTCATAATTTTTTTCCTACCACTTCATGCCTACCTTTCTGTAGGAGAATGGACTACAGGCAGCCTCACCCCTGATAAGTCACAGCCTTGCCCTTAGGTCACAGCTATAGTCAATAAGGATGAGTGTGATAAAAGAGTGGGTTGGGAGAGGTCTGACCAGATGGGAAGAGAACTGCTGGTATGAGGGTCTGCTGGGAGGCCAGTCTGAGCCTGCAGTGGGAGTCTGCTGGAGTCAGAGTCTGCTGGACAAGCTGTGAGGAAGAATAAACTGGGATTTTTTCATGCTGTTGAACACGAGTGTGTGTCTTGTCACATTTCTTTCTCTAACACGAGGTCTGCTGTGACACCTTTCTTTTGGCACGAGCAGCTACTCAGGTTCAAGCCCAGGCTCCAATAAGAGGATGGGTGTGCACATGAGCTTGGCACAGATTCCAGCAGCTGGGGAACAGCCGGACACTCCAACCCCTGCACAGCAGCTGCAGCACATCCAATTCACAAACCCTGCTGCACCTCCTGCACGGTTTGCTATGCACTAACAAGTATTTCTACACTCCAGCTGAACAAGCATCATTTAAGGGAGTGCAGCTAAGCCAAACAGCTCTTCCAAAGGAAGAATTACATCAATACTAGAAACCCATAGCACTGGGGTTTCTGATACAGTGTGTCATGATGAAATAGGGGAGGATTCTTCTGTTCATTCTGTTTCATGTACAGTGAGATATTCATAGTACTCACATGTAATAAAGGACAAGCAAGAGTATCATACATGTCACTAATATGATCATCATGCTGTAATTTTTCTGGTTACCACAAATATGCATTTACGCAATTAGAGCTCTGAGTTCCACTAAGAAGAAAAAATGTTCGCATCACTATGAAACAAAGCATCAAGTAAGATCCACACCAGGTAAGTACCTGATGCTGAAGTATTTAACTCTCCTGAGGAGCCCTTCTTCCCAGCATCCTCCTGAATCCATTAATTGTCCCATGATATACCTGCATGTGCCAAAATCCTTGCATAAATGTGCTTATAACCTGAATGCAACACTTCAGAGAGACCGCTATAATTACTTCAGATTTCAAAGCATATCTAAAAAGCCTGCTGGCTCTTCTGCATGTCCCTGCATGTCACTTGGGAACCATCATCCTAGATGGATTTATTTTTGAAATTTTGGAACAACTACAACTAACCTTGCAACTGAACTGCAAATTAATAAAAAACATTTGTTTGGGGGAGAAAAAAAGACAGAAACTTCTGACTTGCATTATATTTTGATTCCACACTATTCACAGAATGTTTTGAAGGAATTCAACTTCACTTTTCTTTATCACCCAAGGCGTCTAGCAAGCCACTGAGAACAACTATCACTATAAAACATCACAGCCATATAGATATATTTTCATTTTACTCAAAAAGTCCAAGGCAAACAACTCTGTCATTACACTGCTTTCTTCTATAATTAGAAGGCACAATATATCGGGGAGTAGACGACCGCAAGGCAGGCTTGGAGTCACAGCAAAGGGATGGGTGTGCTCTTCAGCACATCTGTGTGGGTCCCTCTCAGCAGAGCTCCCAGGAGTGCCCCCACCTCCAGGTTTCACTGCTGCCTGGCTGTGTGAAACTGAATCAGAGCCAAGCTGAGCACCACCAGGGGTGGGCTGGGGTGTCAAGACAAGTGTGTGGCTAAGTGAGAAGATGCAGAGCTTCATACCATTCTCACAGAAGTAAGGAAATAAAGGAAGTAAATTGAAGAGTTATGCCAACAAATCTTACTCTGCAAAGCAGATTCTGAGACGACAAAAAGACAGACACATGTTTTTAAGTAACATGAAATGCAGGCGTATTTCCTGAGCAGTCAGCTACCCTTCTATACACAGCCTCAAAGCCAATTATAGCAGACAATCTGAACTAAATATAAAAACCCACAAATCTCACAGTTTGAGATAACATCCAAGAAGGTGTTAAAGTTAACTTTGAAACTATGCGACAAGACTTCAGCTTTCTCATAATGAACATGGCAACCATGTCCGTCAGAGCACCCTGTGATTTGTGAGAACTGAGAGGCTGAAGAGATTATGTGGATACTTCACATATTTCTCCAAGAGTAACAGATGGAATTTTTCTGCTCACAGAACTTCAGAGATGAGAACTTGACTGTACAAAATATCAATGGCCAGAGTTTAGTTTGTAGCTTCAGTAACCTCCATATGTGACCAGGCTACAGTCACTCCTAACTGCAGCAGCTGGATTAGTGAGGCTGTCATGGGAATACCACGATATTTGATGTTCTGCAACAGGAAGAAAACAGGGATCCAGCCTGCAAATGGACCTATAGCCTTCAGAATGTAATCTTTCTATTAAAATAATTCCTGTATTCTCACCTCAAATGCACAGGTAGGCTGCCATCCCTGCACTAGCCAGAACTCAGGACCTGGCTTATTTGACAGTTTATCATACGCCTTTTCCCTTCTTAGGGATGACGCTCCCCCATTTGATACAACCAAACTGCATCTTTTCTGTTCATAGTAGTATAGTGCAGCTGTCCCCTCTTCCCAGCTGATTTGGACCTGAATGCTTTCCACTGCCTCTCCTTCATCTCTAGCTGCCCAGGAAGCTTTTCCCACATGCTGTGATACAGTCAGTTATCTCATCATCAGAGAGGTGTATTTCAGATAGCCCTGTCAACCTCTCAAAGCTAAATAGCCAAAGAAACCTTCAAATACAGCTGCCAATAGAAATACATATATATTAGGAAGTTGGATTGAATTTCAGTTCCTGCTCTACAAGTATAGTTGTGGAAAAAACCAACTTCCATAGAAACAAACAAACTGAACAAAGTTGTGACAGTTTTCTAGGCTGTGCTGCAGCTCTCTTCCTTCAGTAGCCATCAGGCTGTAACATTATCCCATGTCACCCATCTGCAGAGCAGCACTATGTATGCTTTAAGGAGGAAGGCCACTTGAATGGACATTGAGAGCATCAAATTCCCCACTGCTGGTATGCAGCCTTACTCAGTCACAGAGGGAACCTCAGCATCTTGCAGCTCCTCTTATGCTGCATTTGTTAAATGCTCTCTCAGCAGACTCAGACACACTTACCAAAAAACATGTTGATGTTTGTCCCTGAGTACTTGTACGCAAAACAGTGCATCAGGAGGCCCCTGCACACTTCCCTGTGCCAGAAGTGGCTCCATGTGTCCCTCAGAGTTTGGCTGGCTGGCACCAGTACCCCATCCCTGCATAGACCAAGTTGCAGCAATTTAATATTTCAAGGAGTGGAGGACTACCAACAGATCAGCAAAGCAATCTAAGGAGCTTTACACTGTGGCTTTGCATAAAACAACCAAACAGGTTTGGGGCAGACTTCATTATCTACCACCTCCTTTGCTCTTTACAGCTGATGATTTGTAGGAAGCAAAAAGAAGTCACCATCCTCCTCCTCCAACCATTAGAGCACTAAGATGGTTAGAAGGTGGGAAGATCAATTTCCACAGTGTCCTAGGGTGACTTTATGATGCTTGTATGCCCAATTGTCTGTTCTGTTTATGCTGGATATTAAGTTCTGCACCTTTAGGACTAGTTCTGAGAGCAAAGAGGGGGAAAAGAAGCACAGTTTGTTTGCAGAAACTGCACTTGCTGCCCCACACCCTTCACACAGACAGTGCTGTCTGCAGCACGGACAGCAGGGAGAGCTCTCCTTTGCTTTTAGTCAGTTTTCAGCAACTGAGGCAGAGAAGTTCCCCAGACTGTGGCTTTTCTTCTTCCTGGAACTGATCAGCCTGCTCTGGACTGAAAAGCAGAACAACACCGGGGGCTCACACCTGTGTCCCACCGGGGCTGGGATGGGGCATTTTCCAGCACAGGAGGGGCTGGTGAGAGACTGAGAGAGCCCCACAACAAGGACTTTCTGAATCTGCCATCCCTTCAGAACAGCAAGAGGTTTTATTGTTTAATATTATTCATTTTTTATGCTTATACTTTGCTTGTTAAATAAACAGGTTTGTCTACTTTTCTCGAAGGAGATTTATGTCTCCTGAACTGCTGGGGGTAGGGGCCAATTGAATCTGCTTCCTAGAGGGACCCTTTTGGAAATTTCCTCCCAAATTTGGCCTGAACCAAAGAACATACAGTCACTCAGGCAGGTACAGCCCAGAAAGGGACAAAAAGCAAAGGAGGATTTCTCCATACATTTGTTTTTCCCTGTTGCACAATGTGACTGGAACCAAACCAACCAAAATCCTAATGCTCCTAAGCTCAGGTCTGCAGTGTCAGTGCTCATCATGTAAGCAGCCACTCTGTATTCTTCTAGTGCTTTTCTTCAACCCACCAGGAATGCCTTTTAGATCACCTCACCAAACTCATTTAATGCAAATTAGAAGATTATTTTGATGACTAAATACAGTGTTAACATTTAATATTTTCAGTGTATTGAGTAGAAACATTAGGCACTCTCAAAACTGAACAAAAAAAAAGGTACAGAGCTGCTTGAAATAGTAAATATTAAAGACTGTTCACGCAATAGTAAATATTGACACTTTCAATGTATTTCATAAGAGTAAGAAAGCATTCTCTTGGTCAAAGAAGAAAAGCTGGGGAGGTTTTTGGTTGGTTGGTTCTGAACTTATTGAGGAAGCTTTACTTTATAATATACACTTCTATTCAGTATTTATAAAAAAATAAAAATAAGTCCCCTTCCTTCCATAAACAAAGGTTCCTTTTCTGTATTCTAAGAAGTGTATTGCTGAGATTTACAGTCTCTTTCAAGGAAGGACTTCTATAACTTAGGATTAATTTACACTTTGAGCTATCAAATTTTACTGCAACTGTGGGAAGTGGGGACAGGGAAGGAAGGAGGAAGAAAGCAAGACAAGCTCTCAAAGGGCTCATACTCAGTCTTCTTCCAAGACAACTGTGCCCCAGCAAGGAAAAGTCAGATGTATATATCCACATGAATAATAACTCCTACTAGCACAGCCTTCATAGTTATGGATTCTACAGCAGCTTGACATTCAGCTATGATGAAGCTTGACAGTGTCCAGATTTAGACATAACCTAGCTCTTTCCATTAATTAAGTCTCCCTCTAGGATAAAAAGCATTGTAGAACATTACATTAAAAATGGGGCATTTATTTCCCCGTTGTAAGACACTGATGGTAAAAGTAAAACAAAATGTCAACACCTTTGAAAGGAATGCCCTCACTATTTTTCAGTTTTGCAGTCTCTCCAGTCTTAACATCATGCAGAAAACCTCCAAATTTTCTTTACTAACCTCTTATATGTTAAGTCTACCCAAATTAAATCTAAAAATATGGATAGTAAGCCTAGGCTCACTGTCTTCCAGTTACCAATGGTTACCCTCCCTACAAGGCACTGCTGTACTGAAGTTAACTTTGTTAAGGAGGATTTAAAAAAATTACTTGAAAATATTGTAATACTCTATCCTACTCTCTAGCAAAAGAATTACTCACATTCTTCAATGTGAGATTCAATGACTTCTAGCTATGGGTTTTACTCTTGCTCCTGAGCATTGGTAACTGTAAGATGAGGCAGAGGCTGAATAACTCCCAACTCTCAGAGCACACTGGGACATAACCAAATACCAGGGAGTGTGTCCCACTGATGAAGTAATAAAAAGTGTGTTTGGAGTCTTGTTGCATAAACACCAGTGTAGCTGCTCACCACTACAACTGAAAGCTACATCTAAATAAAATCTTATCACTAGTATCTGCCCAAACCTCTCCCTGGAATCTGAGAGGAAAATTATGACTGTGACCTGGATGAATCACATTCCCAGATGGACTTCCCAGTACTTTTTCCTGGCTAGAAAGAAGGAAACTTTCCAGTTTATTAAGAGGTAGTAGCCAAATTGTCTTGCAGCACTGATGAATTTAACAATTAGGTCCAAGAGTCTCCCTTGGAGGTGCAGCTTACTGAACATACAAAAAAAAGAAAAGAGAGCCTTCAGGCCTTCCATCTACCACTCTGTCATGATCAAGAACATAATTTTAAGTGAATGACAATAAGATCCCATAAGCCAGAGAGCTCAGGAATGTAAGAAACATGCAGCTGGGTCAGACTGATGATTCATCTAGTTCAGAATTCATCTCCAACAAGGCAGAAAAGGTGCTATTTAGAGAGAACCAATAGCCCATGTCCTGTGGTCCACTCCCCTTACACTCTCGCCGCTGACCATGAACTCTCCTCACCCTGTTCTGAACCTGCCTACGCAGCCTGTTTTCAAAACATCCTCTGGTTGCAAGTTGCATAAATTCACTACCTGCTATGTAAACAAACACTTTCTTCTTTCATCTGTCTTAAACTGATTCCCAACCAGTTTCACCAAGTGTCCTGGTACCACAGGGTTTCTGTCAACAAGAGCTTGGCGTTCACCCTTCCACCAGCTCATGATTGTGTAAACCTTGAACCTGCTGCCCCTCTCAGCTGCCCACCTTCCAAATCAAACCTTTTAAATTATGCAACTCCACAGGAGGCAGTGATACACCCCCTGGACTGAGGGCTGCCCTCCTCTGTACCTTCCCTGAGCTAAAGGCACGAACTCTGCCTTCTTTAGATGTGGGCACAAAAACCAGGCCCCGTGCTCAAAATGTGGTGAGTGCACCAGTGTTTTAAATACCAACAAAAGGTATTTTCTTGTCCTCAGTACCTTTTCCTGATGATGCAAGAGGCACACACTGCCCAGGTTTTTCTGAATTTTTTTGGCTGCTGCTACTCCACATTGCTCACAATAATCCTGGAAAACTGTCAATGACAACCACAAAGCCTCTTTTCCAAGCTGCAACCGTCAGTTCTGAGTTCAGCATCACACAAATATGGTTTAGGATAATTTTTTCCTAACTGGAAAAAAATTCTGTTTAAAACCTATGTTTACCTATGCTGACATTAGTCTACCACATTCTTGCCCACTGAAGTTACGTGATGGCCTTCTGGAATTCCTCTGCACTTAGACAGCATCTAGCTACCCAAAAGTAACAGTATTACCGTTTTTCATCAAAACTGGAATTATTCTGGGGCTCGTGCAAGGTAACAAATTGAGCTGTTGGTTTGAGTGATGTCTAGAAGTCACAGGGAAGGCAAGTGAGATCAATCAAAACCACCAGAGCTAGTTTTATCATGGTGAGAAAATTACCAGATACAGGAGATTTATTAATAACAGGACAGAAATTGGGTGCAAAACAACAAAACTGAAAAAAAACCCAAACCCACACATCACACCTCCATGGCTGATGATGGCAAACAAAACGTGCAATGGATTGTCCATGGAATTGTAGACTATCCATGGATGAAGCTACTTGAACACTACTGTGGAGGAAATTAGATCTTGTAACACCAACTCTGGTGATACTCGAGCATGACAGACAGACATCAGGGTTCCTAATGTCATTTTGTATCTGTCAGCTATCAGTCCTCACTTTCACCTTACAATGAAAAATGACTGTCAAGAAGAATCTTCAAAACTACTTTTTAAAGAGTTTATGTAAAATCCAAATAATGTTGGAGGAAAAAAAAATCTAATTAAAAAACATACTGAAGACTGAAGCAAGATTCTTCTGCTAATTAATTCTGGTTTTGGGCAAGCTGAATCACCACAGCACCAACAGAAATTATAAAAAACTTACCCAAATTAGAGGACTACAGCAGCTTATCACACAAGAAAATTAACCAGCAACTGTAAACAAATGCCTTAAGAACTTTTCTGATTAATGTAAGATCTTAAGAAAATAAGTATTTTGGCTCTCAGCTGCATGCTGAGCACTGTTAAGCCACCACAGAAATCATCATTTATCATGTGCAGAATCGCCAAGGGCTGTCCCCTAAAATGTACTACAGAAATTTCATGTAATAAAAGCAGCAGATCTAAAGTTAAAAAAACCCTGGTGATTTCCATTTTAAATATGACTGCAGTTTGCTCTGTGAAAGAAAAAAAAATAAATGCACAATACCTTTATTCAAACTCAAAAGTTAATTTAAATTAACTACCAAAGCTGTTTCTCTTTTTGTCAGTCAAAGGAATCAGAGAATTCTGATCTCTTGAGCATCAAATAACTTCAGACAAAAAAATTCCCAATTTTAAGAATTAATTTTATCACATTCTGTTGTCTAGAGAGTAACTTTACAACCAAAAGCTAATTTTTTTAGCCATACCTACTCAATCTGGGATTCTGTTGCAGGTTTGTGGGCACAGACTGTTTTTTAACAAATATAAATGTAAGATCCATGTATTTTTCATCTGCAAAGATGCTTAGGGTAACAATTAGCACATCTTACTTACTGAAAAACTGCCATAACTCAATGCCCCCCAAAAAAGAACCCCTAATTTCCACATTCCAGAGTTCAAATTCATTCAATGTATTTAAAATCTACTTGCACTGTCTTCCTCCTAATGTGTGTGTTGGGATTTTCTGAATGTTTGCTCAGTATACCTGTTTTCAGAAACCCAAAAATCTATTTTCAAAACACTCTGAAGTCTGTATATACAACTTGTTAGTGAGTTGCCAGAATACACACATTGGCTATTCTAGCAGAGGCTAACTCTGGTTCTTTATCCTGCACATCCTGAGTTTAACTTAGTAAAGAAAAGGAAGACTACTGCTATCACATTTACCTTGGCATCTATATCCAGTCCTCCCCTAAACAGCAGTCTGTCCCAATAAGTCAGAATATATACTATTCTGTATAATATTCTGATTCAATAAATAATGTAATTTATAATATTTTTAAAAGAGGGCAAGGCTATGTGTCAAACATTACAGATTATCTCTCTCCTCTTAATAATTCCCTCTCTATTCATTAGATCCAATATTTTGGTTTCTCTGATCTGGATTTGCCTTTAAAAATGAATTTTTTTTAACTCCCTCTAAACCACAGAAAACTTAACAGGAGAAAAGTGAGGTGCTGACAAATGAAATTAAGATACTGCCTTAAAGCTGCACTTATAAGTTTGATAATTCTTGTTTTATACCTCTAACTTGGGTGGAAAAGAAACATTCACAGTCATTTTAAAGGCTTCAAAAAGGTTGCCCCAGTAGTGTTTGAGCTGAACACCATCCTCCTGCCCATCTTCAGAGGTCACTTTTCAGCAGCCAGACTAGTTTCAAATCACAGACCAAACATCAGAATGGAAAGTTTGTTTACCCTCAGCTGATTAGTAATGTTTATGTGTTTTCACTTTCATATGTGCTCTATTCCCTTTGACCAATTATTATTGAGGTTCCCTGGATTGAGACTTTCATCTAATAAGATAACAAGTTAAGGAAGATGAAGCACATAAGATGCAGGTTAATGCATCTTACAATGATTATCTGTTATCCTGCATCCTCTTTGAATTGGTCATGCTTGACTGCAAGGTAATGGACACAGTACAGAAGAGCAAACTTAAAACAGTTTCATTCAAGAATTTTTAGCAAGACCAGACTCCACCATTCTGTCAATCCTTTATCAATCTCTTACGTAATTGATAATGGTTTTACTGGTAGATCAATTCCTTTCTGAAATTCTACGCTAATTCTACTCTCTGAACTTCTTCCCCAAGGCAAAGACACGTGGCAAACTTCCACTGGAAAACTACCCTGTCTCTTCTGCATGGCAGAGCACAGCTGTGGAATAACAGGGTGTGCTCTCTTTGAAGTCTCATTATTAGCACTTGTATCTGGTAAACATAGCTCTCCCTCCTGCACAGCTCCATGATCACACTGTGTGTTTCTATGCCTCTTGCTTGTCTGTACCAGTTGTCTGGCTGGTGCTCTCTCTCACGTGCCCCAAAGGAGGAACCTCCCGAGCTATCTGGTTTCATCACCCCTGAAATCACAGAAGATTTAAATTTAGATGACTGTGGTCATAAAATTAAAGAATTAGAAGCTGTTTCTCTCCTCTCCAAAGTGCTGCAGTTCCCAAGCTGTTTTACAGGCAGTGACCCTGTCAGTCTCACCTCTGTGCACTCCAGGTACACAGAGCCTTCCACACAAGCTGCCCAACAACTCTGGGCAGGGAAGAAGACACATCACCTCTCATTTGTTTTGTAATAAAGGATCACTTGATGTTAAAAAGGATCCAATTTTTATTAAATAATACCAAGATGTGCCTTTAAAGATTGCCATTATTCCTAAAGACCAATCAGCAAGTAGAAACAGTAAGACAGACTACAGAGGAATGAAGGCAATAGCACACACAACTCAGTGTTAAAAGCAGAGGAAAGGAAGCTGGTGTACACATCAAATTCCTGCTTACAACCTTCATGAGGCAGGCTTGGAAAACATCCCACTGCACTTCTGGACAAGTTTTGGCAGAAACAGCTACCAGGATGGAGGAAGGGGAGAAAGCTCAACAGCTCGAGTTTTGTGAACAAGGTGAGGATTGATTATTGATTTGGAGTTTATGAAGACTTTGAATCTCGTGACGTTACACATTCAGCCAGGGCCCAGCCAGCTATACAGAACTGCAGGGATAAGCAGTGATAACCAGTGCTAGTGATTATTGGCATTGTCTGCACTGCCAGGACAGCACACAGGAACTCCAGACACAGCTCAAGGCCTCGCTTTCCTGGAAGGATGCATCCATCCTTCCTAATGGATCTCCAAAATGGAGAGGTTCCAACACACAGCATCATGCAGCTTAATGCTGCACAAACACAGGAAAATGACAGTCCCTGCCCCAGGAGACCTACAGGGAAAGGAAAAAGAGACCAGTAGATACATCAGGGCACAGGGAAGTGACATCAGAGTGTTTCTTTGAGTGTTGTGAGACTCGTGTACAGCTCACCAAAGGCCACAGACAGGCCACTTCTCATTAATTAATGAACATACGGCTGCAATTGCACAACTCTTCAACATCCTCCCTACGCCCACATCTGAGAACTTCCACCCAAAGGGTGAGATTTCTTGCCTTAGCAGACTAGTGCAAGACACTCAACATAAAAGACAGAGTGTTTGGAGTTGTGCTTGGGTGTTTTTATTCCTGCTGTTCATCTCAAGCTTTAAGAATACATCCTCACTGTTATGATGCACTGGATTATCATTTGGATGGTGAGAAGATGAGCAGCAGGTTACAGTGGTGTGACTTCTATCAATTATCCCTTCATGGCCAGAGGCCTCAGATTACAAGTCCATTGTTTCCAAACTCAGCCCACTGAGCCTACAGCAAAGGTCACCCATCAGGTATTCCACAATTTTTAGGTTTCTTCTTTTTAAGTAAAAATTTCATGGACTAATTTTGGTCTTTGGGTTTTGCTTTTAATTTGGCATTTCATGGAAAGATTCAGGAAGTTTTTCTTTGAAGTTCATTATTTTCCCTGTCCTTTATCTTTCTAGTCCTAAAATAGGAGGGGGAAAAAAAATCTTTATTTCTCCTTCTTTGGAAGAATGTCTTAAGCTTTAATCATTTAATCATTGTTACAAAAAAAAATAAAGCCCACATCTGTTCCTAATTTTCAAATAAACAGTAAGATGGCAAAGATTGCAAATCAAAATACTTGCTTGCAGATCTGAGGAACAAAACCTAGAATCTGCAAAGTGCATCCCCTTCCAGCACCCAACAGCTCAGAAAATTACTGATCTATGCCCTGCACATCCAAGTCAAATAGTGGGTAAGGCAAGCCATCAGTTCACCTGCTGTTGGTGCTCTGACAGGCTTACAGCATAAGCCTCAGTCACTGTGGTTTTTCTCTTGATTAACTGCTACAGAGAGTTCACAGGGAAACATTTCCCAAGGAGCAAGAGCCTGTATAGTTCCACAGCATAGAGAGAACAGACAGAAAGCCTTTCAGGAAAGCTATTACAAATCAAAAACAACAACAAACCCCTCAACTCACTGCGTAATTCAGGCCAATCACTCCCATTTCTATTAACAACTGGAAATATTCTTTTAAAAACCCCAGAAAACTCTCCATAGCTGAAGGACAGAAAAATTATTGTAGTAATTAGCACTCCTAAGAAGAAGTTCAGGTTTCCAACCAGAGGTGTTCAGTGCTGTTTTGGTACCCCTGACTTAGCAGGTAAGAGACAAGACCATGTAAGGAGATGCAGCCTTCTGGAGCCAGGGCTGAAAGCTAAACAAGAAGTGCAGTAGCTTCTAAAAAACGTATTAGACTAACCATAAAGGATGAGATTTGGCTGCTTAACATCAAATGGGTTTATACAAAAACAAAACAAAAGAACCTTTGAGCATAAGGCTCACTTCCAGCCATCAGACTCAGAAAGTTTTTATGATCCTAATGCAAGAAAAAAACCAAGCCCCTTCTGCTTCACACCATCATTATTGCTCCGGCCCAATGAAATAAGTACTTTGGAAAATGAATGAAAATGTTGCAAGGAGATGATGATCACTGTTTCACATCTACTTGAAGCCTGTATAAACCTGTCATGTCGTTGTCATGAATGTTCCCACCACACACAGCGTCCCCTCCTCTGCCCTGGCACCAGGGTCTGTAGCAATACAATGAAATGAATCTGAATTGTGATTTCTGCCCTCCCTAAGCCAGGTGATTTTTAGCCTGGATGAGGTCCCTGAGGTGGCTGCCTGGCCCAGCTACAGGAATGTACATACTCAGGCAAAGGAGGATGTCAGCCTTGGAGCTGGGATAAGAACCCTTCTTCAAAATGACAGTGTAAAAAGTGGCAGTGAAAGCAGGCCCAAAGCTGCCCTCATGCAGCTACTGGTGTACAAGTCCCATTCATGCTCTGAACTGACAGAGCACAAACTCTCCCTTGTCCAGAGGCTGTTCAGAGACAAGGCTCTAACCCCACCTGCCCCAGTAACCCCCCTTCTTCTTCCTGGGAAGAGGAGGCCCAAATCACACAGTAACTTCAGCTCAGCACAGGAATACCCAACCAAAGGCATAAGGGGCTCCCTGCAAGGGGGGAAATCTGCTTTAGTCAATTGGAAGTTGAGCTGGTGACTGAACCTTGAATAGCTGTGCATACCTGTGGTCCACATGAGCAAACAATGTCACTGAACTTACCCTGGTTAAAATTATACCCAGTTGTAAAAAAAAAACCCTCAAAAAACTCT
Source organism: Zosterops lateralis (assembly GCF_965231275.1). Classification (NCBI taxonomy): domain Eukaryota; kingdom Metazoa; phylum Chordata; class Aves; order Passeriformes; family Zosteropidae; genus Zosterops; species Zosterops lateralis. The sequence continues at coordinate 16,340,419 of NC_139770.1, read as the reverse complement.
GATCTGGTATGAAATGTCTCTGTGTCTTCTCCAAAGATCTAAATGAATCTTTCACTCTACACCGTTGCTTTCATTTGCCCAGACGAGCCACTACTATGCATGGTATTGAAACACTTGTATTAAAATGCTACTTTCCTTTATTCATTTTTTTGTTTCCCTGTGTAAGCTAGTATGTAGCCCAGCCTTTAATATTTTTTTTCATGCTTAATCAAAGCCTTGTGTGTGAGGAGACTGCCACACAATAACTTGGTGCTATTCAGCCAAATCAGAACACCCTAGGTTCAGCAAACAGCAGTATATGAAACAGATTTTACAAATCCATGACATACACATCAGAAATATTTCACAAGTGATTTTAATTTCAAATTTTTGATTATCCTTTTTCTTTGGAAAACAATGCTCTTGCCTAGATTGGCTTCAACAGCCCAGAGCACACAACTCACTCTAATGCACTTCCACAGGAAAGAAAGAATTAGAGCAACTTAGCGTTCAATAGCTTTCACTATCAGCTTTTACATACCGATAAAGAACCCTTAGAAAAGAGCACTGCTGCACACACAGCAGCTCTACAGCACTGCAAACCCTACCTACACCCCCTATACTCTGAGGAAACTTCACTCCAGTGAAGTCAATGGATGTTTTGTTACCTATTGTTAAATGATAAAATACCTCCAACAGGCACTGTTCTCTTCTATGTTTTTTTTTTAAACACCCAAGACACACCTTTGTATTTGAAAAGAGGGGAAAGAAGTAAAGTTCTCTCACTTCCTCACTCAAAAAATACTCACTGCTTGGATTAGCCACTAAATTAACTTCAGCTGTAGAGAAAATGACTCATTAAACAGAACAATCAAAAATTTCACTGGAGAGAAGGGGAGGAGGTAAGGAGAACTTTAACCTTCCTCCTCTCCTGCCAAATAAATGACATAGTAGTTTGAAAAAATAAGCAGAATGCAGTAACACTTCTTAATAAATAAGGCTTATAACAGGAAGTGTTAGAAAGCTGAAGCAAAGGAAAAAAAAACAAAGCCAAGCTACAGACAACTGTAGTAGCTCTTGGAGCACTTTATGGTACAACTGTACCCAAATACATCTGGAAACATTGCAGAGAGTTGTCTTTAAGAGGTTACTTCTTAATGTAGATCATGTAGGTCAGAAGTTCAACAAATAGTTAAAAGGAAGTTTTGTTTGTACAATCACACATCCGCCAGACAACAGACACCCAGTTTTGTAATACACCACTGGGGACAAACATGCAAGAGGTTTTTTAATAAAAGAACAAAAGATCTCCTCCACAGACTCATCTGAATTGCTGTGAGACCAGTAGGAAATGTTTTAGGGAAACTAATGTTTCCTTCTATCACAGCCAGTTACTTATTGAATACTGAAGTCAGTTACTTATTGAATCCTCCTATAATCACTAAATTTGTCTGAGAACTGGAGACAGAAAGGTGAGAACCTTGCCTGTTTCTCATCTGACATCTTGAGTAACTACACCAGAAGGTCTGGAAGACAGCTGTCTGAAGCCATTACATGTATTTTTCATTTTCATCTGAAAATATTTTCTACACATATACGACCTTATCTAAACTAGAAAGGCTAATTTGTCAGTGTGGATTTGGGTTTTAGCAGATAATGTTTGTTGGAGAAGATGACTAACACAGACAGCTAAACTAGCATGAATACTAAAGCAGCAAGCACAGGTTTGGCAGTAAAAGATGTCTTTTCTCAGATACAGACTACCTAAACCAAAACAAGCTGTAATTGAGAAGTGGGGGTTTTTTTCTAACAGCATAAATACACTTACACTGCACTCCTACTTCAAAGTAGCAGCTCCAGGGTGAGTGAAGAAGCAAACCCACTTCCATAAACCCTCTCAGATTCTCACTCAGCACACCTGCAAAGACTCCCTGGGCTGAGGAGGGGCTGATGCTGCAGCTGGTCAGGATCACAACTCACTAAAGGCAGTTCCACAGCAACCCTGAGGACAGACTCAGACGCAGCTTCTGCAGCAGGCAGAGGGAGCAGGAGTGTAGGCCAAGACAAGTGTGGCTTCAAGGGCAGTGTAATCACATAAGGTATTCTACTAGAAGATTTGCTGCCTGAAAGGATATAGCAGATGAGGTTTCACAGTTGGTTTTACCAAACTTAGAGCTAACTCATTACTATAGCTAATTAAAATTAACAGGGACTCACTATTAATTCAAACAGAACAGTGTAGTAACAGCTTCCAGAAAAGAAAGGGAAGAAAAACTGTTAAAGGGACACATTCTAAAATTGAGGCTTGCTGCTGTAGACCCACCAACCTCAAACAGGTACAGCAATTTACATCAATTGGAGATTCCTCCCCTTCCACACCTGGGTGAAAAACAATTCCTAGCCCATTCATGCAGAAGAATCATTCAAACCTTCCTCCAAAATATGCCTACACAAAACTGACAAACAGTTATATGTTAGAGGAATTTTTTCCTCTAACAATTCTTGGCACATCAATGCTTTCCACTGCTGCAATCCCACAACATTATCAGCACAAGGCTTCATTCATACCTATGTTTAAAATTTTATAACAGCCTATCAAGCTGAGAGATTATGAATCATTCAAGCCATTAAAGTCCAATTACATCAACTGAAATCTGAGCTTCCCGGCATTATTCCAATTACTCTTTCTGCTCACTCAGCCCCTGTACCCCTTCCTACACAACTTTCCCTTCTCTAACCTTGTGAAACTTCTCTTACAGAAGATCCAGGAGCTGGCCAATTTACACAGCATGCCTGTCACTCTTACCCTTCAATACATTTAACCACCACTTTTCTGTATTTGTGGTTTTGCCCTCTCCTGTCCCCAACCAGACTTCCTATCATTTCATGGATTGTCTGCTCATCCTCTATCCAGGTCCTTTCTGCACCTACTCTTCATTTCTGCATGATTGTATCAGTTCAAATACATTTAATTATCATGTACATACTGACACTTAGCTTCACGGTGGATTAATTCAAATTAAAGTGATTAAAATAATCAAATTTAGATTAGCAAATGAGGAAACTTATTTTTATGTCCTTAATGGTCATTCTCAAACACCAATAACCAGTAAATCATGATGATCTGTAATATAACCTTTTAATTTAGCGTTTAATATAGTCCCTAGTTAGACAATACTATTAGTGTATATTTATGTAGATTCTTGACATGAAATTAATGACCAACATAGGTCACCATTTAATAGCTGGTTAAATTTTATATTATGACTTTTCAAGCTCTGTTTGAATGAAAAACAGGATGAAAACTAACAAAATCCCTGAACACTTAATGATGTTACTTAACAAAATAAATGTTGCATTTAAAGACTTTTTTTTAAGCCTCATGTCTCTTAAGTAGGTGAAATGGAGTGAACTTGGCTACTGTGAAATTCAAATTTTCTGATTTTGTAGAGTTCTTCAGATTTTTTTACTGAAAAACTTAGGAAAGCTGTTTCCCCATCTTTTCTATTGATCTCATTCAGTTTTGAATAAACATCGGGCTACTCCCACTAAAATGAAAATAAATGTCTTTGGGTATCTATTGAAGCAGCTGCTGTTCTCAGAAATGAAGTTTTAGCACTTCAAACCCCACTCATTTTCACTAGAGCAATGGGTTTATTTCCTCTAAACATTTAGTAGTTACACTGAATGAAAGTTCTATCTTAATTTAGGTAGTATTAATGTATTACAGCATATTTAGTCCTGAACACAGGTTTATTTTTGAGAAAGCAAGACAAAAATTACTTCAACCTGAACCACCTCACTTTCTCAACCTCAGCTTGCCTTCTCCAGGGATGTGCTACCACTACCTCAGGGTCAAAACAGAATTTAAAAGAAAATGTAAATATTTGTCTTCTTCCTGGGAAAGCACTACATAGGGAAGAGGGGAAAAAGAGGGGATGGGCTTATGGGGAATTTATCAGTATAATTAGAAGGTTTTAGCAAGCTGGTAAACGTCTGTGTAGACAATCACTTCACTCTAAAGGGTATTTCCTAATTAAAAATATGCACCCTGTTTTCCAGAGCCTTCCTGCTGAAGAAACATCTCACCACTGCTGCCCAATTAGATCAAATTGGGTGGCTGGCTCTTTTTGTTGTGTGCATGATAATACAAAGACTCTCCAAGTTCCTGCTCAACAAAGGCTTGTGTGAAACAGGCTTTGAAGACACAATAACATTCCTCTTGCGAGTTTCAAGCCCGGAGGCTAAAAGCACCAAGTAACTATTCATTCTTCCATCTTGAGACACATTCCTAACCTAGTTCAAAGGCCTGAAAAAACATGCCCTAGCTACATGCCTGCACACCTTCAGCTGGGCTTTTCCCTCCTATCAGAGCTTGTCAGAGAAAGAAGTTTCATACAGAATTAAATACATTTGAGAGATTTGTTTCACTTTTAAGAACTCTTAAATTGTTTAAAGGATTCAAGACTGCCTTGCAAATGAACTGATCAGCTATGTTAACCCATTGAAGAGTAAAGTTCACCACTGACATGTTTAAATAGAATGTTCACAGGGCACCCGTTCTTCAACTTCTGCTCCCGAGGAGCAGCTGTGGGAGGAGGAGTGTGCACAGCAGCTGGAAAAGGACAAGGGATGAGCTGGAGCTGTTTGGCTTCCACCACTGCTCTGCTATTTAGTTTCATGTGCCTCTGTTTTGATCTCAAACTGGTAGGATAGATGTAAATCACACATGGCTATCCACCAATATCAAGATATCCAAGGCACTCTAGAACATTATGCATCATGTTCGCAAGATGATGATGATGATGATAAAGTCAACAAAGTACAAGATTATTTCCAAAATACTGACACTGGAACAAATATTAACTTTTAACAAGAAAAAATATTTACAGTTTTCAACATACAGCTTCCTAAACAAACTAAACTCCTCTTTATATATTTTATTTTGCTGTTCCTCAGAAATCTGAATGCCATTACGTGTAAAATGAGAAAATATAAACAATTACTAAAGAACAGGCTAGCCCAACTACAATCAGCATGTCATGGTATGGAACCAGCACACACAAACAGTGGAGCAGATGGGCTTAAGGCAGCCGAGGTGAGACCCCCAAGCTGGTTACATTTGCCCAAAATTCCGTTTGCAGGACCCTGCCCCAGATGTGTCAGCCAGCTTTTGGGGATCCCTGAACCACACACAGGAGAGAAAAAGTTTCCTTTGTTTGCAACAGCTTTCACTCTAAACTAAGGTTTCCTTACCTGTATTTCATTTTGTATCTGCAATCAAGCAATTAACTATTTAGTACTCCTGAATTTCCCTTTTTTTAAAGAGAAACAATTTTTTTTTGTAGTGTAGTTGACACTATTAAGAAAAAAAAAAATGAAGTGTGATCTACAACACAGAAAAGTGGACCAAATGCTAAAAATACTGTAAGATAGCAAGGCATGAAGAGATGGTACAGTGTGACCACATTTTCCAAGCAAAGAAGTCAAAAAGAGAAACAGAGTAAATGTAACAGGTTAAAGAGAGGCAATTTTTTTAATTTCAACAATGCTGTTTCCACCTGTCTAAAATACATTTTTGTCCTCCTAAAGATTTCAATTAGTCACTTTCACTTTCCCCAAATCAAAATGTTCAGTTTGAATTTACCATCACTGCAAAAAGCTGAGTATTGCTCATTTTTTTCTCCATTCCCATCAAAACAAGGAATGCATTACCTTACTGACATCTAAGAGTCATTTTGAATCCTGTGGCAAGCTGAGCTGCCCTACCTCTTTCAAGGAGTGAGCAGCTGAGCTACCTGCTGTTGGCCATTTCTAGGAAATAAAACTGTACTAGGAAAGGAAAATCTTTGTGGATAATTTCCAAAGTAGGAAAATAAGTAAAATAACATTGTCTTAGCCTCAACTAAGTAAACAACTTGTTAGTTTATGTCCTCATTATTATGTAACATCCTGCTCCATAAATGGCCCATTCGCTATTTTGAAGTAACAATTAATTCAGAAATTGTGATCAGGAATCACAGGAGAGGAATCACTAATTATAACAGCACAAACTTTTCTGAGGAAATGAAAATTAATCCCATTTTTCAGAGACCACTCAGCCAATGCTATCATCACTTCCCTAAAATGCCTCCATGAATCAGAAGTGCAACAGCCACCATGACTTCAACAAGTACCCAGCCTTTATTTCTCTGGGTAGCACCACAGAGACCAAGTACCATGAACAAGCACATTGTGCCATGCAGGGGAGGCTGCAGACTTCACCAGCCTTATGACACAGCAGGCACAGCAAAGGACATTCTGTTATATCTGTGCCTTCTCCAGGAAAGAGAAGAGCTTCTTTATGTCTCCTATTTTAATATCTATGTGAAGGCTCCAGCATCACAGCTGACAGTGACTCCCAAACACCTTGTCAATCACTTGCACAGGAACCATCAAACCAAACTGGGAATTACTGGAGGACCTTTGGCTCCTTGCTCTAGCAATTTTCAAGGTACTTCAGCAAAGTGCCTAAGCATCACTTACTTGGCCAGCAGCACTCCTTGCAGCACATACAGAAGGCTTCCAAGCTCCAGGTTTGCCTCTGAAGCCAAAATACCTCCCCTGCCACTCATTTCCTGCTCTCTAGGGGTTAAAATTCTCTTTTCTAACACAGCAATCTTCTCTTCAAAATGAAGGCCAGCTTGCTGAAGATTAATTACCATCCAGTGTTTTAATCTAAAAGATTCCCTCGCTGACATACATGAGCTGTCACTTGAGGTGTCTTTGCATCTCTCACACAGCACAGGGCATGGGAAGCTCAGGTCAGCCCTGAAACAAGTCACCGCTCCAGCCATGGTGTTTCCAGCTCCCCACCTCCCTTCCACTCCTTTGTAGTCACTTACAAACTGATGGACAGAAAACCCCAGGTGAGATGTGCTGTAAGAGAAACAAACTCAATCTTCTACCTCCCATGTACACTTCTTGAAGTTCTTTTACTCTCTCAATGAAGACACACAACTCTCAGCACAGTGTTTACATGAATGTTACTGGTGATGTGCAGACATGCAATATCTTGTGAGGAGGATGCGGGGAGGGTTTGTTTTGATTTGGTTTTAATTCCACAGTTCAGTGAAGTAAGGGCAGAAGGAACCCATACAACCAGACTGGCTTAGTCTCCTCCACTCCAGCTTCAAGCTCTTTATTCCTCCAGGGAACTGTCTGAACTGTGCCACTGAAGGAAAGCTCTCATGCACAAACTAGTTAAGTGTTTTATTGACTGGCAAATCCAGCTTATGGAGTTCCTATCCTATAGTTATATCTTAACAAATATTTGTGCACCACACTGAAAGCCAGATCGCTGAAACTAGACAGGAACCAAGGCCGCTAGTTAATTCCCATTTTTTCTATTCACACAGATTCTGTATTTCAAAGAAAGCATGTGCAGTCCTTAGGTGTCCTAGTGGTTAAAAATGTCCAACCTACACAGGCTGGATGGGCCGAGGCAGAAGAAGAAACAGTCAGTTAAAACTGTAGATGTTCCCAGACTCTACATTCCTCCATTATATAATACACATCATCAGAGGGTTCAAATGTGCACATACATTTCACCAGCTCTACTAGCTGTAAAGTGCACAACATCCTCCTGAAGCATATCTTATTTGAAAATTTAACAGGTCATTTCTTCCACATTCCTAGGTTCCAAAAAAATAGAATTTTACAACAGTTGACAAATGTACCCAGGTAAATCTCCTGTGATACACCACTGAACAGTACATTTCACCTTCTAGCTCAGGTGGCTGACACCAGATCTTCTAAGTAGACTCCCAGATTATTACAAGCACTTGAACACACACAAACTTCCACTGTCTCATCTACTTGATCAAAAATTACTCTGAAGAAAATACACTTCACAATTACCCAAGGTTAAATCTCTAATAATAGTCTTCAGAGAACATGACCTAGATATGTCAAACATGATCAGAGAGACATATATCAAGACATCCTTTAGTTAGTTAAGAGTGCCAGGCTTATTTAAATCTCCTTTATCTGTTCACACCTTGGCTTTTGTTAAATTTCACATCATTTCTGTAAGCAGAGTGTAAAGCTGTTAAACTTGTGATTTTTTTAAGTTACCAGTGTCTCTCCTTTACTATCTCTATTTCATGTAGTCAAATAATAATCACCATTTACCAAACCCCCAGAATTATGTAAAAATAGAATAATGCTATTCACTTTCATGATCAGGTACTCCAACACATCAGATCATGTACACATGACCAAAAGCCAGCTTTTATCATTCTGACAAGTTGGGAATTTAGACATATTTGTCAATATTAATATATTTGAGTTGCAGCTCTTACCACAAAATGAAAACCACATCTGCTGTAACAAGCCACAATAACTCTACCATTTGAAGTTTTCTTTTACAATATATTCTTTAAATTAAAAAAAAAAAAAGTAAAAGAATCTATACTTACTAATCCATAAGACAAATTATTTAACTAATGAACCCAAATAAAATTTATAACTGCCCAAGCAGTAGAGTGTAGAAAAGAAAATGCTGCAGTTAAAAAGCACCTGTGTGAACATAGTCCTCCTTTTATTGTATGTGTTTTATAAAATCAAGGAGTTTTAATGCTAAAATTTACTAATTCTTATTTATCTTGTACTTAATTCAGATTTGTATCTGTGGTTTACTGCTGGGTTATGACAGGGATACTACAAGACAAAGAGTTCAGGAAAGAAGAGCTGGAGGTAAATTCTTCTTGCCTTACTAAGTAAATCATCCTGTTAAGGTCAGAAGAATATCCAAATACAAAAAAGAAAATCCAATAACAAATAAAGAATACATCTGCTTCCTAAGCAGAGTGTCTATCCCTGTAATAAAGATTTTAAAAAAAATATAGAAGGAAAAACACCTTCAGAAAACTGCAGTACCATGCAAAATGAGCACCTCTAGAAGAAACGCTTTGTGTATATCCAGGCTCTCCACATTTCTCTAAACTCATCCTCAAACTTCCCAATATCACCATCCCAGTTCCCCTCAGATCACAAACACCTTGTAATTCTCTCTATCTACATCATCCTGCCATAGCTTCTGTGTCCCCCAAGTCATTTCTCTCCCATTTCCATCTCTGTCCCATACCAGTTTCTACAGGTGCTGCCCAGCCTTTACCTCAAGTTCCCCATTATGTTATGTCAGCAGCCCCTGGTCTCTGCTAGTCACAGCACAGGTCCCATGAGCAGCTTTCCCCTCCTTTCTCCTCTCATCTCTTAAGGGTATTTCATAACTCTGTCAATCAAACACAATAATTAGTTTTCATTGCAACTTGGCACAGAGGTTAAACCTAAAACCAAATTAGTTTTGGAAAATAATATCTATTTCTCTTCCATATCACTGGACACCAAAATCATTTTTAAAGCTTATGTGACTTTATTCACGTAATAATCAGTATTGAACAGATTCACTTTCAGAGTTTCAATAAACTGGAAAAAAAACCCACTTTGTTCACAAACAAGCTATTATACAGTTACTTGCTCAAAAGAATGTTCAAGCACACTTACTCTCATTACTTGCACTCATGTATTTAGGAAGTCATGAAAATTGTACAGTCCTAATGAATATAAAAGTTTAGCTATCCTAAAATATCCCTGTAACAAGACAACATGCTGAAGATATTGGTCAAATAACATTCCCATTCCACAGCTGCTTGCTGCATTTTATTTAAGAGCTGTAATTCTCTATTTACAAGTGTTATCTAAGGAAATTTATGATCTTCCTACAGTTGCTATTAAAAATAAGCATCATCCTCACCCTGCAATGTCCTGTTTCATTTTCAAATTTAAACCACATTCAAAAACCAGTTTAAACATTAACTAAATGGGAAAACCATGTGCTAAAGATGTCCTGGTAGTACCTCATAATCATATGAATTTGCTTATAAATCATTCTGTTTCAGTTTTTAAGCCAGGAAAACAAAAGAGAAACACCTAAACCCATTAATTATAAGCTTGTGGTCTTGTTAAACAGGAGAACTGCAAATATGCAAGTATGTGGAGACACAGGCTCAATTTTGGCAAATAATTAGGTGTGAGGGGAAAACTGGTGTGTGTGCATACAGTAAAAAATGCACTGTTTTGTCTACAGTAATACCCACAAAGCATGAAAAACTTTCATAACATGCTGGTATTTACCTTGGTGCTGACCCAAAACTACAGAAACTTCTGTTCTTCAGTTCAGGAAACAACATACCCCTAGAAACTTAATTTAACTGTACAAGTCTTGTTTTGGCACCCTTGTGGGTCTCTTCCAACTCGGGATATCCTATGATTTTATGAATTGCTGTTGTGCCACATTAAGTTTTTAACTTGAGAAAAAGAACACAACTATTGAAAACTATGAAAGAAATAAATTTAAAAAGCAAGCAGTGTCCCAACAAAAATAAAACCCAGGTATATAGTAGAAGAATGACATGAGTAATTTTCTGTTTACCATCATGTGTATTTTCATGAGAATCACACAAAAGTTTAGTTCTACCCTTAGAAGTGTTTTGCTTTAACTGGATACAGGCAAAAGGTCTAACAACCCTCTAGATGCCCTTGTGCTGAATTCCCATTGTACTGTTTTCCATTTTCTTACATCACCCAAAAGCCCCAAACCACCCATGCATCAAAGCCAGAGTAAGCCAAGTTACCACTTGCTTATACTACACATATTCTATTCCATGTTATTAGCACTTACATTCAGGAGTTCTCAGAGTCATCAACAAAATGGAAATGAAGCTTTGAAGCTTTGGAGATCAAAGCAAGATACCTGGATTCATTCTACCATCCTGCTACAGCATTTCCTGTTTCTCCAGAGCCAACATCTAATGGTTTCCTTTTTGGAATATTTTTTGACTATATACTCAGAACATAAGCTATCAGCAGTTCATCTTCAAAACCCCTGCTCATTTGAGGAGCCTTCTCACAGCAACCCCACAAGCAGGATCCACAGGATACCCACAACATCTGCTCACCTGTTGTCTTGGGTTTGTATGCAGGGTTTTGGTGGTGGGGGGCTACAGGGGTGATTCCTCCGAGAAGCTGCTGGAAGCTTTCCTGGTGTGTGACGGAGCCATTGCGAGTGAGCTCCAAGATGGACCTGCTGCTGGCCAAGGCCAAGCAGTGCCACTGACAGTGCCAGCACCACTGGGATTATGCACTTAGGAACAGGAAAAAAGTCTGCACAACTGCAGCTGAGAGAGGAGTGAGGAAGACCACTGTGGATATAGGAAACTACTCTGCAGAGCAAATAGCAACAGAGACAACACACGGTGAACTGGCCAAAACCCCCATTCTCATACCCCTGTGCTGCTGTGGGGAAGAGGGAGAGGAATGGGGGTAAAGCTAAGCCCAGGAAGAAGAGAGGGCTGGGGGAAAAGTGTTTTAAGATTTAGTTCTTATTTCTTATTATCCCACTCTGATTGGATTGGTAATAAATAAAACTACTTTGCCCAAGCTGAGTCTGCTTTGCCCATGACAGTAACTGATGAGTGATCTCTCCCTGCCCTTATCTCGACTCATGAGCCTTTTGTTATATTTTTTTCTCCCCTATCTAGCTGAGGAGGAGAGTGATAGAGTGGCTCTGGTGGGCACTTGGTGTCTAGTCAGGACCAGCCCACCACATCTGTGCATGCAAGACTCTAAACAGGAGGAAAACACCTTAGGGCTACACTGCTCTCTCCCCTCAGCTGTTCCATGTCATGGGCTGGTGTTTCCCAGCACAACTTGGCAACTGCAGCCACACAGCCTTCCAGCTATAGCACAAAAGGCCACTCATCAGAAGATCCAAATACCAAGGAGTGACCATCTAGGCTAGACACACACAACAGTACCCAGGTCTCTAAAGCAGAGGTAAAAGTTTGGGCAGGAGAGCACACAGAACTGCACTGAAACTACAGCACTTCTAACAGAAAAAAGAAGAGAGCTAGGGCAGGGCCAGCTGTTTGTAAACAGCCAAGAGTATATGACAGGGAAGGCAATGGGATTGGAGAGTGCAGAGGAATGCCATGGGTGAGAGAAATGTTTTTCAACTAAATTTGGGAAACGACATGATTATTTCAGCCAATATCTTTAATGTTAGGAGAAATAATAACATTTGAAAGAGATTACAAATACTTCAGAATCTAATGCCTGAACAACTTGGAGGCAGCTGGCAGAGAAAGACAGGGGAGCAGGGCAAAGGACAGGAGTTAGTTAGTTTGCATCAAAGTAGCAACAATCATTTTACCCGTTAGGAGATGAATAGCCAATATTTGGGGTCATTGTCCTGTCTTTGCCACTTTTGAGATTAAAAGTGTAAATAATAACCCATGAAAAATAGGAAAAGTAAAGAAATAGTACTTAGTGCAGCCTTCCCCAGCCCTTGTTCTGATACCTGCAGCTTCACCTTTCCCTTCCCAGCTCCAGATGTTTTCTCCTCTCTGCTGTACCTGCAAACACACCAAGGAGCTTTTCCTTCATCTTTCACTTGCTCAGACACCAACAGGGGAAGCCACAGTCACAACCTCCTCACCCTCATCTGCAGCCTGAAGAGCCTCAGCTGCCAGAAGGAGCACGGGGGAGGCTGGCCAAGGAGGGACAGCCCACTCTGCTGCTCCCTGGGAAAGGCAAAGCTTTAGGGAACTGGAGCACCCTTACTGTATGTGGAGTTTTCAGGTGAACAGTTCAGCTGAAGGTGCTCAATGACTTTTTCAGGCTTCTGCAAGCAGTCCCATAAATCACTCAGCTCCAGGTAGGTTTTCTTAGGAATGGCATAAGGTACAAGCTTACATGGAACAAGTCTCCTGCCAAACCTAAGTTTTACCTCCAAAGCAAAAAAGGTACAAGCACATGTCCAAAAACAGCTGCAAAAATGGTTTAGTATGAACAAAACAGTGTTGGGTTTCTTTCCTCAGCACACTCGGGAGATGAGCTAGTCGGGCTGAATTTTGCAAGGAAAGTTTCAGTTGATGGCAAGAAATCAAGCTTTGGAAATAAAGAGTCCTGAGGGTTAATATCTGAGAAGGCTACAAGCAACCAACAAAGCTCCATAGTGGGAAGGGAGAAGGAATAACCATGGCTCAAACTCCACATATAACTACAACCTGATTCTTCCCTTGCCTCAATCCAATCCTAATTTTCTGAAATAAGAACAAACTTCAAATAACAATTACCCTATTTTATACAATGCTGCCCCTAAAAACATCCGCATAGTATTTTTCAGTTCTTAGATCAGGTTTTCAACATCCTAATCCATTACTGAACAGCATAATCACAGCCAAGTATCTACCTAACACCACCACGGAAAGCATTGCCACAGCTTGTATGTCAAAGATGACAAAGTTCAATTAAACAAGTTGTCCACTTGTTTCCAAGCAAAAGGAAAGCACTGCATTTGGAAAAAAACTGTACGCAAACAGATATGACACTGCTCCCCACCAGACCTGCCTTCTCATATTGTTCATATATTCTTCATTTACCCACACACTGACCAAGGATCTTCTCTCACACTTACTCCCCAGTCTCAGCAATGCACAGGTGGGAGGGAACAGTGATGCTCCCAGCAAAGTGACTTAACTGCAGAACCTGTAGCATTCTCTGGCAAAAACCCCCTCCTGAAGAATTCACACCACCAATGCTGTCCTAAGCAGATATGGATTCTCAGGGTAACAAGAGCCATCTGCAACAACAGGGCTCTTGCAAGCACATGCCAGAACTGAGAAAAGGTGTGGCTGTGTAAATTTGTGTACATTTAGTCCCAAATAATGTATGGTGACACTCAGCACAGTCCTGTCAGCCACAAAAATTACCGTTTCCAACCAGTTACCACCTGAACCAGACTGGCAATATTTGCACTGATCTTAAGTCCTACCTCAAACTTTCAAATTAGCCTGGTATTCATAGGTCACATAAGACTAAAACTCAATATTGTTTTGGTCTAATGGGCAATAGCAGCAAGTGCCAAGCAGCAAATGTGAAGAGACTTTGCTTTTGTTCAGGTTATAAGGATGCAAAACATCTAAAAATTAAAAACATCCCAGGTATCACACCAACACCAGCCCTCAATGTTCCCTTCAGCACAGCCAACAGGTGACACAAACACTGAGATGATGTGCAAACAGTGGTATGAGATTCACCTCCTAATGCCACTGCACATATTCATAGTAACTGCTTAAACTACTGTGATTGCTGATACTCAGGTAAGTAGGAAACTGTTAAAATCGAGTGACAAAATTTACTAGACAGCTATCTGCCAGTACTTCCCTGCACCAAAACAAAACAGGCTTCACCTTTCATGAAAGGACTTTCACAGGTGCAGTGTGTACTCTGTGAGCTCTTAACAAGACACATTGTTCTGTGCTGCATGAAGTTCCCACTCAACAGAAATATCACACGGCTTCCAACAAGCCTCCTACTCATCTTACATGTCTGTAATCAACGTGCAACAGCCTGGAAGAAGTTCTTTCCCGAATTAAAAATTAAAAGCTTCAGGAAGAAACAGAACACATTAGTCAATGGCAAAAACACGGTTCATAGGGCTCATTTCTTGTGCTGTTTGTAACACTGGTAGCAGGTGAGGGACAGCCACACGGTATCAACTGAACACACAAGTGAGAGGTACAATCCTCTAAAGGCTTTGAAGTCTGGTTTCAAACTCAAAGCTCCTGCCAAGAGACCTGAATGAACAGTGGTCACAGCCCCGGGAGGTCACAAGGCTCACGGTGATGATTACTGACCACACCAGGATTACACCGGGAGTTTCCAGCCCAGTACTAGAAGTGACTCGCTTTCACACCCCTCTCCCACATACTTCTGAGGCACTGCTAATTCTGAAAAGTAAAAACCCTTAGCAACACAGTACTGTACCCTCGGCTGAGCAGGAGCATCCGCAGCTGCTTTGGAAGCACTCCCCAGCCCATGCAGGTGCCACGGGGATACACCCGCAGGGATGCTGCGCTCCGGGACGCTTCAGCCACTGAAACATGCTGCAGTGGGGCCAAAAGGCTCAACAAGACCAGCCCGGCCCGTGTCTGCCCGGGGGAACCATCCCGCCAGCCCCCAGCCCCGGGAAGGCACCGCCACCAGCAGCAGCAGCCTCGCCCCCCGCCCCGCCCCGGCTCACCTTCCCCGGCGGGCGCCCGGCTCTCCTACATCTCCTCCCGCTTCTGGAAGCTGATGCTGGCGTAGGCGCTCAGGTCCTCGCCACAGTGGCCGCTCCCGCGCTGCTGGCCCGGGGGCTTGGGCGGCAGCGGCTGCTTGGCCTCGGCGGGGCCGTGCGGGTGGTGGTGGCGGCGGTGGCCGCAGTCCCTCCCCAGGTCCAGGTCGATGTAGTTGAGCCCGTTCTCCAGCGCGGGCGCGGCCCCGGGGTCCCGGCGGGCGCCCGCCTCCCCCGCGCCGGGCCGCAGCCACACGTTCTCGAAGGAGGCCGAGCTGTGCCGCTTCACCTCCTCGGCGCCTCCCGCGCCCCCGCACGGGAAGGGCGCCCCGGGCCCGCCCGCCGCCCCGCGGGCCGCGCTGGGCGTGGAGGAGAAGGTCTCGGAGCTGTGCCGCCGCCGGCCGCCCTGCGGGTCGGCGCGGATCACCTTGGCGCTCTGGTTGCGGCCGGGGCTGAGGCTGACGCGGGTGAAGGCGCTGCCCGCGCCCAGGCCGCCCAGCAGGGAGGAGGAGCGCGGCGGCCGCGGCAGCTCCGGGGAGACAGCGGCGGTGGCGGCGGCCGGCGGGGGCTTCTCGGGCCCGGCGCGGCCCCCCCGCGCCTCGGCGTAGCTGAGCGGGCGGGCGGGCGAGCCGGGGGACGGGCTGTCCGCGTAGTCCGAGCAGGAGCCCCCGCCGGCCGCGGCGCCCCCGCGCTGCACCGCCACGTAGTCCCGGCCGAAGCGGGCGGCGGCGAAGGCGGGCGGGCAGGGGGCCCGCGGCGGGCCCGGCTCCATGCTCATGTACTCCTCGGCCGCCTCGCCGCCCCGCGCCGGCAGCGCCATGCCCAGGCCGCCCGAGGGGAAGGGCGGCTTCTCGCCCGCGATGAACTCGATGTTGACGTACTCGCCGGGGCTCTTGGGCTCCGGGGGCAGCAGCAGCGGGGGCTGCTCCCGGGCCCGCGGCAGGGTGCTGGCCTTGGGGCCGCCCAGCGACAGCCGCGTGGGGCGCGCCAGGCGGCCCCGGGTCTGCACGGCCGTGTCCACCTTGCGCGGGGGCTGCGCCTGGGCCGGGGGGCCGCCCTCGGGGCCAACGCCGCCGCCCAGGCTGTCGCTGCTGGTGGAGGAGGACGAGTCCTCGGCCGCGTAGAGGAGGCGGCCGGAGCCGAGCGCGGCGCGGGGCTGCGGGCTGCCCTCCTCGGCTGGGCCCGCCGGCCGGCCCCCGCCCCGCCGGTGCACGTGCTTGAAGGAGCGCGGCAGCGAGAAGTAGGAATAGATGGGCTTGTGGTGCGCCACGGCCGCCGCCTCCTCCGCCCCCGGCGGCCCCGCCGCCCCGAAGTAGCAGTCGGGCGGAGTGCTGGTGGTGGAGCCGCTGGCTGGGGACATGTTGATGTAGTCGCTGCCGCCGCACGGGAGCTTCCCTTCGTTGCTCTCCACTGAGAGTTTCGGGTGGTGGCCGGCACCGTTTGTCCAGATCTTGCCGTAGCCCGCAGAGCTGCTGTCGGGGGAGTAGCTGCCACTGGGGGACATCATCATGTAGCCATTAGAGTCCACTGTGGCTGGAGGGTGGCGGCCGCCCCTGCCAGGGTTGATGATCTGCTGTGGGGCAGACACACTTTTAGGACTCATGGGCATATAGTCACCACCCTTGGGGGGCCCCCCGCCGCTGGGCACAGGGGCCACACCAGGCGACATGGGCATGTAGCCATCATCCGTGTGCGGGGCTGAGTTGGTCCGATGACGGCCACTGTCCATGTGGTGCATCTCCAGGCACTCCTCTGGGTAGGAGTGAGTGGGCACAAAGGCTGAGTGGCGGTAGGAGGGCAGCCTGCTGCTGCCACAGGGGTAAGAAGGCAGCATTTCTGTGTACTCCTCAATGGAGGCCACCGAAGACTGCGAGGGTGTCTTCTGGTGGGAGATGGTGGGCGAAGTGCCCGCAGAGTGAGTCCGCTTTCTGAAAGCCTTCTCCAAGTCAGCAACCTCCTCACTACCACCTCGAGGACAGCAGGGTGTACCAGGATAGCGGGGCTGCTGCTGAGGGTGGCAGGTGCGTGGGATGAAATGGCCATTGGGCGCTGCCAGGCTGCAGCAAGAAGAGGTGGCCTTCCCTCCCATGCAGATGTAGTTGAGGTCTTCATCGCCCCGGGCAGGGGGGGTGTGTCCCAATGAATCGGGGGTTACACTGCGAAAAGAGCTGCGAAAGTCACACGGGCTTGAACCATACTCATCAGAAGAAATAAATCCACCATCACTAGGGGAGCCAGAAACTGAAGCACTAGACCTTCGTGGAAAGAGGCAGTCTGAAGTGGAGCCATGGCCACTAGTGCTGCTGGATGACAGGCTGACTGGACTGGTGGCTGAAGGAGAGCAGCGCGAGGAAGGCATTGGGATGGACCGGCTGTGGTTGAGTGGAGGATGGAGCCTAGAGTTGCCACGGTGTCTGTGTGAATGAGTCCGGTTGGCACTGGGACTAACTGGGCTGCCATCCACAGAGGCAGGTCTTGACATCGTGCCTTCCCCATCACTGGATGCCCGAACCCGGAAAGAGCTGGGTTTGCCACCTGTACCTCCACCACCAGCAGGAGAAGTGGCCGTGACGCTCTCGGTCCTGGAGCGCCGGCTGAGCCCCACTTGGCTCGGGGGAGGGTTGTTGACGTGGTGCCTGCGAAGGGGCACAGAGATGGGGTTGGAACAGTTTGAGGAGGACTGGCTCTTGCTGCGGGGCCGGAATTCCTCACTCATGGCTCGCATGGCCTCCAGGATAGTTTCATGCATGTTCTGTGCCACCACTGAGTCATCCACTTGCATCCAGAACTCACCAGGTCCGGTGACAGCTGAGCGTCCCACCTCAATGAAGAAGAAGTTCTCAGAGTGACCACAGCGGCGGATGTTGAGCAGCTGCAGCACCACAGCAGCCGCATCTGAATTCAACTTTACAAAGCTGATGGTCTTGTTAGTCAGGCACAGGCGGTAGATGCCAATCAGGTTCTTTGTCTGGCCTAGGCCCTTAGGCTTCAGAATTACTTGCCAAACTTCCTTAAAAGCTGGACCAGGGGCTACCTCACCATAGCTGTCCTCACCTGCTTCCCCCAGTCCTGTGCTGCTGCCTCCAAAAGTGACATCGCTGTGGTGGTGGTGGTGATGGTGGTGGAGGTGGTGGTGGCCCTTGGCCCTGTTGTGCAACTGCAGCAGCGCTTGGTACCAGCTCTCCTGCTCAGGCTCGCTGTCAGCTGCAATGGCAAAGTGCTCGTCCTTGGTGTAGAGGGCCACCAGGTGCTTGTTCTTGGAGTCAGCCCGCTTGTTGATGTTGAAGCAGCTTTCTAGTGGGATGGAGCGCTTGGGGGCCCCTGACTTGTGTCTCCATTTCTTCTCATTCTCGTAATACTCCAGCCGGGCGGGTCCAGACTCACTGGCTGCCCTCAGCACGAAAAACCGTTTATGCATGCTCTTGGGTTTGCGCAAGTAACCCACCTTTCTGACATCTGAGAAGAAGCCCTCGGTATTATCCGTGGGGCTGGCCATGATGAGAGGTGGTGGAGCTGCTACTGCAGCTCACAGTCTGCAAGACCCCAAAACAGCCAAGCTAGCCAGGAAAGGCAACCACCTAAAATAAAATTCATGCAACAACAATTAAAAAAAAAAAAAAAAAAAAAAAAAAAAAAGGCAAAATAGCTCAGGATCCTCTTTTGAGAACGGGACGGGGGAGGGACTGAAGCAGGGTGAGAGCAGCTGTTCAGTGGCAGAGGCAGCTTCCAGCACCAAATCAGAGTTTGTGTTGCTGTTTATGCCCAAATCGCGCTTAGACGGGTAAGCTCGTCCTTAAAAAGTCCAGTCCCGATCAATCCAGACGAAAGTCTCGTCCCCAAATGAGCCGCCGGGAATGAAAAGCGCATCTTCCCTTGCGGGGTCGGGCTCCGGCGGGGCCGGGAGCGGGCGGGGGTCCCTCTCCTCCGCTCCCCTTCCCCGGCTCAAGTTTGCCTCCGCCAGCAGCGAGCTCTGTTGCAGATTAAATATCCTCTCGGGGGCGGAGATTGTTTTGCAAAGTCCGGGGTTTGCACCCAAAAATACACGCCGCTTTCCCCTTCTCTCGCCCTCCCCCCAAAAAAGAGAAAATTAAAAAAAAAAAAAAAAATGCCGTCCACAATACAACCCCCCTTCCCCAAATATCAGCGCCGAGGCTGCTGCTCCCGCTGGTGTGTGCGGAGGAGGCTGGCGACCCCATTCAGTCCCATCTCGTTAGGCGGAGAAAGTGCCATTTCCACACGCGGCGCAGCCCGGCAGCGGCGGGAGGGGAGGCGAGCCCGAGCGCCGAAGGAACATCCTCTCTTCCTCCTCCTCTTCATTCCAGGCGGCAGCGCCTCAGCGGCGGGCGGCGCGGCCCCCTCCGGTGCCCCAGCCCGCCGGGGGAGCGGGCACGGCCGCGCCGGCTCCTTCTCCGCCGCCTTCTCCGCGGAGTTTCCCGGCGCCCCGCACCAAAACAGGCGGCGGGGGCCGCGCTCGCCGGTCCGGCCCCCTCCGCCCGCCGCCGCGGCTCCGGCTCGCTCCGAGGAGAACAACACGTGACGGCGGCGGTGCGTGGACCATCCCCGGGGCCGCCGCCGGGCCCCCGGCCAGCGCCGCCGCCCCGCCCTCCGCCCTGCCCTCCCTCAGCGCGGCCGCGGGGCCGCCAGCGCCGCGCCCCCATTGGTGCGCCCGCCCGTCCGTCACGGCGCCCGCCCGGGCCGGGGCGCGGCGCGTAGTAAAGAGGCGTAGACGCCATTCAGCGCCGTGTTATTTATACCCGCCGCCGGCCGCCTCTGCAGTGTGGCGGCTCCCGGGCCCGGCCGGGCGGGGAGCTGTTCCCGCCTGCCCGCAGCCCTTGCCGTGGGGAGCGGAGCGGGGAACGCTGTGCCTGTGGGGCCGCGCCCGCCCGCCCGGGGCTCGTTCCGCTCCTCGGGCTCGGACGCGGCCCCGGCGCCGCCAGAGCGGCCGGTCCCCAGCAGGGCCCTGGCGGGAGGGGCGGCCGGGCTGGGCTGGGCTCGGCGCTGCCTCCATGGCGGGCCAGGCCGGCCCGCAGCAGCACCGGCTGTGCTCGGGCCCCTTGTCTCCCCGCGCCGCCCTGTACCGAGTTAACCCGAGCGTGCGGCGGGAGCGGCCGTGCCGGGGCTGGACGGGCCGGGGCTGGACGTGCCTTGCCCGCGGCTCTGCCCCGGGCCCCGGGAACAAGTGCGGGAGCGCCCGGCCGCATCCGCTGCTCAATGCTGCCCCCTGCGGGACAGCGCCCGCCCGGCCCGGCCGTGCTCCGGGGGCGCCCTGCGGGGCTGGGGGTGCTCTCGGTGGGGGTCCCTGGTCTGGGGGTGCTCTCGGTGCTGGTCCCTGGTCTGGGGATGCTCTCGGTGCTGGTCTTTGGTCTGGGGATGCCCTCGGTGGGGGTCCCTGGTCTGGGGATGCTCTCGGTGCTGGTCCTTGGTCTGGGGGTGCTCTCGGTGGGGGTCCCTGGTGCCGGTGATGATGGGTGACCCTGGGAGGGCAGCAGGGCTCTATTCGCCCTGAGCTGGCACTGCCCTGCCCGGGCAGACTGAGTGCAGCTGGTCAGAGGGGAAAGCGCCACAGCAGTGCTCTCGTCCAATCTTCAGGGTAAAATGAAATACAAAATTATACTCTCCTTTGGATTTGTGTAGGTCCAAGCACGGGATAAATAAGTTGGAGGGTTTTCTAATGCACCTGCACTACAAAGTTTGCTGCTGCACAGATCATGGCCCTACAATTATTTGAGAGGAGCAGTTATTTGGTCAAAAGGTGAAAAATTCCCCTGAAACAGTTGAAACACGTGTATAACCCAGAAAGGACAACAGGCAGCAGCACAAACCACCTTTGCATATTATCCTGTAGAAAACACCATAAAGCACAGAATTGTTTAAGGGTGTTTGCCAAACACAATATGACAATTTCTAATGCAAGAGCAGAGTCTAGCTGGTTAGGAGTGAGGAAAAAAAAATACAATCCATGCTGTAACAATAATATATCATCACCTCGTTCTTTCCTCCACATCGTAGCTCATCATGACAAACACAGATATTTGTATTGAAAATAAATCTGTTATACATACCTGGAGATAAAGATTAGTACAAACCAAGAGTATTCCTATCGTCCAACAAGTAGGACAGGAAATTGCTCCCCCAGCCCACACTATGGAGCTGTGGGATAGAATTGCAGCCCCAAGGCATATTAAGATCAGCTATCGTGACTGTCATTAATGATAAGGTGTGTTTTGTGAGAAGAGGGCACCATCCCATACATCCATGGCTAAAAGGTCCTGTGGCAGGAGGAAAGATCCTAAACCTCCTTTCCCTGTCCCTCCACAAGCATGGGAATGCATGTTCGTGCACAGAATATATGTACTAATATTTTAATTAAACAATTTGCACATAGTAGGTAAGGTTTTTAATATTAAATAACTTTTATTTGCTCTGCCCCATTCTTTCTCTTGGCACACTGTTCCACTGATGTGCCCATGTAAGTGGAATGATCTCTTGATGGAGAAAAACCACCATCTGACTTGTGTTGCAGCAGGGAACATGGATTTGAGAGTAAAAGCAGGAGACAGTCCTATAATCATAGAATTTATTCAGTTGGAAGATATCCATACAGATGATCAAGGCCAAGTCCCTGCTCTGCACAGGACTACCCAAAACTAAACCATATGATGAAAGGCATTGTCCAAACTCTCCTTGAACTCTGACAGACTTGGTGTCCTGACCACCTCCCTGGAGAGCACATTCCAGTGACTGACCACCCTGTCAGTGAAGAACCTTTTCCTAATGTCCAGTCAAGTTCCCTTCAGATCATCCCATGTCCAAGCCACAGCTTGTGGGCAGACAGTATATTTAAATGTGCTCCATTCATCCTGGGAACATTCTCTTCAATAATAGCTAATTTTTCAGATAAAATAAAATCTGGTTGTTCTTATCTGGTTATCAAGGGGATTCAGTAAATGTCCCAGAAGTGTTTCCAAACTTTATATATAGATTCATGTCCTTTGCCCAGCAGAAATAACAGGCAATAACATACTCTCAGCATATTCTGAAAACTATTTTTTAACGTTAGTTTGCACCATGCCAGACCACATCTTGGAATTGTTTTCTTGCTCTTTGAGTTCCAAAACCCTGAAGTACTGTGCTTCTCTGTGAGGTACATAAGTGTGCACACCAGCAGACCAAAGAGAAGAATATACCCTTACTGTTTCTATTTAAACACTCCCCCTGCCTTGACCATGAGTGACTGAGAATTCAGACTTTGTAACTAATTGCAAAGGGGTTCAAACCAAGACATTTAATTCCCTCTATAAATACCTATAGCTATCACACTACACCACTGTCTCTCTATACAAGAAATTCTGCTTCAATAAACAAAGAAGAACAAAATTGTGGTTGCTAGCCTAGCACCCATGTCAAAATCCTGAATTTCATATCTGCAGTACCCTTTCACCATCCCCCTGATCACACACATTCTGATCACACACCTCAGAATATATATATATATATATATACATATATATATCCATATCCATTCTCTTGGAGACAACATGATTATTTGATATAGAGAAGGGAAGGAGTATAATACAACAGATAAAGATCAAAGTTTCTAACTTTTATCTGCCCTAGTAAGTGGTTGAAAGATTAATTTAGCACAGGGTAATCTCATGAGGCATAAAATGCTTGAGACAATTAGTTCTCACAGTGTCTCTCCTGAACCCAGCAGAGCAGATCAGTAAGAACTGGGAGGTAATCAAAACTTGTGCTTTGGTGATGGTCTGTTGGTGAAATGGCATTGCAGGAGGGCAATTGCAAGGATCCAAAAGTAACTGAAGAGGTAGTGCTGCTCTAAATCACAATGAAGGCTGGTTTCTCTTGAAGCCACTTTTACCTGTTAACATATAGATTCTCATCTAGCTGCAAATATGAGTAAAAGTAGAAGTTAAGACTCAACATACACCCTTGAAGCAGTAAGGAAAAAAAAACACTGCTCATTTATCTTTTCAGGTGATTGCCATAGGCTCTTGGTTTATGGTTTTGTTCTTTTGTTTTGCCTCTGCCATCAGCTGCTTTTATGGCTGTTTTTTCCCCACCTTTATCTCCTCAGACGCATCTCTATGCACTTTGCTCACTTTCCTATGTATCTGACTGTTCTGGTAAAAGGGTGTTAGACTTGTTATTACAATCTTCTAGAATTCTAGGGTCCACTAAAAATATCTCTCTCACAAGGATGCAAACCAAAATAAAAAATTCCCCAAAGGTGAAGTTACATCAAGTAGGTCTCTAAGAAAAGCAGAATGACCCTTGTTCACCACCTTCCTCCATTCACCTTGCAGACACAACTGACCTACAAATTGCTCCCTCTAACCCCAAGTCCCAGTTGCTCCTAAAATGCTTTGATCTCATTTTCCACACCCAACTCTTCAGTCAAAAAAAAAATATTTCTAGGAAGAATATCATGAAAAAAAACCCCAAAACAACAGGTCAGGAAATCAAAACTTTCTGAACATTATTTTCTTTCATTTCCTACTGAGTTGGAATGAAGTTATCCAGGAGCAGGAAGAATGAGCTGCTCTGCCAGGGAAGGGAACCCAGGTGCCAAGGGGAATTCACCTCCCCAATTGCAGCCCATCCCTATTGTACCCAAATAAGGTGAGCAGGGAACCCTGGTGCTTTTTTGATGTAAAATTTCTCTTACACATAAATAGAGCTTTCTAAATTTCAGTTTGTGGCCATTGCCTTTTGTCCTAACACTGGGCACTACAGAGAAGTGGTGCTACAGCTCTATGTCCATCACACCAACACAGTTGTGCTCTGGGCCTCATCTCAGGGTTGAATTGGTTGCATATTTTCTTTATTTTAAGATCATTAGTAGTATTTACTTTTCTACAATCAACAGTAAGGATGAAATATGCATAACTCCTCCTTCAAAAATAGTGTAGCTATCTCTAAACTAGTTAAATCATTACTTAAGTAAACAAGATGTTTAATTTCTCTGTTAAAGGAGTAGTAGTAATACCATGATTATACATTCTGTATCACTGACTTCTACTGTCATCTCTTTGAAGCAAACCAAGAACACGTGTGGAATGATTAATTAGAATTTTCAAGTGTATTATATGAAATTATGCTGACAGCTGTATCCCACTGTATCACCATAATGAGAACTAGAAGAGTTCAAGGCATCTTCTCTATACTTCTCTTATTAGGAATTTTTCTATCTTGTATTCTCTAGTTCATGTGTAAAACACTGTTACTCATAACAGCATTTAGAGCACATTAATGCTATGAAATATTTATGTTCTAGTGATCAAAATTAATTCATACAGATTATATGATTTTGTACATTAGTACCTCCCTAAATAGCTTCACGTGTCTTTTTTTAAAGAAGCCAGAAAAGATAAAACATCATTCCTAGGCTTTCCATTGGGGAATATGGATATCCCAACTGAAGTATCACTAAACTAACAGGAAGCTCAGTAAGACTTTTGGATAATTCCCAGACTACACTGATCAACCTTCAGCTCTGCATCTATTATCTTTATATTTCCATGCTGTAATAAGTTCAAAAACTGTAGTGATGCTTCACAGATTCTTTTTTTTTGTGCTTTAGTTCTGTCTCCTTCACCACAGACAAAATTGCCTGGAGCATGAATTTCAAAGGGCAAGTTACAAAATCTTTTATCTAATTTATAATAAGTTTTGTCTGTGCATAGCTTAAAGCAATGGTCTTGAGCAGTTTTTGACTGAGCAAGGGAGTTTCATAGGTCCATGGGGGGGTTGGTTTGGGTTTTTTACCACTATGGCAAAGTCCACAGAGGTATGAAAATTAAAGCCAAATAGAAGGTTTTACCCATGGTTACTTGGTGACAGCAGCAGCCTCAGTCTTGCTCAGTCAGCTTTATTTCATCTTTGAGGTGTCAGTGTTTAACCCTGAATGATGGATAAAGCAGAAGGTAAAGTGCCTGCTGCTGCCCACAGTGCCATTTAACAGCTACAGAGGAAAAGAAGGAAACATGTTAATCCCTACAAGATCCCACAAGGGATCCCTCTGAGGCAGGAGTCAGCTACCTTTTCCCTTGCTTTGTTGGAGAGGAGTGAAGGGAGCCGGGCTGTGCTGAGCCCCTGCTCCAGCCATGCCATCCAGGTGAGCTAAGCCAGGCTCTGGGCTCCCGTGGCAGAAGCAGCATAAAGCTCATGGCCCGGAGTCAGAGCCCTGCCCTGGCCACCAGGACACTGCTGTCACCAGCTGCCTTTGCTGCTGGCCTTGCAGTCAGCCTGCCCTCAGGGCTGCTTACTTCAGAGCAGGATGTGCTGCAGGTGTTTGAACATGACTGATTCCTCAGTTGTGTTTGTCAGGAACGGGAGACTGAAAAATGGGATAACAAAGGAAAAGAGTAAGCAATGGTTTCTAGAGAAAAAGGAGATTTACTCACTCTGGTTTTCTTCAAAGAGTTTAGCAGCAGAGCTTATCTAAAGACCCAACTTATGTCCAGTGATAGTGGGCAAAATTTATTGATTTTTATCAACCTGAGAAGACATGGACTCATTTCACAGGCTCCAGCTGTGATTCAGAATTCCCTGAGCTTTCCCTGATGTGATATGATCAAGCTTAATCATGGCCTGCTGATCGTAAATGGAACATACTTCCTTGGTCTCTGCTCTTTCAAAGAATTTCTGAAGGTTCAAAGAGTTGTAGAAAAGCCTCCTTGCACTATGTGATGCTGGGCAATAAAATAGCGAGCTTAAATGCATGCAGGAAAAAGCAATTCTGACTTTACATATTTATTGACATGCTCCAAGCTAGTTACAGCTATGTTTGAAGATGGTCTTGGAATTGTAAGAGTTAGCTCTTTAAAAACATCAGCTCAAGACTTTTGCAGTCAAAAACCAAATAGAAGATTAGAAATTATCACGTAAAGGAGAGAAAACAAAATAGAGAAATTTTTTTTTAAATGCACAACCTATCGTGCATCTTGCCCTTGCCTACTGTGGAAATAATGTACTTTCTGGACTTGAAAACAATAATAAAGAATTGGAAAAAGATAACAGTAAATGATTAAAGATTGTGCAAACTGAGCTAGCAGACTGAGATTTTTCAGACTGGATAAAGAGTGTCTGAGAAGAGATGTGACAGATACCTAGAAATATCATTACTGGCATGGAGAAGGTGAAAAGGATTGATTGTTCCAATACAAAAGATAAAGAACATGGATTAAAACTAGAAGGTTCAAAACAAAGTTACTTCTTTAATGTCAATGAACCTGTGAAATCATCGCCACAGGATGCTATGACTTGAAAAATCAGTGAACAAGTACTTGGGAAAGTCTGTCCACGCAATAGAAAGACAAAACAGCCAGCTCCAGGACTGCAGAAGATACAGCAGCTGGGCGTATGCTCAGGGAAGTGCCACTGTTTATGGATCTTCCTCCTGTACATGTCTTTGTCCCCAAGGAGCACCCAGATGGACCCTGGTATGATCCAGCACACATGCTTGTGCTTCTGAGATTAATTTCACTTGGTCCTGTAAGAGTTCTTTGATAACTGTTCACACTTTCTGTGCTTGAATCCATAGCCTGGGCTATTGCATTTAAGAAACACTCAGGGTTCTAGACAGTGATGTTAATTCTGCATTATTTAAACAGGAACATTTAGGCACCTGCCAAATATCCTATTCAGTTACTGAATTTCAATGATTTTTTTAAAAAAAAGGTTGTTGGACAGAGAATGATTCAATGACTTTCTTAAAATCCCACACCTCTCTTAAACCATAAAATCTCAACAGTTTCTGGGACAAGACCCAGAGAATATCCATATGCTCGTGTGTGATGCAAGCAGCACTGGGTAGTAATTGCACTATTTATACACTGGTTTTCATTACACCTTTCACACAATATGCCTTTGCATATTGGAATAAATCTCCCAGAAAAGGTAATTGGGACATCTTCCATAGCTAAGGACATTTCTGGGATGGTCCAAACTGGACTCATCTTCAAATCACCTGAACTGGAAGCAATTGTTGCCAGTCTTCCTCTGTCACTGCTTCCATTTCACAGATTTCTGCTGAACATTTTTAACCACAACCCCCACGAGGAGGCCTGATATCAGGAATGAAGGTGTATGGTAAAGTACTCAGGGACAAGTTAGCATCCAAAGCCAGTTTTCCCTTAATTTCTAGATGCACCTGCAGCTGATTCAAGTGCAGGTCATGAGATGCAGGTTTTCAGGGGGCCCTTTAAATTTCAAATATAAAAATATGGCATAAGCACACTTATGCATGTTAATTACTGTGCTTCATGTCTTAGTTCTCCTCAGTTGCCAGAAGGTTTTATCTGCATTTGGGGAGGATTTGCAGGGTGGATGGCAGGGGGGCGTGTATAAAACACTAAAAATATTTACTTTCATATATGCCCACTGATGAGTAAGTATGCCTGCAAGTTCATACATTTTGACATGCAAAGGAAGGCACTAAAAGAATTTAGAACTCATTTTCATATTATTACATTTTCTTCATACTTTCAGGACTCAACAATTTCTTGACTGATGTCAGACAAAAAGCAAATTTAGCAAATCTTAGACAAAACCCTATCAATTGTTTTGAGTTCTGTCTGCATGAAAGAGCAACCCAAACTACATTTCATTTTTTAACACTATTCAAATTTTTCCTTTTCTAGCCTGTTCTGAATAGTCTAGTCAAAATCCATTAATTTCTCTCAACTTCTACCTCTACTTACTGCAGGTTTGCTATTTAAAATGAAAGGCACCCTATGCATTTAAAATGTTACCACAGTAATTACTTCTCAAACAATACATGCCAAATTAGAACAGTCATTTTTTGGGACATTGCTGAAGAAATTGTTTTCAGCCTAATGGAAGTTAATAACTGCTACTTACCTGGAACATCATTACTATTATTGCTTAAATAAGGTCACATTTAATTAGTAAGTCATGAGCAAGAATATTCTTTAAAATTCCCATAACATTTGAATGTCTTGGTCATTCCAAAGAGCTGGTTAGAAAACACTGATTTCTCAGATTAGAAATACTAACCTGATTCAAGGGACAGAATAGCTGATTGTGTATGAATCAATGGGATTTAAAGTTTTGAAGATCAGGAATATGGATTGTATTTCCATAAACATATGCATCAATGCAGATGAAATCAATGGTGATCTGCTCTTTTAAGGGAGGATTTAGTAATGGTAATAGCAACTTCAGAAATCAATGAGGAAGAAAACACCACATGAAGAAATCTTAAACTTTTCTGCCTTCTTAAAACATTATTTTTCTATTTTTAATATCTCTTATAGCTTAGAATTGAGCAAGACACTGGTCCCAGAAAGCCAGCGGTTTTGCCCTGTAAGCAACAATTTTTTTAATGGGGTTTGTTAGGGTTTTGGGTTTTTTTAATTAGTGTAGAATTTTACATGGATTAAATTACTGAAATACTCAGAGCTTGGTTTGTTATATGTCTAATACGTGCCTCAAAAAAAGACTGTGATAAAATAATGGGGTTTGGTTTTCATCTTCTTTCCTCCATCTGATGTGGTTTGAATTAGAAATTACTTTAGGACTACCATTAAAAAGGTCCAGTTTTTGTCTTTTAGGAGCAAAGCAAACAACTTGAATGTAAGCAACTAGAAGCTGTTTACCCAACCAGTGTGTGTGTTTATCCCTAAATAAATCTGTCACAGGGCTGTTACATAATTTGTTTCTAGTGAGTACTTTGAAAATTTACTATTTAACAGATACTGGAACTTCCTTCCAAAATTTGTCTATTGATATTTTTGTGAACTTAATAGAGAAATATCTCCTTTCTGAATATGAGAAATAAGGAGATAAGAAACAGTCTGCCATCCCAGTATAATGTTGATCTGGCCACAAAACAGTTATTCAGCTAATTTTTTTTTTTTTTTAATAATATCATTTAAAGCTCTGTTTCATTAGTAAACTGAGGAGATCCAAGTTACTGTTAATTCCAGGGCCAAGGTAACTGTTCCTATTTACAGTGAAAATATTCTAGCAGAAAGAAAAGAATAAATACAGAAAGAAAAGGAAATACTAATGTAAGGACATGTATGCACTTATGTTTATGTAGAAAAGCTGTTTTAGTTGAATTAAGGAAAATCTCATTGAGCAGGATGAGACAAAAGCCCCTAACTGAGAACAAACATTGCAAATGAAACATTCACCCAGGAGTTTAATTTTTCAATCCTGATAACTCCTTTAGAAGACATGGACCACATCATGTCCAATTGACAGAGCCTCTGAAGTCACAGAACAGGGACCAAGGGCTCTGCTCTCTCTGTGTGGGAATCCTCAGGCTCTTCTGCTCCTCAGCCAGGATCTGTACCCACTCCAAGACCTGCATCTTTACAGACCCTACAGCTACAAATAAAAAAAAAAAAAATCTGACTAGCTGTGTGTGAACATTATCAACTGTAGCCACTTCTCTCTAAAATTAAGCCAAATTATGGAAACTACATGACATCTGGTCTCCTTCATGTGCATGCTAATATTAGAAAAAACTATTTGCTGCTCCAATACTGCACACAGCATGACACAGGTAATAGAAACAGAGCAGGATTTCTACCTCTTTCAGACTGCTCCTATACATTGAAATATAAAAAAATTCATTAACCATTTCACTTTCTTAAAATAGCATTTTTTTTGTCAAATTTGGACATCAAAAGACAGACTTTTAAAGAAATGCAGATATCTAATTCTCGTCAGCTTCAGACAGAACAAAGAAAGTTTGTTTCCAGAAAGATTGCCCATGAAAATGCTAATATTCATTAATGAAATAATTTATTTTGCTATGTACTTACATGCCAGCACACACAAGTATTAATGATATTCATACATTTGAATTAAATACAACATATTACTTGAGTTACTGCTATCAAGTGGTTTTCTAGTGCTAACACAGTTGTTTTGTATCTACTTGGCATGCACAGAGCTACAGCAGCTTCAGCCATTTCCCAGCCTCTGCTGACAAACAGGAGAAGGTCTCCACACCTACTGTTCACTGCTGGCTTTGCTAACTACTTTAGTGCATAAATTCTTGAAGATGTTTTAGATGATTTACATAAATACATCCTCCCCTCCTATTGTGTTATTATATGCATTAGATTATTTTTTACAAAGCATTACTGGGGATTATTTGCAGCCAGCAGATTCAGAGGATGCTGTCTTTGCCATACAGCCCAGAAAACCAAAGCTGACAACCACCCAGTTTCCATGGGCTCCCTGTACACATTGACATGCTGGTGGTAACACTCTAAGTACAGCAAGCAGCTGTTTTTACCCAAGGCATGAGCCCAGCTGTGGAGAGGAGGGTCTCACAGTGGGTAACATATGAATTCGTTTTTCTGGTACAGACAGGAAGAAAACATTTATCAATTGGTGGATTTAGGTAGACTGAAAAGAACCAGTAAAACCCAACTGTAAAATCTGCGAAAATCAGGATGGTTATTAAAGGGGAGAGAGGAAGTGGTAAAATAGATCTCTCATATTTGTTTGATTTTCAGGGTTTCCCTTCATGTAACCCCAGTGTGATATAGGAGATGTGCTGCTCAGCCCACTGCACAGACTGGCAGGGCCACACTCTTGACTTCCCATCCTGTATTTGCAGAAATCCAGAGCTAAAGGCCTGAGTTTCAGAACACAAAGCTGAGTTTTCCTCATTCTATAGAGGTTTTTACATATGAAGCTGCAGGAGTATTATCTTTGTTTTTTGAGGCCTTAGTCCAAGGACCAGATTTTAAGTAGCAAATTTGGAGTAGTTTCACTTATTTTCACACCCAAGATCTCCCCAGGTTTGCAGCAGTTAGATTTATCTAGCTGTTTGGATCACTTCTGTATTTATTGTTTCATGTTATAAGTACAAAACTAGTGTAAATACCATGAAGTAAAAAATTTGGCTTTATTTTTGGTATGTTTTTCACTCTCACATTTCCTTGTTTTTACTGTCAGCATCCAGACTGCTTCCAGACATCCCTTCTGTGCCCATTTGCAGTTCCTCTGCCTCTCAGAGAGAAATCTTTAAGGATCACACAACTTTCCAATTTTAATATTTTCACCAAAAAGAAAATATGAACATGCTACTAAGCATATTCGGGTTCCTACAGATTGCTACAATTGCCTTACTTATCCCCCCTTTCATAGGATTAAACTATAAATATGAATACAGTTGCTAGAATGATTTGTCTGGTTTTTCTGCTATTTCCAAAAATAGCACCCAGGAGATAGGAACAAATGAATTTGGCATTCCATCCAGGGACAGGATACCTCTTGGGCTTTTTAAGCCTTTAAAAATTATTTAGCAGTGATGACAGGTGCAAGACTGACATCTCAGTACAATGAAAACCTCAATTTATCCGTGCTATCAGCAAGGCTCCAGTTATTGCACGATTCTATAGCTATGCAGTTTGTTACTGAATTAAGTCCTTCCTATAGGATAGTGATTAATAATCCCTGCTTTTGTTGTTTAAAACAGATGTTTCAGGCCATAGAATGACAAAGATCAACTTAAATACATGAAGAGAGTATAAATGTCTTCCTGAGTCTGCAGAACAACCTGAAAAAATTTAATGTAGAGGTCTGCTTCCCCCTAATCACCTGAAAGGGTTGTCACGTCTGGAATGGAAAGATAAGTTACAGCATTGCCCTCAGTAATTATTTCTAGATGGAGAATTCCAACAGAAGCATCCAGCTTTTGTTCTTAACCTTCAATCCAAAGCTGGCCATGCAGTAGAAAAAGTAATAAAAAATAGTATCTCAGAGGAATTTATTCTCATTATGAAACAGTTTCATATTTAACTAACTTCAAATGTCTTAATATTAATTAAGCTACTGTAGAACGCCCAGTTTCTTCTGGTGCATTAGAGTTCTATAGCAAATTTGGTGTAAAACATGGGTCCAGTTTGCAAAATGACATTAGTGTCCTAAACACACGTGCACTAAGGTCCTGCAGGTATGTTCTACAGCAGAGCACAGCATCATCAAGCAGCACAGTCATGCTCTGGGTTTGACAGGAATTTCCCTCGCTGCTGTACTTTTAAGTGTCAGAGGGAACTTTAAAACCAAACTGTGCAAAGGTACATCAGGGCTTCCTTCTCAGCTGAGCCTGCTGACTGATCCTAGCATCAGTCACTTCAGAAAGAGAATAAACCAGCAGTTACTTTTTCGGTCTTTTTCATGAGGATTACAACGGATAGATTGCAATGTCTCCCCCTTCTATGCAGCTGCAGATTCATGCAGCGCTTCTTGTCCCAGCAGAGTAGTGGCAAAACACATATGCCTTTCCCATGGTTTATAAATCCAGTATTTTATATCCATGACCTTTGCAAATCAAGCCTCAAAGAGAAAGCACAGCCTAAAATAAGTTTATACTTTGAAGACTTAAGACTTGCAAGTGAAATATATCTCTTTAGAGGAGCCAAGTCATCACCAAAAAGTAGAGGCTTCTCAGGCAACTAGAAGCTGTCTCTGTGAAAGCAGCATTAAAGAGCCATTTTCTTTTAATCTGTGATGACAAAATTCCTCAACAGCTGCATTCCTCAGAAATGAAGTGACTAAACTCCTGTGTGAAACTCCTGTGAGAACACAAAATCACCCAACGCTACTGCCTTGAAATTCCTTATGAAATAAGGACCACAAATTCAGGTATAAGTGCTAAAGTAATTCAACCATGCTTTCCCACAGCAACAGTTAATAGGAATAAAGTATAGAATACAAAAGTAAGAGTGAAATAGGAGCTAAGAAATTCAGAAAACAGCCTAAAATCAGGCATGGGAAAAGTCTGGCCTCCCCTTGCCTTGTGAACAGGAGACACCAGACCACTGAGTTCTGCAGTTTCAGTATCTGAGAACCAGGCTATTATGCTAATAGCTGTGATGATAACATTTTATGTGGATTTCCAGGTCATTAAGGATGCCATCAGAGTCATCCACTGAAGGAACACACAATTCCCACTGAAGACACCTCACTGTAAGGTCAGATATTATTCAGTGTAAGAAACATGCCCTCTCTCTTGCATACCTGCCTTATTCAGGACGTGAGGTGCACAGTGAGGGCTGCAAAGGGCACGAGCCCACTGGCCAGCTCCTGGCTAAATCCTTTCCCACAGCTGCATGAAAGGTAAGTAGCTTCAGGGGAATCAGCAATGAGTTTACTGGCGCAATATTCAGTAAATGTCTTCTCTAGCACATACTGTGAGAGACAGATCTGTTGCCATTGACCTTAATACTACCGATTACTGTGCGGTTTGTTGAGTAAGCACTGTGTAAGTGAGCAAGTCAGAAGTACAGCCTCTGAATAAAGATAACATTACATCAATATTGTGTTATTTTAAGCTTATATTAGCAACCCAAAAGTATTTGTTAAACTAACAGGAACTGTACCATGGGAAGCTGTCTTTCACTCCAGTTCTAATGCAAAAATACCCTGCAGAATAATCTCACAAGCTAAGACTGCAGAAGCATATAAAAGCAACGTGGAACAGTTAGGGTTTGCATACACATTTTTAACCTTGTTATTCCCATACCATATTTTTTATTATTTTTAAATTAATTTATTTATTTAAATTTTTCTGACCATGTTTAGTTCTAGTCCACTAACACCTATGCCTTTCCAGGAACTACTGTCTTCTAAGAATGCATCCTCTGCAAAGCCAAAATTTTTGCACTGGTACAGAAGCAGGAAACTTTCATGAGAGTGCTGAATTAAATAGTTGTTAAGTAATTTTGCAAGAAGAAAAAGAGATGTGGCAGATTACTATTCCCAGTTTTAATTTGTATACACAAAGCTAATGATCCAACATGACCTAAACGGGGAGTGCCACATTCTGTCCATCAAAAATGCAAATGGTTAAGGACCTTGAGAAGTGGCACTCCTCGCAGAGGTCACCTCGCTGGCCTGTTATCAAAGCTTGCATAATGAAGTGGATGACACAGCCATTAACTTGCATATGGGCTTGTATATGTCAAAGCAGACCAGCTTAATCTAAAGGTGAATTCAATAATGTTATGCTGAATTGCAGTACACAAAAAGCCTGCAAAAGCCTATGATTAAGGGTCAGCACATCTGGCTTCTGATTTGATGTCAGCTGCTAACCCTTCTTTGACCTCATCCCCTGCAGACTTTCTAACTGCCTATTACTAAGGATATTTTACAATGTCATCTTGCTGACTCTCACTGTGCACTGAGAAATACCTTGTATCTTCACCTTTGCTAAGTTAATTTCCAAACCTCTTCAGTACACATGGAAAACTAACATTTAATTTCCTAAGCCTCCAGTAAATTGTCATTTCACATTGGGAGATAGTGAATGGAAATTGTAGGAAAGCTTATTTTTCCTTCAAAAATAACCATTCCATCCATTAGTCAGTGCGTTCTCTCAAATTTGCATGCTTTTCATAACAGCATTGGTGACAAAAATTTATTCATCCTTAGTGTAGCTGTGTGAAACAAACAGAAGAAAAACTTGCTTATGCTATATAGGAAATCATTCTCACCACGTGAGATTTCCTACTTTACTGACTTTTATTGTTCTTCCATTTATTCATTTCCCTGTGTTTGGCAGGTTGGTGTCCCATTTCTGTTGTTGATAGGCTGAAGCCTGTTTATGCTTTTGAGTAGGGCAGTCCAATTCTGCCAAAAAATAAGGACAAAGCCGGTTGAGAGGCTTTATCTTTCTGCATAAAAAAAGAGAAACCTCTCTTCAACTTGGCTTTCTATTTGCATCAGAAAACAATCTGTTCATTAGAAACAGTTCATAATCTTAAATGTTTTTCTAAGCTCCATACCAACTGATTCTCGTTTCAAAACAAACAAAAATTACAATTTACAAAAGTGAAAGGTGGATAATTACAGGAGAACACTCTGTTATTAGATCATTTCCAAGTACACAAAAGGAAGGAAATGAATGGTTTGTGAATACCCATATGGAATAGCAGACATTTCTCAGTGAGAATAAATGAAAATTTTTTCAGTACAATGAATGCCCCAAGGCACCACAAGAATTTACTTCATGGGTGTTAAAAAGATACATTAATTTGATATCTAAATATTTTAGGAACACCAATCAGTTAGAACACACCTTGAAATTATTTGCAACTCATTTTTGAGAAGAATGTGCTATAGGCTGGCATACAGGAAAAAAGAATTCCACTATTTCAAATAATACATGAACATTCATATGTATTTTTAATCTATTCAGATTATAAAAGCTTTTAAAAAAAGAAGCTATCCAATATTTGAATTCTTACATGCATCAAGATACATAACATAAAAGATTTTTTTAGAATTTTACCAGTGATCAGCATTTCTCACTTATTTTACCCTTTCCACCACATTTAGGGAAAATGGGGCTTAATTATGGAAGCCAGCAGCTGTTGTAGTTCTGTAGTGCATATAAATAAAACACCAAAAACTGCAGGGCCTCCTTTTGGGGTTACTATTTTAATGAAGCAGTATCACAGTTCTAGCTCGTTCCACCCTTTCCACGGTGTATATCAGCAGTAAATCTCATTGCCTGCAAACTGCATTGCTGAATTAAAGGTAAAACCTACTGGGATGGAGCTGAAAGCAAAGGGAATTTAGAGCTGTAGCACATGTAGCACATGGGCTCATTGCCCACATCATGGCCTTATCAAAGGATCAAGAAAATAATAAACATAAAAAATAAAGTTCAATAACTTTATTATCAGCATCACTAAACACAGCTTTCATAGACATATCAGGTGTATGCCTGCAAAGCCTTAGTCACTTTTTCCTTTATTCCTCTCAGCCAAAAAGCAAACCTTCATTATCACTTAGAGTCCACCTGGTTTTCCAAACAGCAATTACACCACCTGCACTGCCATTCCACACTAGACCAAATTTAGTCCCACTCCACGGGCATTTCTCCTGGCCTGTGGCTACTACTCAGTCTATCTGCCTCTCATGAGCAAGGCAGACCCTGGTCATAAGCAAAAGGACTCCTCATATATGGCAAAGAGAGGGAAGACATTTGATGGATGTCACGCTGCCTCTGACTCCTCTGTCCAGCTTGGCAATACAAGCCTTCCATGAGCACCAGTAACTGCATGCACTGAATACACATTTCCCCTGCTTCCTGAGCAGGCTGGGGTTGGCACATGCAGCAATCTCATTCTGTTTGTGTGAAAGTTTCATATTTTTCCCCATTATGAATCCCCACAGCCCAGATTGATAGAAGACCCAGCTGTCCTTTATAATTACATTTTAATGACTTAGGATGGTTGTTTGCATTTTGGCAACTTGTTTAATAGTGATGACATTTAAATTGTCACAACTAGGCTTCAAAGTTATCAATTTATTAGATGATCAGGAAACTTCACACCTATGGTGGTGAGGTTTTTTGGCTGCAAAATCAGTAATCCATCGGCACACTGATTTATATAATGAGGGTTATTTCATTGGGATATGCTTTAGTTAATTCAGCCCTGAATGGGATTTACTTGAATGAATTAAAAAGGTTCTGTTTACTTATTTATTACTTTAGATTGACAGATACTCTAAAAACACACATATTGTGTTTTGTCTTCTGTTGCTTTTTCATTTCAGTACATTGACTTTTTGTGCACATTTCCATTTATTTCTTCTCCTTCTGCAAATGAACCTGGGATTTGCAGAATCACATATGATTCCTTCAGAGAAACACTTCTCTGATACAGCAACAGAAGCACTCAAATATTGCATAGTTTATATCCTCGGTAGATTTTTTTGCTAAGCATTTCAACACCCATCCCCCAATGGTGCATCAAAACAGTTGTCCAACTCCTTATGATGCAGAAGTCATGAATAGCAGAAAAATTAACCCTGATTGCCTGGTCTGAATATCAGGTTTAATCATAATACTGTCAGCTGCTTGGCATGTTCCCTACACACTGCTTGTTTACCCCTCAGGTTCCCTGCTTCCCATTTTCAACCCAAGGGCTTCAAGTCTCCCACCCAGCCCTATTTGACCCTGCTGTTTAGAAAAGAACCAGCACATTGTAGGAGCAGGTAAAGCTCATGAGTTTCCTCACAAACTCACTGCTGCACAGCCCCAGCTGTGGAGGGGGCACAGCTACAAATGAACAGTGCTGGCCAGGCCTTTTAGAACAAACTGGTATCCTGCCACGTCTCCAGAACTGGGGCTCAGCTCTGGGACTGGCAAGCACACCCCGGGCATTCAGCACAGAGCAGCTCCCCTCACCAGGCAGGCTGACCATGGATGGCAGCTGCAGGAGGCGGTGGGGCTGCAGTTCACAAGCAACCTCTGCTTCCAGCAGAGGAGACTGAAAGTGGTCAGTTGATTCCAAAGTTACTTGGGACAGCAGCATGCAGGTAAAAATGTCACATTGATTTTTAGGAAACATGCTCATAGACATGACTGGTGATTGATATCAACAGGGATATGCCAATCATCATGAAGAAAAGTAGCT
Organism: Zosterops lateralis; assembly: GCF_965231275.1. Classification (NCBI taxonomy): domain Eukaryota; kingdom Metazoa; phylum Chordata; class Aves; order Passeriformes; family Zosteropidae; genus Zosterops; species Zosterops lateralis. Next base: position 16,302,841 of record NC_139770.1, on the reverse strand, counting down.
CTGGAAGGGCAGGAGGGGGATTACTGCTCATTGCCAAGCCCCTGATGTACAAATGGCACTGCTGACAGGCACCATGCAGAGGCAAGTGAATACCCTGTGAGCTCCCACCTACCTCAGGGACTTGGCCCAGCACAGGGTATGCCTTATAATCTTTCCCCCAAGAGAGAACTGGCTGTAATACTCAAGTAGGAGGAAAAAAAAAAAAATAATTAATTTATTTCTCTTGACAATTTTGACTGCCTTTTCCTCCTTATCAGTGGCATTACCTTCATGCAAACAATCATTAAGTAAACAGATCTCAAAGAAAAGTCATTTCAAGTACAGATTTCTTCCACTAAACTCCCTGGAGTGCCCACTCTGTAGCCCTTGGGCAAAATCCAGCACAAATTTATCTCAAGAACAGGCCAATGCTCATTAATCAAGCAAAGGCCTGGCTGAAATCCTCACAGGCGGCTGCGCAGAACGCCAAGTCACCTTGTTGTAACTGATCTAGGTACTCTGCAGTGCCAAAACCCAGAGAGCTGCCAGAGACCATCGTAAAACAGATAGAAAGCCAGTAAAGAGAACAAGGAAAGTAATTAAAATATATATTTCTCAAGCTCATTGGACATGGACCAAAATTTAAACAGAGAATGAATAATTGAAATAAACATGACAAGTAGCAGAAATACACATTAGTGAGCTACTGAAAGAAAAAGCTTCAAATAAACTTTCACAAGTTTTTAGAAGAGGACGAAGAGGTCCCCAGGGCAATCCCCATGGGAATTCTTTGACTCTGGGAAGTTGGAAGGTTCATCTAACTAATGGTTGAAAAACTTGCCCTTCTACCTAGAAAGCTGGAAGATCCCCAGAAACCTGAACAAGTCCTAGAAAGTTTGCATAAACACCCCTGCAGATGGCTGAGCACTATCTTTATGCCCTTGCTGGTGCTCATTCTTTGCCAATCTCAACCCCTCTGCCCTGACCTCTGCCCTGTTTCCAGGAGTGGCCTTTGAAGTGAGTGATTCCTGCAGCGGAGATGGCTTGTGGGACAGGGCAGCCCGGGGCTGTTACTTGTTCTAGCTGAGAGCTCTGCTGGCTCTCAGCACATGCAGAGCACGATGTGAATCTACCTGCTCCAGCCCCACCCATACCCTGGAGACAGCCTCAACCCGATCCCAAGCACCTCGTTGATTTTGTTTAAAGAAGATTAGAGAGCACTATCAGCAGAGGACTGACAGGCAATCATCTTCAGCAGAGTGAAAAACAAACTGGAGTAGTAAGACAGCAACCTGTTGCAGCTGTTTGCTCAGTGAGTGCACCGCATCAGAGCATTTCTCGGGTGCGTGTCACAACAAGCAGTCACGGGAGGACAGCACGGAGCCATCTCCTGCTGCTGCTCCACGTCTGAGAGAAGGCTTCCACCTGGTTTTTTTTGGTCCAACAAGAAACAGCACATTTGTCTTTGTCCTGAGGCAATCATTATGGCCACAGCAGCACTACCACAAAAATGGGGGTGAAAGCTGCAATTTGAATCCAAGGTGAAGACTGAGGGTTTTTTCCTATACATACACAGCAAAAAGCATCATCCCCAGCAGGCTCACCAGTTATTTCTACCAGCTGCTTTCAGTAGTTTCCAATGCTCCAAAGGCAGCTAAAAAAATACACCTCAATTTTTATTGAGCTTTGAAAACTACTGCTTCTATTTCAGATCTGAATAAAGCATTGTGCTCCTGAAGCCTTGTCTGCTTTTCCCATCTATACTAGCTGACCAAATACAATATATTGTATTTGCCAGAAAATTCTACTTTATCAGGTTAGAGTGAAATTTCTCCTGAGCTGTACCAGAGTAACACTCAGCTACAAAATACAAGCTCTCAGGCTTGGTGATATTCAGTAGCTTTATGTAGTTTGATTAGAACTCATACATTACTTTCTATGCTAAAAAATGCTTAAGTGTGTCAAAAACCCAATTTGATCTTCATTTACTTTACTGCTATCTACAGCAGCCTGGTAATTTCTGCTGAATATTGTAAAAATGAATAATGAAAAAAAGTGAAAATAATGCTTCAATAGAGCTTACCAGCTTTGAATTGCTGCTTTCAGATTCACTGCCTTGAATATTTTCCTCCCCATTTCCTTACTCTGGAACAACCTCTGTGAAGGGACCCAGCCCCAAGGTACCTGAGCAAGGGGCACGAAAGATCCAGGGACCATGAGCTGCTTCAGCCAAGGATCCAAAGCACAAGGCAGCCCATGAGGATAAGGCAGGGCAAAGACAAGGGCAGGAAGGCAACAACCAGGCATTGCACCTGGATGGAGCAGTTTGGAGACAGAACCATCAACCAAGGGCCAATGGCCAGGACAAGGCTGGGGGGCAGCCAGAGACCAACCCCAGTCCAGGCCTGCCTAGGGAGGGACACATCACCTCGGGCTGACCCTAAATGGGGCTCTGGGCCCACGAGGAGGGACTGTGGCTGTGGGGACCCAGATGAGGCTGGTCAGGGACTATTAAGGCCTAATTAAGGCCAATCAATGCACTCTGAGCTGTGACAGGTGCCTTCATTAGGCTTAGTTTTGTTAAATAAAAATATGTTAAAGACAGATTTAGGAAGTTGAAACCAACAAAACAAGCAAACAAAACCCCCAAACAAATAATAATGCCCATTTCAATATTATGGATATTATTAATATTATGGCATACTATGTCTCCTCATAACTTCTGGGATTTAAACTTCCGAGGGAAATAAAGCTTCCCTCTTTGTATGAAAACTGAAATAAAAAGACCAAATTGTGAAGTAAAAATTTTGAAGTGGTTTTCTACTGGTATCAGCCCCTCTTCCAAATGCCTCCTCACGCCTCCCTCAGCCTCTCTGCAGGGAACAAGAGTCAGGCTATAGAGAATATATGATGTAGGACCAAGGTTAGCATAAAACACAAAAACATGCAGAGCATTAATTCTACTCATATACCCAGAAGAAAATGCAGAGCAAGAAAAGACTTCCAAGAACGGGCTTAAATGTAATTTCTGGTGAAATTACTGTACTATCTTTGACAAATCCTTCTTTACAAGGAGTGCCAGAAAAAGCCCTCTGGTATTGCCTCTCGATTAGTCCAACTTTGAGAGCTGGGAACTTGGGAATACAGCAAATTGACATTTCATCTCCCTTGGGAAGGACATTGCTTCCACTGTCCTGGCATCCTGCAGGCCAATGGAGCACACAAATGTCACCAGAATACTGAGACATCCTTGTTATAAAGAAGTTGAAATTTCATAAAAAATTGGATCAAAACCCATGTTTCCATAACAGAAAACATTATGTGAATGCTTGATAGAAATGGGAAATAATCACAAAATTTTCACAGCTAGAGTATTAAGAAAAATTCCTTGCCAGCAGCAGAATATACTTTAACATCACGATTTTTATAAACTGTAAATGATGAGATGTAAATTATGCTGCCACTGAAAAAAACCCAGACAACCGTATTCAACAGAATATTTTCTGCCTACAATATTATTACAAGTAACAACTTCTTGACTTATTCCTGTGATAAAGCTTTAAGGATGATAAATGTTTGCATACACAGCTTTTAAAATCAGTTTTAGATGACAGCAGGTTACTCTTTTGTTAGTTCATACCAAATAACTTTTTACATTATAGTTTGTTTTCATCAGTGATGTCACATCCTATTCCCTTTGCTTTTTAGAAAGCCCTTCAGTTTCATAGAAAGATTGCCTGGTACCATCTTCTTGACATAGTTCACACTTTCACCCCCTTAAAACTGCCTTTTGGTCTACTACCTTCTCTTCTGGTTACATGCAGCAACTCAGGCTTTCGAGCTTTTTCAAAATGCTTTGGCTTAACTGAAGTGTCTCACTGCAGCATGCATCCAGATAAGCAGGAGGTGACTGATCATCTGATCAGATGCCTTTGGCTGTAAGTGTTGAGAAACCTTTTTGATGTTGGTCCGTTTCTTCCAGCCCACATTAAGACCAAGACACTCCTTTAGTTTCCATTCGGTTGTTTCATCTATGTCTTCTGGCAGTCTATATGAACAAATCAAGAACCAGGATATATTGTTTTATCTCTGTAAGTTGGAGAGAAAGCATGTCTTTTTCCCTCCATTTGTCCATATTGTATTATACAGTTACTGTGTTAGTGATGTTGGGAGCTGAACCGGAGAAAGTAACAGCAAAGAAGTAGTAGAGATGGACTACGTTGTAAAAGCACAGTTAATGTCAGATCAAAGACTCTAGAAGAGTAAGCCCTGAATTCATACAAAACATTGACTATCAGATCTTATTTCCATCTGTCTCTCACAGAAGGGCTTGTCTCCACAGTTTCCAAGGCATTATGTTGTTTCCAGAACCAGAATGGTAGCAGTGGTGCAACAGCTGTATATAAACTAATAACATGTTTAAACTGATGCTTTGATCATCTGTATTTTGTTAATTTTCTAACAGACTCATCATATTCAGTGTATCAAATTCTGGGTTACCGCTTTTCTCTTCTTCTGCTTTTTGTAAACACTGTCACGTACTGACAGTCTTGGAAAGCCACAGTTCCCTTACCATAACTGCACTCTGACATTCTTCTTACATTTGCAGGCTAGTCCTAACTAGTTCCTTCAAGATTAACATAAACAGTGTTTCAAATGTGCTGCTATCAGATTCCCAGCATTAATTAGAAAAACAACCTTCAGATATGGATTTAATTTGCATCCATGCATTCATAGCAGGATGATTCTTTGCAATTGTAACATGTTGAAAAGCCTCTGTATAACCCTCAGAAAAAGTGAATATTCTGAGATCTGCTCTATGGCTTCTAAAACATGTTTAAACCTTGTGCTATTAAGCAAAGATCTCAATGTCACTTTTTCATTATGGGTCAACAAATGACTAAGCTGTATGTTTACACTGATAATAGCTGTATGATAAATATTTACATGGATTATATAGTTAGCAGTAAGGCGTAAGCAGTGCTGACTGTATGCGTCACTCCCGTACCAGGAGTACACGGGTTATGAAAATGATGGTTTTGGTTTTTTTCTTCTTTATTTTCCTTCCAAGTATTGAATTCTCTTTCTAATCAGGCCAGACATAACCAGGAAACAGAACCTATACTGTTAATAGTTGCTTAAATGGAAAGGGATATTGTCTTAAATTAATTCAACCAACTTTTTATGTGTCAGCCCTTCAGTTATTCTTACTCAAGAACATTATGCATGTTGAGGAAAGCTGAGTAATAACTTGTATGGCACATGTATATCAAATGTAGAATTTGTAGGAAAAAAAGTTGTAATATGTGAACAGTGTTTCTCATTTCATTCAATTTTATTGGTAAGAAAAATTGACATTCAGACAAAAAAGTAAAAGAAATCCATGAGGTGAATGGTGGTGTGAGATTAAAGAGAGAAGCAGGTGTTTCTTTTTTTCTGCTAACCAGCTATTTATGTAAGTATAAACTAACCCAGATGATCTGGCAGGATATTAGTAAAATTTGTGTAGATCAAGGAAAAAAACCCCAGGTTTTAAGAGCTTAATGGGTATAAAGTCCCACACTTGGGTAAAGAGTACAAGAACAATGGTGGGATTTTTTAAAAACCTAGCTACATATGTGGCCCATTAATTAAAGCATTAGAACATATTATTCATTTCCTTAGTCTCCCATTGTTCCTGGGACTTTTGTTATCCCTGCCATATCATTAAGGATCTGAAAAGAGAGAATAACAGTACAATTGCTCAGATTGACCCATAAAGAGAATTACTATCTTCTAGGTTTCAGAAAGGAACCACAACCTCAGGACTTGCACATGCAGTAAGAAGATCTGGGCCTGTATTGAGGCAATAAATACAGCATCTTTAAGAATTACGGACTGAAGTTATGATTGCCTGAAAATGGAGTATGCTGTTACAGGAAATTGTGCCAATTGTAGAAAACCTGGTGCATGATAAAAAATCTATCGGTTCAACTGCCACATCGTGAGACTTCTATGGATTATTATGATTAGCATTAATTGAGGTAACGGATCTAATTGTGCCAAAAGTAAAGAGCTTAAGGTAATGCGTCTAAATGGTGGCACACACTGAGCCTTGCCCGCCTCTTTTGGCTTCTGTTCATTCTTGGAAGGGAGAACTATGCTGAAGTTGCTTGTTTTGGCAAAGCTTGCTCCTTTAACTTGATCTCCACCCTATTTCTAGGAATTCAGCCCTTCATGCCTGCCAGTCTGCTGAGCTGTGTGCTGTTTTTGGAAGGGCAGAATGCAATTTTCTTATAAATTCTATGACATATTTGTACGAGTTGCCAAAATGTTCTATGAAACCTGAGTGCCACATAAATGACAGCAAAATCAGGCGGTTTACATGTAGCTTTGGCTATGGGTTTTGTATGATTCATTTCTAGTCACATATTTGCACCATCAGCTTGCCAACATTTCAATGAGAACCTATTATTTCAGGCATTTATAATTTGCTCAACGTATTCCCTACTGAATATAAATAACAAAGCTCACAGTCTGGGTATCTGTGTTAAATTTGGAGAATAATAGTGACACCAGTGCCTAGTATTCTACAAAAGTGAAACTAATACAGTCTTTAGCTGCACCAGGGGAGGTTTAGCTTAGACATTAGGATGAAATTCTTCACAGAAAGGGCGATGAGTCAGTGGAATGGGCTGCCAAGGGAGGTGGAGTCACCATCCCTGGAGGTGTTTGAGAAAAGACTGGACACGGTACTGAGTGCCATGGTCTGTTTAACACTGTAGCGTTTAGTCATAGGTTGGACTTGGTGATCTCAGAGGTCTTTCCCAACCTTGTTGATTCTGCAATGTCTTCATCTAACTACTTTTAACGCTTGAAGAAAAAAAGTCCTCGAACTCTTAAACTTACAGAACTTGTTACTCTTTTGCATGCACAGTAAAACGCTTTCAAAGGAAACCTAATTATGTATTTTCATAGTGGGCAGTGCCAGCGACCAACACCCGCCCCGAGGCCCCGCCTCAGCTTTCCCGCCCTCAGCCCTCAGCCCGGGCACAGCGCCCCTGGCGGCGCGGCGGGCCCTGCGCAGGCGCGGAGCGTTCCCCGGGCGGGCGGGGCGAGGGTCACGTGGGGCGCGCGAGGTTCCGGGTGCCGCCGCCGCCGGAGAACGTGAGTGCAGGGCGGGGGGAGCCGCGGCCGCTGCCGCCTCCTCCTCCCCGGCCCTGCGCGGCTCCTCCTGCCGCCTTCTCCTCTCCTGCTCTCCTGCCCTCCTCCTCCTCTCTCGCCTTTGCCGCCGTCTCCCGGCGGAGCGCGGCCCCCCGGCCGTGAGGGGCCGGGCCGCAGCCGGGGAGCGCCGCCCTGCCGAGCGGGGGGTGCCCGGTGCGAGCCCCGACACGCGGCTCCGGGCTGGGTGAGCCGCCTTCGGGCTGCGCTCTGTGGGGAGCTTTCCTCCGCCGAGCTCAGCCCGTTCCCGCCGCCGCAGTGAGTGGTGGCGGGAATTCCGGGAGCGAAGCGGCGGGAGGAGGGGAACCCGCATCATTTCAGGGTTTCACCGGCGTTATCTTTACACACACACACACACACACACACACACACACACACACACACACACACACACACACACACACACACACACACACACACACACACACACACACACACACACACACACACACACCCCGGGTGTCTGCGGCCCGGCCCTGGGAGCGCTCTCGGGGCGCGGGAGGAGCCGAGGGCCGGACCCGCGGGGCTTATCCGCAGCCACACCTGCCCTGGGGCTGAGCTCCTCACACCCCGCACTGTGGGTTACTGCTTTCGTGTTCTCCATTTTCTGCAGTGGTATTTTTTACAAATTCTATAAACAACTTCCTAAAAAAACCCCCCAATAACTAGCCAGAACTATATCTCTTTCTTTGTTAATACTACGAAACAAACCCTACACCCAAAAACTGCAGATAACTTGCAGCTGTATCAAAGAAGCAGCAATGGCAAATATATCTTGACTGTATTTGGTAAGCTGTTTTACAGCTGTTAAAACACCAAGTTTAAGTAATTCAGGTGTCTGTAAAATGTAATTAACAATACCTGAGCTGGTTTGATTTCCTGAGACAGCAGAGTGATGTTCTTCCTGGAACTGTTTTATTATTGACATAGATGGTGTAATGCTAATACACTACAACAGGAGTGTAATGCTAATACTAGAAAGCAGGCGTTTCTGAATTGTTTGTATATTTAACTGGTATTATTTAAAGTGGATTTCTTCAAAAAGTGAGTTTCCTGTTCTTCCTTTCTCCTACACACTGCAGACAAATTTTCCCTCAAAGCTGCTGAGGAGTGCTAAAATTGTAAGGGCTGTTGTGCTTCACACTTCTGAAGTGGAGTCAGGCAATCTTTGATGTTTTAATTTTTCACAATATTAAAAATCTTTTCAGACGATGGTGGATGCTCTTCTAGTATTGCCCAGTTTTAACATTGTACATGTGTAACAGTTGCAATCAAGTGGGGCAAAAAAACCCAACAGACCCCAACCAAAACCCAGATCCCTGACCCTGAATTAAACATCTGTGAAGTTAAAATTCAGCTGTAGCCTAATCTGAAGTTCACTGTTGTTTTGATGTATTTTTATTTTAAGCTGTGACATTCTCTTACCTTTACAAGTGCAGTGATATTAAACATTTATGACTGTTTCACTTCTCCAGCTTCAATTAGTGTAGATGTATCCTGGTGTTTTGAGAGGCAGTTACTAATTACTGTCTGTTATGAGAATGATTGGACTTGGCCCCTTGGGTTCTTTCCTGTGAAAGGCGTCTCATTTTGGGATAAGTTGGCTAAAATGACTCTTGGCATGTATTGTTTAACCTGTATATTTTATTGTGAACAGTAGTAGTCGCACCCTTCAGAGCACAATTTTCAGTTTTAAGTTGAAGTTTTTAGTTTACAAGCTTATTTTGTTAAGGACTTACTCTTTTAGTGGTACCTAAGAGGATTAAAAATCTAGAAAACATTTTGTTTTCATGCTAAAGCAGATATGAGGCAGAAGAACTTCTTTATTCTCACAGAAAACTTTTAATGAAGTTTAAAATGTCACATCATAAAAAACCACTGTGATATACCCTTTTATGAAGTCATTGAACGTTGATACTTAACTTTGAATTGTCTCAGGAAGGGAATTATTGGCTTAAATTGTTTTAAAACATTTTTGTTACAGATGTATGACTTCTCTCACCAAATTCTGAAACGCTGTGTCTTTTCCATTCACCACTCAGTATTCCTTTGTGAAGGAAAACCCTTTAAAAAGGCACATCTGATGAAACCAGAAGTTGTTCTTTATGAAGTAATTAATTTTATAATTAAGTCAGAACCTTGTCTTTGCTATGAACTATGTAATTGACTGGACATTTCAAAGCTTATTGTAGCTGACAGCTTGTGGCTGACCTTGTCCTTGCATACTTATTAAGTGTAAAGAGGATGATTCATTATGGTTCTAATTTTTGGTTTATTTTTCCTTGCATTGGTTGTTTTTTTCTGTTAGGCCTTTCCCCCACCCCTTGGCAAAGTTTGAGGGCCACAGTGAAAGTGTTCACAGTTGGCTCCTGCTTTCTTTGCCCTCCTCTTTTGCCCTAAAAACGCTGTTTGTGCTTTACCTGGAGAAGCCTTTGTATCTTCACAGACAAGTGCTGTGGGCCTGTTGGGGCGTATCTGGATTGTGGAATGCTTTGTGCTTAGGATCTGATCCTCACCCTTTGTGTTTCAAGTGGTTTTGACATTGGTTTAGCTCTAATCTGGACATGCACAGGGTTTTTTTCCAGAGTGTACTTGGCTTTTCATAAACATAAATCAAAATATCAGGATAGTTATGTCTGTTTTAGGGGAAGTAAGGGTACAGGGAGATTCTTTTCCTCTAAATTCAAGTTACAACTATAGGAATAGATAGTAGAACATTTCATTTTAACTGGTATTTACTAAAATATTTACTTTATCACATGATTTTTTTTTTTAGTAATGTGAAGTCCTAATATTTTATGGTTGCCAAGTGAGAGGTTTGTTACAGTAAAAATAAGTTTCAGTGCTTTTTACTTGGTCAGTACAAAACAAACAAACAAATTCCAAGAATGTTTAGTTCAGACATTTATCTTGAGTAGGTGACAAAAATGCAGACACGTGGCAGCCTGGATGCAAAACAAATGTTCATTTCAAGTCTATTCTGGAAATTTGTACATTTTGAAGTAGGCGGCATGTTTTCAAAAAAAAAAAAAAAAAAAAAGAGGGAAAAAAAAGTGCTTCATTGTTTCAAGCCTCATTAGACTTTTAATAAACAGAGTAGAGGCTGAGGAGGAATGTTCAGACCCATGAAAGCTCTGTATGTTTTAAGGGAGTTGCATTCCAGAAGGCTCTCAAATAACTACTGTTCTCTTTCTTGTATCTTTTCCCCTTCAACTCAAACACATAATGTGTTTTGGCTGACATTTTTGGTTGCTCCCAGGAATGGGAATGGTTTGTGATAACCACACTGCTGGAATCGTGATGGAAACCATTCCCAGTGCTGTTCCACGATTATTGTCTGGCTCTGTGCTGGATGAGGGTTTCTTTGCTTAGGTGCATGAGTGTTGAAAGTACTTAAATTGGCAATGTAAGGGTATCAGAAGCAGAGATGGAAACTTTAAAACACAAGATTATTTGACAGTTTGAACATGGTATGGCAAGATTTAGACATTTCCACATAACTTGCATTTAAAGGATGTTCACTTTTAAATTCTAAGAGTTTCTGTGTCGACTGTTTTGTGATGAAAGATGGAGCTGTGTATGTGGTACAAGAAAAGCCAAGAGGTCTGGGCAGAAGATTCTAAAAATATTGGGGGATGTTTGTCTACCTGATATCATAGTTAGTGTGGGAAAAGAGTGACATTGATTAAACTTTGGATTAACTCTTTTTTGTGGTAATATTGACTTTAAAGTCAAAGACTGACAATGTAATTATCTGCAATGACCAACAGGTTGGTGCATCTGGGCTTTGGGAGGGCCACAGCTGTGGTCTCTGCAGTTAAATTGTGATTATTAGAAACTGATTTTGGAAGGCACCAGTGTAGGAAGTTACATATTCAAGAGGCCTGGTATAAAACACATTTCTGTTATTTTAACTCTGTTTTGGACAACTCTGTAGCATCTCCAAGGTAATAACATGGGGGAAATATAGTGACTTTGGTTGTAATGTAGCAAATATATTTTATGTGCATTCTGGTTTACTGCAGTTGTTTTCAGGATAAAAAACCACAACCAATTTGGTTTTCTCTTCTCTTAAATTGCTATAATTAGCATAAATGTGATTTAAAGAAAATACAGCAACCAAAAAAACTCCCTTAATTATAAGAAGTGGCATTAATTAATTCTGTTTGTGAACTAGCATGGAACTGTGTGTCCAACTGTATCCACTCACTTCAGGATAAGCAGAGAAGGTAGCCTGGCCCCTACCTGGTTGTCTTTGATGTTCTGTCCTGTGCAAGTTTCCCAGGTCCTTTTGCTGTTACAGGATCATCCAGAGGTGTTTTCCTTCTTTTCCATGTGCTCACTGACTTTGTGGAATGCAGCCCAATCAATTATTAAGAATACTCCGAGTACCTTAATAAAAATGCTTAGTGAAGTGTTTGCAGGCATAGCAATGGTCTGTAGAACTGTGAAATTTAGTGAATCCTAACAGACATAATAGGGAAGGTTACAGTTTGCAATTTGAGCTGTTCGTTTATAAATGCATAATTTTTCCTCCTGTCCTCTAGAAGAATTAGATTGTTGCCTGTTTTTCTAATGGGAATATTGAAGGAGAATAGTTTCATATGAATTGCAAAGGCATTTAAATAAAAAATTAGTATGTTATCAATTTTAACTGTTTTGTGTATATTCAAAAAGAAGGTTAGTGGAATGTTTAGATGAGAATTTTGTATATATCTCAATATTTCAGGTGGTTTCATTTGAAACCTGGTGGCAGAGTTTTGAAGAGTAGTTGTGCTTTGCTGGTTCTACATAACTGGTACTTACAGGTGGAATGATGTGTTATGTATGTTCAGTAGTTCTGCAGAGAAGGGACATCCTGAGGGGGAGGAGATGCTGTACTGTTGTTGGGTGACCTTGCAGAGTTTTCAGAGGTAAAAGCAGGACTGGCCAAGCTGGGGTGACCCTCAGAAGCAGCCTGAAATCCCGTGTCTCCTCCTGTCCTCCACAGGTGGTTCCATGCTCTGGACACTCAGCATCTCCCTGTGCTGTGTAACCCAGCTCAGCTTCCTCCCACCTCTCTTGTCAGTTCCTGTCAGAGGAACTCTATTTCTGTAGCCCTCTTTAATCCCCTGGGTTTTTCTGGCATAAATAAGGCAGAGATGAAAATTTTGTTGTATCTCTTTAAATTTTACATCCTGAATTTGAATATGATTTCCCCCTATGGTTTTCTTTTCTCCATTGCTTACTTCTAAACTAAACTCTTTATTCTCATCCCTGGGACGGCCATAACAATTTTCAAATACGTGGCAAAGATAGGAATCCTGGAAACTGAGACTCTACAGAAGAATTTTGAACTGTTTTCCTTCCTGAAATCTTAATTATCCTGACTGAATCAGAATTAATGAAAACATGTCTGGAATACCCAAGTATTTTAATGGATTAAGTACAGCCTGTACAGGGATGTGAAAGAGAGGTTGCAGACAGCTTTGTCTCTCAATGCTTGTCTGGATTACCTGTATGAATCTCTTTTATGTGTGTTTTGTATCGGTTTACAAATTCTGGGGTTTATTCCTCACTTGAATTTTTGTTCTGATATATAAAAGGTCTCAGCTGATTACCTTGATGAATTTTTTGTGTTTAAAAACTCACAAGAACTGGTGATGACCTTCAAAACACCACAATATGTATATAACAAGTTATTTTATTTCTTTCAGGATTTCCAGAATTTGTATGGTTTTGAAATTGACCAAAAGACTGGAATTCGGAATAATCTTCACATTTCTTTGAATAAGAAGTAACAATGGAACGAAGGCAGAGAGGAGTCAGTGCTGGACTGCTTTTGCTGCTTTATCAAATTTCTCAAGTTGGACTCCAGAACATTCCTTCTGTTACCCTTGGGGTGCTTGTACTGAATATTTTTCTCTTTCTGAGTCCTTTGAAGCCACTGTCTGAAGTGTGTCTCAGTGTACATGAAGCTGTCCACAGAAAGGACTGGCAGCGTCTGCTGCTTTCTCCTTTCCACCATGCAGATGATTGGCATTTGTATTATAACATGCTTTCCATGCTGTGGAAGGGCATAATGCTGGAGAGAAAGCTGAAGAGCATATGGTTTGCCTACATAATTACAGTATTTTCAGTACTGATTGGAGTAGTTTACATGGTGCTGGAAGTCCTGCTTGTGATAATTCTGGATGATCCTTCCTATGGAATGAATTGTTGTGTAGGTTTCTCAGGTAAGACATAGAGTTGGTCCCATTTATCTATGTAAAATTAATATGTATAGTTGCTATATAACAACCACTTAATTGCAGAAAGAGGATGAGTGTACATCTGTATATATGTCTGTGTATATCTGTATATGATTGTCATGTCATTATGCTTATCCTATTTTTCAATTTAAAGTGTGCACTGTGGGCATGAACATAAAGTAATTCAGGTCGTGCTCTTGTGCCTGACAGGGACTTTACCTGAGAACATGAAAATATCATCATCCTGGTAGAATTGCATTTTCTGTTTAATATCACTGGTTAACTGAAATCTGAATTCTTAATTTTCTGATGTCATATAGGCATTTCAATAATGCTCCTTAGGTGGCTTTTAGAAAAGCCTGTCAGATTAAAATTACTCCTGCTCTTCTTTGGAGAGACTCCCCTAGATTTGCTTCTGCTAGCAACATCCAAATACCTGATTTTGGTTATTTTCCTTCCAGTAATAGTCTTGGCTCCTCTTTTAGCAGATAATTTTCAAGTCAATAAACTCCTTCTCTTTAAAAGAATCTGCAGTCAAGTAGAAAAGTAGCCCTGCATTTCTGGATAAGTAGGGAATTTCCTTGCTGTCACTGGCACCTAACCTTACAAGACAAGCCCTCTTTTTAGCCTTTGAGAAAGTTACTTCAACACCTCTGAGGTTTTCTTGGGATATTCCAGTGAGTATGAGCTGGAACATCCTGGCAGTTGCTCCTCTGGAGCTCCGGTTATTTTCTGGTCACCCCCTTTGGATACAGGAGCTGCCCAGTTCTAATATTGGCCTTTCTGGGGGCTGTAGAGGCCCTGAGTGCAGCCCCTGACCCTGCATGGTTTGGCTGCCTGTGCCAGCCTCGATGTGTCCATGTCAAAACTTTTACTTGTTCATTGTTCAGGGTTTTTCAGACCACTGTGAGTTTTCTCTTGAGAGAAATTTTTTCAGAAACACTTCTAATAAGTTCTCTGAATTCATTCCATCATATTGGCTGGCAATTGCATGATATAACAGTTGCAGTCAGTTAGAAGTTAATATTATTTACTGCATTTAAAAGGTGATTTATCTACTTTTTTTTTTCAGAAACAAGTGACTCTGGAATATGTGTAAGATGACTTTCCATTAATTCAGAATTTGAACCTACTGTTGAGTTTTATACATGATTGTTTGTCTTGTTGTCAGTAGTGGCTTTTCTCAAGTCACAAAACATTTTTTAAGTTCACTAATTTTGTCAATTATTGCAACTAGAACTCCCATTTTAAATTATCTTTGTATTGTTTTGAATACCTACATAGCTACAGTGAGCAGGCACATTAAAAAGCAGCTTAGATTTGGCTGTTATACAAATATGTAATTTTTGTATCTTTTTTTTTAAGTCACCGAAAAGTATCACTGAAAGAACAGAACTGTTCTGGCATGCAGCAATATCCTTCGTGGTGCTTTGAGATTGCATGGTACATCAAATTGCTTGCATTTTTTGATTATTTGTGCACAAGTATTTCTCTCTTCATGTGACTTCTCGTTTGCAGGAGTCTTGTTTGCTTTGAAAGTTCTGAACAACCATTATAATCCAGGGAGAGTGAGCAGTGTCTTTGGATTACCCATATCCAGTAATTATGCCTGTTGGGTGGAGCTGGTGGCTATTCATTTAATCTCCCCGGGGTAAGTGCATTTAATATTTCAAAGAAAGGCAAAGAGATTTGGGCTACGTGGAGTAGTTTGAAATGTCTCATGAGGTGTCAGTAGTGTTAGCTGGTATCCCAGTGCAGTGTTGGCCCTGCAGTCTGCTCTTTCCTTAAAACCCTCTATTTTGAGTACATCTCAAATTAAAAACCTGAAATACTGTTCCCAGGAGGTGTGATTGAGTATTTGAGGGAAGATAACAAAAGTTGATGGACAAGGCAGAGGGCTGTACCTTTTCAACAAAGTCACTGGACTACTCCACTATAGTGCCAAGGGCTTCATTAGCTGTGCAGCATTTCAGCATTTGCCATTTCTGTTCTACCACTCTGCCTTAGTCACTCCTCTGATTTATGATCAAACTATCCTCCAGTATTGTGCCAGTTTTGACACTGTCACTGCCCTGCAGTGCTGCTGGTCATCTCCCTCACTTTTCCTGGGAGCTCTGTGCCAGCACAGTTCACCTGCTCCTACCTCTGGGAGAGCAGGGTCTTGTTTTTCTTTGGCAGCTGATTTTTGTGGTCCTATTTGCAAGTGAGTAATTTTCCTATGTAATATTTTGTATCTGTGAATCACATTGCTGAATATATGCAGCGTACAGACACCAAACCTATAAACTATCAAATCACAGTTTATGTACAATTCCCCACTTTTCAGAAAGATTAAAAAAAAGAGCTTAGCAATACTGAAATATCCCTTGTCAGATACTGTGATATAGCTGATAGAACATTTCCTAGTGCAGAAGGAGAATTCAAATATTGCTTAGGTTAAGCACTGGTTTTATTGCTTTATGCCTGGCTGCTCAATTGACTGCAGTGAGGATTAAAGACTGAAGAGTGCTCTCCCCAAATGCAATTTTATTTGTGAGCTGCATGGCATTGCTACAAGTATAAAACTAAAGCTTTCAGTGCATTAAAAACATTTTTCTGAAAAATATAAACTACTCTTTTAGCTGAACATAGGTTTTGTTTGGTGATATGTTTAACAATAGTGTTTTTAATTAAAGAATAGGGGAAGAGCATTATGTATGGAGTAAAACCATATAATACTGTTTATGGTAGAGGAAAAACATGATTTCAGATATTGTGTGCTATTCTTTTTCAGTTGCATCACTGTAGAAATGTCTTTGGATAGAGTGGATGGGAAGTCCAGAAATAATACCAAAAAATATTTTATAATTTCATGGAAGTTTAGATTACTGCCTCATCTAAACCTCTATAGTGACCTCTACAGAGGGCAGTTTCACAGCACTTAAATGATAATGGGAGAAAACAAGTAGTGATCTCCAGAAATTCATGTCCTAGAACACAACATGATTAATTAGTAACTGCCAACTGCCTTGCAATGAGCCATAGCAATTGTAGCTCTCACAGCATTGCTCTTACATGCTCATCTGTGTGCTCAGGGCAGGTCATAATATTTGAAGTCTATGTTTAAGTGGTTCCTTTTGTAGACCAAGTTGCATAATTTAGTTGTGAATAGATAGAGGTCAGCAACTGGGGCAGAATTCTGTCCAGTCAGAAAGCCATGAGGTGAATTTGGACCTGCCTTATTGGACTGATGTAGCAAGTTCACCTGCGAATCCATCACCTGTGAAAGATCCAAAAGTTACATTGAGTGCTTTGAAAACCTTAATTTGTGTGCTGGGAGAGGATTTAGGAGTTTACTCACATCTTATTATTTTCTTTCTCATTAGTGTTTTTTGTTTTGGAAAAAATTTAAAGTGCATTCAGTGTCTCTCTAATTTTCACCTTCCATAAAGGATATTGAGATGTAGGCTTTGCTTAGCAGTCCTTGGGATTATTTGTTTAATGGAAGAACAGACATGTGAAAAGTTACTTTCTGTTTAATCTGTGCCTCTTCCAGAATTGGGCAGATATCTTAAGTCTTAGGTGAACCAATATTCTGGTGATTTATAGAGTAGGTGATTTTTGATTTTTTTTTTTTTATTTTCTAAGGTCTGACATCTTCCAAGTCAGGCATGCATTTTTCATAAATTTGGAAAATCTGTTCCAAAAAATCTGTTTGGACAATTAGTCCCTTATAGATACTTTATTTTTGTAACTACCTTTTATCTATAAATGTTCACATCAACGTTTTTGTTACTCTTTAGAGAATTGTTGGTTACTGACAAGAGAGAACTGCAGTTCTGCATGGCAGGATACCAGTTTGTGGTTAAGTAGGTGGCAAGAGTGAATGTAGATTTGATCTTTACCTCCCTCTAGTGACACGTACATTTTCCTGTCTCCTTTTACCACTGATGGATGCCTGGAAGTTGTCTTGGCTTGAGTGCTTCTTCCATCATCTGTATAACTCCTGTGGGTCATTGACCTGAGTGTAAAAGTTGATGCAAATATTACACTTGGTACATTAAAAAGAGGTTTCATTTCTATTTCATAAAGGAAAAAATCCCCTCATTTTAACTCATACTATTTAAATTTTTGACAACCAGTAAAAATTACTTATTTCTACATACAAGGAAATTTTAATGTTTAGTGTATTGGCATCTGTATCTTCATAACAGAGGTGAAAAAATTGCAAGTAGTGTTTATACCTGCTTGAATTCAGAAGATTTTCTCTTCATTTATGTTTAAACACAAAAGCGTTTAACTCTTAATTTCAATGCTGAAAATTAATTTTTGAATTTATAGAGTGCCCCATAGTCGTGTCAATAACTGGAGCAAATCTCCTAATTTACTATAAACAGATGCTTCTGGGTTGATTTCTCAAAAACTCCAGAGCCTTTTCATTTTGTATACAAATGGTAATGATACTTTTAAAAGAAAATTTTGGTATGCATAGAAAAGAATTTGGATCTCAACACTTCCATTGTTCTTTCAATTTTGAAGGCAGTGTATTACAAAGATTGCAGTGGATCTGCATTCATGCCTCTTTCATTGGATTGCATGGATAGTGCAGTAGAAAGTATTGTGTTTGTGCTTTCACTCAGAACTCTACATGGTTTTGGTAAGATCTATCCAGACATTACAATGTAAGTTACTTTTCTACAGCTTGAAACCAGTTTACTCCTGTGGTAAGTCTTTAAATGCTTTTAGGAAAAGCATATTCTCTAGCAACTAAAATGATCTCTCCAATTAGTTTTTTCAGGATATTTATTAAATACTTTTCTGTAACTGTGTAACTCCCAATTTGAAGGTGGTTACAAAGAAAGAAAACTTGGCGTTATATCCTTGCAGGCACATAATGTCTCTGTGCTTGATGTCACTCAGGGACTTTAAGGGAAGTCTCAGAGACTTTGTCTTTACAAAAAATTTTACACTCTCCCTTTTGTATCCCTACCAAAAAAAGTCCCCCTTTCCATTACTCAAGATTTTTTTATTTTCTAGGACTTCTTTTGCTGGGCATCTGTCAGGGATTCTTGTTGGATTGATGTACACTATGGGACCTCTGAAAAAGATCATGCGAGCCTGTGCAGGTATAGAACTTTGTTGAATTTACAAAATCTGCATATGGAGCACTTTATTTTGAAAATTCAGTAATATTCCTGGATATTACTGTTCCTTAATATTACTAATTACCTGATAATTCTTGCATATAGAAATTCAGCCCATTCCAGCAAGTTTTTAGACAATTAAAGATATGCTCATTTTATTAAAGTAGATGCAGAAGAAAAAAAATTCAATTTTTTTTTCCTTAAATATGGATAAGAACAATGAAGAATAAATGTGACTTTCAGATATTTTTACTTAGAGGAATATGTTTTACTCTTCTTTTAAAGTATTTATTTACTTTAATCTTTCAATGAAAATGTCACTTCAAGTGAAGTGTGGTGAAGCCATAAACTTATGTCAGAGCAAAACATTTCCATCTTGATTTCTACTGCTGTGTCAATTCTAATGGAAATCTCTATGGTTTAAAAGAAGGTGGGAGGTTGCTTAAGAAATTGTTACTGGATTTCTTGAGCTTTCCAACAATGTGTTATTTATTACAGCTTTTCATATTGCAGTAATAATTGTTTTTAAAAAAATATTATAGCTTTAGACATCTTTAGTCTTAACAATTGTTTTAAATACAGCCCTGCTAACTTTTAAATGAACACTCCCATAAATGTCAGTGTTTTAATTAGAAGTCTAAGCCCTGACACAACAGCTGTCCTGGGATTGGTTGGCAGAATATTTGGCTTTTTATGTCTGACTAATTGATAGGTCGAGTACTTTATTCATGACTGTTCCATCAAGTTGAGCATGGATGTGGTGTTTGTCTAGTGGGGAATTATTTGTTCAAATGTGTGTGCTCTCACTGGGGCTTTGGTCACAGTTTGGGGATGGTCTGTGAGTCATGTATGTTCAGCAGCTGGAAGGGAAAACAGGACACCAAAGCATCATCTTTCCTGCCTTGCTGGAGGAACAGACGTCAGGTGTCCCGTTAGTTAAAGGTTAACCTTGCATGATTCTGTGCCCTGGGGAACCACCTGTTGACTAAAGAACAGGCAGGTGTCAGCTCAGCTGCCAGGGCAGCTGCAGGGTCTCCAGCCCTGAGTGGTGACCTGCCCTGATGTCCTCACTAACCTGCTCAGGGTGGGAGTTGGACTGGAGACATTCTGAGGTCCCTTCCAGTGAATTTCTCTGGGATCAGTGATAACTCCCCAGTACTGTTAGTGGAACCTGCCCTAGAGACCAGGCTGCTGTGCAGGTTCTGTGACTGACAGCTGCAGGAAGCAGAGTTCAGTACAAGGGCATTTTTTTTCTCCTGTGCAGCAAAGCAGGAATAATGTGTTGCTCCAGTCCTCAGTTTTCTGTGCGTTAAACATTGTTACTAATTAATACTCTCAGTAGAGAAATTGTTCATTATGTGTTCTGGGGAGAACATCATAGGTTTTTTGCTTTTTTTCTAGTCTACATGGATATGTTGCTTGAACATGGCACACTACTATAAAATCTGAAACAACTTACAAGCTTGCAATAGTATATTCTCTCACTGATGCCAAAACAATCCACAGATACCCATGACTGATTTCATGCCTATGTCTTATGAAACAGACTCTTAAAGAAAGGGTATTTTAAATTTGAATTTTGTATTCTGTAAAGAAAATATGATGATTCTAACAGTATATGCATTATTCTTTTATTTAGCTGGCATTTCTTTCTTCACTCAGCCTGACAGGCCTAGGGACTACTATTCAGGTAAGTACTCTTCTCCACTTAACCAAAAACTTATTCCAGCTTTAAAAACAGTTTTTTCTAATGATTAGAAAGCTTATAGGAGAGGTATGTAAATGGAAACATACATAATATACAAAATATTCTGCACATGTTTACTTGCTAAACTTATATTACTTCTCTGGGCATGTCTCACCTTTACTCTTCAGGCAAGTGTGTGGATGGATTTTGTACAAGAGGCTTAAGCTTCAAATTAAGGTCATGACTTCCTAAAATGCTACCTTAGGGAAATATCATCCCTTTTGCACAAGGTGTGTCAGTGGGGGAATTTTGTCTAATGAAAGCAGCCCTTTGGACCTTGGAAAATATGCCCTCCTCTGGCAAATTTATCTGTTCCATTCTAGGGTGGATTTTCCCTTCTAACAAGGATCTTCTTCCTTTGAACACTCTCTGTAAATGAAGTCATTAATGTGCAAAAAGCCCCTCCTCAGCAGACT
Organism: Zosterops lateralis; assembly: GCF_965231275.1. Classification (NCBI taxonomy): domain Eukaryota; kingdom Metazoa; phylum Chordata; class Aves; order Passeriformes; family Zosteropidae; genus Zosterops; species Zosterops lateralis. Next base: position 16,282,146 of record NC_139770.1, on the reverse strand, counting down.
GAGTTTAGGCCATCCTCAGTTTATAGATGGATGGCTGGAATGCTGGCACACTGAGCAGAGCACATTTGATTCACTTCTCCTGCAGAACACTGAATCACTGCATGTGGAGTGTACAGAAATAATAGGTGGAGTCTTTGTCTGTGAGGGCCAGGAGGGGCTCTGGGTGTTGGATCTGAGCTAAGGGATGCATATCCTGGCATCTCTTATCTCCTGCAGTGATTTGTGCTCTTTCCTAGGCATCTGCTGGAAGAACAGGATAAATGCATAGTGATAACTCTCTCAGATATCTATCAGTGTGCAGTGGCTTGTGGCTTAAAGATGTTCTCAGCAGAAAGCTTTATGGGAGAATTTTGTCTTTAATAGCCTGTGGTAGATCCTTCTTCCATCAATTTGTCAAAAGCTTTTTGAGTCGACATGAGCACTTTTAACACCTACATCATCAGAAAAGCCTCACAGTTTGTTTCCTGGTTTAGAATCTGTCGTTTTTTTGGCTTTGCTTGAAGCTGCTAACTGCTAATTTCATTTGGTGCACATTAATTCCTCTTTGGGGAGGGAGACTAAACCTTCATTCTTTATGTATTTCCTTCCTTAGTGGTTTTTTAGGCCTCACTCCTGCACTCACATCTTTTCCCTCCATTTGGAAAGTTGGAGTCTTGTTGCTTATAAAGAAACTAATGATCAAACACGTTTGATCATTCTTACTCTTCTCTGATGTTTCGTCAGGCAGGGTTTTTTTATTTTGTGTAGTCTTCTATAATTGAGATGTGCTTACTTTGAGCCAAGTTTATAGCTGCTTTTATTCTCCCTAATGGACTTTGTCTTCCATGATCTATCTCCAGTTTTATTATTACATTAAATAGTTCCCACAAGCAGGATTCTGGGCCCTTAAGAACTTTTGAAACATCTGTTTTGTAATTCCTAAACAAAAGATCTTAGCCTGCTTTCCTCAACAACAGCAACAGGGATTGTTCCAACTTAAAAGTATATTTACCCAGGATTTTCATTACTCTAATTTGCTCTCAAGTCAAAAAACATTTGATCTAAAGGCCAGTAAAGAAATAAAAAATTACTACTGTGAAATGAAATGAGATGTGAACACGGCATGTGCAGCAAACACAAGTTACCTGTTTCCCATGGCTCCAATCCCAGCCCAGGTGAAGGTGCTCACCCAGCTGCTCACAGACACTGAACCTTCCTCCAGTAGCCCAGAACAGCAGGGTGGATGGAAACCCAAAAGATTTATATTGGAAAAAATCCTTTAGTAGCTAATGAAGATAAGAATTTGTAGTTGACATTTAAACTCTGTGATCTGTTACAGCCCCTGTACAAACACCAGCTGCTGGGAGCTTGGGTGGGTGTGTGAGACCACCCTTGTGGAGGAGTAGCAGAGAGATTCTGAACAGCCTTTTCTGTTTGCTTTTACAGCTCTTTTCAAGTAGGGAAAATAAAAAAGATTTCATGTAGCAAATCTGCCATGTTGGGGAGGGAAAAAAAAAAAACTTTAGTATGCTGACAGCAAGGAGGTCTAGGGGCTTTTTGCATATTTTGGGGAGTGCTGTTACTTTGAGTTCTTTTGGACAAAGAGGAGATGGAGAGAGTTAACCTGAATTTTCCTGTCTTCCAAGTTCCTCTTTAGATAGAACCATTTAATTTTTTTCTTTGTACTAAATTCATTTGTCTAAAATGACTTACAACTGCAGTTAAGAAAATATATATTTGTTATGTTCATTCCCCATTCATATACTTTGTAATTGTCTTTCATCCTATTTGCAGAAGTCTTAATGGAAGATTTAACCTTTTGCTTGGTGTATGATATATGGAATAAATTTGGCCATCTGTGAATGGAGAAAACTCATTCTAATGTCATAGGCTAATGATGCATATCTTGATTAGTTTTTCACTTTCTGGCATTGCTGATTTATTACTATGTGCCTTTAAATACCAATTTAAATAGAAAAATAGATATAGTTATGGTCAGAAAAGATTTTATGAAACAGCGCAAGGAAACAGCTTTAAGAGAAAAAACGTTTTAAGTGTAATTTTAACACATTTAGTATTTAGTAGGTGAATTAGGTTTTCTCTAAGTGCAGTTCATGAATAAAGTATTAGGACATTTATTTTGATTAATAGGAACACCTTGAACATGTCAACGTTACCAAACTGGTCTCATTTTAAAATAAAACATTACAGCTTTCTGAGCACTTACAACTTGCTGGCAGTGTGAAACATAAAACATAGAAAAAAACTACAGCAATGAAACAAACCTAAAATACAACATCCTTTTGCTTCCATCAGATAATTTTATGCTTTTAGTACCAGGATTTTTACACTCTTCATGCATGTAGTTTTGAAGCCTTCAGAAAATAAATTTATAGCTGAGAAAATGTTCATTCAGATTAACATAAAGCAGAGGAGAACGAGGGGAGTATATGAAGATTGGATGAAAAGTGTACAGACATAACAGCTAAATGCTCTCTCTCAGTCAGATTTCACTGCCAGGTGTAGGAAAAATCTTCCAGTGTCAGTTGTGTTCCAAGACAAGAAAGAATTGGAAACAGACAATGTGTGTGTATAAAGTTTATGTGTATACATACACCTGTGCACATGTACTTGTGTCTATAAAATCAATATGGGGAATTTTGCAAATACAGAGGAATATATATATACACTTTTGTGTAGAATTTTGTGCAGTTACTCTGTTTAGCTTTTCCTACTTTTCCTGTATAACTTTCAAGATAGATTATTGCTGGTTTTATTTGTCTGAAGGTTCTAGAGCTTTGGATATTTTTCTTTAGCAAAATCATTTTTAAAAAGAAATTACTTATTTGCCCTCGCTTTGTCATCTGTATTTGTAATTAACCACAGAAACTTCACAAGTTTCACCTGGAATTGATAGAACCAATGAGAGAACACAAGACTATCACTGATGCTGATAATCTGAAGAAGAAGGAAATGGCCTGCTGTACTTGTTTCATACAAAAATATTTCCACTTTACTCATTTTGAAAAAAACTTTGTATAATTTTCTCTCAGTTGGAAGAAACTGGCAACCTTTCTGTACTTTGGTTCTTCAAAATCCCTTGTTCAGCTCTCTGGAAATAGACAGATCACAAAAGCTTTGTATTTTGAAAATACAGAAATGGAATAGAAAAACAGGACTTCTCTCCATAGTTTTCCTCAGTTAAAAAGTGTGTCTTTTTTCCATCATTTGTCTCAGCATAGGTTTTCTGTGCTCGGGCAAGATCAGATTGTGTTGGTAACAGGAAGAGTCTTGCTCAACTCTCTAGCCAAGTAATTTTTTTCGTTTTGAATCCCATGTGTTTGGGTGGGTGATGCCTGTGCTTGTTTTTGGCCAGCTTTGCAAAGGCCAAGGGGCTGTGAGCGGTGCAGCAGCAGCACTGAGGGGGACACTGATGAGGTCTCTGGCTCTTTGCAGGGCAGGTTGGGCTGTGCCAGAGCACAACATGAGTGCACAGCACTGCAGGAATTTGCAGGAATCTTTCCCTGTGACTTCTCTGGATCCAAAGATGACTGGAATTCACGATGACATTGTTTTATGGGCCCTGAGGGAAAGGGGAAGAGAGATGGGGAGAAAAAGCCTGGACAGCACCTGGTTTGTGTTCTAGTGATAGCAGTAAGGTGTCCAAATACTGACAGCTAGATGTTAAAAGGAGATGATGAAAACTGTCAATTTCTGTATGAAACTTCTTAATAATAGCAATTCATGATACTTACTTTTAACAGTTATAAAAATCTGAGATGTTTGGTCCATCTTTTTTCTGTTGTTTTTTGGTTTTTTTTTTTTTCTCCTGTTACTGTGCTGTGGCTTTGTAAATTAGAAGTTGATTCATGGCATATATTGAATAAATGATTGAACCCTAATAATTTTTTTCCCCAAATTAAAATAATTTGTGGAAGAAAGATGGCCAGAAGATAATATCTGATTTCACACTTGCTGAGTAGCAGCAATTTATTTTATTTTTTGATTCATTTTACAGGGTATTATGGCTATTATCCAGATTATCAATACAGACCTCCAAGGAGCTACTTTGATTATACAGGTGGGCTCACTGAAGAAGAACAGCTTGAAAGGGCAGTGCTAAACAGTCTTAATGAAAGAGGTAGGAATTTTATTGCATTTTATCTCTTAAGTTATGCTTCACACTGAAAGGGACTCAGGAGGGAAAACAAGATGTATTCCTCATGACTTATTTTTGGACATATCTTGTAATTTGGGGAAGGAATGGATATAAAATGCTTTTTATTATAAGGGATATTGTCTATTTTACTGTCTTTTTAAGATTATATTTTGCATAATTTTTAACATTGAGTTTGAGAAAAATCCTTCAGAGCTTTTAACATTAAGCATTTTGAGATGTTACTTGAAAGAATGAGTCATTTTTGTGGCATTTTTTAAAACTATCAGGAAAACAATACAAATAACAGTGATAAGATTATAATATAAATAAGTAGGCAGTATGCACTTTAAAAGCTTACACGTATTACGGAGAAACATCTGCAACTTTCCTTTGTAGCCTTAAATAATCTCCAACACTCCAGGTAAATATATTTTTTGTTGGCTTATGTTTTGGGACAAAGATAAGTTTTGTGCTATAAGAAGGGATATGTTTTTTTGGAGAATGTCCTTTGATGAAACACAGGAATGAATTTCAATAGTACCTGACTTGTAGATTGCTGTGGCAAACCAGGTTTCACTTTAAACTTCCCTTCCAAAAGCAGTGTATCTTCACACTCTGGTAGTGCCTGGTTTCAGAGCTGGTTACTGTTTTTAAGCCTCACAGGAAGTGAAGCAAGAAAAGGTACCATCATATATTGTTTCCAGTATAATTTGGTGTGATCAAATATATAGGGATCTTGCTTTATTTTGCACCTCTTTGTCCTACCTGCTGGAGCACTTTAGTTTGGACAAGCAAGATTTGAGCTCTTAAAATAATTCCTTGAACAAGCTGTGTAAAGGTTCAGTTTGCCTATAGGCAGATGTCTTATTTCACAAAGAACATAATACAGAGCATGTCACTGATCACACCTGTTTCAGGGACACAAAGGATGAGATGAAATTTGCTGTGCTAATGGGCAATTAGGATATTCTTCCCTGTCAGTTAGTTTGAAAAATAATTAGCTTGAATGAGCACTATCCTTTGGACACGATACATTTTCCCTAAAGCATGAACATTCAGAGACTCTTGCAATTACATGGATGATGAAACAGGTGCTTAACATGACAAAAAATATATAAAATAATTTGAAATAGCTTGTAATAGCAAGTACCACAATCAATTTAGGGCTCTCTTATTAATTTTTTTTCCCAACTGTGACACTTAAACCATCACAGCTGCTCTGTAACTTGAACAGCAGAATACTCCAATAATCTCAATTGATTAATAATATTTTTTTCATCCTCCTTTGGACAAGCACATTTATTATGGCTTCTAGGCCACCAAAGGTACCATTATGGATATGGAACATTGATCCATTCCTCTTAATTGCTGTGACAGTATCCTGCTAAGCTAATAAAAGAATTAATGACATAAAGCAGAATTTCCTGGTATCATCTGTTGTCCACAACTGAAAACTAATTTCTATTAAGACATTCATTAAATTTAAGCTCAGTAGATACTGTTCTCTGAACTCCTACATGGGTTATCTAAACCCACCCTAAAGATACAGCATTCCTGTTTATTCCACATTCAGGCATTCCTGAACTGCAGATCTGTTTTTATGCAATATCCTGAAAAATTCTGTAATAATAGTAATTAGAGTCTAGTGTAAGAAAAGAAATTACTAGGCTTGTTTGAGATCTATGGAGGCATCAATTTTACTACCAAACTATTTTAGTGATTAGGTCTCTTTGCTGAAAGGAGCTGCTACGTACATTTTTTCCATTCTCAGTTGTAGTTATGTTGTTGCCTCAAACAAGAAACCATTTAAACAAAATTAATTGGTTTTCTCTCCAGAGTTTGTTGGTTTAGTTTGGTTTGGGGTGTTTTTGTTGTTCTCTCAATTTTATATTGATTTCAAATTGCAGTAATTCTTCCTTTACTTAAGAAAATAATTTTGGATTTAAAAAAGTCATAGACTTTGATATTTAAACTCCTTTTACCATGAATTTCAAATAGATGGCTGACATTCTTGTTTAATACTGATATTACCTTAATGTAGCCACCCCTAATGTATCCCCAGTATAACCAAACCTCTGATCTATTGTGTGCTTGCTATTCTGCTCAGAAGAAATACCTTGATTAGTGTGGGATGTGGGTTTGGATTTCTGTTGTGGTGGGTGCTGGGATTTTTTGTGAGTTGAACTTTTAATTGTCCGACTTTCAATAATGTTAAGAATCCTTTGCAAGCTGGTGTTTCTCCACAAAAGACTAAACTTTTTAAACATGGAGGTGATAATCTTTATAGTTTGTGATTGAAGAGAAATACCTACAAGTATCAGGTATAGACATCCCTCTTACATATTATCATGAGCTGACTGCATTTCTTTGCTTTTGATTTAAAACTAAACCAATAAATACCTCTCTACTCAAAAACTTTTAGATGGCCAGGTATAGGCTAGTCAGAGTAATTTGGAGCAGTTAGGAAATACCTGGGCATTTGGCTTACCTGTTCCCTGAAAGGGTTCCCATGTCTTTTTGCTGCTGCTGAGACAGGACTTTTTATTGGAGCCTTTGAAATTTGCCAGCCCATGGAAGATTGTAATATAAGAGTGGAATTTATGTGAGGAATCTGGAGAAGTGCTGTATATTTTATTTGCAGAGTTATCTGTTCTTTCCACAATTACAGAAATGCCAGTCATTGCATTTGAGTATGGTGGTTTTCTGTAGAAATACCTTAAAACAGATGATGTGCTCAAATATACAGGGCATTGTTTCAGATTAAAATACATTTCATGAAATCATACACTAGGATTTAGGCTTTGAGAATTAGATGCAGTTTTTGTGATGGATTTCCTTTTGGCTGTTTGTTTGTTTTTTTTTTTATTTTTAATTCATACCATGGTACACAGCACACCTCTTGGAAAACCCACTGAGCAGACCTCATGTTCTAATACCTTTCTAAAACTGCAGCTGTGCTCTATGCTCTGATCACCAGCACTTTCTTAAGCAAATTTCTGGGAAAATAAATAAGTGAATTTTTATCATTTCCACACAGTTTTGGTACCAGTATGAGAAGCAGACCACTTGCAACGAGAAGTGTAGTCAGAATTATTTTAAAAATATTTAATGAATTCTTTTCCATCTGTCTCTTCATGAATACACTGGTTGATGTAGGATACGAGGTTTGCGGAAAATTAGAACCAAAAAACCACCCAATTCTCTTTACAGTGGTGGTCAAAGTTCACTGAAAGAGTTAAATGAACCACTGAGCTTTTCACTGTGGGTTTCTCTTCCAAACCACTACCACAACCAGTCTGCAGCTCTGAAATACTGTGGGGTAAAGACCAGTTCTGCAAAGCAGGGATTTTTGGAAATGCTGCCTAAAGGGTTGGCGTCCTTTGCTCTTTAGGCAACAAGTTGACAGTGACATAGGTTCTTGCTATGAGATAAGAATTTATTCATATTTTCATGCTGAAATATATACAGAATGCTGAGTATTTTTGTCTGGGAGTTCCTAAATATGCAAATAACTTTGCAGGTAGTGCCAATTCTTTTGGATGGTTTCCTTCTTGCAATTGTTTCAACTGCTGAAGACAAAATAGGAGGAAAATGCTAAAGCAGTTAAATCTTGGATGTAGCTAGAGATGGTTTGCATACATACGCACATTACAGCTATTTCAAAAGCAGGGTTTGCATATGGAGGTAGAGACCTCTTGGTGTTTTAATCCAAGACCCAGTGGTACAAGTGGGAGTCTTTTGCTCTGACTTCAATGGTCTCTGGGATTTTTTTCTTTTTTTCTCTCAGTAACTTGAACTTGTTCATAAAGGAACAGAAGTTGTTCTTTCACAGTGGGTTTGGCAGGGTCACCTTGCTGGAGAACATAATTTCTGCTTCCCAGCTGTGGGCAGCATTAGCAGGAGCTGTGTGTGGGCTGCACAAAAGCATCCCTTACCCCTGGAGAAAGTGGGAGCTGCTGGGGAGTGGCTCCAGTGTGCACTGGTATCTCCATGCACCCATCTGGGTTTCTCAGGCTTGGCACTGGGACAGGGATATTGTTCAGAGTCCCTTTGTTGCTGTGGGTCTTTGTTACGCAAGCAGAAATGCAGTAACGGGAAAGCAGAGTGGGGTTTTATATTGTAAGATTCTTGCAAATGTTAACAAACTTAGTCTGGGAATGTTTTTACTGGTAAACCAAGGTCAGTGAATATTCCTAATCTTAGATTTACCCATAATTTACTGTTTTAACTTTGGTTTATCATTGGATTAATTCTATAGATTATGTACATAGTTTACATTTTTTTCATTGGGATCATTTTAAAAATGATGTTCTGAGCTTTTTTTAATGTGTGACTGAATAAATTAGTAATTTTCTAAAGAAAAGCATACCTTGCTATTTGCAGCTCAACAAAATACTTCTACATTATGATAAATATACTGCCCACCTGAAATTCTTCTTCCGATGAAGTTATTCATAGCTTTCTTACTCTCAGGAGAGACTGTCAGCCTGTCTTAGCCTAGGGACTGGTTGAGTATCATGTAGGGTTTTTAGGGTTGGCTAGTAAATTCCTTTCAATACTTGAGAAAGACGAAATTAAATAAATGTATCAACCATTTTCAGTTAATAATGAATTTAGCCTTGTTTTAGGTGAATTAATATCTGGAGAGTTATAAAATGGTTGGGAACTGCAGTGAGGTTATGTTAGGCCGTCTCTCCTGTAGTATTTTCAGTATCCAGCTAAATTGTAGCTGCAGGTAGCAGTAAAACTAATCCCCTTAATTCTTTGCAGGAGAGCATCAAGTCCAGCAGTGGTCTCTATCCTCTTCTGCATTGTAGCATGGAGTATTTGTAGCAAATGGATGATCTGAGTGTGCAGTAAGATTCTGGCTTATGAGGCAGTGATTGATGGTTTCTAAAAATGTTACCAGTGTGCTTTTAACAATTTGTTACTTTAAAAAGAGTTTATTTTGGTGATACTGATACAGGAAAGATGAAAATTTGAGGCATGATTAAAATAAATATAAAAATCCTCAAGTATGAAGGGATTAAAGATTAAGTCTTTAGCCATCTCCTCTCCTAACCAGAACACATTATCACACTTCTGGGAGGGAATGGTTTTGTGTATTTCTCAATTTTACCATCTCCTTTTAAAAACAAGAGAGAGACGGAGACTGTTCAAGATTGTTCTGGCTTGCCCTTGTAACAATCCAGCTGTGTCTGGATTCATTGTATGTTACTTGCCTTTTAAATTCATCACCCTCAGCTACTTTCCTGCTAATTTGATTTTTTTATGTGTCAGCTGTTCCAAAGCATAACACAGAAACAGTAGTTACTTCCATTTCTCTTCTTCACCAGTTTATGTTCAAGTCTGTAGATGTGACATATTTGCATCAGCACCAGGAAGAACAGTTTGCTTCATAGTATGACAAAATTCTTTTCATACATTGACAGAAGCTCAAAGGGCTGCGTTAGAAACAATAGTGAAAGCTAATGAATGTGGTCTACTTGGAGCTGAGTAGGAAAAAACGGGGCAGTGATAAGTACTAAAAGCCAAAGCTCTCAGACTGTATAGTATGCCTGCATTTTGCAGAGGGAAGAACTGAAAGAATAAAAGCAGTTTTGCCAATTTTTTATTCAGCTGTAGTTTCTGTCTATTAGTGAAATACAGAACAGTGAAAAGGTTTCTGTGTTTTGTGTGTCTCAGCTCTTTCTGGAAGCCTCATAGTCCTAAAGTATGAAAGGAGGAAAAATGCCTGCCCTGCCTTTCCTTAGCATTCTCTGTATAACTCAGTAAATCACAAGAGAGTTTGATTAAACCTAAAGGCCTGACTACTCACTGGCTGGAAGAGATGAAATTAGTAGAGCAGCACTGGGCTTTTGACTTTGGCTTCTTGCTGTCCTCCAGTTTGCTGCTTCTAACTCCAAATTCATCAAAAATACCTTGAGATGAGCTGTCCAGGGAGGTCAGGGAGTCACTGTCCCTGGAGGTGTTTAAGACAAGGCTGGATGTGGCACTCAGTGCCAATGTCTGCCCCACCAGGTGGGGTTGGGTCATGGGTTGGACTCGCTGATCTCAAAGGTCTTTTCCAACCTCATTGATTCTGTGGAAAAAAAAGTTTGGATATTTAAAAACTAAGAGAACTCCTATTTTCTCAAATAGAATCCTTTAAACATTGGTATTTTTGCATTAAAAAAAAGCAAGGCAAGTCAGGTGGTCAGTGTAGCACACTGTATGTGCTCTGTAGCACACCCAAGTACTGGTTAGTAAACTTCAATTATATTCTGTTGTTATAACATATTTAGTAGGGCTATACTATTTATGGAAGAGATAGTTTCTATAAATCTAGTATAAATAAAAACCAAGCAAGTGTTAGAAATTGTTATGACATTTGATCAAATATCCAAACCAGAGCTCTCTGTTTTGGTTAGCTGTTGGTCCTTGCTGGGTTCAAAAGAGATTACTCCTGTCTGTAATAATCTTCTACACCAAAGCATCTCCAAAAGTGAGAGGTTTTTAGAAATGAGAAGAGTCTGTTCTTTGTATGAGTATTAAAGTGTTTGTATAGTTTGGTTTTTGTATGGATACCACATTCAGTAGTGCCAGGACAGATGGTGATACTGAAAATGGTAAGCTGTTAAACTGAAATGTTCTAGATTCTTCTTTAACACAACTAAAGCTGGCATGAAAAAGAACTGCAAGCATACTGCTTTGTGATACCTCTGTTATTTATTCGCTACACTCCTCTCATCAGACCTAATTGCATATTTCTACTAGTGAGACTTTCACAGTTTGGTAGCTTGATATATTCATCCTGAATCTTACAGAAACTGTCTTGCAAATCCCAGTAGCTAACCTAAAAATAAGGTCACAACTTCAGAGAAGAGGAAAAATCTAGTGAGAATGTTTGACATAACACTTCTGTGGCATCACATTAATATGGGTTTAGTTACATCTGTTGCAATTATAGTGATTTTTCTTGTTTTGGTCCAAAGTGCTTTAATTGTGAACCTTAGTAAGAAAAGAAACTCCTACACAGAGTGACAAGATGGGGATCTCAGTCTTCTGTATTCACAGAACATGGTTCTAGTTCACAATAAAGTTGTAAAATATGCCATGAAAGGATTAATGTTTTGTTCTAAGTTTGTTGTACTATATCCTTCAGTTTTGTCTATCATCCAGTGTTGTTGCAGTTTTCCATATCTTTATATGCAGTCTTAGATCCCATTAGTCTTTGTTTGTGCTGATGTGTTGAAAAGCCTGTGTTGGTTTCTTTCACAGACGTCAGGTGGTGTTTCAGTAGTAGCAGTGGCCTAATTACCATTTCTGAACACTGTGGCTCATAAATATTTAGATAAGATAAAGGTGTTACTTCATTAATCTTTCTGCTGTAATTAAAAGAAAAAAGGTGTCAGGGAACTATTTTAGGTAACAGGATAATTTAAATATCTACACACAGATACAAATATAGGTATTTAAAACATCCAGCCTTTGCTGTTCATCATATTGTTTGATGTAAAATGAGATCTTCAACCTAAAGCTTTTCAAAAAATACTGTCTAGGCTTTTATTTTTGGGTCAATGTATAAAAGAGCATTTTTCATCTTTTTTATAACTTCATTTTATTACTAGTGATTATTAAAACACAAATATACATATATTTGAAGTGTTGAGCATATTTTATGGGGACTGTTCAAGAACTTGTCTTAACTGTGTAAGTGGTATCTGTTTTCTTAAATAAAAATGAACCTGGGACGCTATAAAGAAAAATAATTTTTATGTAAGAAACTTTGATATTTAGTTCACCATTTCACTACTGAAAAGATTTTTTTTAAAAAAATACAAGTAGTTTAATTATGATGATTTAAAAATCAGTCATTAAACTACAGCATTACAATGCAGTTTTGACCCTATGTGGGGCAGTTCAAAGCTTAAGAAATGTTGAATGTTACAAAGGTTTTATTACTAATTTGCTTGTCTTTAACACCACAATTGTGCTCAGAAGGGAGACTGTGATTTCTGATTCCCAGAGCCCCTCAGCTGAGCTGGTGTGTGTCACCAAGCCTTGCCTTGTTTCTTTGCTGGGTGACTGGATTGGAATTCTGGGAGCTGCTGGAATTGCCTGTCCTGGCTCCTCTCAAGGTGCCAGGACACAGACCTGCTCTTGCTGCTCAGATTATTTTCCTTTCAGTCTGTATGGTTGGGCTGCCACTTGTCCTTCCCTTGTGAAGCTGCTGCCAGCTGGGGGTGGGAGCTGCGTGTGCATCAACTGTGGGTCTGCACATGTTGGACTGGTACTAAAAGCAAACACAAAAGCTGCTTTTGCCAGAAGCAGCTGCTGAGGACACTGAAGTAGTTTAACGTTCTGGAGTTTACTGTGTAAAGTAGGGATCGTGAAAAATGTGAATACTTGTTAATACTTGTTATTCTTAACTTGTTAGATGTTCTTTTGGTTGTGGTTTGTTGTTTGGTTTGGTTTTGTTGTTGGGTTGGGGTGGTTTTTTGGGTGGTGGTAGCTTTATTGTTTGGGGGGATTTTCTGGTTTTGGTTTTCTTTTTATTTGACTGTCTTTAAGAGCAGTTTCTGGAAGTTGTAATTGCCCTGAAACCATCAGAATTGAAAACATTCAATTCCCTGTCTCCTTTGTGTTGTGATGCTTTGGCTTACAGGATATATGTGCATTTTTCTCCTATTACAGACCAAAATAACAGTTGTCTTTCATTGTGTCTTGTAGGTTTTGGTGGAGGAACACACAATAATGAGCAGAGACCTTATGGATTTTGGTTCCCTCCTGAGAACTCAGAGGAGGACATGAGAAGGCGAAGGCTTCGGAGGTTTGACAGATGATGTTGGCAGGTGTTTATATAAAGTGCTATTCAGAGTTACCAAAAGATTTACAGATGTACTGGTAATCTGTAATTTACAGAGTAATTTATAATCTTACTTCCATTGTTTTTACTGCTTGTTGCAAAACTGCGTAAGATTTTGTGAGTTCAGACTCAAAGTTGGAACTTAAATAAGAAATGTGAGATAAGAATCAAAATGTGGTCTTTGGCTGTCTCCATCTTAATGCACCTTAAATGGAAGAAGACTGATGGTTTTACCAAATTGTCTTTCCTTCCTTAAATTATTTTGTATAGCTTTAAGAATTCCTTGGCCTCTTGACTGCTGATGATCTCAGACAACAGATTTTCTTCATCCATTGCAGCTGAAACGTTACATTTTCTATGTAACTTTAAAACTATGCAGTTTTTTTCCTTACAAACTTTTCTCAGTTATCTGTGATGACCAGCTCATTTTTTGGGATTGCCATGTGAAATGACACTTGAAAAGATTGGTTTGATGACACTGGCTGGGCCATGTGAGTCTTGGCTTAAAAGCTTTTGAGCAGACAAATAGTTGCAGCTGTCCTTCCCCTGCCAAGGAATTATTTAGTAGAAAATAAGGTGTTGCAGTCTTCTTCACACCATATTATCTAGAGCTTGGATGTGATAAAACTGAGTTGTAACTACTTACGTTTTCCCAAACCCTTTCTTAATATTTATATTTTAAGTCAAAAACTGCTGCCCTTTACAGAGTTGAAATAATTTGTCAGGAGTTTTGTGTAAAGGTATGTGGCTATGCCATACAAAGCATATATTTATTTAGTAATATAATTTTGTAAGACATCTATTTCCTTTTCTAAGAAGACTTGGAAATTTTGTGTATGCTGTTCAAGCAGCTTTAAAAATTCCACTATTTCTCAATATTAATCTTGTTTGAAGACCAATGTAAGACCTGAGTGTTTATAGACTTGTGAAGATCATGCCTAAACACAGGCTACTTTGAATTCTTCATTTTTGAGAATTTCCTGACCCAGCTAGAGGGGTTGACAGGAGACCTGAGAGCTCAGTTGTCCCTCTGGGCACACCCTCCACACAGGGCTGACCTGCCTGTGGCACTGCTGCCTGTCCATGTCAACTGATGAACCTCAGGGGGTTGGGTTCCAGTATCACCCTGAAAAATCACCCCTTGTCCAGGCATTTTGTCCTCAGAACGAAAGAATTTGGGGATAGTCCTGTACAACTATTGCAGAGAGGTGTGATTGCAGAATAATAATTTGGTTATTGGCTTTTGGCATCAGCACTGATGGAGTAGAGGATTAGGATAAGCAGTTTAAGGGTTTCACCAACCTGTGCTTTATGACGTCTACTTTTCTATGAGGTTATTTTTTCAGTTCTATATATTTTATACAGAAAAATATCCTTACAGGATTTTTTTTTTACTGTGTTCTTTAAATAAATACTACCTACCCTTTCTGTTTGTAGCTAATGTGTGTAGGGGAAGCTCTTGTTTGCTGGGAAAAGCACTATCAGGATGCAGACTTTGGGCTCAGAGGTTTGGGACACAACAGGCACAACTACAAAGGGACTGCAGGTACAGATGGTGCTGATTGCTGGTGTGTTCTTGGGCTTGGTTGAATTTGTATATATGAAATAGCCATGGAATAAAATAGCAGACACTTTACACAAGGCCTATTTTTTTTATGTTCACTGGCAATAAGTCTCAAAAACCTGCATATTTTTCTCAGCAGTTAATAATTGGATGTAATGAGAAGGATGTAGCATTGGTTCCTCAGAAATCCTTTAATGCTCTGGTCAAAAGTTGCTGTGTAACATACTGTGTGTGTCAAGTTCTGACATTTTACTTATTTAAAAGCACAGGATGTGCTGCTAGTCAGGTAAAAAAAGATACTTAGGGAAAATCAAAAACCCAATTGCAATTCTGTAAGCCCTTGGTTGGTTTTGTAAAGTGAGCTTAGACATACATGCTATTAAATATTCATAAAAATTGTCAGTACTAATAAATGTTCACTCCTTTTGACATTATTTTGTATACAGAATTGAAATAAATATTTTTTTAACATTTAAAGTGGTTTGGTTTATATTTTAGTAATTATAAGATGTGTATTTTAAGTGGCAGCTGCTGCCATGTTGTTAGAAATGATGACTTGTTGTACCAAGAGGGTATTGATTGTATTGGGATTAACTTTGTTTAATTTTTATTTAGGAAAAGTTTTGGAGTTAGATTATTGCAAAGTTCTGCTACTTTCAGTATTTGGAAGGTTTATTAACACCTGCTCATTGCAGGTGGGTTGGACTTTAAAGGCCCTTTCCAACCCAAACTGTTCTGTGAGTCCTCAGCAGGATTTTTGCCATTAAATGCCCCATCCGTTTAGGGCTCAGAGCATTGCTGAGGGCAGATGGGGCAGATGAATCCTCAGTGTGCTCTGCTGCACTTGGTCTCTTCAGGGACAGAAATTAAGGGCATTTACCCAGGTGGGTGTTGGACCTTGCTTATTCTTGGTCCTGGTCACTGCCTGAGTATCTCAAGTAAGGGCTCTTGAAGCAAACGTAGCTTTATATAAAATATTTCAGCATCTGCAGTTTGATTCCTTTGTTGTAGGAGCTGTGATTTCTTGTGAGTTTTCTGTACTTCCTCTAAACTCTGTGATCAGGTACCATGTAAGAAATTCCACTCCCTAATTAATCCTAATCAGCAGACTTGTTAATGGGCACATTCTTGAAATTTAATGGTTGAACGACCTAACATATTACTGTTAATAAATAAGGGTTTCTCACAGCCCACAATTAAGATGTGATGAAAGAACTGTGTTTAGCTTTTAAAATTCTTTTCCCTCTTCCATCTTATCTTTAAGCACAGGCAAATTCTGTGGTTTTGTTGTCAGTGTGCTCTTTTTTCCCTGGCAGCACTTCTCCTAAAAGGAAAAAATGCCCCTTAAAATACCAAGAAAACTGACATATAGGGTTTAGTAGGAGATAGTAAAGGGACTGGCTGCTTTAGGCCAGTAGTTTTGCCTTTCTTTTTTTTTTTTTTTTTTTTTTTTTTTTTTTTTTTTTTTTTTTTTTTTTTTTTTTGCCTGCAGGACTAAAGTAACTTTCTCTGGCCATCCCTTGCTCTGTTTAATTATGATCCCCCTATGTGCCAAGTCTATATATGCTGTTATATTGTAACAGATAACTGCTGCACCTTTGGAGCTGCTGCTTCTCTCCAGAGCTGCACTCCTGAGGTGTGAGGGTGGAGATGGCCCAGCATGGCAGAGTGACAGCAGGCATGGACAGCTTGGGAAGGAGTTTGGGTCCAGCTGCCCTCCCTGCTGTTGGGAGAGGATGGGAATGGGGGTTGCTCTCATTTTCCCCTCTGATTCCATGGCTGGGGAATTGTGCACTGAGGGACTCAGTGTGGATTGTGCTTCCACACAACAGCTGGTGAGCAGATCCTGGTGTTTGTGCTGTGGCTTCTGGAGTGTGCAGACATGAAGGACAGAATCATTGCCTGGGTTTATTATAAGCTTCTCATTGTTCCTTATATAAAAAAAAAATGTTATTTCTTACTTGTTACCAGGTTTCAGAAGGCAAGAAAATATTAACACTTCTGAGCTTTCAGTCATAGGAGCTGTTTCTGAAGGAGTGTCAAGCTTTCTAAAAAGCCTTACAATAAATTCTGATACCCATTTACTCTTTCAGGAGCTGAGAAAACTGGAGAAAGACACTTTTTTACACAAATCAACTGAGTTAGTGAAAGAGTAGATCAAGGATATGTATGACAGCATTCTTCTGCTGCATGAGGACAGCAGTAACTCAGCTCTCTTGTCTGTTTATCAGCAGAAATTGGCCTAATTTGGAGCAAAAGGAGTGCAAGCAAAAGATTTCTAAACATGTAGATAGTGAACTTTCCTAACAAACTAGAGATATTACAGAATTTCCTTATTCTGTCTCTTCAAAGCAGGTTAAACAGGTGGAATTTCAAATCCCACAAAGCTCAAGCCTGTCTTCTTTTGTGAAGCAGTGGGGCAGTGTCTGGTCAAGCACAAGGTGAGCTGTGCTCTGGAGGGCTGTGAGCTGCCTTACATGGAGGAACTGTGCTTGTTGGACAGGTTCACTCAGAATGATAACTAATGGAGTTGTTTTTACTTTGCACTTATAAAATGTCACCTCTAATTGAACTTCCAGTACCTTCTGGAACATCTGGATGAAGTGACTAGGAAAGGGGAAAGCTGTTAAATATGAATATGGAGCAGCATCTGTTGGAGTGCTGATGGGGATTTTTTTCTCCACCTGGCTAGTTCTCCAGATGGTTCAGGTGGGCAGAATTTCAGCAGCTGTTTGTGTTGTTTGTCAGTTTAAAATGCCGATTTCTGAAATCAGATCCAGTCATGAAATAGATCCTCAGTTTGATGAAGCAATTGCTTCACCTGCTGGAAAGTTCTTACCAGAGCTGACATTTTTTTTTATTGTTTTGAAGACTGATGGGCTCTGTCCTTGCCTGACTGCTGCTTCTCACAGCTGGCTTTGGAGAGATCCTTTTTCTTGCAAACAACTGTTCCCCATTAGAGCTCCTCCCCATGGCCTTGGATGGTTGTTTTCTGTCTTCCTCAGCCAGTTCTAACACAAGTCAAGCCTTAGAAGTCCTCATCTGTGCAGCATTTGTCTGTGAATGGCCACTTAAGGATTGCTTGTAAGCCCTGGAAGGGCCGGGAGTCAGTCTGGGACGTTGGTCTGAAGTGGCCATGTGGGATAACAGAAGCAAACTCCCAGATGGCTCTGATTTATACTCTGAATCTGGATTTTGGTACAAGTCAGAGCATTGCTGAGGGCTGCTGGTGTGGCCCCACACGCTCTGCTGAGTGCTGGCACAGTCCCTGCAGGCTGGCCCTGTGTGCCCAGAGCAGGTGTGTGCAGAGCACATTCAGAGTGTGCTTTAAAGCTTTAGGGGGATCCTTTTCAAACAAGTGAGCTGTCTGGGTTAATGGATAAAAGGTTTGCTTAATTTGCCTTAAAAACAGGAATTCTGTAGGAATGTAGGAATTCTGGAGTTTGACTATTCTGCTACTACTTTTGTTTTCCTCTGGTACTCATGAGCCAGCCAAAGCAGGAACGAGGTTTTTGTGGTTAGGAGTTTACTCTGGAAGAATTCCTGGACCAGTTTTGCTTAAACTTGTACATAATAATGTGATTCTGGGAACGACCCATGCCAGTGCAGGTACTCCCACAAAAGGGGCTGCAGCCCATGAAGGAACAATGTCAGAGCAGAGGAAGGCAGTGAGAAGGAAGGTGCAGCACACAGAAGCCACTTTGTACCTGGAACAACACCCACCCCACAAAGCTTCTGGCTGTCCCCTGCCTCACTGAGGGACTGACTGTCCCTTGCTGTGGTAACAAAACAGCAGAGCAGGTCCTGGAGTGAGTTGACCCTGGGAAACTTGGAAGAGAGGTATGTTAATGTTTGTAAACTTTTTCCCCAAAATAATAAATTGAATTCCCTGAGCTGAGTCTTTTTAGCCCCCAACAGTACCTGGTAAGTGATTTCCCTATCTATAATCCAACCAATGAGTTTTCTTCCTCTTTCTCCTGCTTCCTCTCCTGTCCCGGGGGTGAGGCAGCTGGGCAGGGGTGTGGCTGCCAGCCAGGGCCAGTTCCCCAGCCCTGACAGCTCACAGCCACGGCAAGCAGGGACCTGGGGCAGCAGGGCCTGGCATGGCCTCTGCACTGCTGCTGGAGCGGGCTGGGGCAGCTCACAGGCCCCAGCCAAGCTCCCCCTCTGTCTGGAGCTGGAGCAGCTTTGTTGTCCTCTCATTCTGACAGCTGTTCATGCATGTGGATTGTGGACTCCAGTTCCAGAAGCTCTGTTGTACACAGATGAATTTGAAGTATCCTTTAAAAATACCAATTTTTCAGCATAGCACCATTATGATAAAATATAATAGAAGTGATACCAGTTTTAAGTTTAGTCTCTCCCTTTTGACACGCTCTGTATACACCAAAAGATTACATCCAAGAGATGATTTCAGTATTGGGCTTGTGCATCTGCTTCCTTGTAATGAAAGACATCAAATGGAGCAAAAATGGCCATGTTTCTTGTGAGCAGATCAGGTTTCAGGCCATGCAGTGTTTTTCTTCACTTGTTATCCTCTAGAAATCCTGAGGGACAAGAATCTGCCACCGACCCTGAGGATTTGCCTTGAGTTAGAATCAGGACCTTCCCTGTGTCCTGGCCATGGTTTGCCAGGGTGATGAGCAAACAAATCTCATTGGAAATCACTGGTTCTGAATTTAATTCCAGCATAGTTAACCTCAAATGGCTCCAATTTCAGTGACCTCCACGTGCAGCCAGCATCATCTTCTGTGTTGCTCTTAATATCCTGCCTGCTGCTGAGGATAAAATTCACTTCTTGATTGGGCCTACGCAAGATCCAAACTCTGGAATGCCATAGTAAGGGTAATTTGGCCTTCAAGGGCCAGCAAAAGGCTATCACTTTTAGGAGTGGTTTTACTCTTAACAGTTTCAGCTATGTCTTTTCACACTTTATTTCATAAATAGGTTCCCTATGAATAATTTACCAATTATTTTTCTGTTTATAGTCACTGGATGAACGTTTGCAGAGTTAAAGCATCTGCTGCTTTATACTTTGATCTGTTTTACTTGCTGTGTAATATTAAGCAATTTATCTGCAATTTCTTTTTGAATTAGTACAATATTTCTGACAAATGCCTTCTGGAGTTAGCTGAGCATGGAACAGGAATTTACACACTTAGGAAATATCTGACCTATCAGTAGTAGCATAAAAATACATTTCCTATATATAGACAGACCCTAGTAAAATTGAAGTGGCACAGTTGCAAAAACTGCATCAAAATGGTACACAAAGATGGGGGGGCATGGTGTGATGTTTTTAAAGCAAACAAAAGAGCAACATGGTAAAATGCTGTGAAATGGCCTATTTAAATTATTGGTGAGGCTTTTTGCTGATGTTTTCAAGATTTTTTTGGTGCATTTGTTCAAGTTAGGTGAACACAGATGTAATTCCAAAACCCCTTTTTATTCCCCTGTCTTCACCTTGTCCCTATGACCTAGTTTGCAGTAACACAGTGTGTAAGGTTTATACCAAAAGCCCCACTTTGCTTTCCAGGAAAGGCACAGCCCTCTCCAGAGTTTCTCACCTGAAAAGAGGCTGCAGATGAGTGATGGAGGAGCTGGTGAGCACTGTCAGGTGATGCACACAAAGGAGACCTGAGTGTGGAATCAGCTAAATCCACTCAGGAAATGGGGCCATCACTGAGCCATGGGTGTTCCTGTGACTGTGAGCAGCAGCAGCTGCAGCTCCCAGCCCCGTGGGGCTTTAGCTGAGGCCTTTTTGGAAACACAGCTTGCACACCTTGGAGAACAGGTGGCCTCAGCACTGGTGCTCCTCTCCACCTGCTGATTTCTTCCCACAGCAGTTCCTGAGCTGTTCAGCACCTGGCAGAGTCGAGACTTTGGGGTTCATGTCCGGCTGCTCTCCCCTGCCCATGGGATGCTGCCTGAGTCAGGAGGAGATGGAATTCCTGCATCCAGGCCAAGGGCAGGACTGGCCCCTGCTCCAGGGTCAGATCTGACAGGTGCACCTGGCAGTGACCCGAGGTGTGCCCTGTCCCAGAGGGAAATGTCCCCTGGCACAGGTGGGAATGGCACATGCCCCAGGAGGCTCCTGACCCTTGCCCAGGTGAAAGGGCAGAATCAGTTGACCACCACATAAGAACAGCACAATCGGAGAGATTTGGTTGGTTGTGTCAGGAGGAAGTTGCACAGTCAGATGTATTTACACTTGACTGGACTTATCCTCTGACTGTTTTATTTTCCTCTGGCTGAGCCTGGAATGTCTGTCTTTCCTGCTCTTTGAGTTTGTTTATCCAGCTTTTAAATTGGCTGATCAGCCTGTTGTACTCGTGATGGCTTCAGAGGGAGTTTGCTTTGAATTAGGACCCTTAGATGAGGATCGCAGTTTCCTTGAAAATCCTTTTGCTGGGGGCACCTCAGTGAACACAAATTGAAATGAAAAGTACTGGAAAAAGCATTTGATTCCATTCTAGTAAAATGTAGCTTATTTAAGTGGTAAAAGGAGCATTTGTGGCCCTTCTGCACATGATGGATTCTCCATTTGCAATCTGTGTTTTCAGATGTTTCCCCACAATACAGAACCATTGAATTGTTCTGGGTTTATAGATGAATGAAGGAGGTACAAATATGTTTTCATTTTTTCAAAAGGTGATTAGTGCTTTAGGATATGAACATTTTTACAATTAGTGCTTTAAAAAATAAAAAGGATCTTCAGAGCTGTCATTCCATAAGAATCTTAATGGTGATGGTTCTTTTTTCCATGGTGTATTTACAAACAAAGAAGTAAAAAATGAATGCAGTTTATTTTTTTCTAACACTTCTTACATTCATCACTCAGATAAGTGCACCCATGTTATCACCATGTCACTGTTTCTTTTCATTAATATTAGGAAATTGCTTTGTTTCTTTGTCAATTTGGATTAGAGTTTAATAATTTATTGTAACTACTCTTAGAAATTAATTGTAAATATAAATACAGGTTTTTAAGGATTTGTTATCTCAGCTAATTTTATTTTCTTACATAATCAAGTGTTAAATGGATTTGCAGCTTTTGTTGCTTATGAAAGCCCAATTAACAGTTCTTTCAGAGTCTGGTTCAGTACTGCAGTGGTAAAAGACTTTGATCTTCATTGTTTTTATTATTAGATTATTTTTTAACAATTACATTCTTCCCTTCCCTCGGAAACAGCAAGTGCAAAGTTTCTTTAGCTTGGGAAATTCGGCTACAGGCTTTGACATTTGTATGTTTGCACATTTCTATTGGTATGGATAAATATTTATAATATGCCATGTAAACGCACATATTCTTCCTGCTGTAAATGCCATTTCTTAAAGGAAATCCATTCTCTTGCACAACTGGTGTGGTGTCCTTGGGTCTTCCAACTTGACTTAATCCTCCAAGCTCACCTTGTTCCCTGTACATTACAGCAGTGGACTCCAATGGGACAGTTTCATATTTTCTTAATTAGTTTTTTTGCATGAGATTTTACTGCCTGTGGATGTATGTACATGGGTGGATGAGGCTCAACAGATCCCTCATCTTTGTCTCATTTTTCCATTCCAACACAGAGAACAGTGCTGCACACTCTCACTCAGATTCAAACACGAGCTGCTGTTTAAACATTTAGCACGTTGCTCATCGTCCTGCAAGCCTCTCTCTGTAGCTGCCTGCTTTTGGTTTGCTTCTTAGCCATGCTTCAGGCATACCTGGCATCTACTGATCCTTCTCCTCTGCTCTTGTCCTTCTTTAAGAGTCCCTGACACGGGGGCCGATGCAAACTGCAGCTCAGGCTTCACAGTGGTCAGCCAGAAACTGTATTCATTAGCAAAGAACTGACACGTTCCCCGCTGGCCCTGGCACTCGATGAATGGGGCTGATCTGAAATCTTCCAGGCAGCTTCCAGGTGACATGAGGGACTGCCCACCACCCTGGTCACCAGAGCCAGTGTGCTGGAAAGAACAAAGAGACAACGTGGTAACTGTGCATGAAAAATAGGTAAATGATGTTCATCTGTCTTTTTCCCTACTTGCTTTTAACTGTGCTGTTTTTTATAATCTTCAATTGGAGTAAGCTTCTTTTGCTGGAGAAAAATCTTAATTTGCTCTGTAATAATCTCAAAGACTAGAGCAAGCTCACTTAACTCTCAGGTGTTTATCAGACTGAAGGAAGGAGTAGTCTGGGTTGATTGGGAATGATGCTGTTATCCAAACTGCTGCAAATGTAACTTGAGGATGGCATTAAAAAGACCTGGAACTCTAATTCTGAAAATTATGTCTTTGTGTTTATAAAACACAAATCCTGTTGTGTTTTATAGTCAAGGAGGGCAAAACCTTTGTCATTTTAAGAAATGTGTATTTTAAGTCTCTGAGTGCAGTATAAGTAGTTACAGCCAGGTTCTGCAATTTGGACCTTTGTCTTGCTTCTTGTGAATTTTCCTCTTTAACATTTGCTAGACATTAAATAATTTACTTTTCAGAGCTAAAAATCCTTGAACCTTTAGAACACAAAAGCTGGAGGAAAGAAACTTATCTATACAATCACGCACCCAACTTTCTTACCATCAAAAAAGAGTATCCTATCCAGAGGCTCCTCCAGTTGAGCGGGCAGGGAGGAATGGACTGGTCCTGGCTGTGCAGTGCCACAGCCTGAGCTGGAGCCTCACAGACAGCACACCTGCTGATGTAGGGCCGGATCTCCTCCTCGGACAGCGGCGCTGTGGGCAGTGCAGCCGCGCTGGACAGCCAGTAGGACTTGTCGTTGCGGCTGGCGTAGTAACACACCTGGTTGATGTTGCAGTAGGCAAAGGGCATGGTGCTGAACACAGGCAGGCAGGATCCTGCCAGACCTGAAAGCAAGAGCAAGTGATGCCAATTATTCCGCTTCCTAGGTAAGCTGAAAATTGTGTTCTGGCCAATGTTGCTACAAAACTGCGTATTTTAGTGGGACGTAGGTAATTCCCAGCTGTTAAACCTCCAGAGCCGTTTACCAAAATGTCTACATGAAAAACAGAGACCTATTACCAGTATCTTCCTTTGACCAGTAATATTTAATTGTGTCAATCTGATATTTAAACATGATGTAGTTTGTCACCATGAGAAACAGTTATGATAACAAATTCCTTAGCTGTGTCAACACTGAAAAATAAATTAGGCAAGAGGTGGCGGCTGGTTTAAAAGGAGATCAGCTATTTACAAACTCATTAAGAGCAGTGAGAAACCAAATGACAATGCTGATAAACAGAAACATTTTTGTGAAGTATGACATGCCATTGCTAGCAGTGCATTGAGCTGAAGTGCAGCTGTCCTACTGCCTTTCAGAAAGGTTTCAGACTCCCAAAGTGAAATAAAAGGATCAGGGGATTTTGCAGAACCAATCCTGCAACATTCTCATCAGGCAGACATCAGTGGGATCCAAAAGAAGTGACCAGTGCATACTTCTGTGGTGAACTTCTTCCAGAACTGAATTTAGAACAATTTCATGATGGCCTATTTAGTTAGCAATAATCACTGCACAAAGTTCTGCCTTGAACTTGGTGTGTGAAGTGTTATTTCTGTAATGCCCCCAAAGCCAAACACCTTCATTAAAAATATGTGACATTTCTGTACAGAAGCCAGTTTTGTTTATCACAGATAATATTCCATTCCAGTACTAATGAAGGATCTGGAGTAGCCTGAGTAGGAAAAATGCCTGCAAAATCACACAGGAGACAAGGACTGTGTTTTCTTTGAATCTTATTTTTACTGCTGTTATGAGGCATTCTGTTAGCAACTGGCTCTCCTGGGGAATGCCAAACACACAATAGTGAACACATTCTAAAACATCACTGCTATTCTAAAAATAGCTCTTTTTATTGCTCTTTTAAACACTTCTTTTTTGTTCAGCTTATTAGGTCCTTGATCTTTCCTCCTCAGAGACTGCTCTGACTCTCGTATAACAAGTCAACAAGAATTTAGGAAACTTTTTCTGTGCAAATTGCTACCAATCAGTTCCTCAGGCTGCAAGTCAGGCAGCTTATTTAGACATCTAATTTTAGTCAGAATTGTAGAAGACAGGAAAGAAATGACCCAAGGCACCAAAAGGAACTGTCTCCAGAAGAAATTTCGCTTTAGTTTTTCCAAAAAAATATTAGCTTCTGACTCTGAAAAGCACTGGATTCTGCTGTACACATGATGCATAACTTACTTGTAAAGCTTACTTATACTGTCCAACTGTCCTTACTCAACTTAAACAGCTCTTTCCCAAGCTGTGTCTACAGTAATAAAAAAGCAGATCCTCCATGGAGTTATTTCAGACTGGCCAAATGAAATTTCTGAAAATCCCTCCAGTGACTTCAAAGACAGCCTAAAATGAGCTGGGATAAGTGAAATAAACCACTCATCTCTCCAGCTTCAAGTCAAAATTACTTAGAAATATTTTTCATTCAATTACAGAGCAGCAGAAAGCCATTTTAAATGGGTGACAATAGGGCAGCATAACCAAGTTCAGTATTATCAGTGTAAATTAGTTTTGAGTCTATAGAAAATAGGTAACTGCCAGTTCTATAGCTTGCTCCATGTGACTTGTCTTCCCTTGTATAAATAACACCGTATTATCCCTTAGCTAGAGTGCAATTATGTAGAATACATACCAAGATCTTGATTATGGGCTTTCTCTTGTCCTTCCAGGTACAGCAGACTATAGCCAGTCCATAACTTTGGCATCCCATGTGGGCAGAGTGGTTCTCTGTCTGACTGACTGTGAAGGACAAGCAAGAATCCACTTGCAGATCTAATCTGGGGGCCTGGTTGTCCTGGGACACCAGTCTGGCCAGGTGGACCTTGGAGAAAGATAAAATAAATTTACTTGTATAACATATAATAAAAGTTCATACCAGCTGTGTGTTAAACGTTCAATAAGAAGTTCCCAACTGAATATAATGCAACTTCAAGGCTGTCACAGGCAATAAAGACACAAGTAGACTTCTGTTATCCTTCTTCTGGGAGAGAAATGAACTAGATTGCCACTGAATGCTTGGCACTTGGCTTTTCTATTGTGCCTCTGTCTTGTGGTATATGGATTAAGAAATGAAGTGGGCAATGATTTCCCAGATTTACTAGGATGAACAGAATGTCTGGCCTGAATTTGAGTCCTTGCAGTAACAGTCAATGCTCCTTGCTCACATATGTATTAAACCCTTAATTTATTAGAGAGCAGTCACAGTTAAAATACAACTTTAATTACTGCCAGACAGTTGCCCCATTAGCCCTGGCTCAGAGATGCATGCCTATTGATATATGCTGTCTGAGCATGGGTGCTTAATTGCCTTTCCACTTAATAATGGATGCTGAGATAAATTCTCTTTCACCAGGTCTTGTTATTAAATCATTCACAAATGTCACTGTCAGTGCTTGAACCGAGAGGGGACAAGAGGTGTCATGGAATCTCAGGCTAGAAGTGGATGTATCCATGTGGGAACTGGGGGAGCAGAGAGAAAACTGAGGCTGTACCATCTCCCCCCACCGTTGTGCTCCATCCTTACCTTGTGGCCCAGCATATCCTTGCTCTCCTCGGCTCCCTTGGTCACCTGGTGGTCCAGGTGCCCCAGGTAACCCATCTTGACCTGGCAGGCCACATGATCCTTCTTCACCTTTTATGCCTAGAGAAATACAAAGGATGTGCTTTTTTCCTTCATAGGGCTGCGTTTAAGGTTCTGCACTGTCCAAACACAAAGGGCCAGTCAGCAAAATGGACACAGGGACAGGGAGGTGCAGAACTGCTGGGAATTCTCTTCACTTATTCACCCTGTGACCACAGCAGTAGCTCAGAGGCGTGGCTTAGAATAGCAGCTCCTGATAAGGTCCTCCATCCTCTCCAGAGATTTACAGCTGAAATCAAAGCACTCCCCAACAAATGTTATCATGCAAGCCTCATGCAGAATTGCCATCAGGATCTGTACCATGGAATGAGCTGTAACTCCTCCTGAGGCAAGCCAAGCTGTCATCTTTGAGAACCCCATTCAGCAAAGTCTTAGAACACATAATGAACTTCTTTGAAGTAACGGATGTATTGCAGTACTTAGAGAACAGGGAGGGACTGCAGAACTGGACATTTTTAGGCTCCAGATGGCCTCACCTTTTTGTATTTCTCACATGTCCATGCATTTAATACATTAGCAGGGAAGGTGTGGCTGTGACAGTCAAAGATACATCTTCATGTAGAGCACAGATAATAATGGGCCTGTTCACTGGCTACTTAAAACAAATTCTGAATTGAACAAAGTAACACTTATCAGGTATTGTTGCACTTAGAAGTGGTTTTCCCCTTTTAATAAAAACCAGTTTTCAGATGACCCTGTTTCTCTAGCATCCACCACGGTTGTTTCTCAGTAATGGTGTTTCATTCCTTGCAGACTTTGCTATTTAACCTGCAGACTGAGTAATTCAGGATTGTCTTAGAATAGTCACACTTCCTCTTGTTACTTTTTACCAAGAAAATCTGAACCAGTCAAAAAAATTCACAGCTTTTCTATGTTGGTTGCAGAGTTATTCTGCCAAAGCTTAAACACATAGAGGGGTTTTAATAAAATCCATCACTTTTGCCAGTAAAACTTCCAGTTTGCCTTCTAAGCCAGGAAAAAATTGGATTCTCCTATCTTAATGAAGGAAAAGCATTTCTACTTCTTTATTTCTTTCATAAAACCAGTGCAAATATGTGTATCACTGTATCACCTGGTTTTACAGAAACCCTTAATGATGTATATAATGGAAACCCCAGAAACTCCTTATAGCTTGCAAATCAATTAAGATACCTAGAACTAGAGAGTTAACTGAAAACTGCTTTGTTTGCTTTCATGATGGAAATGACTTCTGCAGGGAATCTCCTGGGAGACAATCATGGATTTTTTTTTTTTTCCCCTGGACACACTGGATGTCCAGAACAGCCAAGACAACTCTGGCTTACCAAGAAAGAAATACCTAAAACCACACAAGGGATTCCACCACCTAAACTGAAGACACTGCAATACAGCCTATGCTGTGTTTCTATGAAGGTGGCCTCTCTTTTGTGATCACCAATGCCAGCATCACCCTTGTTATCTTTTCATCTCTCAGAAGAATGTTTCAGTCTTTCATCACTTCCTTTTAAGATCACTTTGGTTAGTTTTCTTTGGTGGTAACATTTTCATATTCTAACAGAAAAAGATCTCTATTGTAGTCACTTCTCTGACTTCAGTGTTCTTTTAGGACTTTGGTTAGGAGAGCTTTGGCATTCATTATTGCTAGATTTTAAAGCATGCATATTTTAAACATCCTCCAAATAGGTCTAAACCACAGGGATGGTTTGAGGCATCGCTGTATAATTTGGTGGGGAAAAAGGAAAAATACTACTTGAAGAACTTTTTTTCTCAACAGTGCCTTATGCTTTTGTCCTGCCAGGCCTAGGAAATGGCAATGTGCAGGCAGGCTCAAACAGCCTGGTTCAGCAACATTTATCCATCATCCTTAGCCTTAACCAGCCCACTCTGGGCTTCTGGGGACTGTTAGTAAGTATTTAAGGAGAAGAGAGAGGGTAAAACACAGAGAAGTAACTGTGGCACTCTAACCCTTTTCAACTTGTTATCTAAATGGCTGAGAAGAACATCCAAGCTTTCAAAACAAGAGCTTACCTTGACGTCCAGGATGGCCTATTGGCCCTGGTAATCCTGCAGAGCCATCCTCTCCTCTTTGCCCTGCCTCCCCAGGAGGCCCTGGGATTGTAGGGCATGAATCATCTACTTTTCCTGGCTCACCAGGGTCACCTGGAATGTGAAATGGGAAAGTGAATTGCAAGACTGGCTAATAGCTCCCATGCAAAAAGTCAGCATAAATGTTAGCTGATTTGGGTGTTCAAGAGTGTACTTTAAATATTTTAAAATCTTGAACTATTGAGTCCTACTGTTTTTAATTTTACACTTAGTCTTTTAGCACAGCATTAACAGGGTGGCCAAGCCAGTGTTAGCAAGTGTATGTTAGCTGGTCTGTGATCTTTGCCCAGGTGGGCAAGAAGGCCATTGGCATCCTGGGTTGTGGCCAGCAGGACTAGGGCAGTTCCCGTGTGCTCAGCATTGGTGGGGCTGCACCTTGAATCCTGAATTCACTTTTGGCCTTCTCACTGCCCGAAAGACATTGAGGTGCTGGAGTGTGTCCAGAGAAGGGCAGTGGAGCTGGGAAGAGTCTGGAGCACAAGTCTGGTGAGGAGCAGCTGAGGGAATTTAGTCTGGAGGAGACTTTATTGCTCTATTATCGTTACTTGAAAGGAGTTTGTAGAGAGTCTCTTCTCCCAAGTAACAAGAGGAAATGGCCTTAAGTTTCATCAAGGCAGACTTATATCGAATATTGGGAAATATGTCCTCATGGGAAGGGTTGTCAAGCACTGGAACAGGCTGCCCAGGGAAGTAGTGGTGTCACCATCCCTGGAGGTATTGAAAAGATGCATAGATGTGGCACTTGGAGATGTGTAGAGGTGGGCTTGGCAGTGCTGCGGTCTGATATTTTGATATCTGGTCTTTTCCAACTTAAAAAATTTAATGATCCTATGTTTCACATATTTGGTATACAGCTTCAGTCTTAATGTGCCTCTAACTGATTTGGGTTAAAGCCTAAAGTCTACCTATCCAGCTTCAGTACAAACACCTTAGCACATGGAAGTATTTGCAGTATTTTGCCTATTGTTTCTGCAAAACCATCAATAGGCAGGCCAAAAAAGCTAGCCCATAACAGCCATTTCAACTAATTATAATACATAATAAAAAGAATATATTGAAAGTTATTGGCAGCTTTTGCCTGTTTGCATTTTGGATCAAGGTTTAGTCAGATGGAGAGTTCAGTGTTTGTAGTAATCCAGTGTTAGGATTCAAGCTTTTGCTACAATTTTGGTTTGAAAGCATCTTGTGTGAAAACCCCAAAAAAACCCAAATAAGAACTGGAAACAAATGTTTCACAAATCTAACTGACATCCTAGCATGAGAGTTCTCAGCAGAGCATTCTCATGACATTGGTGCTATTTATGTGAAATATGTATTAGAACTATGTCCTGCTAGCTGTACCTACTATTCCCAGAAACCACATCAAGGATACCTTCTAATAAGAGCTGGATGTTTGTATACATAAGGAAGCTCCTATGAAAAGAACAATGATCAAAAGTCATAAACTTACCTATGAAACCTGAAGGATTTGGAAAATGGAAAGCAGATTGTGGCCATTGAGGTGCAGGTAGTAGCAAGTTTCAGGCATGTAAATTAGAGTAAAGAATGGAATGAGAACTAAAATCACTTACATGAGGTGACATTAGAAACAGTTGAGAAATATTTAATCAAATGAGAAATCATTCAGGTTGGCAACTGCAGGGGTCTTTTTTCTGAGATTGTTTCAATTATTTGCATGCAAGTTAACATTAGTATGATTATATATGAATAGAAGGATCACAGTTACAGCTGAATGACAATGAGCAACAGGTTGATAAGTACCTGTGGGACCTCTGGGACCAGGTCTTCCTGGAAAACCTTGGTCTCCTGGTTGTCCTAAAGCACCAGGTGGACCCTGTGGGCCATGGACCCCCATAGGACCTGGAAATAAAACCAAACAAAAATAAAATGCAATCTGGATGCTTGATTAACAAAAAATGCTTGGGAATCCTCAACTCTGTTGTGCCACGAAAAGAAATACACATTTCTTCACCTTTCCCCAGTCTGGATCTGACTTAAAATTTATGACTTTTGTTTTTGTAGAGATTAGAAGTGATTGGTGTAGATAAGATTTCTCTACAGTGTGTGAAAGAAGCACAGTATGTAGATTGCTGGTTTCAAACTAAAGAATCTGTTGAAAGCCCCAAGCTATTGATATGGGGCAGATGTGAGACTTTGTTAGTTCAAACACATCCTCATTTTCCATAATTTCTCAAGACCTTTGAGGAGGGGTCATGGTTTGCTTATCTGGCAAACTCAGATCTTTTACTGCCTCATTCTCAGAGTGGCAGAGGTGTCTGTGAATGTGAACGTGTCTCTACTCTCACCTTCTACCCCGACCCCATCATGTCTGTAGGTAACCAGGCAGAGCTGTGCAGTGTGCAGCCTCCACCCCTCCTGCCCAGCTCCATCTCCAATGGCCACTCCTTGGGAACAAGCCTCAGTCACAGGGGCTGGGCATAAGTGGACACAGAACTTAAAAACATCTC
This sequence comes from Zosterops lateralis, assembly GCF_965231275.1. NCBI lineage: Eukaryota > Metazoa > Chordata > Aves > Passeriformes > Zosteropidae > Zosterops > Zosterops lateralis. The sequence goes on along the minus strand of NC_139770.1, from coordinate 16,251,404 downwards.
TGACCATACCCTTTGGGCCTTCTCTTCCTGGGCTCCCTGGAGGGCCTCTGGCTCCCTGCTGTCCTCGTGGGCCAGGATTGCCTGGTGCCCCTTGAACGCCGGTATCACCTGGATCTCCTCGCACAAAGATAGTTTCTCCAGGAGGACCAGGAGCCCCAGGATTACCTATGGAAAACAACTTTATTCTTAATGTATGCACAAAGTACAAACATCTAAAAATAGCTATGTTCTGCTGGTGGGGTTTTTTTTTTATTTTACTCTAGTGTGTTGGGGTTTGGTTTTTTTTTCTCTAGGATGTAGGACAGCCCTTGCATGTTTCTGGAAATACTAGTGCTAGCCTTTGTCCAAGGAAGACAATGTTAGGAATAGTTCCCAAAGTTATTTAAATTTGTGCAAGCAGAAGAGGCAGCAAGCAAGTTACTGGTATATTCATTGAAACACTGTTTCTCTATATTTATATCTTGCAGATTTATTACCGTATTGCTTAATCTGGAGAGCTGCATTTTGTCCTTGCTCTACCTAGGTTATCTACCCAGCGTTCACTTCTTTGTATATTCGCTGAGGCAGGGATGGGTTTCTTTATTCCCTATGCACTTCTATACATTGTTTCACAGTTATTCCTAGTAGTCTCAGGGGTTTTTCACATGATAAAAGTTTGTGGTTTTAGTTTTAATACCTCTGATGCCGTCTAAACCAGGTAATCCTTGATCACCTGGAGGACCAGGGGAAGCACTATCAGGAGATCTTCCCATAGGTCCAGTGGGTCCAACAGGTCCTCTTCTACCTAAGGGATCACATTTACAAAAAACGGGCTTTTTAAAGATTACAAACAGAAGTTAGTAAGTAAAGAATGCTGACATGAGAAGTCATGGAGATAATGTATGCTCCCACTCATATACCAAACATACCAATCCCCAGGCTAAGGAGGCCATCTTGTCAAAGTGAAAATATTCATTATCTTTTTATATTTTTAATTCTTCCCATAAAATCTATGTAACATCATCACATGTTGTCACCTTATCATGGATAGCCATATTTTCCTGAATTCCAACAATGGGAGAAATAGTAACAATGTAAGGTGAGTGGGGACTATGAAATGATTCTGCCTGGGGCAGGAGGAGTACTCACAGATTATTCCTAGCAAAAGGGAGTTATGCTGATTCCTGAAAACCTCAGTGAACAAGATGAATTTACTAGCCTTAAATGCATTTTTTCCCTAATCTTTAGTCTGAAATTTGACACAATAAAACATTTATGCTCTTGCTTGTGACAGGCAGAGTTGCAGGTTACCGTCCTCTGCACAACACTTTTGAACAGTTGCAGCTTGTTAACATGTGGGTTCCATTCTGTTGCCTTCTCTTTTCTACAAAAAAACAAATCTAGTTTCTTCAGTCTTGCTTTTGACCCCATCCTCCATTGGTGAGTCTTCTCTTATTTGTCAAAGCTGGTCACAACCATTGCAGACCTCCCCTATCCTATGTCAGTCTTAGTACATCTCAGAATTAAACCTTCTCTTTTTTCCTCAACAGCACCATTCTGTTGACTCCTCCGGTTCACAAATTAGTAGCCAAACTAAGAAAAATGATAGGGTCTTCATCTTAGAGTAATTCACAGCACCAGATTTCACCTACTGCTGTTTTTCTTCCATGTGTTATGTGACTGTGGCAAGGTCTGGCAGCATAAAGCTGATGTCACTTCTAATCACAGAATTGCTGAGGCTTGAGTGGGTCTCTGGAGACTTCCCAGACTAACCCTGCCCTCAAAGCAGCATCAGCTAGAGCAGGTTGCCTCAGGCTCTGTCCCACTGAGGTTTGAGTATCTCCAATGACAGACACTACACAACTTGTCCAGGCAACCTGTTCCCATGTTCAATTCCCTTCAGAGGGAAAATAAACTTTTATTTAAGTAGAATGTCCTGTATGTCAATTTGTGCCTATTCCCTCTTGTCCTTTTACTGGATATCACTATGAAGGAACTGTCTCCAGGTCCTTCCCATTAGGTACTTACACACATTAATAAACTCCTCCTGAGCCTTCTCTTCTGGAGCCAAAGCAATTCCCCCTCTCTCAGCCTCTCCTCTCCTCCAGTCTTTTCACTTTCTCAGTGGCCCTTCCTCAAACACCTGATTTTTCCCATTTCTGTGCAGTTCCTGTATCACCAAGCTCTAAAATAACCATCGTAATCTTGTGAAGCAATCCTACCTTGCATTTACATCAGAACAGCTGATAGATTTACTATAGTTCTGAGACTGACAGATCTTCTGCACTGTTTTTCTTCTGGAATTTCTTCCCAAGTGGAAACCCTACCTGAGTCTATTCAAGTCCATAATTTTCTATTTTCATTCTTTCCTATAACATAAACCAGAAATTCTGGAGTCACTGTATCTCTACTCAGGAAACATCAGCATCTTACAACAGAAGTGTTTTTAGGGAAAGAATCTTCTAATGGTCATATTAACCAGAGTAAGAGCCTTTAGAAAAAGAAATTAGGTGTGAGCTTAATTTCAACTCTGCAGAGCAGCACCTTGGAGAAAACCATTTCTTACCTGGAAATCCTGGGAATCCCCTTTCTCCAGGGGAGCCTGGAATAGAAATACCAGGCCATCCAGGTTCACCTCTGTCTCCTTTTGGTCCAATTTCTCCTGAGTATCCTGGGGGCCCTGTCTCACTCTGACCTTAATAAGAGAACAATTATGTACATAAAGCTCACAGCGAGTACAATTACAGATGTGCAGAGCAGAAATACCAGTTGCAGATGTTCCTCCTTGCAAGGGTTGCCTAGTGCTGTTTTTCTGGTTCTCTCTTGGAAGCTGGATAGAGTTTTGTTGAATCTGGCCCTAATTCATCACTTTCAAAGAAAGTAATCTTTTTGCTTGAATGCTCTTCTTCAGAGGTTATTTTATATGGTGTCATTATTGTCTGTAACTTGAAATCTAAACTGATTGCACGGTTCTAAATTTAATTTTCTATCAGCATACATTTGTAATCTTTAGATAGATTATAAGCATTGTTTTTTAACAGTGCTTCAAAAGCACCTTTTGAAAGTTGCAAATACATCAGTATGAGTGAAATCCACATTCCTCTTAAGTTTGAGGGACAACTCCCATGGACTTTAAATGGAGCTGGGATTTCACAAGTCTCCTTTTAATTTGTTAGTTTTATCTTTTATTATTAAAAAAAGAGACTTGACTTTCCTTTGAGTCATCTGCACTGAACTTTTTAATTTTATAAACAGCCTTAAAATGTTCCAACAAAACTATGTGAGTAATGGAAGTTTGGAAGTTTTCCCCACAAGTAACTGCAGGTGTGCCATTAAGCATACTTTACATTCTGTTTGAAAGTTTAATCTGAGCCTTAACAGTATCTTCTGGGCAAGGCAAACCTCAAAATAACATGCACCTTTCCTTGCACATTCAGTCATGTAGAAGATTTTCTGTTCCAGTTATTTCTCATCTTTACCTGGAGCTCCTGCAGAACCCTTTTGACCTTTTAGTCCATCCAAGCCATCCAGTCCAGGCAGTCCAGGAAGACCTGAGAGGTGTTACACAGGTATGACTGGATACCACAACAACTTTTTATAGTCACAATTTAAAATCAAGCCTTTTTTTAATCTGACAACACATACTGGATCAAGATGGGGTATTTGCTGAATTTGATTACTGGCAACTGCAGATGAGATCACACTGCAGTGCAGTCTTTTTGGAAAGGCAAATGTGAAAAGTTTAAAAATAGCAGTCATAATACAGTTTCACATCAAAGCAATCAGAAAGCACAACTTTTAATCCTTTAGGTACTTTCATCCTGCAGCTAGCAGATTATGGGCTAATCTACAGAGAACCTTGTTTCTGTGGCTGGACTGCTGCTGCTACGTGTGGTTGCTACTCCAAAGTTCACTGTGCTACCACTTCATGGCCACTGATGGGGATGCAGACACTACCAAAGACAGCTGTAAAGCTGGAAGTTCTTTACAGCTTCTGTTCAAAATTGAAGTGCAATTTAACCCAGCTGCACCAAAAAGAGGCTAAATTTCCACCTGGCTTCTTTTCTGTGGTCCTGCAGATTTCACACAGAAAACTATGCTTTTTTGCTTCACTCTATTAAAAAAAAAGCTCTTAGAATGGAGCAGCACAAAATATTTGAAGACAACAAATCTATAATTGAAACCTCTGGTGACACATGGTAGTATATAGAGCAGCTCTGTCACCAGTGATTTCACTGGCACTGGGCTGAGTGTCTGGAAAAATTTTAAATCCAGAAAATTGTTTGAAAACCTGCAAAACATTGATGATATACTCTCTGTGTAACCCACTTTATAATACAGGATAGTAATAATCCAACCTGTAACATCTTCTATGACCTTAATTAACTGTTCTTTAACTTTTCATGACATTCTAAATTTCATTCCTTTCTGTAGCTTTCTTGTGCTTTGGACATGTTCCCATTTTAAAATTTATGTAAGAGCTGCTTTTGGGGAGTTTAACAGCAGTATTTTAAAATTATTAAAAGTTCCTAACTAATTTTGGCCCCCAGGTCACCATTTAAAACTTTTTTGATCTTTGGCTCATTCAGGCAAGATTGATGGCTTGGTTTTACTTGCTTTCCAGGGAATTTCTGACACATTTGCCAACAATCCATTATAATATCAGCACTTGTAATTCTAGATTTTTGGACTGCTATGGTTCCATATTTCTAGGTACAGCTGAATTGGCTGACCTGAGCATGAACCACTGTTTCTGTGTTGTACAGCCCAATTCAGCTCCTACTCACACAGGTCCTCCTGCTGATGGGCTGAGTATTACTTGCTCCATCAAGGATTACTCACACAAGTAAGGCTTGCCAGGCTAAGCCCTTAACTAGTAAAACTACTGTAATAAAGAAAATGGGATTATGCTTTGATTGATGATGTTTAACTTGATTTTTTAAATTTTTTTTTTTAACCTAAAAGCTCTTTAAAATAAAAGTTCAGGCACAAGACCTTTAATGTAACTGAGAACCAAAGAGACTAACAAGGCCATGCACTTGGCTAGGAATTATCCATTTCATTTCTAATACTTGCACTAGCCACTTGTTGAAAACAGCACCAAAATCTATATATCCAGTTGAACTGGAATACAAATACCAGTCAGTTTTCATTACTGGGTACAGTTTCAAAGGTATTAACCTTCTTTTCAGCTATGCTGGCAAGACACAGAATCCTCAGTTTAGCAGGCAACTCAGTCTCTAAGGAATTGCCAGTTGGGACTGAACTTTTCCCTCTGCAGGATGTGTGTTATGTTCCTGTGCAGGACTTGGGATAACTTCTGCACAGTATAGTAAAGAAGTGTCTTATGGCAAGAAGGAAAGAGCCCATCAATAATAAAGAAGTTTTCAGCAGAATAATGTTTTTTTTTTCTTTTTTGACCCCTTTCAGACATCCCTGCCACTGCTGATATCTGCCTTTGTTACAGCAAATATTGTTTGCAACACTGAAATATTCTCTTGCACATTATGTGCCAGCAGGGAATCTGTCATGACAGTTTAAATCAGCACTGCTTATTTACTGCAAGCAAGCAATCATAAATTGTTTCCATTTTTCATTTGAATGTTCAGTCATTGGTAAGAAACCTTCTCAATTTGTCCTTAAGCTGAATTTGAAGAAGTGGATCTATTGTCCTCTCCAACCATTTTTTATAGCCCCAAGTGTTACTTTACTGTGGTTTCTGTAAATGGGCCACTAATCTTCTTCCTGTTTGGGAACTGGTTATGAGAAACACTTTAACAGACACAGGATACAGAGTTGATAACTTTCTTTATGGAGTATTCATAACTTACAATTTCAATTCTAAGCATAGTAAAAATTAATAAAGTTCTTCAACAAAAGCAATTGTATGGATGAACTGACATTCAATGTAAACACAACAATCATTGCAAGAAGTGTAAATTAGGATTTGGAGGAAACACTTAATGTTAAATACTCCAAAATCAGACAAGCAGCAAGAAAATGCAACTCAAGTTATCTTAATTTGTTGAAATTTGAAAAACAAAGCTGTCATAGCAGCCTGCTGGGTTTATAGAGTAACAGTGGCACTCCATGGTGAAAATGTAGAACACAGCATAACTGAAGTGAAAGTGAAACAACTGAATTACTGCAAACTCCTTTTTCTTTCCTAAAGTTCTGTTATTGGTTACATCAACTAAGCCAGACTCTGTTTCTACCTTCTTCCTTACTCACTTTAGATTGTAGCCCAATTTTCCAGGGTAGCATTTATATTACTGCTTAAAGGTAATGGGAACTGGCTTAAGTCTTCGAGCAGTTTAAGAGACCACAGAGTCCAAATCACAGTCACAGGCTTTTTCCATTTTAACTACTGAAAGACTATTTATATATGGTACTGTCACATTACCACTAGAATGGCACTATATATTCTGTTTACCTTTTCTGCCTTGGAATCCAGGTAACCCTTGCAGTCCTGGAGGTCCCAAAATTCCAGTTTTCCCTTTTTCTCCAGGTTCTCCTGGCAATCCTTGAGGACCTGTAGCTCCTGAGAGTGAAAGAAACCCTGTGAATTTGCAATTCTATTAAACTGTTGATTTTTTTTCCCCATGCTGTGTTAATAGCAACACCTGAAAATGTTTGGGGATGTAGGAAGAATTGATGGGTCTTGCTCTCTGAGACTGAGCAGACAATTGCTGCTATAGTTACAGAAATAACTTTCAATGCCCTCCTTCATATGATCTCTGATTTCTCCAGCCTCCTCACAGAGATGCTTCAACTGCCTTCTCCTGTTCCATATCTATTTTGAGCTCTTCCATGGCACTATCGTTTAAATTTTGGCATTACCTGGTAATCCAGGCAGCCCTGGATATCCAGGGTCACCCTTGGATCCTGGTCTTCCAGGCTGCCCTTGAATACCTGGTAAACCCTTCTCCCCTGGAAACCCACGAAGTCCTTAAAGAAAAAAAAAAAAAAAAAAAACGGTAATTACTACAGAATGGCTCAAAATGCACAAGGAGCAGAGCTCCCTCTGCTAACAAAACTTAGAGAAAATACATGTTTAAGTCCAATTTTGTCTTCAATCAGACAGAGGTACCTGGCAACCCTGGATCACCTGGAGGCCCTTTCCGACCGCGTGTACCAAGCAGAGGAGCTGGGTCACCTCTATTGCCTGTTGAGGTACAATGACTTCCATTTTATACATGCATCCTTTCCATCCACAAAACCAAAGCTGGACACTTTTGTAAGATCAGGAAAGTCATTAATAGATATAAACAGCTATAGAAGGGGTTAAGAGAACACAAAATGAAAATTGCTTTGGCACATGCAAATTATGACAGTTCACTTTGATTGCATTTTCTCTTATTTGATTTGACAAATTTTCCATATCCATAAGAATGGATTTGTACATGGTTTTGATGGAATTTTTAAGTTCTGTGAAATTTAATGGGAATTTACCTTCTAAATTAGCAATACCTACTTTTAAGGGAACAAGCTGTTAAAGAATATACTGAAATACAACTTTTGTCTTCAGGTAGGTGAGACTTGTTTCTAATTATATTTATGTTTTACGGAAAAAGAGGACAGAAATGAAAATATTTTTCTAATGAGTCTTCGTCATCTATCCCACATATATCCTAACAATATTGCTCTTTTCAGAGCACGTCAATATAAACTCATTACCTTTACAGCCTTTGGGGCCAGTCAATCCTGGATATCCAGGGTTTCCTGGTAAGCCAGCATCACCCTGATTTTTTTTAAAAAAACAAAATAAACACGTTTGACATAGGATATGTGTAGCAGGAATGATTTGCAGGAGCATTTGGTTCTCTTAGCAAAACTGTATCTTAAGCTCAACAAAAAAAATCTTGTCCTTGTTACTTGTCTAACACTGGCCACCAACAAGATACTGCAGGTTAGACTTGCTAATAATGTTGAATTTGTGCTTTTATAGCTTATTCTCATTCTTGGCTCAAACAGCTTAATTTCCCCACAGATGGCTTGAATAATTTGATTTAAAAGGTACCATAAAATATATATCCAAAATTGTTGTATGTTACCCAAAATTTACTATAAACATTAACCAGAAATATTGTGATGTCACACAAATAGATTTCTCTATTTTGCCTTTTGAATAATGATCTTTAATCAGAAAAAAAATTTAATTAAACAAACCAAGCAAAAGTATGTCCCTTTACCTAGAAAATAACTGTGCTTTTTCCTTCACGTAATCTCACTGTCTACCTGCCCAGCATACAAGAAGTGAAGAACTATACCTTGCCTGGAATGTTTGTGTGCTTTTGTGTATTTGTTCTTGAGCAACACTGCTCTTGTCTGGGTTCTGCTTGGGGCAAAGATGACTTGCTTTGTCTTGTCTGTTTCCTTGGTCACTTCACACAGCAGGATATGAAGATGCAGCTACATATTAACTGCATAATTGTGCTGCTGTGGTAATTATGATCTCTGTGGTAAGTGGTTTGTCAATCTGCTCTTAAGAATAATGTTAAAGACTTGATTGTGCATCTGTTTTTGCCCCCTATTTACTGTGGTGGAGCCTGGACTTCACCCACATGGCAAAGCACTACATCAGAACAGGCAGCTCAGAGGGGTCCTTTCCTAACTCCCACCACAGGTCCTGCTAAAACATAACCAAGGCATGGAGGTGTTTCATGAGGGAATGTACAGCTCCTACTACACTGGCTGTCTCTTCAATACAAGCACCCTTTATCATATTTCTTAGAGGCAGGAGATAACTGCAAAGTCCAGGACATTTCACTACCACTCTGTTTACCTGGTCACCTGGTTCTCCTTGAAAACCTGTAACTCCTTGAAGGCCCTTTGGTCCAGGCAAACCCCGTGATCCTGGAAACCCCATGACTCCAGTGTCACCTTGGTCACCTGGCAGTCCTGGAACACCATTCCTCCCTGGAAATCCTCGTGTGCCTCTGAAACCAGTATTGCCTTTTTCACCTGAAGTTGATTGCAGAACAAGATAATGACCAATCAAGTCAAGCCAGTGTTTGACACTGATTTTCAATACGGCAATGCTTTCACTCTTGCTGTGTTGCCTTAGTGATAATGCAAAGAAACTCTGCAGCCAGTTTAGTAACCTGTGAACATGGTATGGTGGCTGGATGTAACTGCAGCCCTGAGTCCAAATTGTGAAAACCACCAGTGATTTATGTCAGAGGAATATGTGTGCATGCAGGGCTTTCTTTTATGAACTTACCTCTTTCACCTCTCAGTCCATTGTCACCAGGAAACCCTGGGTCCCCCCTCTGTCCTTTCTCAAGACGGAGGTTGACACAGCCGCTGTCTCCCGGAGGGCCCCTTTCACCTTGGGAGTAAACATATGCAATGTCAATAGATCCTCACAAGTGACATGTCCTGAAAATCAGTTTGAGTGATGACTTTCTTAATAGAGAAAGCCTCCAAAAAAAAAAAATACTAATATGGTTCTCAGTTTTTTCAGCATGCTCACTGTTGACAGAATTTCCAATCCTTCCCTTGCTTTTTTTGTTAATTCAGTCATAACCCAGGGTGATATTAAATCAGAAGAATTAGGAAAGATTGTGAAATTATGAAAGACAGCAATTTTGATCTGCCTATGATTGTACCTTGCAGATGATCATTCTCTTTCCTATAAAAATTAAACACATTTTTAACACAGTAGTAACAAAACCAAACATAGCAGCAATATAACTACAGAGTGAAGTGGATTTTTACAAACCTTTCATTCCCATATCTCCACATTCTCCACTAGGCCCGGGTAGACCCATTTTTCCTTCTTCACCTTTTACACCAAGAATTCCCATTGGGCCTTGTATTCCTGGGAGTCCTGGGAATCCCTGGGGTCCTTGAATGCCTCTGCTTCCTGGTAATATGAAATGCTTTATTTACATGTTAAGTCTGCTTATACTGTTGCTGTCATATTCTAAGGAAGTATAAAGCAAAAGCAGAATGTTTAGAAGGACTTCTCAGGAAATCAGCAGAACTAGAGAACCAATAGTTAGAGCATGGCTTCATGCCAGGGTCAAACTTCTATTGAAACCCAGATTCCACCGAAGCAAATTGCCTCCCCCTACCTGGAGTCAGCCCCTGGAGATTTAGGCTACCCTTACTCCTAATGCAGTTATCCCCAACACACCACCACATCTTGCATGTGTCTACTGGATTATGAGGGCATTGTTCTGCTCTCTGTCCCTGCCCTCCAGCTCAGGAGACTGGCACCCAGAGAACAGTTGGGCTTGCTGTTAAAGACTGAGGGAAAGAAGGCATCAAGTACCTCAGCCTTTTCCTCATCCTTTGTCACTATGTTTTCCCCTCTCCCATCCAATAAAGGATGGAGATTCTCCTTACCTCTCCTTTTGCTGCTAATGTATTTATAGAAGCATTTTCATTGTCTTTTACAGCAGTAGCCAGACTGAGTTCTGGTTGCACTTTGGGCCTTTTGATTTTCTCCCCCCATAACCCTAAGACACCCTTGTCCTCCTGAGTTGCCTGTCTCTTCTTCCAAACTCCATACACTCTGCTTTTTTCCTGAGTTCAGCTAAAACTCTGTTCAGTCCAGCTGCTCATCCTCCCCACTGGCTCATCTTTTGGCAGGTGGGATGGCTTCATCCCATGCCTTAAAAAATCCCTTCTTGAAGAATGTTCAGTCTTCCATTTGTCCCTCAGGACTGCCACCCAAGGGATTCTGTTAACCCAATACATATTCCTCTTATTATAGTGCATTACAACATATTACAAATAGTCAGGTAATAATATACAGAAATATGTCAGTGTTGTAAAACAAATAAAGCACCAGGATGCACTAAGATACATCAAACTATATTCATCCCTTTGTTTTTACCGTAAGAGAAAGAACAAGGAATGGTTCTATGGTTATTGACTCTAGCCTGCTGCAGTCTTATTCTTGAAGCTGGAAAGGGAGGTGGGTGCAAAGTACTTCCTAACCTTAAAAGCAGTAGAAAGGGCTCCCTCTACAAGAGAATTTATAGGTGAGGTGGTCTGCAGGGTATTTAACATACCTGTTTCTCCTGGGAGGCCAATCAATCCTCTATTGCCTGGAAGTCCTGGAGGACCTCGTGAGCCTGGAGGGCCTGGGAGACCTCGTGAGCCCAGAGAGCCTTTGAGACCTTTGATTCCAGGTGGCCCAGCCAGGCCCCTGTCTCCCCTCTGACCTTTAAAGCCTGGTAAGCCTGAGAAAGAGAGCTTTAATCTATGTATGTAAATACAGGCCAAAGTTAAGCAATTGTATATAAAAAGTAGAAAGTGATAGGTTTGGTCTAAATTTGAAGATCATCAAACATGGCAAAATAAGTTGAAACTTTTTTTTTTTTTTTACTATGTTGTCCTGGCCCTATCAAGATTTTTCAATTGGAATGTTTGTTTTCTTGTATTTCTTTAGTGACAGACAATAGAAGAGCACAGTGAAAAATCCCTACTAATTTGTAAATAGTAATACATTTTGATATTTTGATAGATGTGTCTCCTAGCTCTTCCTAAATAACACTTCACTGAAGAATAAGGAAGATACAAGCATCACAGTAATGACAGGAGCTCAGTTAAGTTACTCAGGACAACAGGTAAGAGACAACTCTTTGTTTATTACTTATAGTGAACTCAACTGCGAGTTGGCCACTTAAGGAGCAGCATGGGAAGGGAAGTTTGGATACACCTGAGATGCACAGTCTACATTCCTTGATATAATGTACAGCCCCAGTAATGAGCAGCCCCCATGGAAACATTTGTCATGCCAGCCACAAAAATCATGTGATGAAATCTGGCACAAAATACATGCAAAGCTTAGAGCTGTGAGGCAACCTGCTGGCTGTTGTGTACCTTGAGGTCCTGGCAGGCCCATGACACCTCTGAGTCCAGGTGGTCCTGGTAAGCCTGGGACACATGGTGAGCCAGGGAAGCCTGGACAGCCTGGTGCTCCTACATCACCTTCTGGGCCTCTAAAACCTTTGGCACCTGGAAATCCTGGGGTGCCAGGTTGTCCTGGGAAAAAACATTGTTAGTTCCATTCCTCACAGCCCCTCAAAATTCCTAGCTTTAATTTTGAAATGTACATGTTCAGTTACTATAGTATCTTACTTATCCTCTAGGTATTGCATAGTTTGTGAGAAGTGATGGTTTTCTGCAATTTAGAATTGGCTGTTGTGAAGAACTTCTTTCTTTAAGGAACAAATACAAATTCACCCCTCATCTATAGGTACAGAAGACAGTTTCTGATGTGTAGGAGCAGAATGGGAGTAGCTCATTGGCCTGCACCAGGTGCCCAGCACTGGCTCAGTTCTATAGGTGTTCCCTGCACTGAAGGATGGGTCTATCTGATTAGGGACAGGCAAAAGGCAAACCTGTAAAAGGAAACAGCAATATCCTCTCTGGGGTGATGCTGCATCACTACAGCAAACAGCAAAATGCAAATGTAAAAACAGGGAGTACCGTTCACAGTCATCATTATGGATCTGAGTGGGAAGAGGCTTTCTCTGAACCAGGAGCACCTTTGCTCAGATTTTGTCCTTTGAACATGTAGAAAGTGGCCCATACCTTGAAGCCCAGGAATGCCTGGATTACCCCTTGCTCCCTGTGCCCCAGGGGGTCCTGGCAGTCCCCTGTTCCCTGGGATTCCTGGAGGGCCATACGTGGTGTCACCTGGAAGACCTTTCTGACCATCTGTGCCAGGTGGACCTGGAAGGCCATTTTTGCCATCAATTGTAGATCCTCTTTCACCTTCATCACCAGGATCACCAGCTGTGCCTTGAAAGCCTGTTGATATGATTTTTAAATTCAAATAAAGCTTAATTCAGGAGGTGTTCAGAGTTTTTTATTTCCCCACCCCCACCCCCTCCAACTGTGGAATACTGCAGTCCAAATTTATCCAGATTTAAATTGTCACCTTGCAAAGAAAAATAACATCAGAAATTAAATTTCATGTTCCTTATTTATAGCTAATGATACATGAGGATTGAAGGAGGTAATTCCTGTGGGAAGTGACAGGGGATTTCTTTGAGACAGCATTTTTCTTTGAGGCAGCATCTGTCTTGAGTACTGTCACTCTTGTTCAGTTCAGTGCCTTTGCTCTCTGGACACTGAACTATTCATTTCAATTCAATTCTACTTTACCCTACCCTACCTTTCCCTCATGTATACATTACAACTTGACCAGCAACTCTCCAAAATTAGGAAAAGCACAATTCACCTTCTGGCCCAGGGATTCCTGTTCCTGGCCTTCCTTGATGGCCTTTTTGCCCATCAAAGCCATTTGGTCCAGGATGCCCCGGGAGTCCTTTTAAACCCTTTTGTCCTGGAAATAGAAAGGAAATACATTAAAAGGCTGTCAGAGCATTAAAATGTGTGATCTAAGGATTTTATCTTTATCCCACACAAATCCATATACCTTGAAAACAAGCTGATTTCATCTGCTTCTAACACTTTGGGCAAGAGCCACTGCCCAGGTCATAAACAAATGTGTTGTTGCTGTTTTTCTAAATGAACAGGTTCCCTATTTCATTAACAGCAGACTGAAAATCACCACTGTCAATTAGGAAAAAATATTTCCTACAACATTCAATGTTACAGGCCATGAACAGTGTTAACTTAGTGAATGACAGGTGTCAGCTCAGGATACCCTCTTTTCTTTAATTAGCAACTTAAAACTCCATTTCAGTAGAAATCAAAAATTCTCCTGTGCATAGACATACCTTGAACACCTTTAAAACCCGGGGGACCTGGATTTCCAGGATATGGTGATGTAATGCAGACAGTCTCACCTGAAGCAAGAGGGAGAAGAAACTGGCCTATTTGATTTTAGATTAACTGGAGTCTGAATATTTACTGTAATATTTCTGGGAACTGCCCAACCACATGTGAAGTGACTGTTTATGCACATTGTTATTTCCATATTACTGAAGTTTTGATGGGGAATCTTAATTTATTTTTTTATACTTCCTACAGAACATTGGTACTATTTCAAATTGTTGTAATACAGTTATATTTTTTAAAGACAAAGGGTTTTTTTAAATTGTCATGGCAATTTGTTTTACAATACTCTCTATTGCAAGAAAAATAATATTTTCATTTCAATTGTATCTACAGGTATCACTGTAGATTTTTTTGCTAAGCATTTTTATTACCAAAATCCAGGCCAAGCTTTAAGTATAAATTGTATTTGTCTATAAATTAATATTATTTTCACCCTAAATGAATAGCATTATATGTATACACATAGATATACATATAAAATAATGCATTAATATAATATATAATACATATTAAACCATAATGAATACCAACAAACATCCAGACATGTATTTTATTAGTTCATTCTTGACTTAAAATTACCTTTCTGGCCTTTTGGACCAGGTGGCCCAATATTACCCATATCACCAAAGTCTCCAGGGCTTCCTCTGGCTCCTGGAGGCCCAGGAAGCCCCAGACCAGGCAATCCCATCTGGCCTTTTACCCCAGGAAGTCCTGGGAGTCCAGGGAATCCTTTATCACCTGGAATTGCTACTCCAGAATCACCCTGAAATAAAAATTCTCAGTAAGAAGTAAGAAGAGCTCATTTCTCCCCTCTCTTTGATTATGAAAAAGCATGTTAAAAGAATTATCTGGAGAAACACTTTCACAATGGAAAGACTACATGGATGACATTAGTATTTTTAAATATTCAACGGTAATAAGAACAAAGGGGTTTGTGTATTTTTTTGTTTCCCAACTCCATAATATTGGCACACAGTATATGCAAAGACTATAATCAGGAAAACCAAAACAAACAGTAATATTTACAAGAAACTAATTTTTAATGGATAAAAAATTTCATAACCTTTCATAAGATAATATGTTAATTGAAATGGAAAAAATCTGGGGAAGTCAAACATACCTCAGCTCCTTTTTCCCCTGGCAATCCCAGTTCCCCATCTCTGCCATCAAGACCTCTTTGGCCTGGAAATCCTGGAAGCCCAGGTGGTCCTCTTTCCCCTTTTAAACCTTAAAATATTTTTAAAGGAAAAATATAATATTTGCAGTAATTTTAGGGGGACAAGGTCTTTCTGCTTAAGGAAATGTTGGGTAACTGTTGATCCTATCTTCATGATAATGCCCGGTCCTTGATTTCACATTCCTTAACGAGACATTTTAGGCTTAGGAAGGAAGCTTGTAGTTGGATACCTGATGGAACAACTTATTCTCTCTGTAAAAGACATGTTCACAGGCACCACAGGAATGTGGCTTTTGTCTGTGCTATACATAGAGTTAAAATATTTTACTGTTGAAACAGGTCACAGATTTATTCTTGATTACAGTGAAGTCATGATATAGCAGTGCTATATGATGCAGAATATTTGCATCAATATTCCCCAAAGGTTTTTACTTTTTTCCCCATGTGGATTTCTCTTGCAGCAATATTTATGAAAAAGTAACTTTTGCATCAAGGACAGTAAAACTATTCTAACACAAAGATTCATTCTGCTATGTCAAGAAATCTTTTGCAAATAAAAGCAAATGTTTCCCCCTGCTGCAACATCTGTAAAAAACCCACAGGCATCCAAAGCTAAGCTAACTTTTTATAAACAATAAGAAGAACAATCTTCTGTGAATAACTACTTTAGCCTTTCTAACTAAGCTTTGCCATCAGATTGCTGTAATTTATTGTTCTCTGTTTCTTTTGCTTTTGCAAATCATAACCATAACTGTGGAGAGGTTTTGATCTATTTAATTACAAGAATTCCAGTTGTGCAACTGGTGGCCTATTGTTTCTCTTCAATGCCTGGTCAAGAGTAATTTTTAGCAATAGGAGAGGAATCTAAATAGTCATTGAGACTGAGGTTTTTCCCAAGAAAGATGTTGGTGGCCTAATCCGAGATAACAGCTATGATATTGGTATATGACACTTCAGGAGGTGGCTTCTGTACAACAATATTTCTTCATGATATCACAGTGTTTGTATTCTGCTTAGTCTTGTCTAGAAGACCCCAATTATCAACTGCATGATGTGAAAAATCATTTGTTGGCATTAGTAACATGCTGGTTTATGGCTCAACTATAGAGGAAAAAACCCACAAAACACTGTGTTGATCTTGTGTTTAGAAAGAAGACTTGGTACCAAGAGAGCAGTTTGGATATACATGCCCTCTAGGCTCCAGTAATTTACTGAGCTAATTGATTTAGTAAAGAGAAAATTAATGTTTTTCTCACACTAATGCCTGGACATTGTCTAGGATAACTAAAAGGTTAATGGTAAAATGTGTGTTTACCTTTCATTCTAACTCTTCCTGGATCACCCTTCTCTCCTTTTTCCCCATGCTGTCCAGCAGAACCAGGATTTCCCTTATCATTGACAAAGAAAAGAGTTGTCAGTAACCTCCAGCAAGGAATCAAAGTGGGAATTGAAGAGAAAATCAGTTATCTATCTCTTGCATGGTTTCCCTAAAAAAGACCAATTAAAGTAACCAAAAGGACGCACTTGTCTCTTTTGATGGTCAAAAAGAGGAGTGTGAATGGCACATGGCCTTTTCAGGCTGGCTCTGCCTCATGCACAGATACACAGCTGAAAGAAATTGTAATGCCAGGAGCACTGGGCCCATGACTGCACAGATGTGCGACTGCAAACTGTAAGAATATCAAGAGAATTAACTCATTAACTCCTCCCACTGCAGACTTCAACCCACAGTGCACTGAGGAAGGGAATCTCTGGAGGGTGGTGACTGCTGGATGAGGCTGTCCTCCCAAAAGGGAACACACCAGGAAGCAAGTGATACTTTTTTTTCTGAATGAAAACCCATAAAACCATAAATAAAAATTTCCTCTAGTTAGGTACATTCTTAGGTGAATATACGGCTTAATAGGTTTAAAGGGGAAAATAAATACTTTCCTATATTTTTATGCTGATTTTTGCTTTCAGCTGTCCAAGCAGGGTACAATTTTCATCATCATTGGTCAAGGTCTGATCTTGCAACAGTACATTTTTAACCATGTAAAATTTACATGGAAGTAAAAGGCCACTAAGGTAGAAAAACTGCAGTATTATTTAGGCAGCTTCCTCTCTAACTCAAAATCTTTCTCTTCAAAATAGGTGGAGCAAAACTAGTTTATGATGTGATTGACAATTTTAAATCAGGCAGCAGACTTCTGAAAAATGTGTATCCGAAACTAGAAGTGACTATTTGTTACAATGTGTAGATCTTCAAGAAAGCAGTGACGAGCTATTAGTTTCTGAAAAGAAAATGAAATCTTTGGGAAGAAAAGAGAGCAGAAAAATGGAGAAAACAACCCATTAGACCAAAGCTCTTCTGTACTGAATTGTTTCCTTCCAAAGTGATTACAGTTTGTCCTTGTTTCTCAATTAAGCAACCTAAGAAGAGCAAAGTTCAGGACAACGCTTCAAGCCTTACTTCAGAGCCACAAGGGCTAAAAGTGGTTCATACTCTCAAAATATCAGAATCTCACATACTCCACTCAGGTAATAGGGTTTTAAAACAAAAAAAAGAGGGCAAATGTAAACCTTCCAATGAAACTATTGGAACTTGAATGAGAATCCTTCCATCTCCTTCTCTCAGACTCACAATGGATTTATTTGCCTTTTTTTTTTTTTTTTTTTTCTTTTGAAAGAACATGTCCTGGAAATTTTTAAACAATTCCTTATGTGAAAAAAAAGTTTTGCTATTAAAACAAACCCAAATCTCAAAAGAAAAAAAAAAGGCACAAAAACCCCTCTAAATATGCCCCTCAAATCAGAAGCCCAACCATAATGCAACAGTTATAAAGCAGTCATATCTACCTATATTTTCAAAGAAAACCCTCTCATGCACAAGAAAGTGCATTACAAAAACCTTCTGTTTGGCTTAATTTTGGCATGCAGCATCCTAGATGTACATTCCTTATGTCAGACCAGAAGTAGTAGATGAAAATCACAGCAAGAACAATAAATTATCATATAGTGTACTTCTGAAGCAGTTAGATTAAGTGGTGTTTTGAATTATTGTTCACTCTGGGGAATTAAGACAAACTATATGAAGCACATTAAAGAAAGTAAGTCTGCTCCCAAAAGTAAACGCTTGTTTCATTAGACTGTAATAAGCTAAAGTAGAAAAAAGTTCCAGATAGTTTTCCAGAGCACTTTCTCCACCATTCTGCCTAAATGCCTCCTGAGTTGAGAGGTAACTTGATGTTGCTTATTAAAGCCCATGAAAACTACTCACAGGGAGCCCTGGTAATCCCACTGCACCAGATAAGCCTGGGTCACCCTTTTCTCCATGTCTTCCAGGGTATCCCATTTGTCCTTTCCTTCCTTCAGTACCTGGAGGTCCTTGCACACCACGGGGACCAGGAGGACCAGCACTACACAAGCAGAGGCCTTGACTTCCTACATGAAAGTGTCACAATTACATTGAAACAGTTGCAAAATCAATACACAAAAAATAATGCTGTCCTTTTTCTTTTGTGTGTGAGTAGTGCACAGACCATTTTATCTCATGTTATCTCACCTGGAGAGGATTATCAGTCTCCCTTTACAGTGCTGAGTAACTGCACTAAAAGGACTCTGCTGCCTCAATGCAAACAGGCTGTGTAACTCTGTACTTTGATGGGCCTCATCCTCCAAGTTACTTTGAACTTCTTGCACATTTAGATTTGACACTCCTGGCAAAGGTTTCTTACTCAAATTGTTGTTATCCAGGCCAACTTACCCTTCTCTCCTTTTGCACCTTTTCTTCCTGGAAGGCCTATCTGACCTTTTGCTCCAGGTTCTCCAGGGCTCCCTCTGTCGGTACAGATCACACCTTTGAAAAAACAAAATTTCCAGCCAGTATAAATCTGGTTTACTCTTTCCACAGCTAAGGTCATGTGTCCTCCTTTCCCTTCTCTTGTTATTCTCACATGAAAAGTTAAAGATCTTATTAAATCTTTACAAGTTGCTGTTTATAGATTATACTGCAACAGACAATGCGCTAGAGTTGGTGTTAACACATCACTTCTCACTGCCACTGCTGCTATTTTCTACTTTGAACTTTACTTTTTTCTTCTCTAAAGCATGTAGATTTAGGTTTCCTCAGTATTTTTCAGTTGGTATATTCTTAATGGAACTTTTATATGTGTGTTACTTTAGTGGGTTTAAATCACCCAGAAAACGAAGATCTTGAAATCTGATTAAAAGCTAATAGGAAAAATATGTTTTCAACATCCCATGTAAACTTTGAAATAGCTGTCAAAATGCACTTTTCTGTATTTGTAGCACCAACAAAAGCAATGGATCTATTAGTCTGCAGAATTCTATTGTTATATGAATTGCTATTGAACCTACTGGGTAGTCCAGGTAAGCCTTGTCTTCCTGGCTGCCCTGGTAGGCCTGGTGGTCCAGGAAATCCTGGTCTTCCTGGGATCAATTCACCTGTCCCAGGCAAACCAGGGTCCCCTTGAAAACCTTGAGGTCCTGGTGCCCCACTTACTCCTGGCAGGCCAGGAAGACCTGAAAAAAACAGAAGGGTAAACAGCTCATACAGCATTAATGTGAGATATCAGGGAGAAAATTCCAGACTATTCAGGACTGTTCTGAAAAACAGCTTCTATATAACTAATGCTTGGATCCAAATCCTCAGGTTTTTCAGGATCCACAAGAGGTTCCTGCTGTAGACCTTCAAATGCTTCTTTCCCTCCTTCCCTCCATTATCTCTTTTCCAGACATCCCAGTTACTCCAGCTCCTCATGTGGACCAAAGCCATCCTCAGCACATCCCTTTATATATTTTTGATATGGAGAGCAGAAAATTTAAGCACAGCACTCCAGACACAGTTTTACCATGGGTTTACTACGGTAGTATTCTCACTAGTCTTCTGTTCCTTTTCTAGTCATTCCTAATGTTCTGCTTGGACCATTTTGTTTCTTTTTCTGTCTATTAAGTGCCGAGTTAATATTTTTTACTGAACAGTCTTTACAGTTGGCGACTTGCATCAATCAAGAACAAAGAACAGTTTCCTTTCAGCTGCTTTCCTTCCTTCTGGTGTATAGTTTACATTTACTTTCTGCCTCTCTTACTTGTTCCATCATATCCTGGTCTTCCTTGAAGGCCTGAAGGACCAATTGGTCCAACTGACCCCATTTCACCAATAGGACCAGGAAATCCAGGATCTCCTTGTGGACCTACAGAGAATTACAGAAATGTGTGAGTTGAACAATTTGTGGAATTGACAGTTTAAATCTAAATTAAGCTGCAACCAAAATTATAATTTGGAAACTACACAAAAGTAAAATAATTCATGAAACATTTTAAAATGTGTAACATTTTAATTTTAAGGTGGGAGGATTTGGTTACTTTTCTATGGATTCCAGCCCATTTCACAAGCACATTTTTAACTCTTCATCACTTTGTAGAAGTATCTTTCTGCTATGTATTACAAAATGCTGAGAGAAATGTTTGCCCAAAATAAACACTTACAGCATTTCAGATAAAGATGGATATTGGAGAGAGTTCTTCAGATCTAGTTGTGGCTGTATGCATGACAATCTTGCACACAAACATTTAATCTGACTCTTACATGTTTAGCGTAGTTCCAGGAAGATCAGCAAGACAAATAAACACAAAAATGTGGCCAAACTCACAAACGCAGCCTGTGGCCACTAGGAATGCTTTAAGATTCCCCTCCACACACCTTGGTAAAACAGGCCCTGCACTACATACAGCACAAAGACTAGTCAAAAATAGATATAACCTTTAATAGGAGTTGGTGGAGTTCCAACAGCTCCAGGAGGACCTGGAGGCCCTTTCTCTCCTGGATCCCCCTGTAAGAGTCCAACAATATTTTTTTAATATACAAATATATGGTGTACTAGAATGTAACTGAGTATTTCAACAACAGGGAGGTATGTAAGGATTTGACACACACCATCCAGGGAACTTGAGTTTGACACTTCACAGCATTTAAAACCAATCAAAAAGATTTAAAATAACCGTTATCTTTCAAGATGCCAGTGACTAAACAGTAATATACCCATCACACATATCTATTTGACTCTAGAACATGTGACTGGTCTATTTGATTTTATTAATTTATTGTAAATATGACTAAATTACAGGAAATCAGTATCCATTTAATTGAGATATTTAAACTACCAATCTGTAATTAAAATTACAGAAGTTCTGTATCAGAATTAGGAAATTACTTCTATGACAGATAAGCATAAAGAAAAACAGCTTCACAGTCTAACAGCTATTATCAATGGTAATAATAAGAGATACTCAAAGCTCTTATAAGAAGTTTAAAACATCTGCATTAGGGAAACATAAAAGCGCTTACTAATAGTGAGGAAAATCACTTCTGCTTGGAGGATTTCTAATTTAACTTGGATTTTGATACTTAGAATTGCAAGTGAAGTGGTCTTTAGGGAAGACTTTTATGTGGCAAATTGTATTAGACCTTTTGCTTTGTAGATTAGAAATCAGATCTCCTTTTTCAGCAAATGGGAAAACAAGAATGTCCATGTGGGAACTGCGTAGCGTGGCTGCATTCCCAGGACTGGACTCCAGGGCCTTTTAGGACACAGACAAGGAGAACTGGGTCTGCAAAACTGGATACTCATTCTTACACGAGTGAAAACAAGGCCTCTATCTTGGTTTTTTGTTGTTTTGTTGTGTTTTTTTTAATGGTGTCACTACAGTAATTAGACAGTTCTGTCACTGGCTGCTGCCCTCTTGCTCTCTGCCCTGCTTCCTTTGACTGTATCTTGCAGAATGAAAAAATATCCTTGTGTCATCTTTGGTTCTTTTAAACAGGAACATAAATTTGTCTTCCCTAAAGACACAGAACAGCCTTCTGTGTAGCAGGAAAGAAAAGGTAAAACTAGCATTTTGCCTCCTCTGATAAATTTAGAAAGATTTTGAGCTTTAAAAGTAATTTAATGGTGACAAATAGTCAAAGATTTATATTATAGATGTATTTGGCCCAAGTCTCATATAATTTTCATGCTGATTTTAAAATGACACAATCAGAACACAAGAAAGAACTGAAGAGTAACGAGCCAACGTCAAACATATCTGTTCTTAGTATCTCAAGTAATAAATTCTGGTTGTGGTCTCTGAAAACCTTTTTTTTTAAGCTGTTAGGGCTAATGACCCTCTCTGGCTGGCAGCTGCCTATTTGCTGTGTTTTCACCATTGGCACACTCCTACACAATGGCACAGATCTGTCTAGATTATTTTGTTGACTGATACTGTTTCCTCTTCCCATAAAAACCTCAAGAGGCTCAACTTGCCAACAGTTTATTTTTAAAAAAACTGCATTGCCAGCATCCAGACTTAGGCATCAAAAGCTATGGCAACAATTTCTTAAACTCCACTCTGCTTTTAGCAACAGTTAGCATTTTTTAAAGATGAAATCTACTTTCCATCCAACTGGGGTTTCTTTCTGAGTCTCTACACCTTAAATCTGAGTGCATCTTGGATTTTCTATGAACATATTTGTTTCAGAAAAATCTACACAAGGACAGGCTATTGCCAGGAGAAGCTTTAACTGCATTCTTGTTCCTTCAGTGCATTTTTAATGGATCATACGCAACAGCTGGTGAGGCCAGCTGAACAGGTGATGCAGTCTGAATAGGTCTGCTCCTTTCAGGAATAATCAGATTTCTCCAATTGTTTCCCAATCAAAACTACAGCATCTGTGTAATCACTCAGGATTTTGCATATCTGTATTAGCTACCCTTTCTTTATTAAGTTGTGTCTATACCTGATTTGATTTTTTTTGCTCTGAGCACTAGCAATTGTAATTTCATCTTTCTGATTCATTACTGCAAGACTTCAACCCTTTCCCTAGCATAACCTACCAACAATTAATCATGTTTTTGTTTACTGTTTGTCATGTTAACTGATGGCTACTCAGGCCGTGGGTTCATCAATGGAGCCTGAGGAATGCATTATTCTGTCTACAAGGTGACTTGTCTGAAGTTTGTCAATGAGGCCCCAAATTAAATCAATATGTACATCAGGGTGAGAACTTTTTAACAACAAAACACTTAAGATTTGGTTCTGGATTTTGGGAGTGTTGGACTGCAATGAATTTTCTCTTTAAATCTGATACGCAATGTTTCAGTTTAATCAGTATCTTAATTATATCACCATGTTGTGAAGTTGATAATAGGCAAAGGGGAGGAAAAAAAAAAAAAATCTGTGGCAATTTTTACCCCTGGGTATGACCACATAATTTGAATCTTGGCTCAAAAAGCTGGTCTAGCATCCTCCTGGCAGTCCTAACTTTGAAAGTTAGGTCTGTGACTGAGCCAGATGCTTTTATTATACTTTTACTCATTTACTTTTATGTGTTTGTCATCTCTCGTTTGTAAACATGCTTTGAAAACCTGTTTGTTGCTTTAAATTTGTGTGCTTTCAAATGTGTCCTTAGCTGTATGCTAGTTATGACAAGTTTGTACCAGCCACAGTTTACTTCGTTATGTCGCCACAGATTATGTAGAGTGTGTTCCAATCTCAACCTTTATTTTATAACAGAGGTGATTTTTGTGCAAATCTATTAAAGAAAATTCACTGGCTTATATGCAGCTTTCAAAAAAATTATTTCAGAGGGAACTAAACTCTCCTTGACTTTTGCATTTCAGAATATTTAATCCAAGTTCATAAGCATCACAATTTCTGCAATAATGTTTTTGTTCTCTATACTGTGGTAATAACTTTGAGTTTCAACTTTGGTGTCTCTAATGATGATTCTGTCACCCACCTTCTGCATTGCAGCATTTCACTTCTCCTCTTGCTCTTACACTGCTGACCATTTGGTACCCTATCCCAGGACTCCTCAGGCCTTCCCCCCCGGCTAGACTCACTGCTGCTTTGCTCCCTCTAGGTCAGCATCCAGAACTGCTTTTTTTCTTCTGAGTGTGCTTTAGCATTGTAGATTCCACAGGATATGCAATAGTTCCCTTCATTCTTTATTGTTACTCAAGAGTACTCAAGTCTTTATTGTTACTCAGAATTAAAATATGATCCAGTGCTCAGAACTTCACTGGTTCTGCAGCCTGCAGAAGAAAATTCATAAACTTTTGTCCTGAAATGTCACTAGACTGACACCTGGGTCTTCTGAAATTGTTTTTAGCATCTCTTCCACACTTTAAATATTTTCCTGTTTTACTGCTTAGCCCTGGGATGTGACACCTACACTTCTAACCCTAATGGAAAGCAGCAGGTATTGTAAAATAAAAGACAGTCAGTGTCCTCAAAGTGAGCCAAAGTAGGAAATGTTTAAACACAGCTGGTGTGAAGGAGTCCACTTCCTTACCACTCTGGTAAACATCTTGGAATAATTATTTAAGTGAACAGATTGAACACATGCCAAGAGATTTTGGTAAATCATGCAAACAGGCCCATCTGAACAGAATTTTGCCACCTCATTTGGGGCCAGTTTTCACCCTTGTTTATAAGATCAAACTATTAACTAAACAACAGCTTCCTTTACTTCCCATACTACCCTGGGGAATGCAGCTCAGCCATGAATACCTTGCAGAGTACCTCAAGTCATGGATTAGGTAGCTATCCTGGTATACTTACAGGTGACTACTGAGATTCACAATTCCTATGGTATATAAAATAGAATTCCCATTCTTACATGCACTAGCTAGGAATGCTTTCTTACACTGCAATTACTACCAGGGTGATGTGTAACTACAGCTATTGTGAAAATAGTAAATCTTTAAAGAAATTATGACTGTATAAAGGGAAATGGCCTGATAACTGTATTATCAGTTAATAACCGGGTACATTTGGGAGGAAATATTGGCACAGAGAGGAGTGGGGTGTGAATGTGTGGTCATTTTTATACCTGTATGCCTGGATAGCCAGGTTGTCCAGGAAAACCAGCAAATCCTGTTTCACCCTGGAAAAGATCACATAAATACAATTTGATTAATCTGTTAAGACATAATTAATTGAGCAAAACCCAGTAAGGCAGTCATACAGTACTGTATGTTATAATTGTGCCCACAGCTTGTTTCAGATAATTCACTGGGTTTGTACAGGAGGTGGTGTTCCAGGGACTCTTCTGTGTTGTAAAATTCACAGCATGTATTGCCAGGTTATTCAGACAGTGCTCAGCAGATTCAGTGAAGCTGGGGCACAGAATAAGCTGGAATACATATCAGCAGACTCTGATAGACTGTCTGCTTCATACAGCTGAAATTGGTTTGCTGCCTGCTGAATGACTCTCTTAAACTACTGCATGGAAAGCAGCTGCACATCAGCTCTCTTCTCTTTTATGATTTTCTAATATACTCATCCAGCCAGTACTCAAACTCTTTAGATAGGCAGGAGTGAAAAACAAAGTGAAAAGTATTTTTGCAGATAAAACAGTTACCTGGAACATAACTCTAGAGGCAAATATTTATACATTAATGTGTTTTATGAACAGCATGATCACTACCCTTAACTAGAGCTGGACAAGATATGGATCTATATACATACATCTATTTTTCTTTATTCCAGTAAGACGTAAGTTCATAAGTAAAATTTAGCAGACTTAGCATCACTGGAATTTCTCAAGCCAGAAACATGAAGAAAACATGCATGCACCACAAAATTACACAAATAATGTCACCATAAAAAACAAAGTTAACATGCTGCATAACTTTTCTATTATGCTGTATGTGTGTCCCACTGACTTTTCCTCCTCCTTGCAACTTCAGATTCCATTAGCAAATTTCAGCCAAATTTCAGAGTGGCAGAAATTCAAAGACACAGAGTTCATACAGCTTCTGTGGCAACAGGCAGCAGAAGAGAAAAGAAGGAATGCAATCTCAGTTGTGAAGTATGTGAAAACTCCAAATCTGCATAAATCCACAGAAAACAAAATCTCACTGATCCCACTGTTCAGGGAGCTGCTTATACTTTCTGCCTTCATACCTTCATTCCAGGAAAACCTGAAGGTCCATAAGAACCAGGATGACCCTAATAAAAACAAGTACACTGTAAGATAAACAGTAAAAACTTTTTTAAAATTAAACCTATTCAGAACTGCTGATAGTTAATGTTACATAGATAAACATTACTTGAGATATCTTCCAACAACTTTGCAAAGTTTTTGCATATAGTTTCTGTGAGAAATGGTCAAGAATTAGAACTATAAACTAAAGAAAGCAAGTCAGATTGTCACATAATTTTTTTACCATATTGCATCAAGCACAGTAGTGGAATGCTGCTCCACTTCAGCACTGTTAAGCAAATCAAGTAAAAGTAAAGGTGCTGTAAAAAACTGTCATCAACATGTATGGAGAACATTAAAATTACTATGTTAGTACTGTGCTATTCCAGAGCAGCTTTGTGCTGGTCTAAATATTTAGAGGATAACCCTACAGATTTACTTCCTTTCCAAGGAAAGTCTGTGTGAGCTTATGTTTAAGTCTGAGACAGGGTAAGCCCTAGGGAAAGCCTCCTAAATATTCCATACTTCTAGGAAGCATGACAGATTAGCTTAAAAAAATCCTTAAAGTCATTTTTGAAATTGCAAACCTTAACTGCCTAATTATAGTGAATTTGTGATACAATTTATTGTGCAACTTCCTTACCCGCAATCCAGGGAATCCAGGAAGGCCTTTTTCACCCTTTTCTCCTCTCCCAAGTACACCCTAGAACAGTCAAAATAGTTTTTTTTAACCAAGATGCTCAGTGAAGTGTGCCATAATTTTTAATACTTGTGCCTGTTTATTAAATGATGTATACATTACATCAATGGATCTTGTTTCACTTGTGAGGCTCAGTCACTGGGGTTGACTTCACACAGCATCACCAGCAGTGCCTAAGTAGCTCCAGCTATTTGAGGAACCTGCTCTGGCCTCTTCTCTAAGCTTCATATTATTTCAGCAGTTGAACATGTTTTTGGTTTTTTGGGGTGGTTTTTTTTTGGTGGTTTTTTTTGTTTGTTTGTTTGTTTTTTTGTTTTGTTTTGGTTTTTTTTGTTTGTTTGTTTTAAAGTTCTGGGTATCATTTGAGCCGCTTCAATTGATTTCGCTGTTCCTGCTTATGACCAACAAGTGCATGTATGATCATCTACACAGACAAGTAGTACTGGAGCATGCATATAAAGCCCATCTTTTTCAATGTAAACCTGATATAAAAAGATTAGCTTTGCTCTCTTTTCCAGTGCCAAGTAACAGTGGTCTTTTTGCGATGGAAAATGAACTTCTGAAAAAGTGCTAGACTTACAACTCAGAAGTGTGATGTTCATGCTTCTTATTTCTTCTTCTGCTACAAAGCTAAGTAAGTTTTTAATATAAACTAGAGTGATTAGTTTATCTCCAATTATCCTCTGTTTTTCTGAGATCTGGCAGCTCCCTGCCTATGTATTTTCCTCATCTGCCACCTCAATGTTTAAATCTATCGTGCTGACAGAAAGAAAAGAAAATGTAGAATAGAGAGTAAAGAGCAACTCTTTCTCCAGTGGCTCTGCCTTCTCTGCCCTTGGAGCTATCCAGAATGTCAAGTTAAAGCCTTTCTTCAACCTTCCATGGTAAATATACATCATGCCCCATTAATAACAGATTCAGATCATCTGTTTCTCTTCCTGAGGAAAAAAAAAAATCTGTACTTGTATTTTCTTCACGGTTCCAATCCATTATGTCAACAGCCCAACTGGCAACAATACTGACCTTTTGCTACCAGGCAACACTCAATAGGTATGTATAAAACAGCCTCAAAGATTTTCCAAGGGGTTTTGAAATATTTTTGCTTTCACACTGATTTAGGTGGTGATTAAATTTCACAGCAAAAAATGCTGTGCTTTAGACATAATAACCACAGAAGGACTTTGCCAGCACCAGGGGGAAAAAAAAAGTCTCATTACTTACTTTGGGTCCACGTGGCCCTCTGTATCCTGTTACCCCAGGTAATCCTTTTTGGCCCTACACGTAAAAAGAGATTTTGTGTATATTAATATGCAGGATATGGCTATGTGCTGGTTAACTTTTTTAAAGTTCTACTCTGGATTCAAGTTTTAAACAGGTTTTTTTTAAGCACTTAGGTGTGTTTCCTAAACACACACACAAAAAAAAAAAAAAAAAAACAAAACAAAACAAAACAAAAAAAAAAAAAAAACAAAAACAAAAACAAAAACAAAACAAAACAACAACAACAACAACAACAACAACAAAAAAACCCCAAGCAAAACATTCACGTACTTATCTTTATTTCTGTTAATGCTGTCAAACCAGCATAATGACTGGGGAGGGAGATATATGTATCTTTTCACTTCCAAGCATCTGCAACTCAGGTCTTTGTTCCTAAAAACATGCATGACAGTAGCTCTTTTTTTAAATTTGCTGCTGTTCTTGGTTTGATGCAAGAACTCACAAGCATAAATCTACACTTTTGAGCACAGCCCCAGTCTGAATAGTGTGCACGGCTGCTTTCTCATGTTGTAGAGCAGCAAGTGTCTCACTTCTTAGGAATGTGGGGAGTTTATGAAGGTTCTTTTGCTTCTTCCCCTCTCTTAGTACACCTGTATAGCAGCTGTTAGCACAATCAAAACCCAAGGTCCAACATGTGAAATCTACTGGCTCTCTGAGTTGAGGCTGCAGGAGATGGCAATGCCAACTTCACCTTCTCATTTGTGTATTTGAGGAAATCAGACTTGAGGACACAGAGGGTCCTGTAACAATACAGGGCTCTGTAACACAGTTTTTGTTTAAAAATAACAAGGGGTATAAACATACTAATGCTCTAAGCCACTCAGCTGTAGCTATGGTAGGTGTGACATTGAAGTGCAGGCTGTCCAGGAAAGCTGTGGATGCTCCATTCTTGGAAATGTTCAAAGCCTGTTTGGATGAGCAACCTGGTCTAGTGGAAGGTGTCCCCATGGAAGAGAGATTGAGACTAGATGATCTTTAAGGACTCTTCCAACCCAAACCATTCTACAATTCTGTGATAAAACTTGCAAATAAGAATTGACAACAAAATCACACTTAACTTTTATATTAAAAAGAGCACCCTAAAGGGCTAGGGTTAGTTCAAAACTGTAGATCAGTGTACAATTGCCAGTGATATGCAAAACTTAAAGTATAAGTTAAGAGCCACAAAGGTTCAATAGCACAGTAATCAAATTTGCCAAGATGCCTGAAATGTGATTTGCCAATGACAAAAAGTGAAGAAAACCAAAGCAAGGGCACTATCTCTTTTTGCATCAGGACAGTCTTCCCTCCAGAACATGAGCTAAGGTACACGTGGGGTGTCCTCTCCTCAAAGCTTGTAGGAAGGGTGCTGAACACAGGATTCTGCTGCAGCTGATGGTTTGTTACAGGAAGAAAAGTTTGTCTTATGCCATCCTTGCAAAAATTACATCACAGGATTGTACTTGCCAAGCTGAACATTGTTAAATATGATGACAAATTAACACCTTTTGTCCTTTGAAGAGCTGAGCTCCAGGAGGTCCAACTAACAGCGGTGACCCAGGTGGCCCAGGCATTCCAATGTCACCCTGTGGAAGCCAAAACAACAGCAGAGATGTTCCATGCAGTATTTCAGTGACACACAGCTTGTTTTCCTGTTGTACCACATCACTACATATTTCTGTACTCACTGCAAAATGTACTAATTTACCTGCAGATAAAGGTTTGCACTGAGATCTGTAAGCCTCTTTGCCATCTGCTTAGATGAGTAAATTGGTGAGCTAATCTCCTCCTGAGTCATTATTTTAATGTTACAGCTAAGGAAATAAGTGAGAATGCCTGGCTCCTGCTCCCAATCTGCTGTGGAGACAGTAGTTACAGGACTGTCAAATCTCTTATGCATACATACAGTCTCTCATGTTCTAGACCAAAGCCTTTGAGCCCAAGACTATGTGAATGTAAAATAAAATTATTGATCTGCGATAGAAAGTTGTGTATTTAGACACTTGCACAAATTCTGAGAACTGATTGCACCAATTCATAGAAGAAATATCAAATATTCCACATTGGCTCTATATATCCTGAGTATGCTAACATAGGTGGAGACTAGTAGAGGAACTATTATTATGTGCTTCTTACATACTTTCCTTGACACCTGCTCTGCACTTAGCAAGAGATGAGATTCAAGGACTGATCAGGTCCAGCCCCTGTCACTAAGCAATCACAAATACTGTTGTGATTACCTAGGCAGTGTCTCTTCAGAATGTATGTAAATGCTAAGTACCACTGATCGTTGCTTTTTAAAATCTTCAGAATGTGCTCAATTCCTGCATGCAGCTCACTGAAGGAATCACTTCTGCTCAGAATTAATTCATTCAATAACTTCGTCTGTTCTAACATGATTAGCAGGAGACAAAGCCACAAATTAATGGAATCCATGGAACCCAACAAGACCCTATTACTCTTCTAACTCTACAGCAATAATATATTTAATAATATTAGTTTTCTTACCGGCTCCCCTTTTTGTCCATCCACTCCAATCCCTGGATTTCCCTAATTGATAAAGAATGTACACAGTTTCAGCATGATCAGAAAATACTAACATTAGAGTTTAATCAAGTAACTCTTTTGAAAAACTTGATAACAAATAAACAAAAGGAACACTTTAAATGGAAGTATAAATTATTCTTTCACTAACAGCTTCCGAAGTTATTACCTACCTGTTCACCTGGCAAACCAGGGTAACCTGGAATACCCTTTAAAAGAGAATGAAAAAAAATTAATATGTCTGATTTAGAGACAGCTTTTGAAAATTATTTCCTCTTGCTTATAGGACCTAGAGGCAAAATTTTCTCTTGGGATGTACCTATTACAAAGTGCAATTTACTTCACTTGGTCACTGCTTTCAGGAGGGCTGAACTCCGGTTTCCCCATTCCTGTCTCCCACAGGTGGTCTTAGGAAAAGGGATTAAGGAGAGAGCACTAGGAACATTTCTCCATGACCACAGACTGCCAGGATGAAACATTCACAGACGTGGGAAGGAACATATTCCTCAACTTCCAAACTAATAAGGTAAAGCAAAAATCTATCTTATCACCTGCCTCAAAAATTATTTTGGCTTTGATTCATATTAAGGCAAGCTCTAAAATGGGCAGACAAGAATGAATGCATATCCTAAGGCAAGGCTGTGCAACTGTGGTGATCTTACAGGCAAGCCTGGATGGCCTGGGTATCCAGATGGGCCCATTGTCCCTCTTGACCCTCTAGGTCCCTGGAAAAGATGACAAAAAGTCTTTTTGTGAATACAGAAAGAACTTGCCCTTTTCTACACAAACACAGCCCCTCCAAAATACCTTAGATTCAGCCTACTGGCCACTGGATTCCACCCACAGCCCAAAGCTTACACCATGCCTGAAATCTCCCTGTGACTACTTCAGCCCAGCACCAGCTTCTACGTAATACTGGACAAGGCACAGTTCTGTCAGAGTCAAGATAGCCACTGCACTCAGAGGGCTTCAATAAAAACTTCAGAGGACTCCAAGTATCAGCACCATGTCATCTAGAAGTCCTTCGTATCTTTTCCATGTAGCAATCACATGGGCAGCTCCCCACAGCTCTGGCTCTTTCTTCTCCTCTCTTCCTTCTGCAGTTCCAGCTCGCTGCTTCCTGCCCCTAGCACAGCCACCTAACCCTGTCTGTCCCTCATATAGTGGCTTATCTTACCTACCCCTTGCCCAGCCTCCTATCCCCTCCTCCTCACAGTACAGCCAGCAGACCCCAACTGACTCTTTACCAGCAAACTCACTCTTTTATCACACCCATAGCTGTGAGGGCAAGGCAGTTTCCACTCTTGGATAATTAACACAGCTGTAATATATCAGAGGCAAGATTGCCTTTAGCACTATCTCCCCACATTCCGTCTCCCCACACAGTTCTGTGTTTTTAATGTACTGAGAGTTCATGTTGTCAGCAATTGTGCTAAGGTGCAGGGACTTGACACATTTCATCAGTGAACACCTTCTTGAAGGGTACAACAAGAGGAACCCAAAGCCATCAAGAATGTGATTCAGCAACAAAATTAAGCTCTCTCTCCTTCTTTCATGTTCTTATGGCTAGAATATGATAGAGTGCTACTTATTCTTGGGAGACCCATCAGATACTGTAGAAGATTTCATATCTTGAATTTCACAAAGAAAATATTTGGGGGTACCAGGGCAAAGCTGCTCCACACACAGCTAATGCAGGTGAGGATGGTCTGTTTCTACCCCTTTTCAGCCAGCATGAATTGGCCAATGGAAACAGACTACACAGACCTGATGTTTCTCAGACTTTATCCTCCAATTTTGCTATTTAAGGCAGGCAGGGAGAAACTCCAAAATTTTTTACCATACTAAGGAGAAAAAATTGAAGATCTTCAAGACAAAAAGTTACAAAGCCCACTGACTGTACTTACAGGCATACCAGGGGGTCCAGGATCACCTCTCTCTCCCTGTAATGACAATCATTTAGCAAATGAACCAGTTCACACTTGTGGGTACTTTCTAACTTTACAGATATTAAGATCATAAACTATCTGTTAGAGTTGTATATGTAGTTTGTTTGGGGTTTTTTTTTACTTAGTTTTATTAACTAGTGAGAAGTAATGGAACAATTACATCCACCATACATGTTTTCCTACAATGGATAATTTTTTTTTTCACAATCAGATACTTACTGGAAGTCCTTTTCCAAAATGTGAAATATACACTGAATTTCCTTTTTCTCCTTTTTGCCCTGGAGCTCCCTTTAAAGAAAAAGAGTCTTTTAAAACATGATCCACTTACTGATATCCTACATTTCCATGGAGACTGTATGGTAACTACTCAGGCTGTGACTTTCTGGTGCCCCTGTATCACAAGGTAATCCACTAGGATCACAAATTATCATTTTATCTAACAAAACCTTCTGTACAATTGAGCAAACCAGCTTCCTACAGCTTCTGGACTCCTGCTCTGTTAAGGTGCTCATTTAGTACTTGGGTCCGTCAATATTTTACATTCTTCACAAATCTTGCCTTTAGTATCACTACACCTTCTTTTACTTTCAGGGAGGCAGTGGCTTTAAGTATACTAGCAGTCTGCCTTCCATGAAAATTCATTGTGTGATGCAGAAGAAATTAAAGTGATACTGCATACAGATAAAAAAAATTAAAATATGGACTGTATTAGATGCATAGTATTCAATTATTCCATCTATTAGGAAACTTGTTTCAGTCTATAAAAAAATCTGATACCTAAGAGCCCTGGATTTTAAAAACTAAGTTCCCACGGTACTTGCTGGGGGGTTCTTCATAAAACCCTGCTAATTGTAGCACCCTCAAAAACTCAATCTGAGTTAGCATGAACAGAAGATTTATTTTGCAAAATTTAACTGTAATGCTCAATTTACTGTTAAGAGCATGATATCTACGTATCTGAAGAACAGATATATCAAGACATTATTTCTGAAGTTTTTCTATTTGAAATCCAAACACAGTGGATATAATTTACCTAAGTTAACCACCTGACTACTGAGCTCAATAAAATGGGACTCTGTCAACCACTTTAAAACTGTACTGGTACAGTGTTCATGGTATCATAAACTGGCTGTCCAGATCCTGCAGTCAGAATGAAACAGGGAAGGTATTTCTCCCTGGAATAGTACAACAAAAGGAAGAATTACAGCTGTCTGCAGCTGGATATAGCTACTGTAGATTGGATACAGATTACAGGTAAACAACAGCTGCTAGGGAACACACTAAACAAATCAAAAGTTGTGTTTATCTTTAGTTATTTTACATGTGGTCTCATGTATAATAAAACATCTTTGTTAGATTCAGTTTGTTATCTTCTATATGACTTAGCTACAGCCTTACAGACAGAAATTACTTTATTTTCCAACAAGGTCAATGAAGTAAAGCTGATGAATATGTACACGGTGTTAAATAAAATTATACAGGACTATATATAAGTAAGAATTAATGTACAGTCAAGTTAGTACCTGGTGCAACAAATCAATTTAAAAATAGGCAATCTGCACAGAGAGGTTGGAAGAACATTCTTGCACACAAGCAAATACGGTTACTATGTGTTGTTTTTTCTGGGTAGCTAAATTAATTTGCACTGGAATTTTAGTATGCATATCCAAGGCTACATGCCTATTGTGTCTCCCTTTTCTTTTTAGGTTGCAAATACTTTTCTATGCCTGCCACAGAGCATACTCCTGAAATTGGTAGGATTTATGCTGTAATTTGTCCCATGTTCCGCTTTTTCCTTTATGTCACTTGTCTAATTACAAAAAGTAAAACTCTATTTCAAAGGCCATAGTAAGTAAAAAATACGGGTGAAATTAAAGTTTCAGCAGAAGTAACAAGTTACTTTCAGAGGTATAACAAATGAGGTTATTAGTAAATTTACAATGTTGTGTCTTTCGTAGCATGAAACTTTCATAGGATGAATTTTTATTCTAATTGCTATTATCCTTGATAACATCATTACACTCTTGTACCCTCTCCACATTTTTCTAATGGCTGAATTCAGCATTTTATTTAGCTCTCACTAAACACATTTGATTTTTCATGTAAAGTACAGCTGTTTTTATTGTGTTAGAAAATTTCAGGGAAGCTGTTAGACCAACTAATCAGCTCTTATTCATTCAGAACTAAAACTTGTTGCCACAAAAAGTCAGAGACTGATGACTAGAACTGTTCAGCAAAATTTCTTTAGTGTTACAGTAATTTATTTATCTTAATGACAAGAATCTTTTTATCTTCAGTAGTTGAGTACTGCTAACACAGCTACTTAAACAATTTTAAAGTGCCTTCAATTTTAACAGAAAAAGTAAACAAATACTGAAGTGCTAATTTCAAACATTTTAACTGTGTAACGATCTCTGCATATACAGATACATGCCCAGGCAAGACCAGGAGACATAGAGCACATACGTGTAAAAAAGTGGTACCAAATCTTAGAGTGTAACAGGACTTAGGCTTGTTGAACCTTCCACTTATTTTTAAGCCATTTCATGTATGTCCTTACTAGTAATGCTTTTAAGAAATTTCAAGCATTAGGGAATGGTGCTGTGGTTTCAAGCTACTCCTCCTCAGCTGGTGTGGCTACATTCTGAGGAAGCAAATCAGAATTTAACTCTCAAGGCAGCTTGATGTACTTCAGGGATACAGGAGCCTATTTCACATTCAAGCTTAATCTGTTAAGGTAGTGTGTTTCACTCCCATTAACCTGAGTAAGAATTCCTGGGAATTCTCTGTGCAGCAGGGAATGCCACAGTCTAAGAGCCATTTTAAGAGCTGTTAGCTTGGAGGGGAAATGCACATGCACAGTGGGAATTCCTTTCACATACATAAGGACCCCTTGGACCCATATAACCGTTTTCTCCTGGAAATCCTGGGTCCCCCCTTGAGCCATTGCAGCCATCCAAACCATGCTTGCCACTGGGTCCTTCCCTTCCTGGGAGGCCCTGAAAGACAGATCAATATTTATTAGAAATACACCGTGATTAATGGGAAATTACTTTTTAAATTAACAGAACAGTTCAGAAACAAATATATCTCAGATGTGAATGAGATGACCTCTCACAGTGGGGCTGGTTTCATACTCTTTTGCACTAGAAATGTCTTCTATTCTGAAAAGATTTTTTGTGGTGTAGAACAAATGAGGTAAATCTTTTGCTTATTTGGGGGTTTTGATGCATAGCAAATATAACAGGGAGAACACTGGTTAAGAGGACCAGACTGTGTTCTCAGTTGAGTGAAAAAGTAATGTTGTGTCTTCTCAAAGAATACAGACTCCAAATCTCTAGCTATAGTCTTTCTTGTGGCTGTAAAGCTGAAAAAACCCACCAAAAAAAGTTTAAAAAAAAGGTCATCTCAAGCAACCTCATGTTTTTTTAATTGTTAGGATAAAACAAGTAAAAAGAGGACACAGCTTGACTCAGGCACACAGTAGTTACTGAGATTGTGATTTTTCCAACCCAGCAATAACTATCCAGTGTCCAGATAAGGATTAGTTCTACTAAAAATTAGGAACTGGGCAATGAAACAATGAGATTTTTTCTTGGAATGATCTTCCTGTTGGAGAAAAAAACCTATTTTTCACAGAATTTCATGGGGACAAAACATTAATTTTGACCCATAATTATTTTTTGGGGGGGAATCTGAAAAATCGTCAAGAAAGTATCCTCCTGGTCATTTGCCTGAAACACTTGTCAATTCTACTTTCTTCCTCTCTGCAAATGCTTCAGTCTAATTTCTGGACACTGTTTTCAAATTAACAATTTTTTCAAAATGACTATACATTTCTTGGGAACACTTCCTTTTTTTGTGCCAGATTTTGGGCTTGTGACCTCTATATTATGCAGACATTTTGGCAACAGTCTCACTGTCAAATGTGGACAGCTGACAAGCAGATGCTACAACACCCACTCAGTTTTGGTTCTGTTTTCACTTTCAAAATTCAACATTTTAACTTTGTTTGATCCATATGAAACTGGTAACATCACAGGAATTCTCTTCTAGTAGAGTATTTTGAAAAATGCAGATGCTATTTCACCAGTTTTCACACTGAGGAAGACATTCATAAAAATACATTTTCACATGCTTATAAAGACATATTTAGAACCCACTTTGCTTATCCAGTCCCTATTCAGGTTAAAATTACTGGATCAGTGGTTGGGTTTCCTCCTGCAAAAGGACTACAAGCAAAAATCAGAATGTTTGAACAAAAAAACAGTGCATCATTTGAGATATTTTCAGAGATGTTAAGAACAAACCTAAAGTCTGCTATAGAGCCCAAGAGAAAAAATACACTGCTTTTAAGCCTCGCTCTGACATATGCTCCGTGGTCATGGGTAGTTTCTGCCTTCACTGCCCCACTCCTGCATGAAAATTCTGTACTTACCTCATTGGGATTTGGTGGCATTTGTTATCAAAAGGAAACACAGCTGAAGTTAACCAAGTTATTTTACGTTTTTTCAAAACATGCAACTTTCTGAGAGAAATTACATCAATAAGTATAAAGCCAAACAATATAGTGAGTGCATTATTCTGTTAGAGGACTTGCTGTAAATTTATAAGACCTGTAATTTTTATAAAGAAATATTTGTTTAATACATACAGGAACACCATCTAGACCAGGAAATCCTGGGACTCCAGTTGGGCCCTAAAAACAGGTGATATGAAAAAAACAAAGTTGATGAGGTCATTAACTCTTAAAAAGAATGAAAAACAAAAATATGTGGTACTATATAGCAAGAAACAAAAATCTTGTTTGAAATATGAACCAAAGGCTATAATTTTCAGAAATTAAGTATCTGAAACAAACTTCTATGGGCCTAGCAGAAGACAAGTGCCAACAGTTACCCATGTAACAGGGAGTACAGTACAGGACAAATGTCTAATACTCAATAGTCATTCATCCTCCAAAGATTATAAAATGACAGAGAACAGGAAGTTGCCTGTAACTTATAAAATATTTCTGTACATAATTTCACAATCCTGCTCCTGTTTTGGTAATACCCAGCAGTACAATTTTTGTTTACATCATTTACATCTCAGGTGTGCTAGACACTGACATTAGTGATTTCGCTCTGAGATCAGTCAAATTAGGCTATTAAAACTAATATGAAGTACCAAGAGCCAGGGATTGTACAGATATGAAAGATATGAATCTGAACTGCAATTTATATTCTCTAAGTGGTAATAAAATTCTGTTTAGTGTAGCACTTTTAAAAGCACCATACTTCTCCCTCCAGCTCCATATTTCTACTCCTTCTTTGAGCTTAAGAAGGACAACATGGTATGTGACCATCAGAGTCTGTTTGTTCATCATATTTTGTGTCTTCTGACAATTCTAATTTTGCAATCCACAGCAAAAAAATCTCCTGAAATATTTTTTTAAGAATTAATTTTCTGTAATCAATTTCTGTGAGAATTTTGTGTAAGCAAGTGTATAGTTCAGCAAATGCTTTTTGGTCATTTGGGTTCTGTTTCACTTATCAACATTTAACATTACATACTGTTACCCCAGCCTTTAGAGGGGCAACACGTTGTGACGTGGGAGTGGACCTTTACCGAGGACAGCAGGCAGCAGCTTGGTGAAATATGGAAAGCTCTTTATTATCTGACTTCAATAGGCTTATATACATTTTGTACAGAGGGCCAAGATTGGCCCAAGGAGGTTACAACCTCCTGACTCCATTGGTCAATATGACCATCAGTCAAGTTCTCTCTCAGAGAACAAGAATGCAAAACATAGAGATAATTTCTAAGGATACATATTGTTTACATGAAGCAGCGTGAGAAAGCTGCTGCAAAGACTCAAACACTTGAAGGCAAGAAATTCAGAGACAACAACATACTGCATACACCTAAAAGAGCTGTCTGTGGTGTTTCCTACCTTATCACCTTTTTCTCCAGCTGGCCCAGGCTTCCCATTCTCACCTCTCTGTCCTTTCTCCCCTGGCAGACCAGCTGGTCCTGTAGGTCCCAAGGACCCAATTGGACCTTGAGCTCCCAGCTCACCAGGCTGACCCTGAAAAGAGTCCAAGGAAGGGAATGACTACTACAGCAATTCAGAGATGACTCTGTGGATAAAACAAGGCTTACAATGCATAAATATTCATGAGTCAAAACAGCTGCTGGACAGCCTGCAAAGCTGTCCCACGCATTAGGTGCTGTAGGAACATGACTTTCAAGTTGAACAACTTGCTCAAGGTGATAATTTCTTTTCATCTTCATCAGGTCTCCAAGACCACCTCTCTGAGATGCTTGGGATAACCTGAAAGTCTTCCTGGTTCCACCAATTTAAGTATTACCTTTTGCAAGCCTAGGACTTCAATGAGTATTGTGTTTTCCCCACCACAGAAATGAGGACTCACTTTAGACAAAGGGACTTTGTACACAATCAGAACAAATCGAGCAAGTTCCCTCTTTCAAGTCATGATATGCCAATTATCTTAAGTTTTGCTAGCTCACATTTTTCATAATTACTCTCATATCTTAGTGTTTATTTAAAACTTGTGAAGTTTTCTGGAGAAAAAATTAATAGCTAACATATTTACAGAAATTAGCAATTGTAATAAATTGTATTAAAATGGGTTGAGATGCTGAAGAATGTAATTCATCTATAAATGGCTCTAAATTCAGTATTTGTACCTTCATGACCATACAATCTCCATAGATTTCTATTAACTTTTCCAAGGTAAAATACTTTCTCTGAAGCAAAATTACCTCCCACACCAACTGGACTTTTCAGTCCATAACACTGGTGTGGAGTTGTTTCAGATGTGATGCAATTTTTGTTTTGTGCGGCTCAACAGCTATACAATCATAGATTCAAAGTGCTGAATAAAGCAAGCTTTCTAACCAGACTTCACATGTGAGCTGTCTACACTTCCACCCTACAAAACTCTATGTATTAGCAGGTCTTTAGTTCTCTTATATATCTTTTACATTGTATATCATTATCCTTATTTACATATAACTTGTTCTGTTTGCAAACTGAAAACTGTTTTGTTTTCTTTCCAGACTTCATCCATTCATTATAATAAACCATTATAACTATAAGGTATTACATTAGTTACACAATATGTATAATCCATAATTTATTATAGTATAGAATTAATTATTATAACTATTTATAATTCACTATTTTAAAAGAGAGCAAAATCAAACCCCATACATTCCTGAGAAAACCATATGGCTTTAGGACCACTCGAGGGCAGTAAAAGATATTTCAGTATTCACAGAAATAACAAACTATATCTTTACGTTTATGAATGGATTGAAGGAAGAAAAAAAAGATGGAAATAAAAGACAAATGTAAGAAGATAGGTAGCTTTAGAGGCAAAATAACTGAATGCTTGCTCGTCAGTGTAAACACTTCAGCAAGCTGAATCTGTCTGGACAAAATCTTGTGAAATACAAGCAGGGACTTAAACTTCTTTTACTTTTATTTATTTTTTAATTGTCTTCTTAAAATCAGTATGACTTGAGAGTTGGACAAGAAGTGAAAAAATGCATGGTATGCATCATTCAGTCAAATCAGCAAAGCAACAGAATGGGTAATTTACTACATGTCTGGACAGGAACGTACTACAGGTTCATGCCACAGTGGAAGTAGGGCTGGATGACCACTGGCCCTTAATCTACAAACAGGAACTTAGTCCAGAGGCTGGGAAAAGAAGTCCTACACTTAGAAAAAAGGACCACCTGAAAAAAGAATCTTCATATGAGTCATGTTCATCTATCTTTACTCGCTCCTCTCACTTCAGCCATGATTCTGATTCCAGAGAAGTCACTGGCAAAAATTGCAGGGCAGAAGCAGCATGTTGTCTTGCCTAAGAGTTACAATTTTTGTGATACCAGAATTTCAGCAGTGTAAGATATTATGCAAATTAAGGGCTACTGGTATTAAAAGCTGATGATTTTGCTTCCTTGTTAACAGTGAATGGACAGTGGGGATTCCAGGTGTTGAGTGTTTGCATGAACAGTTGCAGCCTGTCTACTGGAAGTGCCTCGCTCATTCTATGTTAAAATGTATTCATTAATTGAAGTACTTCTAAGGCAGCTATAAAGCCCTTTAAATACTTGATTGAAAAAAATAATTGGATGACCATTTTAATTAAAGCATCATTTTCAGTACAAATGAAAAGAATCAGACTAATAATATAATAAAATACAGCTGTTTGAACCATTAACTTTACTGGAAGTGGTACGGCTTTTTAGTCCTCTAAACTAGCTATTACCTTGCAAAATGCATCATTCACCAACAGAAAAAGAAAAGCATAAGATGTTTTGCTTTTGACTTTGTCTTTTAATGCATTTTGCTGACAACAGGTTTCTTCACCAACTTTATTATTTTTAATTAATAGCGTATATGCTCTGCATTCAAGAAATGAAAAAGAAAATTTTCAAAACATGGTATATCCTTTGGACAGTTAGAAAATATCATTTTTATTGCACTCAGAAAAAAAGCTGAGACACTCCAGGCATTTTTTGGTAGTTATTATAATTAACAAATAAACACTTCCAGGACATGTAGTCCTTTAGGTTGATAAAATGTCTTCATTTGCTACTACCCTGTGAATTTAATTGACTCCATGGTCTTCAGCAGAAGGTAATGAAGTCATAGAACAGAGTCACTGAATTCAGAATTCACAATGGGTTTGGCAGCTGATACAACTTTAGCATGCCATGTGAAGCTGATGGATTCTCTCTCTTTCTTTCAGCTCAAAGACTGATAATGACTGGAGCTTTGTTAAGACCAAACTGATACCATGCCATAACATCTATTATCACATCTATTATTTGTGCCCATCCAATGTGACTACCACAGCATTACAGTCTCAGGACAGCTGTAAAAATAAAGAGGATGAAGGTAGTCATGCTCATGTGGAAATGACAAATTAGCTCAGATAAAATGAACAGAATATTATGCCCGCTCTGCCATCTGATGCCAATAAATTCTTCTAGGTTTTCAGTGCCTTGCTAATTGTCTAGGTCAGGAGCTACCATGCCAAGACTATGGTCTGTTATTTTAGCATATCCTGGGCTTGACCTGCAGTAAGAAATTGACTTCAAGCAAAACAAGGCTATATTGTTTTTTAATTAACTATGCTTAAGACTGCAAATACTTCAGAATCATGCAACAAAACATTTAATACTGCTTAGAAAAGGCAATAGCCAAGGTTATCTGGAATTAATTTTTTTGATGCATGCGACTGAAGAGCAGTCTTGAGAATGCCTTGAGCACTTAACTGTCTCAAGCAGAATGTTTTAAAGGAGTCTTAATTGGGGGAAAAAAACCCTTCATGCTACTTGAGTGACTTGTCTTGCTTCTTGTTACCAATAAAGTCAAAAGAAGCCCAATTATCACCTTCAATGAGGACAGTACCCTATGTTACAGGCTATGGAGATGTTCCAGTGATCTGTGAAATGCACTTACCTTCTGTTTGTAAGAACAAAAGTGAAAATGCCCAGCAACTCCACACAGATTGTAGACAAATAATACAGCAACCCTTTCCCCTGTGCACTGGACTCTGCCTTGTAACCAGTCTTTCCCATTTCATCAGGAGCGGGACAGAGCAAGAAGGAAAGTAAAGCAGTCTGTGGACAAGACAGGAGTGCTCACAAAGGCATTTGGAGAGATGCTTTATTTTGTAATTTGGTTAGTGAGGTGGGGGCATCTGCTGCTGGTCTAAGCTCCACCCATGTCCTCTCCCCTTTTGGAAGAGCTGGTCAATTGCACAGCACAGCCCCAGCTTCCAGGGCTTGGAGGGGTGTCCATTCTGGGAAGATTCTACTCCTCACTGTGTAAGACTAGAACCAAACTGATTTTCACTGTAAGTCAAGGCTCAAAAACCCCCCAGAACAAATCCTCTTCTAAATATAAGCCCGATAAAAATAAATCTGAGAAATCACACTATTTGGCATTAAATCCAGTCTCTTGTTCTTAATAGACCAAATTAGATAATTTCTTTTTCATAGATTTTTAGCCAAGTAAAAGCAATAATAATAATAATGCTTAGAGCTTGACTTTTCACAGAATCATAGAATGGTTTGGGATAGAAGGGATCTTAAAGATCAGGTAGTTCTAACCCCCCTGTCATGGTTAGGAACACCTTCCACTAGACCAGGTCACTCAAAACCCCATTCAACCTGGCCTTGAACACTTCCAAGGAAAAGGCATCCACAACTTCCCTGAGCAACTTGTGCCAGGGCCTCACCACCCTCAGAGTAAAGAATTCCTTCCTCATATCAAATCTAAACTCTCTTTCAGCCTGAAACCACTACCCCTTGTTCTGTCACTACAGGCCCTTGTAAATAATCTATCTTTCTTGTAAAGAACATCTGAACCATGCTCTAAACTATTGAAAAATTTGGCAACTTATCATACTTGGCAACTTTATTATATTTTTCAATGATATAATATGCTACAAGAACAAAACACCTGATGATGAAGCTTAGTATTCAGTGATACTTCACGGAAGCACAACAAATCACAGTGATGTGCTGAAAACATCATTCACAACGTATACTTAGGTTTTAACCCTGGGGAACTATGAAAAGAAAAACTATCCAATAAGCCAGTGGGTGTCACTATTGTGTTAAGCAAACTCAACAAACCATGATTTAGCACTGAAACTCTTAACTGCTAATGGCTGAAAGCAGAGAGCTACAAAGAGCACATAGATATTACAGAAACAGACCACAAATAATTAACATCAGCTTAGCTAATAAAATAAAATTGAGTTTTGCTCTGTACCATGTTATTGGTCACTGTTGACAATTTTTGGTTGATTCAAATCTGTAAAAAAGAATGCTTTTGTAGAGTTTTATCTTGCTTGATGTGGAAAAGCTTGGCAATCTGCAGCAACTGAGAAAAACTACCATTTTTAGTATGGTAGGACAGGGGAACCAAAAGTATAAAGAAAAGAAAGATGCTCAAGAACAAAAGGAGGGATAATTAAAAAGAGCAAAACTTCTGAAAATATGAAATATGTCTAATATGAAAAATGTTAATTTACAGGGGCTGTAGCTGGGTATCATATATGATGAACACTTCAAAGTTACTGGTGTGATTCTCCTTACAGACTGCAGTGCTTCTGTTCCTATTCCACATTCTGGTAAGTAGGATCCATTCCTCACTAGTTCAAATCCTAACTTCTGCAGTCAGAACACTGCCTATTCCTCTGCCCAGTTATAAAAATGAAAAGTGTGATCTGCTTCAGATATAGATTATGGAGTCTCAGCTCTCTGGGTCTTTTTTATAGAAAAACATAATATGGTTCTCAGTGAATGTAAGTGAAATGTGTAACTGGTCTCAGGAATCTTCTGCTTTAAAACTTACAGCTAATGTAGTGGGAAAAAATTATCAACAAGTAGAAGGCAAATAATGGGAGAAATCTGCATTTCCTCAGATGCTAGTGTACATATATCTCTGATAGTGGATTTTAAGCCAAGCAGAAGGATTTTACGTATTTATTTACTGAGTATGCAACTTGAAAATTCAAATACAAGTACTGGATATTCCATGTGAATGACAGACCACCACCGCCTACTGACATGCAAAAAAGGTGTGCTTTAAATAAATGCCTCTTACTTCCCAAAACAGATAGAATTTGCTCAATTTTCAGAGTTAATGCATTTTAAATATGTTTACACTGTGCTGTAAATTGAACTCGGATAACCCACGGAACCTACTAAGGAAATTTGGCAGCTCACAAGATCTACTAGGGAGATGTTACAAGAAAAGCAGTGTTGGAGTATTGCCTTACTCACTCCCTTTGCTCATCCTTA
This sequence comes from Zosterops lateralis, assembly GCF_965231275.1. Classification (NCBI taxonomy): domain Eukaryota; kingdom Metazoa; phylum Chordata; class Aves; order Passeriformes; family Zosteropidae; genus Zosterops; species Zosterops lateralis. The sequence goes on along the minus strand of NC_139770.1, from coordinate 16,207,221 downwards.
CCCCAGGGCAGTGCATTCTTGCCCTGCACTGACTGATACCAGCTGATGCTTCCTAACTTACCTGTGACACCCAAGTGACTCAGCATCTCTTGTGAATGCTTACTCCTTACATCTGAAGTGTCAGAAAGTGTAAAACCCTCCTCTTAGATTTCTGTTTGCTGCATTCTCCCCTACACTAGGATAAAAATAAGCCTCTTGCTTCATCTGCAAAAGAACGAACATTGGTCCTGCTGAGTTATACTTATTATTCACTTTGATCCAGGCATTTCACATGACCCCATAGAAGCCAGATCAGGTTGAGTCATGAATAGATGCTTGCTTCCCAAATCTACTTAACTAAAAACAAAGCCAACGGAATTCAATAGGATCAAACTCCGGGGTCAGCACAGGACAGGTTTACAATTGGTCAGTGCTAACTGCAAACATTTTTTTAACTATCTAAATTCTACTAGAGCAGCCAGCAGTTTTGGAAGCTGGTGATACAACACTAGAGGAGTTTTCCAGGAAACAACTTTCCAATGTAGAAAAAGAGGATGAAATGGTGGAAAGGTGTCTTTACTGAAAATTGAAATCCCAGGCTTTGCAGCCAACCAAAAAGGAAGAGGGGGAAAAGAATCTAAGTCAGGTAGAACACTCACTATCATATACACTTTCATTAATGATGTTTTGCCTTATTTATCTGTTCTACAGTTCTGAAATGTCTAGGTATAATAACACACAGTATGGGCAAAGAGGTTTAGCAGCACATTTAATGGTGTCCTGTTACGTGTGGTTGTAGGTTGGAGACAGATTCACAACTCAAGTCCAATGATCATGACACAAAGAGCCAGGAGTTTATTATGGCAGCTCTTTTTATAGGGGGTTTGAATTTCCCAGGTTTAGACAGCTGATTGGTTTGGGTCTTAACACTACCCAGCTTGAGCAGTGATATCTGCACAGATGTCTGCACTCTAGATTGAACATGATGGGGTGAGGTTCCTGTTTGAGTCCAAATTGATCCTATCATTGTTCACCCAGAGATTTGTTCTACTTCTTTTCTAGAACAAACTAGGCTAGCCAAATTGGGTTTATGTTATGGCCAGATTTATCTTGTTCAGCTACACACCAGCTGTACTGTGACACTGTCTTATGGAAGAAAGAGTCCTTTTGAGATGTGACATAAGATCAAAAGATAAACAGTATCATGTAAGATGAATTCCAACAAGACTGTAACCCCAAGTGAACAGAAGTCAAAATTTCATTGTGATGTGAACAATTGTAATTATATACTAGCAGTAATGACTAAAATGTTTTTTCAGACAGTGATTTCTTGCTAATGAATAGGAGTGCAAACATATTTATTGCACAGAATTATATATGTATAAGAGAATTAAAAATCACAGGTACACAAGCTCTTCTAAAGCCCAGTAGAGCAACTGATGTATAGCTATAATGGTGTTATTTAAATATTAAATGAAAGTTCAGCTATTTGCTTCTACTTTTCTTTCAACTTGCCCAGTAACAATACATTCAAGTATGGCCATGGCAGTTTCATTTTCTTATTCTCATGGTTAGCTTTTCTCTAGCTAAACCTTATCATCATCTTGTCCACTTATAATAAAGGAGGTTTTTGATGTTGAAATTTAAAATATTTTCAAATGGGAAAATAGAAGGCAAAGTCCTAATACCAAAATTTCTGAATATTTAGGTTTGTGTACTGTACAATGCCAGAAGCTTTTAATAACCATTTATTTCTTATAATTTCAAGACAGGATTGAGGAAGATGCAAAACTCTGAGGAACCAGCCTCAGAGGAGAATTCAGACAGAAAAGCAGATAAAGCAAATGTTTAGCATTCTAGGAAGCTAACAATAAGATAAACTAATCTTTTATTTTGTAATGGGTAGTCTCCACAAAAGTTCAGAGAGAAAACTTAGTGTGTCAGAGTGTAAAAGCAGAACACAGCAAAGTCTAAAAACCAAAAGAATTGTAGTATGAAAGAAAAGATTAAATAATCCTATAGAAAATTATTCATCACCATACATCAGTATAGAAAACATGTGCAGTAATCTATGTGAAGCAGTGTTTAGTTAAGACATGTTTCATGTACAGTCTGAAGAGTACTTCTGTTTCTAGAATATTAATATAAATGACTGCCTGAAATATAAATTCATATAACATTGGAGACACTTGATCCATGATCCATCAGGGTACATGTACATGGTTATTTCAGAGCTTTTTCAGAAAATGGTAAAATTCTCAGACTTAAAATTGCATATCAACATTCAATTCATTTTGAAATGTTTATTACACTTCTATTTGGCATTTAGGTCCAGTTCCTTGGAATAATTTAGAAAACTAACTGCAAATGCATGAATCATAGTACAGTTTACTTGTGATGAGGACAGCCTAGGAGAGTCAGAACAACTGCAGGAGGTATTGATTATTGACTGATTATGGGCATGTAATTCAGAACTTCCAGGCGACTGAGTGAGAACCCAAATCAAGAAAATTTTGCCTAGTTTGAAAGTCAGTTGTTTTCAAATAGCACTTCGGATCAGGTTTTTGGTATCCAAAACAGTCTGTTCAGTAGCACTGAGAGACACTGCAGTGGCACCAGTCAAAATACTTTTCCTGGGATGCCCTTTTGTTAGCACAGTGTTACAGAGATATACGTATCCTAGGCCTCTATTATGAAAATCCTACAGCATGGAGGACTTTCACATAGACATAATCCTGGAGGATTAGGATAGGATCCAAGGACACCAGGGCAGTGATCATGACACAGCAAAGCATGCAGCTAACTGCAGAAGCATAGGAAGAAAAAGGTGTGTCTTGCTTTTCTGGCAACTCAGGTTGTACACAAAGAAATGGCTCTTCTGAGCTGATCCATCTGATCATCCCAAACTGATCCATCATATTCAACCTTCTTAAACCTAAACTTAACCATTAGTACTTTGGTGGAAAACAATTTTCATCACTGACAATTTTCAGTTGATCACTAATCAGGACATACATATACATATGTATTGTTTTTTTCCTCACACAATATTTATGTTATTTGCTACCTCTAATAGAGATGTATTCTGAGAGAGCATAGCCAAGACAAACTAGTCATCACTGGACATATTTCAATTAGCAATTAGAAACACGCACAGTTACTAATTTTAGCAAGTAATGGGAAAATGCCTTGGAGCTGTTTCATAATTATTCATAAGACAAAGAGAATTCGGAGGTTTTTTAAAGTCAGTATCTTAAGCGAGTAAGATAAAAAGTCTCCAAACATTTTTAGTCACCTAACCCAAATAAGAAATACCTTCTCACAAAACTAAAGAATGGCATGGACATTTTCTTTCAACCAGCCTCTTAGTAGAAAACAAGCATAAATGTCTATACTGTACATGTGTTAGGAATTACACGTGTCTAATTCTTAGACTGATTTCAAAGAATCCTTAATACAAGAAAGGTACCATGATTAGTACAGACCCAACTAGAAACACAATTCTTTACAAACAATCTTAGGTTTCTTCAGTGACAGCTGTACTTGACACCAGTGACAGAATTATGCTAGTTTGTCAGATGCATTTATGCCTGAATATTAATTTATTGATTTATCAACATTGTTGATTTTCAAGAACAGCAATGTGCAGAAAATGAACAGTATTTACAACAGTAATTATCATTAGCTCTAATCACAACTTACCCTTGATCCTTTTTCTGGAAAGCACCGACAAACTGAACAATCCTGTCCCCCACATGGATCAATATATGCATATCCTCCCTAAAAATTGAAAGGCTACGGATTTATCAATGCACAACAGACAATTACATCATCAAATACTTTCAGCTGGACATATTAGTTAATCAGATGATTTTCAAGGCAAAAGGTCTCTCATCAATATAAACATACTGGCAAGACAGAAGCAGTAAGTAAAAGCTTATTACTTGTTGCTCTAGAAGGTGGAAGACCTTAACTACAAGTTATGTTACATAACACTAAATATTACAGCCAAATGTAACCTACAAAACCAGCTGCACCTGAAATGAATTTAACAGAATCAGAATTTAATTTGCAATAATGTAAAATTTTTAATCCATCACATTATTTTCGGAGATTGTTCTACTACAATGAAATTATAAAAAACAAAACAAGGTGAAGTAGCAATAAGTTCACTAAGAGATAAAACCTTGAATTTAATTCTTGTCTATTAAATGAAAGTAAGTATATGCATGGTGTAATTATGCATTGTTTACTATTAATTTACTTATTTCTTGTATTAAAAAATTTAATTATTGTCCTTTTAATACCAAAAAAGTGACTGCTTTTCTTCATCAAATTGCAATGAGAAAAAAACAATATTCATGGGGAAATAAAAACACAACAAAATATAAATTCAGCAGATCTTCTCTGTGGTAAATGAACACGACTTCATTGTTCTTTTCTATTTTTCCAAATGCAGTAATAAACACACATGATATACACTTTTAAACTAAGTTGGAATGTCCACTAAGTAACTTTTTTTTTTAGTCAAACTGTGTAAATTATTGAAGATAGTTTTAAAAGAATTTTAACAAGGAGGTAAAAGATTTAAAAATAATGTAGGTAAACAAGTAAATGGTGATAAAACAAATATTTCCTCTGTGTGGGTTCTCATTATTATCAAGGTCAAGATTGTATTGTTACTGGTTTTAATACCCAACAGAACACTATAGGCTCATACTTCAATGTTTCAAGGAGAAAACACTGACAAATATTAGATAAGGAGGAAAAATTCTATTCTTTCTATCTGTGACATTTTTAGAATATCTGGAATTCCCAAAACTCAGAACAAGAGGGTAGGATGGTCTCTCTCACAGACTACTTGTCTTTCACACTCTGCATTTCCCATGAAATTACCTAATCTACTCCACACTGGTCTCTCACATAGTAGTTAGAATCTTGCCTCTCCTGGAATGTCAGTATAATACAACTTTCCAATAACAGAACTATTACCCTTTCTTCTGAGTGAACAGTTATTTAAAAAAAATATTTCCATCTTCAACAGCTTCAATAAAAAGGGATCAGTTTGGGGATTAAAAAAAAAAAACAACTCCACAAAAAAAAAGAGCTTTTAAATATTGAAAGAATACAATAAGGATGGACTTGAAAGAAGTTTCAGTGAAGGCACTGCAAACATAAGGGAAATATGAAGGCCAGTACAGAGAGGATAATAAAGTAGACATTGAAACTATATTATATGTGAAATCTTTGCTTCAGAGAGATGAGACTGTCCTTAGAAGGCAGCTTAATATCTAGGCTAACATACAGAGCAGAATAGAAAGCAAGAATTGACATGTGCCATAATGCAGAAACATTAAAGAGACTTTATGAGAAAGGAGACAGACTCAGTGAAAAAGGAAGGGTTTTCTACATGCAGCTTTCCAAAAGCACCTCAAGAAGCCAGAATTAGAATCTAGGAAAATCCAGAAAAATTGCAAAATATGTAAGCTGAGTAGCAGAAAGGAAAGTCAGAACTGCAGAAATACAGAAAGGAACATTACGGTTTTCCACAGAACTATTGGTCATTTTGGTGCATGCGGTGCCACTTGCTTGAACTCTGCCATTCTCTCACCTGCCTAAAGTAAATATTAATGTCACTTACCCCATCAATTCCTTGAGTTGAAAAAACAATCAGCAGCCACCTGATTTAAAAGGAGAAAACTAAATTAAAACTGCACTTACAAAATCAAACCTTCACAAAAATTTAGCCTGTAGAAAGTGAGAAACAATCAAGTGTGCACATGATTAAGTCCTGTTTGGAGTGTCTATATAGTATTTTTATAAGGGGTGCACACCATCAATAAATGGCCTCCCATGCTGTAAATATTTATCTTCTTGAATTTGTAAGACTGAGGACAGATAGATAGGCATGAACAAGACTATGTAAAAGTCATTATAACTCTGCCTTGTTGCCTATTTCCAACCCCACAATTACAGAGGGCCAGAGAGGAACCACTCTAGACAGAATTCTCCATGGACATCACAAGGTGAAGACTGAGTAGAGATGAGAATGATCTACATTTACCCTAAAATCAGTTAGCTGGTGCTGTTTTCTTTTGCTCATAGAAAGAGGGCAAGAGAAAGTAAAGAGCAAAGCCACATTCAGAATAGCCACATGATTTCAGAGCAGCTGCTGGGAAAGCCCAGCTCCATGCCAACCATTGCTAAAATAAAATAAATAAAATAAAAAGCTAAAATAAATAAATAAAATAAATAAAATAAAAACTAAAATAAAAAGCTGGCCCAAAATTTCTGCAGCAATACAGAAAATAAGCATTCTTTAAAATTATTATTAATATTATTATTATTTTTACTAAGAACTAAGGTGCTTACTCATTATATGAAAAGATAAATTAGGTACAGCCATAGCATACAGACTGCTATGTACTATTCTACAGGCTACAGTGAAGCCTATTTCAAAATTACTCCAACTTTGCAAATATCTAGCATTTCTTATTACTGTTAAATTGATAGCTAAGAATATATCTCAGTGAATCTGGCTTAAAAATGTAGTGATCTGTAAAACTCACCAGGCAGCTGTGATAAGCCACTTAATCCGTTCAAATGAATCCTTTGTTATTGCCATTCCTGCTGATTGAGGATTTGTATATGCAGCACTTTTTTTTTCTTTAAATGGCAGGTCTTCTCTTTCCTTCTGTTTGTAGATGGTCTAAACACTGTTCCATACTGGTGTTGTTTTCCCCTCTGAACCTGTTTATATGACAATATACATCCAATGTGCACATGAATAATTACTGGATAGCCAAAAATGAGTCTAAACCATTTGTATGTGTTACACTGCACAGCTTTGTGTTGGCACTACATTATATTCTTCCTATTCAGGCCACATTTTATTTTATCAGCAATCCAATTATTTCAAGGGGACTATAATGAAACTGCAGATCAACATAAAAAGACTTCAGCCTAAGAAAGATGGTCCTCATTCTGTGTTTAAAATAATGAACAAAGGGCAATTTGAATCATTATTTCTTAAAAAAGTTTTCATAGCCACCGTTTTAGTTGAAGGCATTAAGACAAAAGATGCAACACCCATGTATAGTAAAAAACCTAATGAGCTTTAAATAAAAAAACCCTCAAGGAAGTATTTGCTACAGTTTTAAGACCAGACTGAGCAGCAGCATCTTTTGCAAACTGGGCTGGACTAGCCTGTGCCAGCACCTGAGCAAAGGAGGACTCCTCTGAATGCAGGAAAAAACATATTGCATTTCAGCTAAGGGTTCTATCCATATGCATGGACAGATGACAATCATTGGACACATCACCTAGAAGTTTTTAGCTTTATGTTTAAGCATTTTTTCTACAGCTTTTGCCAGGATTTAGGATGCTGGATCCTGTGTGCAGGACTGACCAGTGGCCTCCACCGTCCCACACAGTCAGATTTTGCATACATAAATTGCATATGTAATACATAATTTGCATACACAGTGCAAATGACTATGACTATATATGTCCTGACCTTTGACTTAGGTCCAACAGCAATTTTATTTGTTGCTCCAACCTTTTTGGAAACTTGAGCTTTACAAACACAGAGACATGGCCAGGTCATGGGCAAACTTTTATATCCCCCAAATAAAAAAGGAGCTGTAATCCTTTGTAATAAGGCATGGCTGGCAAATGAGCCACACTGGTTAATTCAAACTAAGGGTTTAAGGGCTGGGCTTCTCCTAGGTTAACACAGATTATCACAGGCTTCTGCTTTTTAGCACTCTAGTATTCCAAATGTGGGAAATAATTCTGAGGAGACTGAACACTGACTAGAGTGAATGGACAGGGGTTTGCTTCCTTTGGAGAAGTCTCTTGAGTAGGCAAGACAGTTCCTGAGTAGGGAGTAAGGATGTGAAGCGCAGCAAACTGGCTGCTCCCTGATAGCTGTTGAGGCAGCAGCCATGTGTTTGTTAAACACATGAGGATACAGTTCCTGAAACATTTCTGTTTTGCTTTCTATTGTTTGGTTAGCATGGCATCTTTCTAACCATAACTAATCTATAAATAATATTGACTCCTGTGTGTATGCACAGTATATCCAAATCCCACAGGACTAAGAGGAGACTTTGGAAGCTGCTGTGCACTGACTGATGAATAAATAGCCTAAAGGCAGCCAGTCCATGCTGCAAGATTGCTCTCTATATGTATTGTACTGTACTCCATTCATCTGTCAAATTCTTACAGTCTTGTAAGCCCCAGTTCCCCATCTGTAAGAAAAGAAAAAAATAACAACATCCCTAATTAAAAAATAATATTCCAACAGCATTCCTACCTCACTGATTTTTTACATTAGTAATATAAACAACATAAGCAAAATCGTGACGCAATACAATATTGCAGGGACTGATTGCCTCAAATGGAAAATCCAAGCTAGTCATAAAGTGTTAGACTTTGCAGAAATGTGTTCCTGTTGCCCACTATCCATCTCATTATTTAATTATCCAAACAGCTTCTGAAAATTGAGAAGAAAATAAAAAAGAAAATTATATTTGGTACATTTGCTTTGTATTAGCAGCAAAACTTTTATTTTCAAATTAAAATCCATTTTGATCCAACCCGTTGATACAGTTTGAAATAATACTTAATGCATGAGTGGAAGACTTGCAACCCTCTGCTTGTTATTTTGTCATGGCTATCTAAACCCCACCATTCTCCGAACAAGTTGGATTGTTCAGCAGCAATACAATAACAGAAAGAATACAAGGTGTTGTTTAGATTGATGTGTCAAATTGATCTCATTTTTTCTGTTTTTGAAGCAATCACAACAGTTACCTCAATAAAATATCCCCAGGATAGCACACTCACTGCCACCAAAGGAATAGGTTTCATATGAGATCATCAAACCTCATCTCAACTTCAGAAGACAGAAGGGGAAAGCTGGCACTACAACATAATCTAGATGTTTACTTTCTAGACAAGAATCAAGATAATTTCATTCTCAGTAACTTTGCTAAAGAGCCGGGGATGTGAGCCATAGTTTGAGGCAGACACGCAGCTACAGCTATTGAGGTAAAAAAAGCTGGAGTAGTCTTAACTGTGTTTTCATTACATCCAAGGAAGCAACATCATGTGCAATAATACCACACAAGTTGCAAAGTCAAGAAACTGTGACACCAGTACTTGTCATGTTAAATTCCAGCAGTGGGTACTATTTCTTCTACATGGTCACCATCAATCTGGCCTGAAAACAGGGAAATTCTTTTCCTTTCTCTCCGTACTTTGTTGTCCATACCAGCTTGGTCTTTACAGATGTTGGATATTTTAGAGTCAAGTTGTTTTAACATGTTGTTATGTACAAGACCTTTGGTACTGAAGATAATGCTCAACTCCTCCAGAGGCATGTTCTTACTGGTACTACCAAACTTTTTGGAAAAGCAGCTTCTGCTAACCAGCTTTCACAGCAGATTTCATAGGAGGTTGACACTATGGTCTACTGAGTGGAGATCCAGCTCTACTCTTGTGCCTGTCAGAGAAGCTGGTTTACAAAGCTCTGTGGCAAGGTTTCTGCTCATGAAAGCCTATAACTCTGTATTTCATGAATACTCCTAAATCTATATAGATATATCATATAGTTGTTTTTGCTGTATCACTTCTAGTGCAAATAAAACCTGCAATGTGGGATTTCCTGTAGAGGACACATGAACACTACAGACAAGACAAGGCTGCTGTGGCTGGCACTGCCAACACGCTTTCTAAGTTTGCACCCTCTGAAAACATCACTCTGTGCGGTGAAAGGTTGAGCAGGCAGCGCTTCTGTCAATAACATAAACGTGATAAACATTACACATTGCCAACACTTTACAAATCACAAATCCATTTGCGAAAACTTTTTATCATATTAGTGGAAACCCTGGGGAGAAACATTTCTAACCGCTTTCCGTTTATGCGGTGGGGCAGCATTTTGTCCCCTCAGGGAGTCTCCTCTGTCTCACTATAACACACTGAGGGAGCGGAGAGCGCTGCTGGAGGAATCCAGTGCCGGGAGCGGCCCGGCAGCGGGGGATGGCCCCGGGGCCCGGCTGCTGCTGCTGCCGCCTCTCCCGGCACCGCCCCGCTCCCGCCGGTCTCACCGGGCCCTTCTCCCCACCGAGACCCGGGGCCGACCCGCTCCGTGGAGCGCACTCTGTGCCTCGTTCGGGGTGCCCGGGCCGGCCCCGGCCCCGCTCCCGCCGCCAGCCCCGCGGGCCGCGCGGGCCCGCCACCTGCGCCCTGAGAGGGGACAGAGCAGGCCGGGAACCCGGGACACTCCGCCGCCCCGGGACACTCCCGCTGCCCCTCAGCGCTGCCCCGGGACACTCCCGCCGCCCCGGGACACTCCTGCTGCCCCGGGACACTCCGCCGCCCCAGGACACTCCTGCTGCCCCTCAGCGCTGACCGGCCCTGTCCAAGCAGCGCCAGGTGCCCCCGCCCCGGGCCGCCCGTCCGGGCGCTCACCTCAGTCAGCTCAGCTCACCTCAGCTCAGCTCAGCGCCCAGGCGGGAGAGCCCCGACACTCGCTCGCTCACTCCATGCCCGCTGGGAACGGACGGACGGACGGGCGGGCGGCGGCTGCCAGCGGTGCCCAAGGCAGGGCAGGCCGGGGGGGCAGGGGGTGGAGGAGAGGGGTGGCCGGGGCGGGGCCGCCACCCGGGAGAGCCGAGGCGGGCGCGGAGCGGGAACCCTCGGGCCAAAACCCCCGGGAGGGCGGGCGGGGGGCAGAGCCGGAGCGGCCCGGGACGCCGCGCAGGCAGCGCCGAGGGGGGATGGCCGGCGGGGGCTGCCCCGGCCTCCTGGCGCCGGTGCTGCTGCTCGCCCTGCTCTGGCCGGGCCGCGCCGCCGAGGTGAGTGAGGGAGCGCCGGGACGGGCCGGGGGCTGCGGCGGGGCTGGGGCACAGCGGGCTCCCCGCTGCCTTGGCCGCCGGTAGGGAAGGAAAGGGGAATGCCTGTGTTTCTAATGATGCGCCTCGTACGCACGCCCGGGCAGGGCGAGGCGAGGTGAAGTGCATACAGTACAGTACATCGCGCCCAGCTGCGGGCGCCCGCTACCCGGACAGCGCTGCCGGGCGGGGATGGGCACGGAGAGAGGGCCCTGCACGGGGCACCGCGTCCCCACGGCCTCAGGAGCTCCCCGCCCTTCCCAGGAGGGGACGGCACGGGTGGGATGGGATGGGGCTGCGGCCCGGGGAGCGGCTGCGGGGCCCGGCCTGCGGGCACCGGGGATGCGGACGGGCAGGACAGAGCGGTGTGCGAGGGGATGGCCCCTGGGGCAAACACCTCCCTCCGGAGCGGCACCCACCGTCTGCACCGCCTGTGGCACCTTCCTGACAAAATAGCTCTACGGGTTGTCTTTCAGGCTTAATGACGAGTGTCCATCAGCGCTTGGTCAATAAATTCTCCTAGATCATACTGTAGTCTTCTCTGTGCCTTTCTCCAGTGTCTGGGTGTAAAATTTGGAGTGTACATCCCAGCTGGGAGAAGAGCAGTCAGCTGTGAGGGCACACGGTCGGTGGAGCTCTCAGCACTCCTGGCAGTTACCAAACTGCAGGAAACTGCCGATTTCGGTAAATTTCTGGTAGACATCAAACACCCGAAACTGACAGGTTTAAAAATTCTGATAAACCTAGAACACAAGAAACTGCCAGTTCTAGTAAGTTTCAAGTTCCTTCTCCCTCTAATAGTCAAAAATATTAATTTTAACTTGAATGTATGAGTAAAGCTCTAACATTGTAAATGAAAATCTTTACTGCCTCTCAAAACATTTCAAAGTTCACTTTATAAGGAAGAAATGTGATCTTGTACTTTGCTGTTGCTAAAGCAGAGCCACATTCTGGTATAATTATCTGAAGCAGTCTAATTAGTCTAATGATGTTTCTTCTAAACTCATGCAGCTCTTTCACTCACCCGTTCTGGGTAGAGTGTCTGGAAACAGCATAAGCGCCTCACCCAGTATGTTGGGTTTTTTCATGGCCCTCTAACTCGACTGGCAATCAAGTTTAGTCGTTTAACAAAGATCTAATTGTTTTATTTGTAATGGAATTAAAATACCTCTTAGTTCCTATGTAAATACCTCATATGTTCCTGTGTAGAACAGAGGTATCAGATCTATTTGCAAAGAGCATGTTTTCTGCAGAGTTGTTTCAGGCTCCATCTAGAGTTGATGCTTACTGTAAAGCCAGATGTGGGAGATTAACAACTCAACACCTGTGTCTCTCTTCTGCCCAGTTTGCTGGTTTTTGTTCCATTCTCCTCTTCCTCTGCTGATGGCTGCCATCCATTGCCCTTGTTGCTCTGAAGAGGTGGATAATATCATCCTGTGGGTGTCTGGATGGCTTTTAGCAAGCACAGTCTGTGTTGCAGGAATGCGCCCCCTCTCCCACAATACACACACACTTTATCTAAGCCTCTCTTCTGGCAGTTTTATCTAAACTCCTAATTAAACATTAGTGGCTACTGTAATTGACATGAGGTAATTGATGCATCGTTGTATCTTGGCTAAACTGTTCATTGCAAAGAAATAGATACAGTTAATGTTCTAAAATCATGCAACACTTTCATATGTAAATAAATTGATGTTTGATCAGCAAGCAATACTTTTACTGTTGGCATAAATTAAAAAATGTTTCAACATAGAAGATCTTAGGTGTAGTTTATTCCTGAAGACAGGAAAGCAAATTACTCATTTGTGCCTGCTGCTGTTTATACAGCAAATTTTAGTCCTTGCAGCTCTTCACAGAGTCCAGACTCTGCTCTTAAGAAGCTGAACTTTCTGACACCTTCTAGGGAGTATTATTGTCTGCATTCTTGACTACTGACAGGCTCTAATCACATCTTCAGCAGAAGTAGCATCTTCCCATGTCAAAGGGTTTTCAGCTTCTTTGATGAGCTTCTTCTCCCTTGACTTCAAATACTGGTGTTATAATTCTTCAGATTTTTCCACTGTTCATAAAAATATTTCAGAATCATCATCATCAATATGCTTTCACAGGGTACAAGATTCTTCCTATTCTTCATCTTTTTTTTCTTTCAGAAAATAATGGATTTGCTTTTTCATTGCTTAATTTTGTCTAACAGCACCTGGAACTGATAGTGTCTTGATGCAAATGTACAATTCAATTAATTCCCTTAAGTGTGTCCTTTAGATACCATTTATGTACTTCTCTTATATCTTCATATATCTTATATCTTTCATATTAAACACTAATCTAAAAATATTCTCTGAAATTTGTTGTTTCAAATGACATGTTGTTTCATTTTTTCCTAATAGGAAAATTGCCTTGGTCAAGTTCATTAGCACTCAATCAATATTGTTGCATTGATCATTTTTATGATGGCGTCATGTTAGTATTTGTTCAGAACAGGATAAAGAGAGTTTCTGCTTGAGCAAGGTTAATTGCATGCAAGTTAGCTGCACTTCATCTTACTACCACTTTTTAATTTGTATTTTAAATACTTTTGCAATGTTAGTTAGCTCACAGGATATTGGGTGAGCTAATAGGTTAGCTCACCTAACCTAGGTGCGCCTTGTTATGTTTCTGCCTCCATCATGACATTTCATATTTTTCATCTTGCACTGGTGACAAAGGAGGGGACATAACAACCTTGGTGACTGTAAGACTTGGGGAAGATCTGTTTTGCATCCCCACTTATATTGTCTGTGACTAGATACAAGTGTTCATATTTCACAACTAATTTCATTTCTCACAAATGTTAAAATTTATATGCAAGTACTTAAAATGAATCTTCTTTGCTTCTTAATAGCGATATTTTTTCCTAATTATATGCAATCTATATTGCTATCACAAATAGGTCTTAATACATGGCTCTCAAAGGGAAAAACAATGTTTTTTCTCAGCCCATGGCCATCTCCAAGGCTGGTACGAATGGGTGCAGGCTTAGTTTGACCAGGAATCAAAGTGTTGGAGGCACCAAGTGTCATGGTGAGAATATTCCTTGCCCGACAGCCTTTGGAAGCAGCCAGGTTCTTTGCTGCACAAGCAGCTGGAAAGGGAAGATGTGCACCTGAATATACAAGAGAGTTCACAGAGCATGTTAGAAAAACAAGTCCTTTGTGAAGTGCCCTCTTTGATTTGGTCAATGTGATCCCAGCTCCAAAGTCAAGGAGGGTGCTACTCTGAGAATTGGGTCCAGCTTCTGCTGGACTGTCCTGCTCCTGATTGCCTCTACATTTATTTTAATTCAGCCGTCATCTCCAAAGAGAAACAGGCCAATGTGACAGCACTGCTGAGCAAGGCTTTTCCTTCTGGGCCAAGAGAGGTAGCGTAAATTAGCAGAGCTACCCTAATGTTTGTACATCAAAATTGATGGAATTCTGCTGGTTTACAGCACGTTGCTGTCATGGCCAAGAACTGTGAAGTGTCACTATGTGTGTGCTGCATCATACAACTGAAAGATGAGCCTTCTTAGGTGACCTAAATAAACACCTGTAAAAATTGAACTGTTGACACTTGATGCCTTTTCTAGAAAACCTACAAGACAAATACACATTTAAGCAAAAGTCTATAACTCAAGCTATTTTGCTGGCTGAATAATACCATGAAAATTGTTAGAGTAGGCAGGCAAACACTGGTTCTTTCTTCACTGCTTTGAATTTCATAGAGATAGAATCATTTTATTTATGATCTGTGGTAGCAATCTCTTCTGCAATACCTAGAGCTGATTTCATGTAAGAGATGTTTGAAACAAAATACTTTGCTGTTAAGTGCAACTAGTATGGGATGTCCGGTCATCTGTTTTACTGTCACATTCTCACCTTACTGCTTAACAAAGTAACACTAGAAGTATGTTGGCATGGATTACAGGAGCCTAGGAGGAAGGTGAAATACAAAAACACTATTTCCTTAACTGTTTGCAGCCCCAGTCTCTCACAGTCACATTGAAAAAGTTCCATTTTGTCACACCTGATATAATTTTAGTTCCATTTTCAGTATTTGTCATAGCAATTTTTTGATAGGGTAGAAGTCCCACAGATTTACAGGTTTTCCATTTTGCCTGGTTTAGTGAAGACCTTTTAGCTAGGGCTTTGTGCTGCATTTTTCCACAGATTATTTTGGTGGAAGCTGCAGGAAAAAGTGACCTTTAATTCTTTTAAATCTGTGAAGTCACAGAGCCTTTCAAATAAGGAAAAACCAAAGCATGTGCAATAAGCCTTCCCTGAACAAGTTACTGTTGCTTTCATTGCTATTTGCACCACTTAACAGAAGATGCACACCAGGAATTTTATGAATATACAAATATACAGGCCTGAGGAGACAAAAATTTTAGTGAATACCATTCCCACACTCAACAGCTGTGAAGAAATACAAAATATGTGAATTAATGCTAAGCATATTGTGGTAGGTAAGCAAAAATTCAGTAGTTAAATGGTGTGTATTCTTTGTTATTAGATTGCTCTTTTAAGGTGGTTGTTAGGAAGGGAGAGCACGGATGAATAAGCTGATTAAACACTCTTAAGAGTTTGCTACACAAAACAAAATTGTGTGGCCTGAATTGCTTAGTCTTTTTTTTTCTTGGAGAAAAATATTTATTTTTGTTGTTCCCATGTACTCTTCAAGGTCAGGAGAAGAAACCAACCACAGAGATGGAGTTTATGCCTGTGTCTTTGGAGATTTTACACATCTGAATTTATCAGGAACAGATTGGTTCCATTTCTGATAGTCCTTATCAGTGACTTTCACCCTAGTGAGATGACTTGTGTAGTAAGGTGATTATAAACATAAGTGTAAAAATATGGTATATACCAAAATATGGTATAGGTATATAGAAGAAAAACATCATTCTCTTGGTCTGAAGAGAGAGAAATTCTTTATCTTCTCTTTATAGACTAAAAGTAATTTGCACACACAAACCCTCCCCAAAACAGGAGATTTTAGAGCCTCAGCATACAGTTTTCCAAAACTGCACACAATATACCAGTTCTGCTTATGTAGATACTGAGTAATTTTAGGCAATGTCTACAAAATAGGCCTTAGTGACCATCACTGCAGAGCTCACAAATTATTTGAGTTCATGAAAACTTAGTGTGATTGTTTTTTTCTGCATTAAAACATTCTATCTGTTTTATCCTAAGACAATGAAGATGTGGGCAAAGTGAGGATTGCTATGCCCTACTGTTCTCACACTTCCTCACTGATAGTGAGTTGGAGAGAATTAATTCTGCCCAGTAGAATTAATTGTGCTGTATCTGCTTGAAGAAGAGTATGGTTGGTACCATGGGAGTTGCATTGTGGAACACCCTCACAATGACACAGTGGTGTGTTTTCCTGTATGAACAGCTATGTTACAGTGGTTTCTTGGAACTTCTGTACAAACAGGAACATTCATGGAAAAAAAAAAAAATATATATATATAGGCTGTGCAGGAAGTATGTCAACAAAAGAAAAAAAAGCAAGAGATAACAAAAGTTCTCTGAAAATGTTGTTTTCATCTGGCTTATACTGTTTAACCTAAGGTTTATGTTATTGCCTTTTTATTGTGCTAAGTTTGGATACTTATGAAAGATTTGCCTAACACTACAAACTGCACTGCTGTTATACAAAATTCTTAAACAACAGGGTTTGCTGTAAAAAGTAAGAGAATTTTTTCAAAGTGGTTTCAGTCTCTGAAGTGAAAAAAAGGTGTTCATGCACATTCCCCTTGGCATAAAATAAGGTTGTTTAAATGTTCACATAAGATGCTTCTTCCATTTCTCTCTACATGTCATTTAGCTTAGTTGGTTTGAAATACCATTATAAATATACCTTTATATTACATGAATGGGCAAATCCCTTCCAAGACAACTCAGAAGATACCAGTTTAAAAT
Source organism: Zosterops lateralis (assembly GCF_965231275.1). Lineage (NCBI taxonomy): Eukaryota > Metazoa > Chordata > Aves > Passeriformes > Zosteropidae > Zosterops > Zosterops lateralis. The sequence continues at coordinate 16,190,399 of NC_139770.1, read as the reverse complement.
TAAGGATAAAGTAAGGAAATTCTTACCAAGTTCAGATAAAAATGTGTGTTAAGACCATGTGACCATGAATTGTGAATCTGTAAGTTAAACACAAAGTCCAGCTTCTGTGAAGTGTGATGTTTTCCTATGACCACAAATGACCCTCACACTGAAAGCAGCACAGAACCAGTAATACAAGGCCTGTGTCACCAACAGGGCATTTTGATTCAATAGTATTCCCTGAGCAAGGTTCCCATTACAGGTGTTTAATGGAGCTTATTCAACAACTGCACTGCCTGCAGCATAACAGTTGTCTCCTGCTGTGTCTTTTAGACCCAGGCTCTCTGTGTTGGGTGCTATTGACCAGGCTGTTTATTAGTTAAGTTACAGGTGTATTTCTTTATAATGGAAAGTCTAAATAAAATAATTTTTATCCTGTGCTAGGTATTCAAGTGGTAAGCAAAATGCTGTGAATTGTGATAGCATACATGGCTGTTAACAGGAGTCTTCTAAGGTAGGAATGTCTGGCTGCCTTCCAGTTCACAAGTGACTACACAATGTCAGGGTTTGGGAACTGACATATTTTCCTTCATCTCATCATCTCCTATTTCTGCTCTATGTTGTCTATACTTATTGAAGGCTTAATAATTTGGTTTTGTTGTACTGGTCCAGCAATCACTAAAAAAACACAAAGTTCTTCGTGGTCTTTGATAATTTTAATGAATTCATGTTTGATGCTTAGAATGCATGAAAAACTTTTAGTATACAGATTCTAATTGTGAGACTGGTATTTTGTTTTGATAGCAGTGTTTTGGAGTGAGGGGACCTCATTCTCCCGGACCTTGCACACTCCATGGTGATTTGCAGTTGTGCAACATGAGGAATATGCTGCCAGGGTCACGTATCCACTAACCTTGTCTGGCTAGAACTCCTGACTGTGCTAATCTAGATAAGTGTCTTCATACAGGTGCATCAGAAGAAAAAGATTTTCTTTATATGGCTTTTCTCACAGTGGGAACCTTTTTCTGTAAAGCTCTGCTCTCAGATCCTCTTGTGCAGGCTAGGATAAATTTTCAAAACTGTAACTGTATCCAAGCTAGAAACTTTAGCTCTCACCATAATGTTCTTCAGAAAGTGCAGCGTTTAACATATGTGCAGCATACCTGCCCCAACACAAATCTGCAGTGTAGATAAATGGTAGAGCAAAACTTTCCATTTTCTGTAATCACAATGTAATACTTCCACCTTTATTAGATGCAATAGAAAACACGTAGTAGAGAATGAGTGAAATGGGCCTTTTGAAGTTTTAAGCACTATAGTAACATCAACTGTTGGAGCAGAGTTATTCTATGTGCTCAGTTGTGATTTATAGACACAGCTGGGATGTGTAAAGTGATTGCTCTGCACTGAGACATCCCAGGAAGAATTCAAACATCTCCATGTGTCAGCAGCCGTTGAAAATTCATAATCAAGACTTAAAGGAGCTGGCTCACTGATATGTAATTTTTAATAAGTATTGGCATTTAAGAGATATTACAGAGAAGTTGAAATTAGCTCATAAGTTACTTCCACTTGAAAAGGACACTGTGATGATGTGCATATTTTTAGGCTGCTCAGGATATCATTAATGAGCAGAAAGATGGAAAAGAATAAAAAAGTGGCATCACAGAAAAATAGATATTATCCAATAAGTCTTGTTCCACATAGTGATAGAGTTCTAATTTAGTGATTCTGTAAGTAAGGAGATAAAGACCTAATGGCAGGATAGGTGAGATGCTAATAAGTATCAAGTCTAAATGAAAAATTAGTAAGGCATTTTTAAAAATAAATCTGATCAGCTGTTAGAACAACCAGTGAAGGAAAGTGACAGCTTCATCACCCACTTGAGAGAAGACACCTGGGCTATTTTTACTGTCCACAGTAATTAATGGATATCACTTGCACTGCTTTTAATTCATTTTAAAATACCTCATGTTGCACAGTCATCTTTCATTTACGTTAACCAGAATTTACTTCGGCATCAGTGGAGTTCACCCATGAAATTAAAGACCAGTCAGGCCAAAAGTGCAAACTTAAGCCCCTATATTCCTACACAATACTTTTCATTTCATTTTTTTCTTTTGAATTCTTTTGAATACTTTTGAATACTTTTCATTCAGCTTTCATCTGAATGTCTTTATTACTCATCCTGTGTGGTCTTGGTCTGAAATAAACTTTAGGAATAGGGTGCTTGGTTCCTGCAGCAATGCATTTTGCTGCCTCTCTGTACTGGGTGCAGCAGTATTTTTTAATACAAATATGTGTTTGAAATTATAGCTGAGCTACTCTGATCTTCTCTGGATCTGGAAAAACAAAGAAATACTCTGACAGTTCTGTCATTGTATATATCATTCAAAAAAATAGATCAATGGAGAAATCCTGGATCATCCTCACTTTAGCTCTGTTCGTCTGTACTACACCTTCCTGCCATTAAACCATTCTCAGTAGGACTGTGTTGCCCCACCAGTGTGAGTGACAGCACTCAGAGCCTGTGCTAGTGACAGAATAGGAATGCTGGCATTGCTTGCTCTTCTCCTTACATTAAGACTTTGTCACATCCTTTGGCATATTCAGGTTTGATAACATCCCTGAATACATTCTCTGACATTCTTCATGTAACCAGTGCTACTGGCAAAGTGCTGAGAACTGATTCTCTCCAAATTAAGTAGCCACCACTGCAGTGGCTGGAGTAGCAGTGCCATGCTCAATCTACATTAACCTCTGTATGGGTGACACCACAGTCTACAGTATGTTATTTCTTCCTTCTTTCTGTGTCATTTCTTTGAGGAATTATGTGAAGGAGAGGACTGGAATACTTTCTAAGCAGTTGGTTAAGTTACTCTCTGAATCAGGAGCGGGAAGAGGTCAGAGCCCCATAGAATCCAATCCCATAGTGTAGAAAGGGTTATAGATAGGGTTGCATCCACTGAACAAAACATTAACCACTGCAGGAAATGTGCCTCAACATGTACTACTGAAATTATGTATCTGTTTAATATATATACATGGTTACTATCACAAAAAACACTCTGGAAAAGAGCTCCTCTGTAGATTACTCCAAGTGCTGTGGGGTTTTAATCTTGGTTCATTGGTAAATTGATTTGGTTTGGTATTCATATAATGATCTGACTGTATCCTTTAACCTAGATATTAGATCAAAAATATTCTTCATCTAAATATCTGAAAGAAATGTTAATTATTATTATGAAAATCACAAAACCAAAAAGCATGCAGTATACCTGTGGCTTCGGTTAATACACTTATGTAGATGTTATTGTGAGAATTTTGAATAAACTGTTAATAACTAATACTCAGTTTCCTTATTTTATAAGCTGGCAACATCTTTTTTTTATGATCCTTTGATAAAAGAGCTGCAGGCATCTTGCAAGGATGTGAAAGCATCCAGCAGTATAAGTGAGCAATGATTTTTTGGTTCAAAGCTCCTGTACAGAAGGCGTAATCTAATCTTATGTAAAAAATCATATGCCAAAACATTTAGTATTATCCAGCTAACTGACTGTGTAATGTTAAATCATCTTTGGTCTTTTCAGTTTAGTTTAAAGTGATATGTGTACACAAAAAGACCTAAATAGATCTGAAAGCTTACTAATGGCAAATTAAGCACATTCTAAGCATTCTGACTTCTTGAAGAGCAAAGGCTCTCTTTCTTTCAATAGTTTATTAACTTAGATTAATTGTACAGTGTCATAATTTTCTACATGTTCATGCATTTCTCTTCACATTGGATTGTCTTTGATTATAAGATAAAAGAAAATTATTTGTTCTGTATCTGCACACATCAAATCTTCTGCAGATTATACCTGTTACAGCAGAGTAATTTCATTTTTTGATTTCTCTATGTGTCCTGAAAACTGTCCTTTGCATACAGATACTGGAAAGAATCTGCTTCTAGTTTGGTTTCACAGGCAGAAATAAAGTACAACTTCATGAAGGTCTATAGAATTATGATGGTATATACCTGTGTATAAATCTTGGCTTGGGCAACTCCCCTTTTTATATAGCACAGCAGACCTCTACCAATAATCAGTTTTGAAGAGAATACTTTGTGATGCAAGGTATTGTTGTAGAATGAGGAACAAGAAAATCAGTTGTCTTATAAACTATCCCAAATTTATTTGGAGAGATACGTCACTTTGTCCTCTTGTATTGGAGTTTAAAGGCTTAAATTATCTGTCATATAACTGACTTGATAAATTTAGATTATCCAGTACCAGACTGATTGATCTCACCAAAGAAAAATCAGGATCCTGATTGTTGTTAATTCTGCACTAGTGCTTATTCTTGTATCTCTGGTGAAATAATCATATTGATTAATATAATAGTAAAGGTATCATAGTTACATAGTTTCTGTTTTACATGATACCTTTGTTTTTCAAATTTGTGATGCAGTACCACTTGAATTCTAGCTGTCAGATTAGGGTAAGAGTTAATCTTCTTTAAATATGACAAAGAATTAACCATTTAATGTTTGCAACTCTTTAAAAATCTAGCTTGAAACATCATGTAGCCACCTATTGATCTTTCTATAAATCAGAGCCAGACACAATCATTTCTTGAGAATTTGCCTTTTATGGCCAACTGATTTTAATTTCTGCTTTATTTTATACATAAAGGTTTAAGTATCTGATCACCTGAGAAATACTCCCCTGCAGCTGTTTTTCAATTTGATAGATGGCATCATCTCACCTAAGTTCAGCCACCTAAAAGACAAGCAGGAACTGTCAGGAATTGTCAGGTCCACAGAGAACAGCAACTACTTGCAGCATCTTTCCTCCATCATAAAAGAAACATAAAAGTTACACATTTGAAACACTGTGACTGTTGTAATATGAGAAACTGTAGAGGTTAGTTAATTCTGTCTGCAAGATCTCACTAATGCTCTTAATTTGTCTCAAAAGACAATACAGAGGAATGATGAGTTCTTTGCCGCTGTTGAGAATTGCCTCTTCACAAACATTTTTTCTAAATTTGTATTACCTGTGATATAATTTCTTACTAAAACCACTGAGATCTTACTTGCCTCTCTCCAAGCAACTCAACGAGAAAAATAATTGCATTATAAAGTTTGTATTTTTGTTTTTCAGAACTGTGTTTGCAAAGGTAAAAGTCCCTGCTTTTGTGATAGCACAAAAGGAAGTAAGGTAAGAACAGATACATTTTCCTTTTTTAATGTTAGCTTATATACTTGGAAATTTTTGATGACTTCAGTTGATACAGTGAGGGAATTTAGTGCATGATGGTATTTTGTAGAGAATGATTACCTTACAAAATTCTGTTAACTTTGGGGAAACTGTTTAACTAGGACTCTTCAGCTGATTTTTTTTACTGCATTAGTATGTTTACAGCACTCTGTGATGTTTGGGCACCAGCAGAACAACTGTCCAAAGCACCAGGTCTCTTTCACTAACTCCTAACAAATGCCATTACCTTGGCAGCTGCTCTCCTGTTACAAATTTCATAATGCCATCAGGAGTCTCATGTTCAGTGCTTCCCTGTTTCCATCTCTGGACCCTGCCCACCCTCCTTTGCCAGTTCCTGAAGGAAAGCTGCACACACTGGCCTCAAACAGATAAACCTCTTGTAGATCAAACAGGGGATGAGTTTCTGGGTCCTAATCATAAACACCTTTCCAGCACTGAAGGAACAGCAAATCCATCATCAGTAACAGATCCACAGCTCTGCCTGTTGCCAATAGCAGCTTGGCAGAGGCTCTGAGTGGCTTTTAGACAAACCTGAATTACACAAATGCCAAAAATTCTTTGAAACTCCTGCTCGCAGTTGGAAGAACAACTGATTCACAAATGAAAGGGGCATTATTGAAGAAGTCATGGTTGTGATTTAGGTAAGCCATGAACACAGAAGTTCCCATACTAAACCTTATCAGCAGATTCCAGACATCTATAAAGATCTAAGATTATGATTAGTCCCACAGAATGGTCCCATCTGCTTTTATGAAGTTGGAGAAAATTTATCTGGAAGTAAATAAGTAAATATGTTCATTATTAAAATGTATATTAATAAGTGGGAAAGGGGAATACTAATATTTTCAGTAAAATCTCCCTATTTAGGTTTCATATTCCTAGTTGATCTAACCTGACTTTGTCCTAAGCAGTGAAATTGAAACCAGTTGAAAACCTAGAAAAAAATAAGCTGCCCACTAAAAGAGAAATATTAATGAGAATGGACACCTGCAACTTGTCTTTATCAGTTCTATAAAATAAACAAAAAGTAAAATAACTGAGCAATTTGTGGGTAAGAGTAAATCATTATTTAGACTGATGAGATAGTTGTGCAGAAAATCAGGATAATTACATTAATCACCATGTTTTGATAATTATTCAATGTTTAGAATTCTCCAACCTGAAAATCCTCTGTCCTCTGATCTTGTTGATCTGCTAAGAAGTAAGTGTGGCTAAAATGGCCTTTTCTGTAGAGAGAGCAGTGAAGCTCTCAGGAGAGCTCACTGCTGCTCTGGATTCAGGCAGCACCACACGGCTCTTGCCGAGGACAGGCAGGAGTTTGGTTTTCCTGTGAGCTGGTACCGACCCCCTCCAGCGGCTCATCCTGGGATAGCATCCATCCTCCTACCCTGGGATGTTGCTACATGAAAGAAACGATTTTTTATAAAAAGCTATGCCGATTTATTATATAGATCTCACAGGCACTTTAAAATGCAATTCTTATTTTCATATGTGTTAAAATATTATAGTATTACATTTTATCTTGAGATATATATACATATATAATTACTATTTTTAAAATTTGTATTTCATTCAGAAGCTATTTAAAATCTGGAGAGTTTGTGGGATTTTGAGGAGTGAGAATTGGTGCAGGGAAAAGCCAAAATATTTTGGCTTCCCAGAGACATCTCTTGTCTCCTGTCTTGTACATCAAATAGGATACTCAAACTTCTGCACAGCAAAATTTCACATGCTTTCTTTGTATAACTTTGTATAAAGCAATAGGAAAATTGGCTCTGAGAGAACTGATAATCCCATTCTCTCTCTCCCATGTCGTGCTGTGATGTAAAAGGTGTTGACCCGGCAGCTCTTCACTGATGTAAAACTGAGTGTGCTAAATTGCTGCTGTCTGAAGGGCTGAAAAACATTTTCTGTGAGCTTCCAGGCTTGAAGTACTTCATTTAAACCAAGTTAAGACTTGGATCTTTTATATTTAATTTAAAAACCTGAAAATGTCCCTTTCAATAGCTTAGCCTACTGTATTCTATTTCTATAACTTCAATTTTGTTTCCTTTACATAGCTTATTTATTTGAATTTGATCTTTAAACAAAACAAAACAACAACAAAAATGTGAAAAAGTGATTTGGTGTCGTCATCTCTGAGATTCAGAAAAATTTAAGGTATTTGTCATGTAAAGCAAGTGGGGTTTATTCTGTCTGAATGGTTTTGTTGCATTTGACTCACACTGTTTTCTTCCTTGGCTTTCATGAAGAGCTTGTGATGGTTTGGAACTGACCTTGCTGTGCAACAGCAACCATTATGTTTCTCAATTTGCACTGCTAAACATAATACAGAAGTGTTAACCAGGAATACGTATCAGCTGCTTTCTTAAACTTTTCGTGCTGTCAGTTAACTTCTATACTCTGCAAAATCCTGAGTACTGTCTTGTGCTCTGATAATTCAGCTGTCCTTATGAGCATGTGGTGCTGTGGGTCTGAGGCAGCCCAGAGATGGACCAAAAAACAGGTCAGTGTGGGCAAGGGCAGTGGTCTGACACAGCAGCAGAAAGCCAAGAGGTACTGAAAGTAATAAATGCCTTAGAAATAAGCTATCAAAGGAACAGTTAATGGATATTTGAAGAGTTTAACTATCTTAATGTTTACAGGGTGAAAAAGGCTTTCCTGGTGTTCCAGGTCCACCTGGTCAAAGAGGCTTTCCTGGTCCAGAAGGGCCTCCAGGGCCACAGGGACCAAAGGTAGGTATGTATGTGAGACAGAGAGATAGACAGAGAAACTACTGTGCTTGATGGTCAAAGTTAGCTATAACTGTGCAGACAATTGTTTTACAAACCCAAACCAATCCAAAACCTGTCTCAGAAGTTCCCATTTGGTAGGGATGTTGTTTGGTCACCAGTGCAAGGGTCATTTTGACTGCAGCAGAGTAGGGCTGATATGACCATGGGCTATTGGCTAGTGCTAAAGCAGCTGGACTGAACTGCCAGAGACAATGAACATGGATCTAGACAGATTTTTGCAGCATACTCTCAGTTTTTGTTTTATTATCAATTAACATCTTGACATTGTTGCTGAAAAGAAAGTAAACAAGCTGCTACTTAGACAAATATGAAAAATAGATTTAAGAAAATTTTAAGGGAAAGATGGTTTTTAAGATAAATCTTGGTCTGTTTAGGAACTACCTGGTTGCTTGCATTGTGGAGGGAGTGGCTTCAGTGACCTGAGCTTGCTTGCTTGCTTTCCTGAATGCCTAAATTGAGGCTGAATATGAATTTTCAATAACTCCTGCCTAAGTAGAAAAAAAACAAAAAAAAATTGTGCATTAAAAGTGTTTTATACACATTTGTCTTGAGGAACAGTAATCTTGCTGTTATCAATAAATTAGCTCTGGTGAATAACTTAATTTTGTGTAAATATGGTGTGAACTCAGCCACAGTGTAAATCAGGAAAGTGCTGCCACAATTAGATTATGTCTAGGACCTGCACTAATGTGGCTACAGCACTTAACTGTGCCTTTAAACGAATGGGTTTTATTGTTTTCATTTGTTTAAGTATTGTTGCATTATTGTGTCCTATCTTACTTTTACAATACTTTCTGGAAGTGTTACTTGTAGATTTGATGCATGTTGATGAGGCTTTTATCTGAACTCATTGAAGTGTTTAGTATAGCATTTTCCTTTTAGTATGTGATACTAATTCTGCAAGAGTGGCAAAAAGTAAGGCTAGTTCATCTAGCAAGAAGACCTGTTACCCTGAATTGCCATGTGCTGTAGTGTGTGCCAGTTAGCCTCTCCTATCCAATGCCTCTACATTATCTTAAATGGAATGTGGCCCAGGATTTTAGAAGCTATACTGTGCTTCACATTTTCCATTTCCTTTCTGGGAATGGTAAAACTTTCTTGCTAGCACTAAAGCTCTAAGCATCTTGAAAGAATTCCAGCAGGTTCTGTGCAGACAGTGCAGTATCACTGGCATTCTTTGCTGTATTCCAGCCTTGCTCTCCCATCCTGCTTATTCCCCTTTCAGCTTACTCCTGGTTTTCCTTTCCATGCTCAACAGTACAAGTGACATCACATACATCTATCTGATCATTACATGGACATCACCCATATCTGGGAACCTTGCAGTTTTATCCTCACAGGGAAGTACTTCCAGATCTCACAGTTTGACCAAATCCATAGGAACTGTTTTCTCAACATACAGTTATTTGTTTTGACCTATGATGTGGTACTGGTATTTTTTCATTATGAGGGTAGGAGGGTGATGAGACACTGAACAGGTTCCCCATCCCTGGAAGTTCAAGGAAAGTTGGATGAGGCTTTGAGCAACCTGTTCTAGTAGAGGGGGTCCCTGCCCATGTCAGGGGGGTTGGAACTAGAACATCTTTAAGGTCTCTTCCAGTTTGAACCATTCTGTGATTCTATGATACATTCCCTGTAAACACTGGAAAAGAGGGCAAGACACCATAATTAATGCAAGTTGTATGAAATGCTTGTTTCCTTTATTGACTGTAATAGGCCAATCATTTATTTATTTATTTATTTATATAGCTGGTTTTGTGTGCACATGTTGATATTGATATTGAAAATATTGCGTGTCCTGTTGACATTTATGTGCTCTTTCTCAAGTGAATGTATTGAAAAACATTGCTTTCTGTTTGTGATCTAGGGTTCTCCAGGGCTTACAGGCTTAGTTGGACCCAAAGGTATACGAGTAAGTGTTTGTATTTTAAACAAACTTACATGTATTAAATGTCATGGTGATTGCCAACTTGGTTCAATCGTTTGTGAAAATAAAAGCAAAATAGTATGTTTGATTTCGAAGTATGGTTAAAATTTAGGACACAGTCTATGCACAAGTATCATTTATTTTTAGAACTTTTGCCATTTCTACTACACCTTACATCCAAGGTTGTTGCTGTATGTATTTAATGCTTGAGTGTGCAGTGAAAAAGTCACACTAGAATACCACAAAAATTTGTTTGTTTTTTTTTTTTCTGTGGGCAAAACCAATGTGTGTTACCTGTGTGTAACCACTATGCTTGGTTCACAGTCAGAAGAGTAAAGGACATAATGATCTTTTAATAGAATCATACTTGCACTCATTCTTATTATGACTGTAATCAAAGAAAAATTGCCTGATGAGCTTTTGTTTAATATTCATAATATTATTTCTCTGGGTTAATATCATTAGGGAGTCACAGGAATACCCGGATTTTCAGGTCCTCCAGGCCTTCCTGTAAGTAAAAATGATTTAATTTTCTCTCTTACTTCAGTCTTCAGTGCACAATTATCCTTAGCTCAATGTGCTCACTCTAGTCTCAACATCCACATTGTCTCTGTCAATTGGCCTAGAGATAAAAATCTTGGCATCAGCAATTCTTACTCACTGTAATGATTTAAGAACACATTGTAATCTGTCAAGTCTTGTGAAACATTGCTCCAACATAAACTCTTTCAGTGTTACTGTAAGGCAATATGAATGTGCAAAAACAAAGCTTGTGTCAATTTTGTGCTTCTTTTAGGGTGAACCAGGAGCTGTTGGTCCTCCTGGGCTCCCAGGTGTTCCAGGATGCAACGGCACAAAGGTACAAACCAAGCTGAGTGTTCTGGAAATTGCATTTGGCTGTGCTTGGGAATTGCCAAAAAGTGTTCTAAATTTCCCCCAATAGACAACAATTTTGACTTGTTTTAGTTTGTGACTTTTTCATCTAGAAAAACTTGTGTCATTGGACCAGAGGAAGGAAAACTGCTACCTTTTTGTGCAAAATACTTATATAATACATTCTAATGGCCTTTGCTAAAAGATAACATTTAATATTTTGACAGATATTGCTTTTGCCATTAAATCCAGAAGACCTAATCAGTTTTGTCCATTGTATCCTTTTGTTGCAATGGGTTGTGAAGGAGTTAATTAATTTCATTTTGCCAGTATCTAGCTTGCAGTTGGCAATTCATAAATCCTGAAAGTAATTAAGAGAAAAGGCTCAATGTTAAGTTACAGATTTATCAAGTTTTCTTTGCATTAGGAAAGAGGGAGTCAGAATAATGCCTACTACAGAAAATCATAGATTTCTACTGAAGCTATGAATTGATCTGAACAATCTAGGATAGAAGTCAAGCTGCATAAAATGGGCTGATTCTCTTCTAGCAAAATATGGTGGTCATGACCTCACGGTGTGTTTAGTGTGATAGCATAACAAAAATTTCTGTAATCACATTTGACAAAATCAGGCCAAATAATGAACCATAATACACATTAACAATCACTGTCACTACTTTCAGGGTGACCAAGGATTTCCAGGTCCTCCAGGTCGAAGAGGTTCTCCAGGCCTTCCAGTAAGTGTGAAATTCATGACTGTGTGCATTTCCACCACATAAAGCCAGTCCCTGAAGGATTGTATAGTCTCGTGTTAGCTCATACTGACAACAGTTGAAATATATAGGTATCCCTATCTTATTAGTATGAAAACTGTGTGAGAAAGAGACCAAAGTTAAAAGTAATGCTTTATTGTCTGCATGTTGAGCCTCAACTTCTTAGTTTAATGACTGCATGAAATTCGGCTGGAGTTGACTGTCATGGGATAGTCATGAAAATTTACCACTTACATGCCTAAAGGTGTCCAAAATATATTTAATAGATTGCAACTTCAGTAAATGCCTAAGTAACTTTGAGAAAATAATGGCTTAATTAAGTCAATAAGAACCAAGAATTAAATCCAGAATTTCTCACTCTGGGTACATTGCTTTAATCCTAGGATTTGGGTTTTTTCACTGTAGAAATGTGCTTGAAAGAGAAACTTTTAAACAAATGGAAAAGGAATGCTGTCTTTCAAGTTCCAGTGACTTCAAATCTAATAACTTCTAAACATGATTTTTATTTTACCAGCTCTGCTGATTTTGTTTATTCATTTATTAAGGTCAGGCTTCAAAGCTGTTCTGTCTTCACCTGTGGAGTTGTACCTCCAAGATCGACTATTTTTTAACAAGATGCCTTTTCTTCTTAAATTGAAGGCTGGGCCCAGTAAACATGAACCTGGCTATGCACCTCCTTCATGAAAATAAATCACCTGAAGAGGATCAAGCTTAGACAATATTCAGAATGTGTTGTTTCAGCACTCTTTTATTTTTCTGTTTCAATGTGATTGTTCTTCTTCCTAGGGAGTTGCTGGTATCAAAGGAGAGAAGGTCAGTTATTTGCATTGTATTACACAAAGTATTTATTGGTTATCAACAATTTGTATGTATGTTTGTTGCTCTAAACCTCTCCATTCACGGGAAACAGAAGGTTTACCTTCCAGAAGTAGCAACCACAAAGTTTGGTGTTTCCTTTGTCCTAGTAGTATTCACCTCAGGTGGCAAAATGGTCTATAATTTTTGAGATTACTGTTACTATAGTTACTGCATGTAATGAATTTAACACTTTCAAGCACACAAAGAACTAAGCTCCTCCCCCAAACAGTTTGTGAATTTATATGGAAAGTTGCAGATGCACTAGAGAGTATTTTAAAGGGATAAAAAGTTACAAAAATAAATTGAAGACAAGGACTGTGCATGAGTAACGTGGGTAGATCTGAAAAGACTGTTCCTAACAGAAAACTGGAAGGCCTGCAAAATGTATATTTGGTTTCATAAAATCTTTTTTAGAGGTAGAACTATCTGTAGTGGACAGTTTCCATCATTATGCAATTCTGATGTTGCTTTTTTCCCTACAAACTGAAGAAGATTTGTTGCACCACAGAGTTCTACAGCATAACTTTTTAATGTTTCTTTTTTATCTAATTGTCCAGGGGAGCCCTGCAGAGGGATATAGCCAAGAGTATGGTGCAAAAGGTGATCCTGGATTACCAGGAATGCCTGGTCTCCAGGTAACTCAAAATAAGGGGTGGTGAGATAGATATGTATGAAAATACACATTAATATGTATAAGTACATTATATATAACATGAGTATGTATTAAAATTATTTTGTATTTTGCCTAATTTAAGTGTATTATTTATTTAATATAGATAGAGTATTTTTTACTATTGTGTCACTGATTTATAATACAGAACCAGTCAGTTTGCAAGCTAGATTGCAGAAAAAAAGTACTTGAGGTATGGAGAAAAACTGGTCACAGATCTATGAGTTTACCCCTACACATATAGAATAGAATAGAATAGAATAGAATAGAATAGAATAGAATAGAATAGAATAGTTCAGTTGGAAGGGACATATAATGGCCATCTAATCCAACTGCTAAAATTCCCATTGAAGTTAAGACTGAACAGGTTAGACCAGCTCAGCTTCTAGACTACTAAGAAAGGACAGAATGGTCCATATTTCAAGAATGAACATTAACAGGAGAAGGCGGGACTGACATTTCTTCTGACTATTGGAATAAACAGAGAGCATTAAACTTAAAAGAAAATAAAAATGTTTAATTTTCCATTTCTTTGGGAAAAAAGCTTTAAAGTATAGATTTTATTGCATAGAATATTTGAAGGATTGAAGGCTTATTAGCGGTATTAATAGGACCATATGGATTGTGAATCCACACTTCTCAGAGGACTTACATCCTCACTTGGCTAGTTTAGTTTTAGAACAGACGGGTTTTTGTGTTTCAAAACATGACAAACAATAAAGCAGTGGGAAGGAATTATACTTCTGTCTTCTTCTGAGATAGTAAAAGGAAATTCAGAAGCAGAGCTGCTCCTCTGTTTCTTATTCAGTTCTTTGAATTTAGTGCTGTGTTTTGCTGATAATCTTGCCAGGAGATTTATTCCTGTTTCTTTTTTAATATACAGGGTGCCCAGGGTGCTCAAGGATATCCTGGGGAACGTGGACCACAGGGCCCTCCAGGACCTTTAGTATGAATTTATGTCTCACTTGTTACTTTGACCTTTGATTTTCCCTAAACCCTGTGCAATTAACAAATACAAGTACTTGACTGTCCCAGACTTATTTGAGGTCTAGACACGTGTATGTGAAAACTATGTTTTTCTGCACACATCTGATTTTTTTTCAGTTTATTCTGATTATTTTTATGCATGATAATTTCTATATTCTCAGAAGCATCCCTTGTCCATGTAGGCATAAATTTTAATTTTCGAATGACTACCCATTAATTCACTCTAAATACTAATATGCATAACATTGATAGATGTATGTGTTTACAGCAAGACTGTGTAAACAATCTGTTACCCACTGGCAACGACTTGCAGTTGTAAAGGTGGAAGAAAAGAGTAAAAATAGGATATAAGTTCTGTGAAAGTTGGGTACTTCAAAACACCTATATCAGAGAAAAAGATGATGAGTTTTTTTAGCTGAGGATTTTTTTTCTTTTTCTAGGGCATGCCAGGGAAGCCAGGACTTCCTGGACCTAAGGTAGTCTCAGATTGGTAATAAAAATGAAAACTTCTGTTATGTGTAACATAAATTAACCCATGTTTAAGTGTTTGTAAAATAAATAAATAACATTAGGGGATTTCTTTTCAGGGTCTTATGGGACTGAAAGTAATAGGAGCCAAAGGAAGAAAGGTAATTTCATAAGAAGCTTTAAACATTTTATAAGTTTTGTATCTGTTTTCTGCATTTTCTGATATGCTGTGGTGAAATGTTTGGGGAAGTAAGCACTGTGAAATGCAGATTTTCATTATATATGTGGGAGTCTTTTGTTGAAAAATGGAAACATGGCAATGCTAAGGTCAAAATGTTTTCACATAAGAGCCAATGATATAAATGTCTAGACAGAAGCTTAGACATTGAAGAGAAGCCGGTAATTAATATTTGCTAACACATAGCATTAAATTAATATATATAATTAGTGTAGTGCTCCTAAATACTCATCTAAGTACATAAACCTTGGTAAATATATAGCATTTGTAGCACTTGTAGTCTCACAACTTCTGGCCAATGCATTTTCAGTGTCAGCCCATGTAATGGGAGAAAAACTCCAGATTTTGAATAAAAACTGGATTAATTGTCTTTCCTGTTCTTACTTTGTATTCCATGTAACCTTAAGCCAGGAATTACTGCAAATGCCCACATTGTCCCTCAGCACCCAGCCTGCAGCTGCAGGAGCAGTGTAGTCAGTCTGAATACCCTTGCAAGAAATCAGGGCATCTCACAGTTCTGCTGATTGACCTGCACAGTTGCTGCTTTGATTGGTTTAAACCTTGTAAGCACTACCAAGAATGTGCTAGGAGTTTCTTGGGAAAAAAAAAATAGCCTATAGACCTCATTTTTCATTAGTAGTAGCTCAGGTATGAAACAGCTATGGAACATCTTGATTTCTTACTAAAGGGCAACACATTCTTGGCTATTTTGCTGCAAATTTGTGCAAAAGCATTCCACAGGCTTAAAATCACTGGAAACTGTGGATATTGTTTTGTTGAGCTCCACAAGAAAGATCACATTGAGGACTTTCCCAGCTCTGAAAGATCTTTAATGGAAAAGTGCACTTCACTACTAATTTTGTCAGTTAAGGACACATGGAAGCTTGTTTTGTCTGTTAGCACCATGATTCTGTGATCTCCCTGGAATACCCAGACTGCAGTTTGAAGGATGTCACCAAAGACAGTTCATGTAATTTACTGATTGACACAATTTAGAGAGAAATATTGTAGTCAAGGAGATATTTTTCCTTGATTTAGAGTGAAAACAGCTATGTAACAAACAAACAGGATTAAGATTCTAAATTGTTTCTAGAAACTTTAACAGAAATCAGCATATTCATTTTTATATTAATCAGCTAGGGAAAGGTTAAATCTTCCATATATCTTTTTTTACTGTAATATAAATAGCAAGCAAAGGCAAAGGGAAGTGTTAAATGGATTAATGGCTGAGTGTAATGACAGAAGAATTTTCACAATATCAGAAGTTATAGCAGTAGTAATTTGAAGTAACAAAAACACACTGCTTATAATTTGCTCTATTATTGTTTTTTCTTTGAAGGGTGACACTGGGCTAACTGGACCCCCTGGGCCCCCAGGAACTGTTATTGTGACATTGACTGGACCAGACAACATGACGGTAGTTAAATTGTTAAACATCACATTCAGATCAGCCATCTGACTATGTTTTACTTTGGGAGGATGTTTTCTTCTTCACTGCTCTGATAACATTTCCTTTTACCCATCCTAACATTTCTCAGACTTGCTTAATTGGATTCTAAGCTCTCTTAGAGTGTATGTGTGGAGCCAGCTGTGTGTGCAGTGTGAGCTGTGTGTGCTCACCTGCACATCTGCACATGCCAATGATTCTTGCTTACCAGCACCCCACCTGCTGGGGATCTCTGAGTACATGAAGATGAATCACTTCTGCCTCAGCAAATCCACATAGATGTTCTGATGGCTATCAAAGCCACAGCTCAGTTGACCTCTGGGCCTTGGCACTGAGAATGTCAGGCTCTGAGCTACCAGAGTTTCACAAAAGCTTACAGTATGTTCATGTACATTTTGTAGTTCATTTTCTTACTAATTTTACTGAAAATGAGTAATCATGGAAAGTTTTGGAATATGGAATAATAGAATAAATATGGAAGGAAATTGGCAGATTCAGCTGTAAGTATTGCTTTGTGAATTAAATTTTTTTCATTATATCCTTATATAGAAATTAAACAGCAGTAGTTGATAGATACACTTTAGAAACCTCTCAAAACTCCTTACATAAATAGTTTGGAGCATGAGTCTAACTGGGTAATAATTAGACAGTCCATAAAATTTGGCTTTACAGTGACTCTAGGACCCAGTGGTGCTACACTCCAGTATAATCTAATCTTGCACCCACAGAGACCAGGATGCTGTAGGTAGCCACTGCAATTATTTTGAGAGTAACTAGCTCCAGTGAAGGAATTAAGGTTTATTTGGGTTTTTTGCTGGTTTCTTGTTGCCATTTGAGGGGATATTTACTGCAGTCCCTTTGCATACAATCACGGGTTGCTTTGACCTAGCTCTATTCTGAAATGTGCAGAAACAGTTTCTTTTTCAAACATCACTGACTTAGGCAGGAGCACTGATGTGAAGTTTCTGTTTCTTAGTCAGTTGAGTAGAACCATCTCTGCTCAAAAAATCTTGCTGGTGACATAAGGATTTCCCATTTGTAGAACCAGACTGTAATGGTAACCATAGAAAAATTCCAGACACTACAGTAAGCTCTTCTTTTCTGTGTTATAGGACTTGAAAGGAGAAAAAGGAGAAAAAGGATCAAGAGGACCCCCAGGGCCAATGGGGTTTACAGTAAGTGACCAGAAGTAAAACCCTTAAATCCAGATGCTCAGGCAGCATCACCTAATAAATGCTCTGCTTTAAAGACCAGTATTTACACTAATTATTTCAACCTTTACTGACAAGAATAGAACTAATGAATAGAATAAAAAACCTATTAATAGCATTCCAACTGTATTTTTTAAGATAAAATATTATAAATATATATTTAACTTATAAAATGTGAGTTTCAAACCATGAGTATCCTCAGTGTGGTTTTGTTCCAGGGGCCAGTTGGTGATTCTCAAAGTGAAAAGGGGGACCGAGGAGAACCAGGAGCAGAGGTGTGTGCAAACAGTTGAAGACATATGTGTTAGTCCTTTTTGAAAAACAGTTTTGAAATAGTTTTGCTGTCCAGTTTTTGTCTCACTGCTACTCAGAGCAAATTTGATTAGATTTAAAGGCTCTTTCCTGCAGTGAACTAGACAAGAGTTGGAAGTCAAGTGACTGTACTTACATGAGTACTTGGAGTGAAGGTGAGTTGATTGTGAGTACACTTCTATTTTTTTTCCTAAAGGTTCTCCTGTTGAAACTTAATTAAAAAGTGCTCAGCTAGACATGTACTGGCTTTATAGTGCAAGGGTATAAGTAGAAGAGAAAACACCAGGCTTACTTAAGGCACAGACTCAAATTGGTATGTTCAACCAGCAGCTGTGTGGAGACATGAAGAAAGTTGCCTAAGAGTTACTCCATCAACAGCATAATATATGAGAAAATATTTATTTAAAAAAACATGCATATTAAAATACAGTTTACCTGATTATATTTTTTGGGGGAAGATAATTAATGGAAAGCTATTACTTTCATTCAAATGCCTTTCAGACTTTCAGATAAAAACTAATCAGTGACAGATGCAAGGTCTTAGTAACTAAAACTACTAATCATAACAAATAATGATGAATAATCAGTGGAGAACTCTAAAATAGTTCAAAATATCAGAACGTTTTGTGACAATTTCTGAATACAGATTTTGAATACATTATGAAAGCAATACTAAGAAAAATATTTTTCAAAAAATAATTTTAAAAGTATTATTTTTCAAGAATTAAATATTTCATTCAGTCCAAATGTGTATATTTTTGAAACTTTTCTCATACTTCTTGGGGCTGTAATACATTTTCTTCCACAAGGAAAGATAGCAAGATAAGATCCTGGTACTACCTGAGGTTTGTTCTTTCTTCAGTTGTATGGTGCTGTAACGATGATGTCAGAGAGCAACTTGATGGTTATTTTTATTATTCCTATGCAGAATGAAAACTTCAATTTGTGTTACTAGTGTAAAGTTCTAGAAGTTTTTGCTTTCCAGTGTGTGTCATTAGCCCTCCATCTTCTGTGTTTCTTCCACATTGTCTTCTGTTCTCAAAAGCCTTGTCCTTGCAGTATTTTCTTAGAACTCTTCTTAATCAACTCTTCCTTGTGGAGGAACTGGAAAGCACCCTTACTTTTTTTGTGTATTGATCTTGGAGAATGCTAAGGACATATTGTTAAGACATTGATTGACTAACTGTTCTAAAAAGAAAACCAAACATTTCTTTGCAATTGAAATTACATCAGTGAGTGCAAAATATCAAATTGCAGTGGATTTTGCATTCTAGGGAAAAAATACTATTTTGTTCAAGTGAGTTTTGAGCTTGTGGGGCCATCATTCTCCTTCTTATATTTTAAGTTCTGACACCTTTTCCTGTTTTTTCTGCTGCTTACATTCAAATTCATGATCTGGTCTTTTCAAAATTATTTTAAATTTCATTAATTTATTCTGTAGGAAAAAAAATCTAAACCATCCTTTTTTCCCTGTTCTGAGTTTTTAATCTCCCCTCACCCTCCTTTTGTCTTTTCACTGCCTTCCTTCTGTGGATTTTAATGAACCAGCTTTTCCTCATTTCTGCCTTCAAGGTGGAAAGTAAGGTATCCATATGATCATGATTTCACTTCATTTCGTTCTCTTTCTCTCCCCATTTCTCCCCTTTGCCTCCCTTCCCTTTGTCTCCTTATTTTACTGTTATGAATTGCTCAAACAATTGTTTGTTGTCACACAAGATACAGGACCCCAGCAGATGCTGCCAAATGGGCCATGGAAAGCAGTAGATACCTCTGGCATTCTGTCTCCTGTTTTTACTTTTCCATCTACTGCCCTGCTTCAGATACCTTTGAAGTGCACTACCTATTCATTTTCATGAAGTAATTTCTCCTCAAGTTGTCCCATACAGGAAATGGGGTTTCAGAGAGTTTTCCTTCAGTGACCTTCCAAGCTCACCATGGGAAGGGCTGCTTGCTGCTGTATTGTTTTATCATTTGTCTTGTTTCTGCAAGAGCCTGATTTTTCACCAAGCTTTCTGCACTTGCATGGCACTTTATACTGTTGGAATCTGGCTCAAATAATCCTTCACAGGAGGAGGAATGTCAATGGAATATCTTATACTTGTTCTGTAGAGTTTTATGAACTTTAGTTATGATTAATGAATACTTTAAAATAACCTTAATGGCTTTCTGCAGCTTACAGTTAAGTGCACAGCATTGAGTTGCTATGCCCTTTGACTGCAATATCTTCCCTTTAATTTTTTAATTTTATTTTACATTTTTCCTTTGTAGGGGAAGCCTGGAAAAGAAGGTGCCCCAGGTCCACCTGGCTTACCGGTAATGAAGGAAGTCTTCTAAATATTTCCTAAGTGATAGTGATCTGTTTATAACAATTCTATCTTCCTGTCACAGCTTTTCTCTCATTGTGGAATGTGTTTCAAAATGTTGATTTGCATACACTGAAACATTTCCTTCATGCAGCTGGCCTTGGAACATGCCATGTCCTCACAGATTTATGTGCAGGAGACAGAGGCTCAGTTCATAGATGCCGTTGGTTCTATGTCAAATAAAAGGACCTTGTTGCTTGCTACTGACTGTCTCATGAGTTTGAGACACACTCCAAGTAAAGCAAAATTAATTCTACTGAGTTTTTTTCTGGTTAGTCACACTGAAATTTTTGCCAAAGAGTTGTACCTTCCCTTTAACATAAATTGAGAAGAGAAATGAATAGTTTTTATTCACTGGGATCAAAGAGATTGTTTTATGAAGAAAAGTTATTGTCAGGGTCATGGCTGGAACAAGATGACTGGTAGCTATTAAACTGTCATTTTGCCAACATTACATTTGTTTGCTAAATTAAAAGTTGAAGCTGTTCAAATGTGTTTGAAATACTGTATTCAATTGGTTATATCTCAGTTCTTTTTACTTCATCTCTACTTTCACATCACTAGAGTCTCAGTGAGCTTATAAATATCTTACCAAAATTCTTACTGTCAGAATAGCCCATTGCACATGTATCTTACTATAACATCTTTGTCCTGCTAAAACGTCCTTCACAGGAAGCCTAAACACATTCCAGTCTGACAAAGAACACTGAATGACAGGCCACAAAGCTCTACTGCCTCAGCTAACAGAAAGAAAATTTTCTGTCATGACAAAGACATGATATTGCTCTGTTCCCATTTCAGCTTTACTCACTAGCAGTGCATTCAACTGCACAGGCCTCCAAGTCCCTCTCCCTTGCCTGTATCCACTTGCAGAAAGCCTTAGTCTGCCCTGTTTTCCTTCCTGGTACTGCTGACACCTCTTGAGATCAGCACCATCCTGCAGACTGAGCAAGTTCTGGAGGAGGGTGTTGAATGGGAGAGTCTTGCATTGTGTCCCATTTCTCCCCTTCAGAAATAGTTTGCAGAGGGAAAACAGGTCAGAGACTCTGTGCCATGCAGAGCAGCTTCCCCTTGGGAATGCTGGAATGTGCTGTAATAAATGCAGCACATTCCCGTCCCGTTTGGACAGGACACCTGCAGCTTTTCCCACAGACGTGGAGCTGTACCTCAAACTGGGTCTTTCACTGCAGTTTCTTCTCCTGAGCAAGTTGCATTCACTTTACCATCACCATGAAAGATTAAAGCTTTACATTTTAAATCTTACTGTTGTCAGTGCAAAAAAATTAATCCTTATAAAATTGTGTACTGTCACCTGCAGGGACAAAAGGGTGAACAGGGTGAGCCAGGACTGCCTGGAAGGCAAGGAGCTAAGGTATTGTCCAATGGTTTTGTTATTGCTTTTGAGGATGAGGATAAGCTGTGTTTGGGGATTATTACATAATTTTATTTATCACTGTGTATATAATATGCTTCACTTGGCCTAAGAGATGACAAGTAAAGGTATCATGGAATAGGGAATGGATCAACTGAAACAAACCATGTGTTT
Source organism: Zosterops lateralis (assembly GCF_965231275.1). Lineage (NCBI taxonomy): Eukaryota > Metazoa > Chordata > Aves > Passeriformes > Zosteropidae > Zosterops > Zosterops lateralis. Next base: position 16,168,691 of record NC_139770.1, on the reverse strand, counting down.
GAGCTGGTGTCCATCTATTTGTGTAGGGAACAGAGATGGGGTGGTGAAGGACTGGTCAGGAACGGTTGTTTTCTTTAATGTTTTGAGCAATGTACTGAAGTAACAGTGGGTAAATGTCATTCCATATATTGTTTTCAATAAACAAACCCATCTCTGTTCTCTGATGAAGGGGATGAAAGGAAACCCTGGACCACCTGGAGCTTGTGGTCGAGTAAGTGTAAATTACCTTCATGTATCATTTTTCTAAACCATTAGAATAATAATAATCCAAATTGTTTGCATGAGGCAACAATGGATGTCCTGTGATGCTCTAATCAGGCATTGCTTTTGCAAAGTACAAATATTGCTGGGATTCTCACACGGATCAGATCTTCCTTCACCTGGAATTGTATACAGTATCTGTGCCTGGTTAGACCTCACCTAGATTCAGCAATTTTGGCAGGAGATTGGACTGCCAAAGAAGAGTTACAAAAATTCACAGGAGTTAATGTTTAAACCAATTTCTAATCACTTCCAGAACAGGGGGCCTTAATTTTAAAATCCTAAGAACACCTTTTAAAAAAAGCAAGAGTTGGTATAAGTACAATTTCCCTGTCTAGTCATGCTGTCTCCCTAGTGGCTTTCCTATAGGCCCCATGTGCACCTAATAGAAACCTTCTGCCTGAATTGTTTAGAAGAAATAGCTTTGTAAAAAGCTGAAGTGCTTGCAATATTGACAGAGTTCTAAAAAAACACTGCTGCTAATAACAGCTATGATTTTGTTTTTGGTTGCTTGTAGTTAGTAAGCTCTTGTGGTGTCAGAACATCAAAATTATAAGTGAGATTCAGTGGGAGGTACTGTGCTTCTCTCTTCATTCTTGTGACTCTCTTACCACCTTTCTCTTGAGACGGAGTATTACGATTATGTGCCTGGTGAAAAAGGGGATGAAGGACCACCTGGACCTCCGGGACCAAAAGGTCAACGTGGCATGCCTGGTGAGTGGGACATCAAAACTACAATCCTGTGGCAAGAACAGTCCACTCAAAGGGCTTATTGCAGACTACATTTTGAGCAACCTTCTTCTGCCTTTGCAAGAATATTTCCTAAACTCACATCTAATTGCTGACTTGAAATGTATCCTGAGACTTTGATTTATAGCATTATTTACCCTTACAAATAATTGCCAGTATGCAACAGTTGCATAAGTGGTAGATGCCTACTCAGGCAAAACCAAGTTCTTATTTTAACTTTTAAGCTTAAAATGCAAAAGACCAAAGTTTGTATTCAATGCTATTGAATAGTGACTTTGTAGAGTACAGAGTGGTTTAACTCAAGTTTTTAATATCTTGCTTTTGCAGGGCCACAGGGTCCTCCTGGAGTTGCTGGTAGACCAGGTATATTCAATAGTAAAATACATTGTTCTTCCTGTCTGTTGCACTGAATCAGCTTTGTCAAATATTAATTTCTTTAATATTTAAGACTTAAAAAGTATCTCTAAGTGCTAAAATATTGTAAAATATTGTCACCCAAGAGCTCTGATGGGTCACGTAATTAGGTTAAAAATAATTTTAAAATGTCTGTAGATTCCCATTTTGATTAATATATTTCAAGATAAAAAAGATTTGTGGGATGAACTTGGTGTGTTTCTCTGTCACTCATCCTATTGAGTACTTACTTAGCTTTGAAATGCCATTTCTTCTTTAACCCCGTTTTTGTATTTTTTCCCCTTTGGTTAGGTGTGTCAAGACCTGGTCTCAGAGGTCCCCCAGGATTTCCTGGGACAAAAGGAACAAAAGGAGAGAAAGGACAAGCTGGCTTGTGTATTGTAGGCCCTCCAGGACTGCCTGGTATTACTGGCAGGCCTGGTTCTGTTGGATTACCAGGTCCTCCAGGAGAACCAGGTACTTCTAGTTGCAGGTGTTTTGGATTTTTCCAGGTAGCTCTCTCTTTTAAATGAATTGTTGAATATCTCAAGTTGGAAGGGATCCAAAAAGATCAGAACACTGTTTTGAGCTCATCCCTGCAACTTTTTTCTCCCTTAGGAAGTAGAGAATTGTCTGAATAATCTGTGATGTAATGATGCCATACTCATTTCATTAACAGGTAGAGTAACATTTGGAACTGGCCTACCAGGACTTCCTGGAGAGCCAGGGTGTACAGGACCCCCAGGACCTCCAGGAGATACTGGCATGAGAGGTCAGTTTCAGATAACTGTCACTCAGAAATAGATGGTACAATCCTGTAATCTTCATGGATCCTCATTAGATTTTGTTTAAATTTAATTTACCTCTTAAATCATTTGCTGAGCTCAGAGTTTTAAGAACATTCATTAGGGATAGTGAGATATCTTCCTCCCCTTTCCTCAACTAAAAGAGCAATGATGTGCAAGTGCTGCATACCAGTTGTACAGAACTGTGGCAGGGTGTAGATCTTTACTGGAACAAACAGTTACTACAGTTTGGCAGGGCTTTGTACTCTCCTGTTGTTATCTTCTTGCTCACAGTTCATCTCTGAAAAAATCTGCAAGTTCCACCCACAGGAGCTGCTGAATCTCTTTGCCCTTTGTTTGCTCATTAGAATGACCCTGAATGTTACAGAGCTCTGTTAGTTGGAAGCATATGTCCCTGACTTCTTTTGAGAGAATTTGGCTTATTAGTAGAGTCACTTTATCCAAATTATTTGCTAAAATTTGACTTGAAAAAGTCAAGAGTTTCAAATCAAATGTTCCTGACCTTTCAATTGATTGTACTCAGTTCAGACTGACTTTCTGACCACAGGTAATTTAGTACTGTGTTGGAAGTGATCTTCCAATGAAATTAAGGCCATGATTCTGCCACTCCTGGCCAAAAAGTGTTAGCTATAACAAACTAAGTTGCGCATTAGTTAAGCTTGAAAAGTACTTGCTATGGAGCAACTAATGATTTCTTTTCATGGTAGGTGATGATGCTGGTGTGTGTACTGACTGTAGCTACGTTCCGGGAATGCCTGGCCTTCCTGGTTCTCCTGGGCCTCGTGGTCAGGACGGCATGCCTGGTAAATTATCTTGTTCCTAACAGGATAGTAGGAGTGCAAATGATTGTGCTTTTAGCATGAGAATCAGGTGTGGGCATGTCTGCAGCCTGCAGTCCTTGAACTAGCCCTGAGGTGGTGGTGAGTGTGAGAGCCTGCTGCAGCTCCCTCTGCTGATACGAGCACAAGCCCTAGAAGATGAGAGTTCACAGTGTTGATAGGCTTTAGGTGGAGCCTGAAGCCAGCTCAGTCTATGATGAGTAGTCAATATAACAACAGAAACATTGAATGCTGGGTGCAGTTATTGGAGCTTGTCAAAGTCCATGTCCTTGTTTTCATTTTTCTTTACAAAATATAACTGTATTACTGTTACAAAATATTAGTTTCTTTTGCAGGTGGAGAAGGAACAACAGGTCCAAAAGGTTCTCCAGGTTCTCCAGGAACACCAGGGTTTTCAGGGGCTCAAGTAAGACTGGTTTTTCAGATTAACATTCAGATTCCACAAGAATTGTTTCAGAGAAATCTCATGTCTAGTGTTACATGCAGTGTCATACTGGGTGATCTCAACAGGTTTTTTCCTGTAGTAATGAATGTATCAGCATGGGAGGCAAGGCAGAGAATGTGATGTATGACTCACACAGCTTTACATAAGCCTGGTTGCTCCATGCAGCAAGTTAGCCCAGGCAGTGAGACAGGTAAATAAATACCTCTGTGATTAACCCGTGCTGCATTTTGTGGTGCTGAGACTGCTTGTTCTGTTTGGTATGGGTGGTCTGTAGTTCCTTTATATAATTCAATAATCATGGCAGTGGCTGTAAAGCGTATGTAGATTTTTTCTTTTGTGCTGTGACCTTTATCAGACTTCCTACTTCACTTGTTTCCAGCATACTCAGGAGTTGCTAAAGCACCCACTGTGCAGAGAAACCTTTGTCTCATCACACCCTCTTTCAGGGGTGCAAAGGACACTCCCTCCTGGGAAATGTTGTGAAGGGGGAAGTCTGCCACCTGCTGCCACACACATGTAATTTGGTTGTGCTAACTTGTCCCTGTAGTAGTAATCATTTATGGGGAAGTACAGCCAGTGCTGTCTAATAAAAAACCATGCACAAGTATTTGTTGTGGTGGTTGCTGTACAGATGAAGAATGAGTCTGCTAACAGGGTTTGCCAGGAGACCCCTGAGAGTTCATGAGCCCAAGATCACTAGGGCCCAGTGTGCTTTCAGCTGGGATAGTGTACCTCTATGTAACCTGTGGAGGAGAGAAGGGAGAGGTAAGCTAACTCTGAACAGAAGCAGCTATGGCACTTGGAGTAGCCCTGGGGAAATATTGCCATGTGGAGGAGAAATCTCTGACTAGGTCTTCAAGTCCTTCTTTTTGTGCCATGATCTTACCCATTAAATTATGCTACATTATTACTGTTTGTAGTAGCACAAATGAAATGATAGTCTTGTCAAAAGAAGTAAAGACAGGAGAAGAAGAACAGACAAAAAACCCAAAACCCTGTTCATTGAATGGTGCTATTACAGGGAATAAAAATGAGAATACGGAGAACCCTTCTGAGGTATTTAATTTTAAGAAAAAGAAACTTGAAAATGGATTACGTACATCCAGCACTGAAATTCTTTTGATAACTCTATTCTAGGGACCTCCAGGTTTTAGAGGAGATCAAGGACGTAAAGGATCAAAAGGTGAGCCAGGATATGTATATCCAGAAGGGCCAAAAGGTGAGCCAGGAGACCCAGGAGCCAGGGGAGACAGAGGAAGAAGAGGTTCAAGTGGATTTCTGGGAAGACCTGGCTCTAAAGGATCCAAGGGTTCTAAAGGTGAACAGGTGGGTATGCATTTTTGCAATTAATATGGAAGTCATGGAAACCTAAGTCAGTATTTTGTCTTGAACAACAGTCTGTTTAATCTATGCAGATATTTCAGCTGAATATCCCCTACTTGACTGAGGGTACTGTGCTCAATTGTAACAAGCATATGAATGAAGCAGAGGAAATATTCTGATGTGATACCAGAGAGAGATGAGGCCAGTGTAGGTACACGTTGCTGAAAAACATCAGCAGTCTAGTGAGGTGTTAGTTTGGATATTGATAATGGAGCATTTTGTTGGATTTCTATGATGGATAAAATCTTTTTTTAAGTATTTTCTTGGCTACTTACAATGCTTAATAATTCAAATACTTCCTGTTCAGTCTTTATGTGTTAATCTTCAGTGAGAACTAACCATAAAACTAGAATTGTTACAGCAGAGCTTAGCAGGAGCAAAAACTAACAATTATTGTTGTGTTATGTTGGCTGAGAAGCTGTTAACTTTATTCAGATATAACTGTCTCTAAAACCAACTCCACAGTATACAAGGAGAGTCAGAGCTGAGGTGGGCTTGGGTTTTTTGCCAAATGTGTTTTAAAACAGAAAAAAAAGTGTACAGTGCCACAACACAGTGATTGGAAAAAATCAGGAAATTGTATTTATTTCATTTGTAGTATTTCCCTCTTAATAGCCCTCTCTTTGTAACCATTGATATTCAAATTTGTATTTGTTTAATCACAGGTTAATCAGAGGAAAAATATTACCTAAATTATCAGAGTTACTCTGCTACTAAAATAATACTAGATTATAGTCAGAGAAATGGGCATTTTGTTAAGAAAGCTGGTGTGGAAAGCAAGTAATGTTTGGTATACACGTGTAATCATTAGGGATTGGCTGGATCAAAAGGAGATAGAGGACTACCTGGATTGCCTGGTAGACTTGGGCTTCCTGGAGAAATGGGGCTTCCTGGACTGCCAGGTTATGGACCACAAGGAGTAAGAGGTTTTAAAGGCTCTAAAGGAATACCTGGACCACCTGGATTACCTGGAGAAGCTGGTTTGTAACTTCCCTATTTTACTGTGTTTTACCTATGTTAAGGAGTACTTGGTTAAAATTGCAGAGATAGATTGAAATCAAAAACTTAATTCATGAAACATGGGAAACCTCTTCTTGCCATGGGACTTCCAGCCACATTGTCCCAACTTTGGTACATCTGAAGATAGTAGCAAAAGTCTGAGGGTGATAAGATAATTGAGGTTGGAAGGGACTCTGTGCAGTCTGAACTTCATCTCAGCACAGGGACAGCTATGATATCAGACCAAGTTACTCAAGGCATTATCCAGCTGATCCTTGAAAACCACCAAGGACAAAGACAGCACATTATCTCTGGGCAATGTGTTCCAGTGCTTGACACTCTGGAAACAAAAACTTTTCAAATATGCAGCCAGTTGTCACCATTAGTGTAATATAAGTCAGCAGGGGTAAATGGAAAGGGCGTAATAATTTTTTGAGTGCTGGAAACATACCAGTGGAAGAACTCAGCTGAGTGGCAGATATAGTAAAGCTTGCTTAAAGATCATGCCCACTGAGCCTTTTATGACTTGAAGATTTAAGCACTTCTCAGTTGCATCATTTTCCTGGTGACTTTGCTTCTGGGTCTCCACTGGACTGCAGGAGGGCTGAGAGGAAGACTGCAGGTGTCAATAAAATGATTTTACTTACTTAAGCCAAGATGTGAAAGCTTTTTAAAATCTTTTGGAGTTTCAGAAATATGGAAACTGTAGAAGACTACATTTTTAGGCAAGTTGATTGATCACTAATAGTTTTAAATGCTTGAGACTACATATTGCCAAACTATATGCCTTTGTAATATTTTATAATGTATTTGCGGAAGGTCTGAAAGGAGAGACCAGTAGGGCAACTCCATTACCTCCACTACCTGCATTGCCAGGACCTCAAGGACCACATGGTTTACCTGGACCCCCAGGAGTGCCTGGTAGGTACAGCACTAAATAAGTAAAACAGTTAGAATTAGAGATTGGTTAACTGTAAGGCATCTTTGCTTGGGTTTTGTAGAACAATAGTCCTTAAAACTGTCCTGATCATCACAGGAAGCTTTTTGACAGTTTTATGGTAGCTTCTGTTCTTACAGTTGCTTCTGTTTCAAGCCTCACCCCTATAAAGTGTGTTTGGAACCTCTCAAGAAGTGGAAGATTCATGTCTGCATGTCGCTATTTCTGGAGTCTGGAATTTGGCCAGATTGCATAAAAACTGAGCTCACAGACTCATAAATGTTTCAATACTGTGAATACAATTATCATTTTTACTGTGAAAAGCTGCAGTGGAGAAATAGTGTCTAAATTCTGATATAATCTACAGTTGTGTACTTCTTAATAATGATAAACTATAACACACATAATATTACAAGTTGATGTTCTGTGGTAAGATAATTCAGTTTATTTACTTTCTTTGTGCAGGTAGAGTTGGAGCAAGAGGTCAGCCAGGTGATCCAGGACATCCAGGACCAACAGGTGACACAGGCTTTCCAGGGCTTGGGTTTCCTGGAAACCCAGGTCCAAAAGGTAAAATACTCTTTTTGATCTTATTAAAGAAGCAAACCCCAATTTTTTGTTTTAAATACACCATAAAATTATTAGCAAGTTAAAAAAAATAAATCAATGAGCAGACAGGTAAGTGTTTTTAGCAGTCTTGTAATTTACTGCCTTAAGTCTTAGAAATTGCAAGTTTGAAATATTTTGAGGTATTTCAGAGTATCAAGTATCAAAGCTGACAGTAGAGAAATATTTTAAGACGCTGATGCTTTCTGAAATACTGCCCAAACAGGTGCAGCTGTCTCACCTGAGTGCTGCACTTAATTCAGATGGATTCTCTTCACCTGGATATGTGTTACAGAGACAGAGCTTTATGAGTGTCAGTACTTTCTTTTTAATTAATTTTGGATATGTTCAATGCAATTCTTGCCCTATTGTGCAGATAATAGAAAGCATTTTCAATACTGTAAATCTGGCCATTCCTCATGCAAAGTTACAACTCCCTTTGAACACTATAAATGCTAGGAAATTCTCATAATCCTGTAAGGAGTTAACAGAAAAGTCTCAGATACTAAAATTTGTACCAAGCTGCTTATTAAAGAGAACAGTAGGGAACTGACATCAGAATGGGTTCACTTAAAAAAAGAATGGTGCCTTGCTTCAAATTAGTTCATAAGAAATAGCGTTGCAGTCAATTTTGAGTGAATATGTGAGGAACAACTTGCTGTGTGTCACATCAACTCTGAAATCAAGATTGGAGTCAGAATCACTGGGTTGGAAGAAACCTTTAAGATCATTGAATCCAACCCATTCCCTAACACTGCCTCAACTAAACCATATGGCACCACTGAGTGCCACATCCAGTCTTTCTTTAAACATATCTAGGGATGGTGACTCCACCACCTTCCCAGACAGACCATTCCAGTACTTTATCAATCTTTCACTAATTTTTTTTTCTTAACGTCCAACCTCTATTTCCCTTGGTGCAGCTTGAGCCTGTGTCCTCTTGTTCTGTCAGTGGCTGCCTGGAGAAAGAGACCAACCCCCACCCAACCACAGCCACCTTTCAGGGAGTTGTAGAGAGTGAGAAGGTCACCTCTGAGTCTCCTTTTCTCCAGGATAAACAGCCCCAGCTCCCTCAGTCGTTCCTCACAGGGTTTGTGTTCCCAGCCCCTCACCAGCCTCGGTGCCTCCTCTGGACACGCTCAAGTGTCTCAATGTCCTTCCTGAACTGAGGGGCCAGAGCTGGACACAGCACCCAAGGGTGTGGCCTCACCCAATGCTCCCTTCAGCTCATGTATGCTCCATTTATGTCAGAGGCTCATGACACATGCAAATACCCTTTTGTAAAATAAAGCATCTGCACTGCCATTTAATTCCTTTTGCAGGAGATAAAGGACTTGCAGGAGGCAGAGGGCCACCAGGTTGTGAAGGAAAGATTGGAGATCCAGGCCGAGCTGGAAATCTAGGACAACCAGGACAAAAGGTTTGGTTAGAAATACAGCACAGGCTTTTCCAGAGGTCCCATTCATTAAATTTTATACTGAGCAAATAAATAAAAAATTGCAAGGAATATAGGAATTCCTTTATTTTTTGACAAGTCATGCACAAACTATGAAATTAAATTCTTTTTATAAAAAGGAGTTCAAGCCAAAATTTTAGATCCAAATACAAGATTGCAGAATTCCAAGTGTTTGGGATGTTTTCCTACTTCAGCTTTCAGACCACAAGGAGGATATTGCATTGCTTACAGCAAAAATATTAAGGCCTCAGCTGCTGAAAAGATCTCTGTTCAGAAATCCAATTAAGTATATATTTCATGGAGGTCATTGACAAGTAAGTATGTATTTCATTTAAGCAACTGCTCTGTTGAATTAAAGCATGAAGAAAGTAGGTTGGAGGTAATACTGCAGCCATTCTTGCTGATTAACAGAAGTTAATCTACTGATTCTTGACTAGTCTGTAATTAGGGTTCCATTTTGAACAAAATATTAACACCTAAATGATTTGAAAATATGGCATTTCTTTCTGTCTGTGTGTGCCCATATGCAATTATTTTGTGTGTTTTTTGATGTGATGAAGGAAGGGGGTTGAGGTTATGGATTTTTTTTTTTTTTATATTTAATCTATTTGATGCCACAGAACATCTGGATGTGAAGTGGCCTCTGTGGTCCAAGTACTTCATTAGTGACTGGTACAAGCTCAGGTCTACTGACCTGCTTTATGAACATATTGATTTGCTGGTATTCAAAACAACCAGCAGTTCATTCAGCTAAAAAAAAATAGTAATTCAAACTTTCCAGTCAGAGAATACATGTGAGGCACTTGTGATAAAACCAGTCTTCATGGAAAACAGTGTTCAGAAGAATGATTTTTTCAAAACCCCAACAGCTGACTGAGTATTCTGACACATATCTGGGTGCTGACCTTGATCATTTAAGTAAATAATTTGATAAAAAATATTACTATGATATAAGAAGAAAGGAAATGTTATATTTGCACAAACTTCACCCCCACTTTCAGAAAGATACCCAAAGCTTTTCACAGCTGCAGAAGGAATGCCGATGCATTCAAAACCAAATGGAGGGAAGTGTCTTGCGTTGCTCAGTAGCAACTTCTTAGGGTTAAGAGACAAAGTTTAAAAGCTGTCTAGATTAATTTCTCAGCTGGCCAATGAGGAACATCCAGTAGTCTGCTGAATTGAAGCCATTAGAAATTATATGTGGAATATCTAAAGGGAATAAGGAGAATTACCCTAATAAAATAAGGTCACTATTCCCACAGTGGAGAAATTATTTTGGCAGATTTGCAAAGCAATGAGGATTGTTTACATTTCTGTCTGTGTTGCAGGGTGAGCCAGGCATGGTTATTCCTGGAGAGCAAGGAAGAATGGGTTCACCAGGAGGTCATGGCAGTCCTGGCTCAAAAGGTGAAGGTGGACTTCCAGGGCTCCCAGGCCCACCAGGGAATCCTGGGCATGATGGTGATGATGGCCTAAGAGGTAACGTTGTCTGAGAAGCTCAGGGAGCACAGCAAGTTATTTTAAGAAAAACCAAGTCAAACAATGTTGACTCAAAGCCTAGAACTTAATTTGGCCATGAATCCACTCTCATGTCTTTTAGGAGATCGTGGCTCACCTGGAGCTCCTGGAGACCCAGGTTTTCCAGGGAGACCTGCTGAATGTCTTATTGGCCTGCCAGGCTTGCCAGGTGGCCAGGGAGCTACAGGCCCACCAGGTAGGACTTTGACCCAAAAATGCCAGTTGGCTGGATGAGTGTGGCTTTTGTTTCTGCCTTCCAGTATCCTGAGGGAGCTGAAATTTTTTCTGGATATTGGTTATAGAAGAGTATGCAAGAAAACATGAGTCCATTTTAAAAATGCTCTTTCTGTAGATGGGAGGAAGCACATACACTGATAAAGATGGATTAAGATTCAGATTTCACCAGACAGTCTGAAGAGTAATCACAAACTGAAATTCCACAAGAAAAATGATATTTCAGTCATATCTCCCCCTGTGGGACTGAACTTAGATTCTGTGGTGCAATAGGATTGATAAAGAAATAAAAGAAAGGAAGAGCTCAGTTAGGTAGGAAAACAATTTAGGGTCCCAAAAGTACCTGCCTGTACTGCATATGATTTTCTTTAAGAAAACCCCAAACTCAGGTATGTAGCACATTCCTTCTCCTATATATGATCACAAAAGGATTTTTTTTTTCCTTTTTTTCTAAAAACCCAGCTCACAGCCCTTGGAAGATTTTCTGAATGTGTCCGTTGCCTTACAGGTCTCATGTTTAGCCTCAAATAGGCAAAGTTCAAGAAGAGTTTCATGCTTATGATGTAAAGATAGAGATGAAGATTTGTTTTTCAGACAGATTTGCCATACCACACTGTCCTACACTTTTCTTAGGAGGAAGAGGTTTACAAGGTTCAAAAGGAAACCTGGGTCCTCCTGGTTTGAGTATCCCGGGAATCTACGGACTGCCTGGGGAACCTGGATTAATAGGTCTTCAGGGAAATACAGGATTACCTGGTCCCAAGGGACAGTCTGGAAGGCCAGGAATCTCCGGTTTGCCAGGTAAGGATTTCCTAAGTCTTTGTTTTGATGTAGCAATTAAGCAAGTCTTTGCAGAAAGGTGTTTAGCAAAGGTCATGTTTTTCAGGACTGAAGAACGCAAAATAATTTTCCCTGAAAGGTATTCATTTATCTTTGAGATTTTATGGAAAACTAATAAGTCATTCTTCCTTAAATGATGAGCATATCTTGAAGCTCTCTTGACACAGTGTGGAAATTTCTGTAGTAGTCTTCTCAGAACAACATTTTATGTAGTTTTTTATACAGTATTGTCCTTACAGTAGGACATGAAATAGTTAATATTCAAAGCAACTCCCCCAGCACAATGGAAGTGCAAAGTGTTTAGTTCTTACTCAGCATCCCTTTTCAATTAATTCATAATGCTATCTTCTTTTTCTTAAAACTCAGATCTAGAGTCTCACAGACTTAAGTCAGATCAAGCTCTGTCACTAGCCAGAGCTAACTTTAAGTAAGCTAAGTGGTCCCTATAGGGTTGATTTGTTTGGGGTGTTTTTTTCAGAAATACATTGAAATTTGTTTTGAAGACTAAAATAAATCAGTCATATAATGGTTCTTATTTCTAATAAAGATTTTTCTTTAATCTCAAATCATTACAGTGTGGGAAGGAGATGCTACATGCCTTTTTATATTGAGAATCTGTAAAGCTTTTGATAAACATGTAGCACTTGACTCAGTTATGCAAACATAGACTTCTGGTGGCATTTGAGGGAGTTGTTATTTCCCAGCTGGTCTTTGTCTCCTGGGCCAGAAAGGAATGTACTTCCCACACATCTCATGACTGATCTCTCATCCCTGTATGGATATCTCAGATGCATTATCCTGACTGTGATTTCATTCATTAGTAGGAGCTGTTGCAGCTACTAATTCAGGCAATTGGGGATTATAAATCATGATCCTGTGGTTAAAGATGGGAAAACCAGCTTGGACAGTTACAGAAATTAAACACTGCATACATGTAGTTTTCTGAAGTAATGTTCTGTTTAACTCATACTAACAAATATGTTCCTATTGCTTCAATCCCACAGGTGCAAGGGGAGATCCAGGTGTAATGGGACTGTTAGGAATTCCTGGACCCCCTGGCATGGTTGGAAGACCAGGCAACCCCGGTATCAGAGGCAAGTGACCACTTTATCTGCCTTTGTTATCACTTAGAATACAGGAATTTCAATGCTCAAGTTAGTCTTGTGATCCATTTTTGTACTCCTGAGTACAGATGTGTACTGGAATTTCTGTGAGTCTTGCTTCATCTGTCTTCTGTATATGTGCAGTCTTCAGGCTGAATGACATAATATTTTTTTAGCAATTTTGACTTGACACCTTTTTAATTTTTTTTAATTGGCTGGTGTTTTACTCAATAAAGAGCAGAGAACCTTTTTGCTGGTTTTTTTCCCCATCCTGTGTAGCTACCATTATTATATTTATTTAAAAGACACAAGTTTGTATGTTTATTCACTATAAGAAATAATTTCCATGTCTTGCTGGAAAGACAAGCATTACTTACTACAAGTAGTCTGTACTTGTGGATGTTTTATTGATGATTGGAGCAGCTAAGAAATTAGTTTACGTTGTTGATTTGCAATGTATATTTACATATGTAAATTACAATTTTTCTTGAAGATTGGCATTATCTGGTTTCCTTTATTATATCATCTAGACAGATCTCTTCAGAAAATTTCATTCTGTGTTCTTGCAGGTTCTCCTGGCTTCCCAGGAATAAAGGGAAGAAAAGGATTCCTTGGAGAAAAAGGTGAACCAGGTGATAAAGGTTTTCCTGGACCATCTGAGACCTTGGTTGGTATTGGGGACAAAGGAGAACAAGGTTTAAAAGGTACACATTCATTGTTCTGTCATTAAAACTAGTCAGGGTCGTTGCAGTCCCAGTTCCAAATATGGAATAAACTGACTCTACTGCTGAGAGTACTCACTCACGTGGTTTTGAAATAATTATTGCTGAACACTAGAACTGCCTTCTTATTTAGGGGATAGTTGGATATTATATTGAATATTCAGTTCAATTTCAACAAGTCCTTATTCTGTTAAAAAGCTCTTAGTGCTAAATAATATATTAGTAGTACCAGGAAGCTTATATACCTATATGCTATACATTCATGTTTTTACACATTTAGTATCCTGTGAGCACAGAAATGACTGCACTTACCAACCAGATACTGGATTGCAAAGACATTAAATCTACTCAGAAATACTTGACTGTCAGAAGAACTCCTTTGTTTGCAGTGTTAACATGAACTCTATGAACTGTACATATGTAACTAATACAATCTAGGTGTTTGTATCCATGTTTTCCTATGGAAACTTTCGGGAACTTCCTATTGTTGCACATGAAAAATACAGAACTTAGATAGGAGCTTATGTTTTGCTTACATGTGTTCAGAGTGAAAATCCTATGTTCTGCTTCTGTTTCATTAGCTTAAAGAGTTATAAAACTTTAAGCTTTGTATAAAAACTTATATTCTAAGATGTTGTTTTGTAATATTTTTTAAATCTTCATTTTAGGAGTTCAAGGCCAAATGGGTGTAAGGGGAGAAAAAGGAGATGTTGGTGTGCAAGGTCCCCCAGGTGTTGATGGGTCTGAAGGAATTCCTGGTCTACCAGGTATGGAATATGTGTATTGAAAATTACTGTGCCATGTGGACAAGGAGATACTGCTCCTCTGGGGCACACCAACTTGGCTCCAGAGGCAGCACTGCATTTTTCTCTATTAACTCCAAAGCTTTCCTGACAATTCAGAAACTGAGCAATTTCAAAAGCTGCTATTTGAAAGTCATAGTAGCTATCAGCAAATGATTCTTCTTCTTGTTTTCTTTCAAATATAGACCACTGTTTGGGATGACAAATAGAAAATAATATTAAATCCTGAATAACAATAAAGTCTAAAAGCTGATAAAGCCACTTAATAAAAATTAATATTTCTAAAAAATAAGTTTGAATTTGTAATACTATTTTTAAAATAATTCTAAAATATAACAAATTGGCACAGATGTATTTAAGGATTTTTTTTTTTAACTTCAGGTGAATTGTATTTCCCTTTTCAAAGCCTACATATTTGACTTGTATTTCGAAAGTTAGCAGATTTCCAATGAAGAGCGGATTTAAAAATGTCAGGCATTGGCACAGTGGAATTCAGAAAGAATGTTCAGAGAACATTCTAGGTGCATCTTTTAGTCTACATTAAATTGAGTGCTAACTTAGCTAAACTGATCTCAAGGTAAGTGAGTGGAGGGATAAGTGCCTAGGTCACACTCAAGAACTTTTTATTATATACTAGTCATGAGACATCCATAATGAGTAAGTAATAATGTGATTGTTTCATGGACAGAAACTAAACTGGAGTTCAGGCAATGAAAGGAGAACCCAGTGCATAAATACAAATTTGTGATCTTCATCAAATTCAGCTAAAGTATACTGCAGTGGCTGCCCCTAAGTGCTGTGATCACAAACCTTAATTTCAGTCTTGATACATAAGGTGTTTGTTATTTCCTTCATTTTCTGAAAACAGTAATGATAATTTTATCTGTGTCTGGGGCAAAAGGGTCCATGTTGATTATCTATAAAATAGTAATATAGCAAAAGAAGGTGTGTGGTAGAGGATTTTGTATTCATGACAGCTCTAACATCCAGCCAGTGTCTAAAGCAAACATGGAAGATGACATTTATTTCTTCATCTTGCAGGAGCCAAAGGATTTATGGGTCTTCCAGGGATTCCTGGAGGACAAGGATTCCCAGGTGCTCATGGAGACAAAGGAGATATGGGAATTCCAGGTAATTTTCTCTCAAGACATATTACAAATTCATAGAGCTTTATAGAAGCATTTGCACAGGTCTGAGCTGGTACTGTAGGCACACCACACAATACTTGGACTGGGATTTATTCTTTAGTATCCATAGATTTATCTTCACTCCAGCATTTGCTTGACTTGCAGAATGCAATTCTCCCTCTCTATCTAAATTCTTTAATTTATATATTGTTACATATAAGAACTTTTTTTTAGAAATAAAATCACAGTTTAAATTACTGTAATGAAGAATTAATATCTGTATATATAAACAACAGCTCACAAAATATGAGGTGTGAAATGCAATTATGATCCTTTTAAGAATGGTACCAGTATTGTTATTTTTACAGGTCCAAAAGGCCAGAAAGGATCTCCAGGCTTTCCAGGACCATCAGGTGACTCTGGTCCACCAGGCTATGGTGGCTTTCCAGGTGACAAAGGAGATCCTGGGTACCCATCTGCTGGGCCTCCAGGAGAACCTGGTCCAAAGGTAAAGGCAGTGGAAAAAATTTCCTGTTAGGCAGAGCTTTGACTATAGAAACAGAACAACAGCATGTTAGCAAGAGCTGCAGAGTTTGCAGAAATAGATGATTTATTAGTGGTAAGAAATATGAAAATACTATTGTGTCAGGAGAAATTCTTTATTTCATTATATTTCACTTCTTTTGTGCAGAAAATTCTTACTTATAAAGATGAAATACCTTGAAGTAACTTGCTTTCTGTAAAGGTTACTAATTCATTAAAAACAAGGATGTTAAAAAGTACATCAAAACCTCATCTTATCAAATCCAAAAGTTTTGTAATCTAAACATATACTGTTTGATTTTGATAGTCTGGTAATAGCCTTGCATAAGAATTTTTTTCTTAGTAATGTGTATTACTAAGTATATGTTATGTTTGGTCATATATATTGCTAAGAACAAATCAGTATTTTTAAATTAGATCAGTTGGATAGTTTAACTTCACATGTTCTGGTTGTTGAATAACTGGAAGTCTTTCTACCTATGAGATTATCTGAAATGAGTGGCTGAGGCTGTAAATTGCTCTATAAATCCTGTAATGTGTCCAAATTATTTGTTCATTTTCAGTATCAGCTGGGTAGCCCCAATGAGATAACTGTCAAAAAAGTTGGTAGGAATTTAAAGAAAAAAAATACGCATTTCAGTGCTTCGTATAGCTGCATATTACCTAAAGAATGGATGTTTGGATCAAAGGAAGAGCTGGTAGAATAAAATTGAAGGGAAATCTCTGCCAGGGAAAATATATAAAAACAACTTGGTTTGTAAAGGTTAAAAATAGATCTTAGCTATGTCTAAAAGATCTGTGGTATAGACCTCACATTTAATCTGCTTTGGTTTTGTCTGAAAATGCTAATGAAGCATGATTACATGTACTTGACCTTTAAAATTGCATGTGATTTTTCTGTTCTTCACTGTGATTATTCTTTGCCTGTCTGTGTGCAACTGTTTCTCAGGGAGATCCAGGTCCCCGAGGAGTTTTTGGCAGCAAAGGAGAAGAGGGCTCTGAGGGTCATCCAGGACTTCCAGGAGTACCAGGTCCACAGGGGATCAGAGGAGAAACTGGAGGTGCAGGAATCCCAGGTATGGGGTACTTTGGGAGGGATGGAGAGCTGCTGACATGCTTGTAGAAGAAGATAATTCCTCCAGCTGCACAGGCTGCCTGGGGGTGGGACACTGACTTATATTGACTGCTGTAAACCTCAACAGCTCCTTCATGGTCACAGCAGCCAGGCCAGTTTGTGTCACCTGGAGAACTTTTGCAGCTGACAAAAGCAGAAACAATAGCAAAGCTCTTAAACTGAGTCTGGATCTAGGGGTGATGCCTTTTCCCCTCTGCCACACTTCTTCTTACAGGAAAATGTGGACCCCCTGGAGATATTGGTGTGAAAGGATGCCAGGGCCGCCCAGGACAGCAGGGAGTCCCAGGTCCTCCTGGTATGGTATAGAGCATCTCTCCTAAATCACTGCCCTGGGTTTGGGATTTCAGTTCAATGTTATCAGTTCAGCTGACACAAAAAGTTTTAATTTTGTTTCACTACTGGAAAGCTTTTTGCCCTTTTTCAATACAAGTACATATCCAAGGGTCTCAAGATATGATATCCACACAATTATAAAGAAGGCTTAAGTTCTTAAGATTCTACCTCCTAAAAGTGAATAATAAACTAAGATATGGGTAGATGAAGAGAAGAAAATTAACTGGAGTAGAAAGAAACAAAGTTGTAGTTGTCTGCTAGAGCAACAGAACTAAAACAGAATTCAAAACGTACCTCAAGGACAGTGTGTATATGCAGCAACAGAGAGGCATGCATTGCAGGCTTTCTTGTGTCTGTGAAAATAGTGGGGGTGTTAAATCCACTGAAGTCCAGTGAGCTCAATACAAGCTATATGCTGCTCTATACCAACACAACTACACCTATCTTTGAAGTAGCTATTTAATGTTTAATAAAGGGGAGTCAAATATTCTCACTGCAGAATTAAAAAAATTATATTGTGGTCCACTGTAATTGACAGGTGCTGTTGGAGTCCCTGGAAAACCTGGACTTGTTGGTGAAAGGGGTACTCAAGGTCAGGATGGTATGCCTGGGCCCCCAGGACTAAAGGGAGAACCAGGTAACACCAGTGAAATATTTTCATTCTACTTTACAATTGGTGTTTTTTTTTTTGTTTTGTTTTTTTTTTTTTTTTTTTTTTTTTTTTTTTTTTTTTTTTTTTTTTTTTTGTTTTGTTTTTTTGTTTTTTTGTTTTTTTTTTGGTTTTTTTTTTTTTTTTTTTGGTTTTTTTTTTGTTTTTTGTTTTTTTTTTTTTTCTGTAATTATAGCAACAAGGATTATTTGGAAAGGATTACTAAGGAGCTTCTGTGGAGCCAAAGCTAAATTTTTAAGTAGAAGGTTATAGGTGTTTTTCTGTGTAATTTTTGTACATGTTGTCAACAACCCAAGTGCATTATAAATGCTCTATTCTACATATGATTTGTCATAATGTCACCTAAAAATGTTCATGTCTGCAAGAGTCAAAGTACTGCTGTTAACAGTTCTTCTGCATTTAATCTCAAAGAGATTAAAAGAAGCAAAATCCTTTCTAAGGAGTCTTCTATTTTATATGGGTATAAAATAAAAGGAATCAGTGTTTCGCTGCATGAATAGTGAAAGTTTCCATGACCTTGGGTTGTGAAACCTTTCATTTAAATGTCACTCCTGATGTTATCAATGTTTAGATAGATTTAGTCCTACACTGAATTCTGACAGAATTTTACACTGAAAATATTTCTTTGCATGTCAATATCAAAAAGATACTGAGAAGACATCCACAGTATTTAGAAAGCTTTTTCATACTAACTTTGAAGTAATCACTGTTAACGTATTTTCTTTTGTAGGTATTTATATTTATTTTTCTATTTTTTTAATAGCTAAATTAAATGCAGATTTTTTCTGTTTTTCTCTGAAGAAGCTTATTTTTGTAGAATGTACCTCAAATATGATTGACTAATAAGAGCTCCTCCTTTAAATAAAAATCTAAGAATTTAATTTGTGTTTTTGTATAGAAGAATTGGAATACTATGTTTTCTTTTACACAGAACTAAACTCTACCTCTTGATTCGGTGACTTTAGAAGAAATGTATGAAATATTACAAAATGTGATATTTTCTAAAAATTATTTTAGACTTTGAATGTAATGTGATCTAATATTTTGCAGGACCACCAGGGAGAGGGATCCCTGGTCTTCGAGGTATTCCTGGACGTACAGGTGAGTTGTCTTTTCAAAAAGCTTAAATTTTTAAATACCAGAACCATTATCAAATCCCCTCCTGCTTTCAGATGCTTGAAATAGCCCTAAGAGTGTCAGAGGAAATAAAGAGTGATTCTGTGCTTTTGATAGTTTGGTCCTATATATTAATGTCAAGAGTTGTTGCTTGTAATGAGTTGTTGCTTCTCTGTGCTAAAAACAAGGGCTGAATTCCACCTTTGCCGCATAGGAAATGCATATTTGGAATTTTCACATCACTTCACTGTCTTGACAGCCTTCCCCACATGTAATATTCACACTTCGCAGGAATCAAAGGGGACATGGGCCTGCCTGGTTTTCCTGGGCCTCCAGGTGTGAAAGGTCACCAGGGAGATCGAGGACCCATTGGACCTCCTGGCTTAGTGGGGTTACCTGGATTTCAAGGCTCCACAGGTGTGGCAATCACTGGCCAGAAGGGGAACAGAGGTATTCCTGGTGCACGTGGAAGAGCAGGTGTGTTGTTGGAACTCCTTATTTGTCTGAAAGAATATACTGATAATTGAAAGTAGAAGTCAGCCTGTCCAGAATTCAAGGTTGAAAGGGTATTCCCCCAAGAGAGTTTCATAATTAAACAGATCCCTTTAGCAGTTAATGCAATATTACCATTGTATACAACATGATCTAAATTAAAGTAACTCTAAGTGTTCAAGTCCACTCTGTTGCATTATCTTGCTTTCCTCCCATGTAGTCTGTAGGACAGCTGAGATCTAGCTTAAACAAAATGAGATAGCATGAGTGGCACTTAGGGACATGGCTTAGTGAGGACATGGCAGTGTTAGGTTTACAGTTGGACTTGATCTTAAAGGTCTTTTCCAATGTAAATGATTTTGTGATTCCAGACTTAACTATAACTGGAAGATATTGAAAATCCTGCAGTGTTAAAAGAGTACTATAAGTTCTGATCTCTGATTAAATTAGCAGGCTAGGAAAAATGTGTTTTTTTAAAAAGAGTGTATATTTCCTTGGAAATCACTGAGGTGATTAATATGAGTATCATTATGGAGCCATGGACTGTTGCACTGTGTTGTAACCTATGTGAAAAGCTGTTGCCGTACTCTTCACTTACTCTGATGTTTCTGTTTAGGTGCTCCTGGTTTTCCAGGCCTTCCTGGTCTTTCCACTTTCAGCATGAAAGGAAGCAAAGGTGTCCAAGGAGCGGATGGAATACCAGGTCCAAGGGGCCCAGCCGGTGACATTGGCCCTCCTGGTCCCAAAGTCAGTGAAAGGAATTTTGCTTCTTTCTTACTGCATAGATAGTCTGCTCTTACCATGAAAATAATACCCATAAAAAATCCTGCAAAATCTCAAAACAAACAACAAACCCCAACAAGCATCCTCTCCCACCCATTTTCACAAAACACCTTGTAATAGAGGAAATACCAAAATGGATATGAGAAGCAGGCTTTATGGAGTTAAGTGGATCAATAAGAATTGGTTTTTTTAAATTCCTGGTATGTCATTTCCTTTGCTGGTCTGTATTACAGGATAATATGAGCGATAATATGACTATTTCTAACATGCTTAAAAGTGGAGCAGATTATTCTAGTTGCAGGATATTCTGTGAACATAATGCTTTGAATATTCTGAACAAAAATGAAATATATTTCATTGTGTGAAGAAGCTGCTTCTGTTTGTTACTGATGTTCTCTGTTTTGCAGGGAATACAAGGTCAATCAGGCTATCCTGGTGCTAGAGGGGACCCTGGATTTCTTGGATTCCCAGGTGTAAAAGGTATTCATATATTTATTATGTACACTCCTGTGTGCCAAATACAACCATTTATATGTTGAGTTATATTAGTATTTGTGTATGAGGGTATCTAGAGATGTGAGGTTTTGCCATGAAAATCGGGTCTAAATGAAAGCATTCACTATGAGAGTTTTCACTGAGGTGAATGCTCTGTTTTCACTGAGGTGAATGCTCTGGGTGTGTCCAAATTGAAAATAAGTTTGTCCTTAGTGAGTGATGAGCTGTAAGAACTTTGGCACTGAGTCTGCCAATTGGAAATATCCCACTATGGCTAGAAAATGTGATTTTTCAACAACCTCTTAACTACAGAACTCAAGAGCGTTTACTCATAATTACAGCACTGGGTCCTCTTTTTGCTGTAAGAATAGTCCCAGTTATAATCTAATTTACAGTTTATCAGCAGATGTATTGGCTTCATTAATTTCATACTCCTGAGGGCAGGTTGAATCAGTAACTGGTTAAAAATCCCTTTAATTTAGACAATTTTGTAGTGATTTAAATATAATGTAGGCCTACATTACTCCAGTATTCTCCTTTTTCAATTGCATGATTTACAATCACACAGAATTGTCACTACCTGTTTAACCCACCTGTTAATGATCCATGCTAACTATTGTGCATTTTAAATTCATTCTAATTGGCAAAGTCACCACCACACAGGGAGTTGTCTTACTTTCTTAAACAACAAACTCTCATTTCACATGTCAAATTTCCTGATGTGGTATTAAAAATTCTTTTTAATTATTTTTTTTTTGTTTCAAGCAGAACTGTGGAGCATGGTCTGAATGTAACCTCATAGTGTGCACAGTGAAAAGAATCAAATTATCAAATTTCTCATAAAAAACTTTACAATTTCAGCATAATTGACAGGAGGGTTAAAGGGACATGAACTCCACTTGAAGGCTGCAAATCCAGGGACAAAAACATATAAGATAGAAAGGACATAGTCTAAAACTAAGAATTTAAACTAGGTTTAGAGACCAACCTTCATATAGACAGGCATGACAGTATCATCTTATAAATTCAGTGCACTTGACCTATAAATTATATAGTTGCAGCAGAGGTGAAGAAACCCACTTTCACATTTCACGAGTCTATGGGCTGTGTTACCCTTTGGGAACTTTGCATGGATTGTGCAGGACTCTTCAATAGTCCTCTGAAACTTTGACAGTTGCTTTGACATTTTAAACCAGACAATGTATCTTCAATCTTCTCTTTTAGGAGAAAAGGGTAATCAAGGACCTCCAGGACCACAAGGTGCAGAAGGGCCAAGGGGACCAAAGGGCCAGCATGGTAACCACCCCTCCTCCTTCCAATACCAGCTGACTTAGGTTGACTTATTTAGTTTGTTTTGTAGTTTGTTTGCTTTCTCTTAATGTCAAACAATAGATCTTCATTATATTTTTGCTTCTAGGCCCATCTGGAGTCTCAGGAAAAATATTCTCCATCCCAGGAAACAAGGGTCCTCCAGGACTGCCAGGAATCCCAGGAACACCAGGTGATCAAGGAATTCAAGGGATTCCTGGACCACAAGGTGATTTATGTTTTTACCTCTATGCATGTCTGTGTGTGCTGCTTAGTAGAACATTTTGGTTTGGTGGAAAAACTTCTGCATAGAAAATTAACATGTCTTTAAAAGAACCTCACCATATTTAAAAATTGCTCTTTGTACATTGTTAACATCCTAATATTTATAAACTCTCCCTTTCCTTCTGCCCTCCACCCTTGCAATGACTCAGTGAGTACATCCCTCAACATAAGCCTAAGGAATATAAGATGAAAACATTCCCCATTTTCATACATTTCATTTTCATATGTGGGGAGGAGGGAATTACCACCTGTAATAGGAGTATTCTAGATGTGCTTCAGCGTGATTGTGTCTGTCCTGGTCTGGGGGTGGGAAGGAAAGAACAGGCTGGCTTCTTCTCCATTGGCACCAGAAGTGAAGCCTGTCACAGCTGTGAGGAATGGGGAAGGAAGAAGGTAAGGTGATGGGGATATGCAGTGGGTATCTGGCCACCCTTCCCAGTACCACAGCTTTGCTTTCAGGCAGGAAGCTCTTCAGGGGGGCTGGCCTGCTGAAGGCATTTTTTTGCAGTACATTCAATATGTCCTTGTAATCTTCCTGATAGGAAAGATAATGGAGCAGTGCTATAGATAGTTTGAAAACTTAGTAAGTTCATGCTTTTATTCTCACACAGCTAGATTTATGTGAGGATTTTAACTTTATTCTTTACCAGTTATTAAAATCTAGAATAACTACTGCTACATGCCTCTGGTTTTTTCCTTGATTGCAATTTAGGACCTAAAGGAGTAAAAGGTCTACCAGGACGTTTTGGTCATCCAGGTCATCCAGGATTGCCTGGTCCAAAAGGAGACAGGGGATTTCCAGGACAAAGAGGTACAAGAAAGCAGAATCTCTGTTTGACTGGTACTACTGAATTTACAGATAAACTGTACTGCTGATTTCTGTAAATCCTTCCTCTTACATGTATTGAGAGTCTGTAATTTACAGAACATTTACAGTAGCTTTAGAGACACATGTCAGCACATTCTTAGCTTTTAACAAATGCATGTTCGCAACTGAAATAATAATTTACAGAAATATCCCTTGACTGTGCTTTTCTGTTATTAATCACTTCTATTTAGTCAATTGAAATCCCTAGATACCAGGATGCCTTTTTAGTACATCAAAATAGAACCAAATGTTTTTATTTAGGCATCACAAATGTTTTACTTTAAGCTTTTTTTTTAAAAAAATGGCCATGGTTCTTTAAAATACCTCACTATTCCATTAAGCTATGCAGTGTAAAGCTGCCTGAGCTAGGTCTGAAGGAGTTCCTACATCTGCAACAATTACTACCAATTTTTAAGTTGTATCTTGTTATTGGTGGGTTTTTTGTTAATTTTCAAGCAGTTTCAATAATTTAAAAGACATTAAAATTAAAAAGAAAATTACCATACTTGTAGACATATTTATTTCCCCTCCACAGGACAACCTGGATTGATTGGCTTTCCAGGTCTGCAGGGGTTACCTGGATCACCAGGTACTATCATTGCTGGTCCAACAAGAAAAGGATTTATCTTTACCCGACATAGTCAGACAACAAAGATTCCTTCGTGCCCACACGGGACATCCCAAATCTATGTTGGCTATTCCCTGCTTTTTGTACAAGGAAATGAACGAGCACATGGACAAGATCTTGGTACTGTACTGGTAACAAATTTCAGATTGTTTTCTTAGAGTCCAGTAATGCTAAGTTGTCATGAAACCAAAGTTACAGTAAGTGTCTGAGATAAGCATCCATCTCCAGAGTGGCCTGGAGTCAATTCAGAAATCATGGTTTAAAAGACACCTTCCTTTCCTGCACTCCTGTATTCCCTTGTTGATGTCCCTAGAGTTTTTTGAGGAGGAGTTCAGTTACTTATGGACAGATGTCGAGTATAAACCTTCACAACATTTGAGCAGGGCTGACAGTAACACCACAGGATGTGAAGGAGAATCTTGTGGGTTTTGGAGCCTTAGTGGGATGCTTTGGGGTGTGAACAATGTCACCAGAAACTTTTGTTTAAGCAACTGAATCACTGCCACTGTGTTAAGGGCTGATACCATCCAAGAAGATTGTATTATTTTAACGTATTTTGTTCTTAGCCCTTGTTTATTATATAGATATATTTGTATAAACCAGAAGCATTTTGCTTTCAGATAATTTTACTGTACAGATACTTCTTATAGTTACCAATTGCTTTAATCCTTCCTATAGTAGATTGGGTGCCATCATGTCTCTCTTCTGGTCACTGCACTAAATTTAATCTCCTGTCTGTCACAAACCTCTCCCCTTTTGTCTTCTAGGAACAGCTGGTAGCTGCTTGCAGAGGTTCAGCACCATGCCATTCTTGTTCTGTAGCCCCAATGATGTTTGTAGCTTTGCTTCTCGCAATGACTACTCCTACTGGCTGTCCACTGCAGTGGTGATGCCTCCAGACATGGCACCCCTTTCTGGCAGGGCACTAGAGCCCCAGATAAGCAGGTAAGAGGATTAGAATTTTATCTCCTCTGCCCTGGAACCACAGAGGCATCATAAATTGTTTTAGGTGGCAAATCCTAGGCAAGACCTGCCTGTCTCAGCCAATACAAGCACTGACTTCAACAGCCTGATTTCTGATTACTCACCTATGTATGTCAAATATTCAGTGATACTCTCAAGGAAAGTTAGAATAAAGCTGGGGTCCCATCACAGGGCTGTTGTTGCAGAGCCAACATAAGAAAATGGCACACTGTCCTACTAATTGCAGGGATTGTTTCCTTAAGACCCTATTATTATGGATATTAGAGACAGACTAAAATTAGATAAAGACAGCTTTGTTATTTAGAATTATAGCACAAATCAAGTTCTGCTTCCAGTTCTGAATTATGTATTTACTGTAGTTGGTGAAGAACATTGTAAACTGAGCTGAAGGTTCTCAGCTGTGAAACCTTCAGCAAGTGTGCCCTTTCTAGTTGCTTAGAATAGCTGAGAAGAATGAAGAACAACTTAAAAATTCTAAAAGCATGAAAGAGTTCCAGAGCAGCAAAAATTCAAGGTGAGAAGGCAGGCTTTGCACTCATCTTCTCTCCTGCCCTACCCAGTGGTTGCAATCCAGTAGCTCAGCTTCAGTTTTCTCATTTAGGAAATAAAGATTACTTTTTCTGATCTTAGCCAATAAAGGTACAGAAGTACAGAACTTTGAACTAAAACAGAACAACATAAAGTAGTGAGCATGTGAAAAAGGTAAAATTTTGCTCATTACTTCGTTAAAGGCAAAATTAAGAAGCTCAGATGTTCTGGAATTACTTCCCATCTTAAGAACAGTTTTGGTCTGGTGTTACTAGCAGAGATTGCAAAGCAATTGCAAGATAAGGTATATGGGTTACCTTCAATTTACTTACTCCTCATTAAACACAGAAATCTGTGTGAGTAGTAGCAGTTATAGCAATGTACGCTATGCTTTGAGGTAGCTACCATCCTAGAAGGTAGAAGTTTGTTCTGCTCTCATGTTTTCCCTCATGTCTGCACTGAATGTGCTTTCCTTCACAGGTGTGTTGTCTGTGAAGGAGCTGCAATGGTAATAGCAGTTCACAGCCAAACAACTGTAGTTCCTGCATGCCCAGATGGCTGGATGTCTCTCTGGAAGGGTTTTTCTTTTGTTATGGTAAGTATATAACAACTTGAATTATCCATTTTATGTCCTCTCATTTTCATTGCTGTTTTCAGCTGCTCATGGCTCATTTGTTTTTTAATAGCTGTTAATTTTTTTTTTTGCCTCTGCTAAGAAGTAGAAAATAATTCTATTAATTCTTATTCAATTCCAGAAGCATAAAAACAGCTATTCTGATCTTCTGATCTGTTCACAAAAACAGGTGGCAGGAGGAAAAGCAAAAAAGATGGGAGAAGTACTAAAGGACTTTAGTCTGACAAAAATAACTGCAAGCATTCACTTAAAAATGTTATGCTAAGATCTAGAAGACAGGTGTGGGGAGTGGAGTGGTTAAACTCATCCTGAACACAAAACTGTAGAAATAAGTGATCAACTTCCATGCCAGGAAGTTCTTTTAAAAACACCCTTTCTGCTTTTTGTGTTTGGAGAAGTGATCAATGCAACAAAAATATGAAAACACGAGCCCACAAATTTAGTGTATTTGTAAGGTAGTTACTGTTGCACTCAACTGGACAGAAGGCAGCTTTTTAGTCTTTGTACTGGTTAGTCTAATGCATTTCATCCTCCTGAAAAAGGCCTTTGCAGGGATCTAAGAAATGCCATAACTGCTTGAATTTTCAGGAGGCTTCTGTGCTTCATTTTAAGTTTTATCAAATGAATCTGCATTCATTTTATTTTGTCCAAGATGTACCACAGAACATATGATATGTTTTAGAAAGAGGGTTTGTTTTTTCTTGCCTGCAGTTTACTGAAAGCTGATGGACAAGTTCTCATCAAAATGTTTTGTTGGTTACAGTACACAAGTGCCGGCTCAGAAGCTTCTGGCCAAGCATTGGCATCTCCTGGATCTTGTCTGGAGGAATTTCGGGCCATCCCATTCATAGAGTGCCATGGCAGGGGGACGTGCAACTACTACACAAATTCCTACAGTTTCTGGTTGGCATCATTAAATCCAAGAAGAATGTTCAGGTACACTGTACTTCCCTGCATCCCAGTGCCTGAGGGAACAATAAATGCCTGCAAAACCTGTGGGAGCTTCCTTTGTAATTCCCTTCAGGTTAGGCACCCCTCTTTGTTGGGTGCAGGGTCATTCTGTAGCACACAGATGTTTGAGCCAAGAATTTCAAGGTTGTTGTCAGTAACTCCATATCTAAAATCACATTGTCTATCCCTTTTTTTTAAGAAAAAAAATTGAATGTTTGGGTTTTTTCTTCTAGGAGACCTGTGCCACAGACTTTGAAAGCAGGACAACTAGAAAATATCATCAGTCGTTGTCAGGTTTGCATGAAGAGACCAATCTAAACAGTGGCCACTCTTCACAGAACATAAAACTCTTGACTTATTACAAAGAATTGCCTAATGCTGAAGAGCTATAATTTATTAAACTCCAGCTGCATCTGGAAAGAAAATTAAAAATTGCCAATGCAGCACTGTGGTGAGGTAGGGCAACAGTTTGACTTTTGTCTTTGGCAAATGACAAAGCACTTTGTTGGAGGAAGCTTTTAATGGCGTCTGCAGGGGCATCTGCTGAACCTTGTCATTTCTGAGCTGCATCTTCACCATAAAACTACAGCATCACCAGATCTTAAATGAAGGATGTTAATGCTGCCTTGTGTCATGTGCTTTTCAAACAGCAAGACAAACTATAAATGCTCCTGTATCAGCTTACATATGTTCAGTATTCCAAGTGGATATCACTTAAGATGACAGTCTGGCACTTAAGAGAGATAGGGTTCAATAGGAAATATTTTCAGTGCACTTTTAACTATATAATGATTCATTAAGAGTTGTTTGGTTTGGTTTTCTTGTCTAATAAACAAGTATCTCCCACGTGCCTCACCCTTCCTCTGGCTGGCAACCAGGAGTACAAAGCTTTTTGTATCACTGTGACCATAATGGTGCTTGAGTGGCCAGAGAGGGAGCGACAGCAGGCACTGGGCAGGCAGGACAGTGGTGACAGGTGCTGGCCGTGTGCTCCACAGTGACTGTGGCTAAGGGCTGACTAAAGAAAGTGTTGGAAAGTTTTCATTAGACTCCATGGCTTTTGACATGGATCATGTGCTCTTTGAGTTCTTCAAAGTTGGCAGTGTTGGGCCTCTGTCATGATCACATGCTTTCATCTCTCCTGAAGAAAAAACTATTTACCATTTTAATTACATTTACCATGTAATTTGGGATTTTGTTAGAATGAACAATCACTGTGTGGCTCAAGGGCTCCCATGACATTATCAGGTCATCACACACCCATTTTGAGATAACAAAATCAGTATTTCCATTTTACAGTATTTCATATTTAAATATTTATCACAAATTGTATTCTGTATTTAAATATTTAGCACACATATCTGCAAATGAAACCATTTATTCCATCCAGATAAATGTATGCATCCAGAATTTTAAAAAGACTGATATTTAAATTGTACCATCTAAGCACTGACTTATATACAAGAGAATCCAACTTTAAATGAACATAAATACTTGAAAAGCACTTTCATTTGCTCATATAAATTATATGAAATTGTAGCTCTGAGGTTTTTTAATATTTATAACATTGCACTTGCAAGGCTATTTAAAATTGTAATGTTGACATTTAAAATGTTAATATTTTTTAATACTTGCACAATTTATCAGAATTTCAGTATTTAGTGTTACAGAAGAAGCCTAATTCATTTGAATAGTTCTGTAAATGCACCATTTTAAATGTAGGGTCTAGCAATTCAGTGAAATAACCAGGATTTCTCATTTAGATTTTTTTTAAGCCAGTGAAATTTTATATTGTTTCTGTTAAAATACTTGCATTGTGTTTGTCAGACTGAATTTTCAGTGTTAAGCTAACTAAAAAAAGGTTTTGTCTGTGTTTCATGCCAGTTTCTTATGATGGAGCTAACGTGAAGATACCATTTACATGAACTGAATGGATATTTTAAAATTACTGTTTGCTTGAACAGTCATAGTAATTCTGTTTGCAAGGCATAATAGTGAATTTACAGGGTTTTATGAAGAATCTCTTTGCAGATGCACTACTGATAAGAAGGTATTAAAGTCAAGTTAATATTTAGTCTTTCATTTGAATCAAGCCTGGGATTGAGGTTATCTTCCTTAAAACAAAGACTAGACTTTACCATCAACTCTGAAGTCTTCTTTAAATACTCAAATATAAAGGCCACACCTGTTGCTTGGTAGGTTGGGGTGCTAGTGATTTCTTTTTTTTCATTAAAGCTCATGGCAGTCATCCAAAGGCATTGTGACAACGTAGAATTGATGACTGTGGAGACTCTCATGTAAAACTTGCTAGTAAAATGCAAATGTGAGTTCCTGAGGCTGAAGTCTGCTGGAAATGTGTCCAGTAGAGAATAATGTATAAGGAGAAGAGAATGGATTGTGGCTTTCAAGTCCAAAGGTAAGTTACAGAGAATTATGTCTCAGAGTATAGCATATAACTGGAAGTTATGCCTTGTTCCCGGTTTTGGACTCTGCTGCTCACTTTTTATGTGGCCTTCAACAAGTTACTAAAGAAAGATATTGATAAATAGCTCTAGATTTTGAGTGCTCAAACTGAGTCTTTCTTTCAAAGCATGAAATACAAGTACAGGGACACAGGTTCATCAAGCCTGGCATAATACAAGCTAGACACTGGAAATAAAAGAAAAACTTGGGAAAAGTTGATGTTATCTTCTCACTGCAGCTGCAGATCATTTTACTTCCCTACTGCTAATGGTTGTTGTGAGGATTAGTTAACTGATGTCTGTAAATGTTTTGGGAGCCTTAACTGGAAAGTGCTGGTGAGGTGCAAGCTGTTAATATATTGTACTGAAAGAATGGACACATGAGAAATCAGGAATAATGAGCGAACAATGGGGGGCTGTATTCTGCTAAATACAGCCAAATAAAAATATTTTGACTAAATAAAAGACCTATTTCCATGTTGGCTTTTTTTTCTCCCCTTTCCAATGCTAATGATTTTGTCACTACCTGTGCATACAAAAAAAAAAAAAAAAAAAAAAAAAAAAAAAGTGTTATCTGATTAAAACACAGGGGGTAGAGTGTTCACAAAAAGACACTTCCTCTCTCTGACCTAGAGAGACCACACTCCAACTTTAGCACTTGAGTGTAAATACCCAAGCTGGGTTCTCTGCATGTCAGCCTTGTTCCTAGATATATTCCTATGTAGGATGCTGTGATGAGCTGGCGTTTTTCTTCTTATCAGCTGCTTCAGGTCTGTTCTGTACTCAGTATGAGAATTTATATTGCTGATACTTGATATTGCTAACACACTGATGGTCAGGTTGTTGCTCAGGAGTGTTTATTCTCAGTCAAGGACTTTTCAGTGTCCCATGGTCTGCCAGTGAGGAGATGCACAGACAGCTGGGAGGAAGCAAGGTTGGGACAGGTGCCCTGAACTGGCCAAAGGGCAATTTCACCTTGTAGAATGTCATGCCCAGTATATGGACTGGGGAAATTACCTGGAAAGAGGAGGCTGATGGTGGATCAGGGCCCAGCTGGGCACTTGGTCAGCAGGGGATGAGCAATTGTATTGTCATCACTTGTCTTACTTGGGTTTTATCTCCTTCTCTCCTTCTTTTTATTACAATTATCAGTAGAAGTATCATAATTATTACTATTTTGTTTCAATTATAAAACCATTCTTACCTCAACATGAGTTCTATTTTACTTTCTTGACTCTCCTCCCATCCCATGGTGAGATGGGATGTGGGGAGTGAGTGGCTGTGTGATGCTTGGTACAATTAGACTGTGCAGCAGAAAGAAAAAGGCACAACCTAAAATTATTACCAAGAGTTCAGCATGAAAATGAGGAAGACAGACCACCAGAACTGTGTTGTATGCAACATATTTAAGGATGGCCTTTTAAATCACTGATCTGAAAATCAAGGATATCTGCAGCAAAATCTGCAAACTGGCAAAGGTGGTTACTTGTGCAGGGACCTGTACACAAAGCAAAAAATGGAAAGAGCATCTTGAGAGGGGAGGGGATACAGACTGATACAATTCTTTTTCGGTTGGGACAGAAGACAGGGGCCATGGGCAGTTGTGACCCTCTAATGGTAATTCATAATGTGATACTACACTAGAAATCCCCACCAGAGCTTTTCTGGAGGCTTTCCTGTGACTCAGAACAACTCAAGTGACTTGCTGTGACCACTGAATTTATTAACAAAAGTCATATATTCAATGGAATAAAACCAGTCATGTAACTGACTCAATTATACATGTGAAGTCACAGAAGAGGAACCATATTTCTAGTGTGCTTGAAGAACCAGTTTTTAGACTATAATTTTTGGGGGGTTTTCTTGTTTGTTTGTTTGTTTTTATTTTAAAGATAAAATCCTCTTAATAGTTTGTAAAATGTTAAAGAAGAGGCAAAATTGAGGACTCCACATACAGAACGACGAGGATTGCCTGGTAAGGTGTGCTTGGGGCACAGCTCATGTTTCAAGGAGGCCAAATGTAAGATCAAACATAAGATCTTAAAGCAACTACCATATCGTACTCAATGTTGGACAACTTTTCCTTAGTAGGCGATCACATTTCTGACCACTTGCTGCTGTAAAACAGTGCTGTTGATATTTGTAAAGAGCTGAATTAGCAAGCTGCAAGCCCTTGATTAATATATGCTTCTGTACTGAAACTGCTACGCCTTCTGCCCTCCAAAACATTGTAACCATAAATCCAAAGATAGCAAAAGCTCTGAGACTGCTTTCTTCTCTTTAAAAAAATATCTCATATATATATATAATAGCATATTTCATTGTATATTCCTGTACAGAGTTGGCAAATTCAGTCACACCATGAAGCAGCAGCTGCTCCCCGGTTCTCTGAAATCAGTTTCAGGAAGGGTCACTAATGGTGCCCTTGGAAGCGTTTCCGCTGGTCGGGAGCCGGTGCTCTGTGCAGAGCTGGCGTGTGCTGGGGCCCAGCGGGGCACTGCAGGGACGGCTGTCACCCACCCGGGCCTGGGGACACAGGTGTGACGGTAACGGGGCGGCGATGGGTGAGGGCCGGGCAGGGCCCCGGGGGCTCAGAGCCGGCCAGACCAGGCTGAGCGGGCGGCGGGGCTGCCCTGGAGCAGCCCCTCGGGGCACAGCGGGCTGTGGGCCGGCAGTGCCCCAGCTCCTGCCAGTGCCAGGGCTCGGCACACACCCGGACACGGCCCCGCCGCCACAGCACAGCACAATGCCGGGCTGGGCCGGGCAGGGCAGGGCAGGGCAGGACAGGACACGGCAGAGCCCGCCCGGTCCCGCCGGGGCCGCGCCGCGGGTCACCTTGCCGGGCACCCCACGGCGCCTGCGCGGCGCACGCTGCCCTCACTAAACATGGCTGCCCCCACCTCCCTCGCACGTGAGGCACCGGCAAGAGCCGCTTCCGCCCGCCTCTAGTCACGTGACGCGCGGCCCTTACGGAAGGCCGATGGGGACGCGCAGGCCGCGTTTGGCGGCGGACCCGCGGAGCGCGGTGCGGGCGCGGTGTTGCGGTGCCTGAGGCGCTCCCGGCCGGGCCGGGCCGGCAGCGCTCCCCGGTTTTCTCCCGCCGCACGGGGTGAGTACGGACCGCCGGCGCCTGGCAACAGCGGCCCCAGCTCCGCTCGGAGGGCTCGGCCTGCCCGCGGGGCCGCAGCCGGCCCTTCCCCGCGCTCGCTGCCGGACCCGCTCCAGCCCGTGTGTTCCCCGCTCCCCGCGGCTCCCTCAGCCCCGGCCCCTCCGGGCCCGTCCCGCCCCGGCTCCCGGCTGCTAGCACCGCCCCCGGCCGGCCGGGCCCCCGGGCTGTGCCCCGCCGCGGGGCCGGGCTCGCCGCCGGGCCTGGGGGAACCCCGGGACAGCCGGGGGGGAAGCGCCCCAGTTCCCTCGGACAGTGCCGGCTGACCCACCGGGACCGGCCCTCACAGAGGGAAGGAGGCACCTACACCCCCTCTATTCCCGAATGCTTTTGATGTCGCCACAGCGCAGTCAATAATTGGGTGTTCCAGAAAAATGGTTCTCAGAGTGACGTTTGTCTTCTAACGTTCTCCTGGGTTTTTTTGTTTGTTTGTTTGTTTGTTTGTTTGTGTGTTTTTGTGTTTTTTTCTAAATTAAAAAGAATTTTTAAAGTATTTTGTGTTAAAACGTTCTGCTGGAGTAAAACAAATTTGGAAGAATGCAGCCTTTAGTGTTTTGTGATCACATAGCCTTGCTCGTGTGTAATAGGTACATTTTGTTGATATCATCCCAGTGCTGTGGAGAGGGACCAGTGTATTTATTGTATAAGTTCAGCCCCCGTAACTGCACTTGGCAGAACAGCTTTCAGCGTTTAGCCCGCACCGGGTGCTCCTCTCCCTCCCGTTGTTCCGTTCGTGCTTTTTTAGTTCACGGCCTCTCTGATCAGTATTCTGACAGCTATAGGGCCCCAGAATAGGGTCCTTTGGGTCCTTAATTTGTATCCTTAACTTTGCTGAGTCTTCCTCTTCCCCTTTTTACTTGTCCAAGGAGATCTGGATGCTTGCCAAGGGAACACTTTGTAGCTCCCATGCACATGAACAGAGGATCTGTGAAGCAGCCACATCAGGAACAAACAGTAATGGAGCTGGAGAAGCTGCAGTTCGGTGTGGGTTGTAAAAGCTCCTCTGAGCTCAGTGCTGACATTGCTATAGTGTTACCAGAGCTCATCTTCTTCTATCTGGGGCTCCAGACTGTGCAGAACATTCCCGGTTGCAGCACAGATATGGCCAATGTGTGATTATGGCCAAAATGCTGTCAGACAGTCATCCCTCACGTTTGTATGCATTGCTTCATCCTCATCTCTTCTGGTTTTGTTTAGGAGGAAGAGGTACTCACTCCTGTGTTTTTCTGAACATGTAACTGACTTTCTATAACCCTTTTTTTTTTCTCTCTTGCCTTATTGTCCCCTGCATTTCCTCCTTCTTTTCTTTTTTTCATTAAATGCTGTTGGTGCTCATCTGCACTTCAGCTGGTCTCTGTTTGGTTGTCCTGTATTTGTGATTGGATTTTTATTGTCTTATCATTCTCAGAGTTCTATACCTCTTTAAGAGGTACTTAGTTCTGTGAATATCAATTTTGAAATCCTCAATCTCCTGATTTATTATTAATGTTTTCTGTAAAATGCTTTGTGTAACAAGGACATTGCAGAAAACATAACTTTGTTTTGTGCAGAAGCTTCATTAAAATGTTTTATCTGTTGCTGAGATCTCGCTGTTCTCTTGTGAAAAGGAGTAAAAATTGAAATCACTTTGACAGCAAATCCAGTTCTCAGTGACACAAAGTAGACAAGAGTAGGAAGATATTGAGGCATTGCATCTATAGGTCTTTGGCAGGTGCTGCTAAACCCACACAGTGCTAGGTAGTTTATAAATATTTCCTACTGCTGTCTGGTGTTGTGTAGGCTTTGCCTTGCAGCTGGAAAGTATTTGCTGTGCGAGCAGACTTGTGTCCAAAAGCCACGCCAAGCTGTGGGGAAGCTGTGGTGCCAACACTGCTGCAGGGCAGGGATATGTGAGCACTAAAACTGGAGCTGGCCAGGTGTTTCAAAATGAGAGTCAGCAAGCAGGGAAACACCTTTTGTCACATGTGAGCAATAAGTGTGCTTAAAGCTGTTGCCAGTCAATACTCCGGGTACTGTAAGTTAAAATTTGGTCTCTCTCTTGACATAGTTTTTAGGGGTTTGGTAGATGCTTTACGGATCACCATGTTTAAAGCACATTTAAGCACCTTTTGGAATGAAAAAGTCTCAGAAGCCTGTGTATTTTGTTTATGTCACTGGCTGATCTAGCCAATGTCTTGCAAGAGGGGCAAATCTAGTTTGTAAAATCAAAGGGCAGGGATGAAAAAACTCCATGTGAAAAGGTTAAAATTTTTGAAATGACAGATGCTGAAGCACTTCTTTAACGGCTATAAAGTTTATTCCTAATTAAATACATTGTTTCACTTTCTTTCACTTGATGCAAACAGTGAGAATATAGGTGGATTAAATGTATGGCAATTCAAGCATTTCCTTTAAAACTAATTTTTTTTAAGTTTACATAGACCTGTTTTTAAGGTTACACAGTGGCCTTTTTGCCTGCTCCCTGATCACCTGTTCTGCTGTGC
Source organism: Zosterops lateralis (assembly GCF_965231275.1). Taxonomy (NCBI): domain Eukaryota; kingdom Metazoa; phylum Chordata; class Aves; order Passeriformes; family Zosteropidae; genus Zosterops; species Zosterops lateralis. The sequence continues at coordinate 16,133,605 of NC_139770.1, read as the reverse complement.
TACAGTGACACTTGGAGATTATTGAGATATTTTATTTGATTTGTGGTGATAGGACCCTTGCAAACAACACTGAGGCTTGCAGGATGGACTGCCCAGTGATAACATCTTGGGTATCCTCAGTGTGTGTGCATTTGTGTGTTACACCATCCAGATCCTTCTCTGTGCTTCTGTCCATTGTCTGAAGGTTATTCGGGGTTTTATTGATAAATGTGGAAGTATTGCTTGTGTGGGATGATGGCAGGAAGGGCTCTGGGCTCTCACCTGCCCTGTGGCTGCTCTGTGCTGAGGCCTTTTGCTCTCTGAGTTCTGCACCTTCAGCTCAGCAAAGTGCACACGCAGTGACGTGGCCTTGGTGCCAAAAATAGGAAAGGAATGTAGTTGCAGTTTTAGTGGCAAACCCTGCCTTTTTGCCAGCATGGGTTACTTCATTTAGGGACCTACTTAAGCAACACTGCTGGTAGATTTTGTGCTAGACTAAGCCATGTTTGCATAGGCAGGTTTCCCAGGAAAGCTGTATTTACATGTTGTGTATGGATATATGCATCTAGAAACTTTGTTTTCCTATTCTAATGATAAAAAACCCCATCATCTCAGTGTGAGCTGTTGACAAGCCCCCCAGCCATTGCCTGGATGAAAAAGTTTCCCACAACTAGTTCTTGCAGCTCAGTGTTTCCTCTGGGAGCCCCTTTCCAGCCCCTCTCCAAATGCAGCTTCAGGATCTCTTAACCTAGCCCATAATTACCTGGGTCTGAGCCATCAGCAAGGTCCACTGGCCACTGCCCAGGTAATCAAAACTTTTCCCAGATGTCTGAAGTCCCTTTCCAGCCACCTCCAGGTGAAGCTCTAGGATTTCTTTTTCTTTCAACCTTAAATCTAACTTCAAACTTGAAGCTACCTTGGTCTTTGACACAACTCCCAGCAATTGCATTAGTAAGTTTCTCACAGCCCAGTTTCTAGGAAACTCCTCCACTGCTTCATTTGAAATCCCACTCCTTTTCTAGGAAAGTAAAGTATTGGCAAACTTTTTAAAATTTAAATAAAGGCTTGTTCTCTCTCTTCCCCATCTTGTATCAGTTCTCCAAAAGTAAGATGTTAATAAAAAAAAAAATATAGAAGTGAGAAGTTTAAAGAATTGCTGCACTTGGGAAGGCTTATGAATATTCTCAGTTTTCAAGCTGATCTGACAGGCTGTTGATGAGGAGCTTTGTCCTTGTAAGATGGGGTAAGATCTGGGTGACTGACAGTGAGCAGGAGGAGGCTGCTGCCCAGGCTGAGTCTTTTCTGTCATTCCCCTGCCTCAACATGCAGTTTTGTGAGATCTCAGCCACCAGTACACTGGATTTGTGCAAATGCAAATCAATAATTTAGATTTCTCACCAATCCTGAAAAGATTTCCTGTCAATCCTACTGTTTATTTGATGTGTTTGTTTATGTTTCTATTTCTGCCAGCCAGTGCAGGAATAGCACCTTACCTGCAGAATTTCTGGGTTGGTTTGTCACGGCTCAATTTGAGGACCCTCACTTTGAGCATTGTCTGCAGAATCACTTTGTTCTTCTTTCATTGCCTGCACCTTGAGCTCTTTGTGACTACGCTTCCTATGAATTTTACTGCATAGTTTGTTCCATTAAATAAGACTTCAGTGAGGATCTCCCTCTTCCCTGGTAATGTGAAGAAAGCCTCTCCTTTCCATCCTCCTGCTGGGTCCGTGTCCTGTCTGAGCGTTTTGGGTTCCCCCGGCAGGATGAGCGGGGCGGCGTTCCCGTCGCCGGCTGCCGAGATGGCGGAGATGAACCGGCTGCAGTACGAGATGGAATACACCGAGGGCATCAGCCAGCGCATGAGGGTCCCTGAGAAACTCAAGGTGGCTCCTCAGAACTCTGACCTGGACAAGGACAGCCAGGAAGAATTCCCAAATGCCAGTGTAACCATGCAGGTTCCAGAGCGGATTGTAGTGGCAGGTACGTCTGCGGTGCAGGTGGAAACTTAAATTAGTTCCCCGGATTGCTGGATGGAAAATATATATATTGATATGTCAAAGAACAACCTGTAAAAGGCTATCTGGTGTTTAAACAGTTAAAGCTCTTTAACTTGGGAAGTTTTTTAAGGTCTGAACATGTTTCATGAATAGTTTTGGTGTAGCTTATAATGGAGACAACTGATGAATTAATTATGAACAGAAGGTTTAATTGCAGATGTTCCATCTCATTATGCTATTTTTGGAGGAAAAAAACCCTGTTTATTGATTTACACCTGATTTTTAGTAATTAACTGTAAGCTAAAGTAACTATAACAAATTTTGGGGATGGACTTTATATTTGTCATGCAAAATGTGTTCGATTTTAATCAGAATGCTAATTTTGTTAAGAATCTGTCTGAGTGGACTCTATCAATATTACTTTAGTATTTGTGGTCATGGGCTTTACAGTGACAAATCCAGAACTGCTGAAGGTCTAACAGTTTGCAAAATGTGTGGCATGCATATATCTTATGCTTTGATGTCCGCAGTCACAGACACTGCTGATAATAAAACTGTGTCTTGAGTGCTCTCACTTGCATAATAGTTGATTCAGGTTTACTCAGGATCATTGTCCTCAGAGAAACTGCTCAAATAAGTGTCAACATGGTCTTTATGAGCACTTTAACAGTAGTTTTTAACATACAAGACCTGTTAAAGAAGGTTATACTTCATCATTTGGCATGGGCAGGAGAAGTTACTGCTGTGATGTCCTTTTGAACTTTAAGCACTGGCCTTCCGGCCTCAGAATAATTTGCTTTCTATTGACAATTGATGTTCTTGCAGGTAATAGTGAAGACATTCCATTTTCCAGACCAGCAGACCTTGACGTTCTTCAGTCTACTTCATTCAAACCACTGGCATTGAAAACTCCTCCCCGTGTTATTTCTCTTAGTGATCGACCACTAGATTTTTTGGACCTAGAAAAACCTCCACAGCAGACACCTCAAAGTGAAGAGGCCAGTACTTATTTTGCTTTTTCCGTAGATGAGAAGCATTCTACTAAAGAAAGTGAAATGACCAGTGATTTCTCTACTGTGGTGCAGATCAACTTGGTGCTGACATATGTTGGGAAAATAAAAAAATATTTTTATTAGCACTGTAGTAGTTCTGTTTAGACTTTGAAGTGGCAGATGGCCTGGCATTGCCATGCTCAGCAAGCTTACTCACTACCTACAGAAATAAAGTCAAAATACTTTTAAAAAAAATTCCTTGTGATGAAGAGAAAGCTGCAAGGTTGTTTTTTTATTATCATTTATAGAATATCAGAAAAAGATAAGATTCTTGTAATGTATATAGTTGTATATTATAATGTATGTGGTTAACTTCTGGACTTCATAGCCAGATGATATAACACCACACAGAATTAATGAGTTTAACAAAACTCTGAAATAATTAACTTCAAAGAATGGTATAACATTGGCATCCAGGTGAATAATGGCAACTGACGCTTTAAAAATGGAAAATTATTTATGAAGCTGCATGTTCTATAGACTAATTTTTTTAAGTAGTAGATTTTTTTATCTCTGGTGATAGGAAGTAATCCCAGAATGGGTAAGGCTGGAAGGGATCGCTGGAGTTGATCTAGTCCAGTCTCCCTCAGCAGAGTGATCCTAGAGCATGTTACTGAGGATTGTGTCCAGAGGGCTTTGAGTATCTCCAGAGAATGTTCAGAATTCTGTTGGTTCATAGTTTTGACATCAGGTCACACGGATAGGTAACAGCAGGATTGCAGTGAGTTTGGAGCTTGATTTTACACGTACCAGCATCAGATCTGTCATCAGTTGTTTTCCTCCTAATCACTGTGAAACCCATGAAAGTGTGCCTTTGTACCTGAGGGCAGGTGTGACTGACAGAGCCCCAGAGCAGAGTGTTGTGTCCTGGAACTCTGTGTCTTTTATGTGTGTCTTGCTCCGTGCTGCAGGTGCGCTCGGTGGGGAGGCTGAAGAGGGAGCGCTCCATGAGCGAGAACGCCACGCGGCAGAACGGGCAGCTGGCCCGCAACGACTCCATGTGAGTGCAGCCCCTGGGGCCACGCTGCCTTGTTCCCTGCTCCTCGTCATCTGCTTTCCACAACTAATGTTCTCTATGTTGTGGCAAGAGCATCCTTTTAACTATTATAACACTGGCCTTTTTCTTCTTTTCTGTGGGTTTTGTTTAGGGAGGTGACTTCTTGCAGTGGATGGGTGGAAGCGTTTGTGGGCTCACAGTTGGTTTCACCAATTACCAGGAATTATTATTTCAGGAGATTTTTCAGTTTCTGAGTTGGTATAATATTTTTTCCCCCTGAATTTTCAGGAAATGAACTTCTTTGTGCATCAAAATGGTCTCAATTCTCTCACTGTTAATATTACAATGATTTTCATTCATAAGAGAAGAAATTTCCTCATAAATATTAGAATAAGTAATTTTTCTGTGGTGTCACTGTGCTTCATGTGTTGGAATCTGTGAGTACATATGTCTTACTCTTTTCTGACCAAAATGGCAAGGAGCATTTAGAATTGGAAACTTCATCTGTTGTTACCATCCAAGGTAGCAGTTCTTAGTGGGCCTTCTGAAGACATACATGTCTGTAAATTTTTATTAGATATGATAGTCTTGGATTAATTATGGCTTGTTCTGAGTGACAGCATCATTCCAACTGGAAATAACTGGTTTTGCAATATAACACTTAGGAATCTTTTATATACGAATTTTAATACAGCTGCCATAAGGAATACTTGCCTTAGAAAAGGCTTTAGATTTAAGATTTGAAAGATAGGATTCATCTGTCCCAATGCAGACTGTATAAAACTACTGCTAAATCACCATCAAACTTAATTTTCAATAACTAGAAGGAAATAAGTGTTTAACCTATTTAGGGTCTACCTATTTTTAGTCTAAAGTAGATCAAGTGAATTATGCCCTAGAAATGCCTGTTTTCTTCTCTTTCCATCAGGGGCACTAGGAAGTCCTATCTGTACTACGTATCTGCCCACCTGTTAATTTGGCTAAAATGAAATGCACTCTGATGCATGTTCCAGACATGTTATACTTCTTCCAGATACTCATGGAAATATTGTTTCACATCTTCCCCTTCTTATTAGATCAGACTTTATGTTCTTTCAAGTTTATAGATTGCTCATATCTAGGTGCTCAAGTCTGCAGAGTCACACGCATTTACTGAGCTGGCAAAACTTAGATCTTTAAGCTCCTGATCAGCTCAGTCTCTGGTGTTCCTGTCAGCCTCCTCGATGTCCAAGTTCCCCGTGGTGTCACTTATCCAGTAATGTCCCATTGTACTGGACACACTTTATTGTCACTTCAGAATGGCTTTCTCTTGCCCATCTGGTAGTTTGGACACAGTACATGCTGGATTAACATGGTCTTCATGTGATGGGAGCTTCCTGTGGAAATATTTCTCCTTTTGATGCTGCCAGCTCTGCTTTTCCAGTCTTTGATGTATTGCACTTAAAAAGGAAAAAACAGATGGTAAAGAAATTCTTGCAATTTCTTGAAATTGCTTTACACTTCGTCCTCGTGTTAGTTTAGTCTTCCAAAAGTCATGGGCCATGCCAGCCATCTGAGAAAATAGTAAGAACAGCTCTGCCTGTAGCTGCTGTCAGATTTTTCACATGTCTGGACTTCCTGAATCTAAAAATCCTAAATCTCTAAAATTCACCCGTGTGCTTTGCTGTCACTCAATAGTTATATATAGAATTACTGGGCTTACGTGGTCTGAATGATATTTGCTGTCACAGTATTTTAATCTACTATCAATCCTTCAGAGGCGTAGCAATACAATGAACACCTTGATTCCTGTAAATTTTGAAAGGCTGTGATCAAGGAACATATGACTGGCAGCTGCCATGACTCAGTTTATCATTTACAAAAGCCAGGAAATTATGATACACCTGGAGATTAGTTTTCTTCTCCTGATGCCCACACCAGTGCTTGATAAGATCTGTCAAATAAATCATAACTCCAATGCCAAGCACCTTCTATTGTATCTTTTTGATTGATCCAGGATCTCTTCTCTTGCTTGTAAGATATATAACAGCTAGATGATATTGAGCCTTCTGATCTGTATTCTCTGCTGCCCATGTGGAAGATTTCCTCCTTTATTCCATGCAATATTCTGCACTTCTGACCTGCAGATAATGAAATTTAATAGAACTTCATTTTTCTCTTGTCCTCCCAGGTGCTTGTTTTCTTATGACAGAAGTTATGCTGTGTCTAGTGTTAGATCATCTGCTTTGAAATCACAGAGGTTCCTGGAAATGGCTTCTTTCTCAGTCATAATTGCTTCTTCTGATTCATTATGATCCAAAGAAAGAAATCACTTTGAAAATGCTATGGCACTCTGAGTCTGACATTTCTCCCTCATCCGGGTTTTGTCACTCTCCAAGTGGAGAATGTGACTTTGTACCTGGCTCTCAGGAGAATGTTCTAGGAATTCAGATTGTAAAAACACCACAGTCACAGTGGAACTGTGTGGCTCCCACAAATGGAGGAAGGCCAGGCCTTCTGTACTTGGTGGAAAAGTAACCTCTTGGCTCTTGTTTCCTCACAGTTTAAGCCCTCAGGACATATAGTCTAAACTGAAAAAAAAAAAAAAAAAAAAAGACAAGTTTCATGTAAATCTATTCTTTGTACTACAGAAGATGTTATTGTGCAGCTATTGCCTTATTTATATCACCTTGAAATTCCTTTACCATCTGGAAATACTAATTTTCTAGTTGATTACAGTTAATTACAAAAATACAAGAAACTAGCTGCTCCTAAAGTTCTTATATCCAGTGTTGTTGGCTGAAAAAATAGTTTACTTCTACACTAACAAATGCTGTGGTGCTCTACCTTGACAAAAATCAGCTCTTTGCTTTTGTGCTTTGGTTTGGTTCACATCTTCAAACAGAAAAGTCCATGTGGGCTGCTCAGATGCTGTGATGAGGATTTAAGAGGCACTTTGGAGCACTGTCTTTTAAAACCTTTGTTTTCAAAGTATGACTACAATTCTTAAGTTTTAGTTTAGGACACTGTTGTCCTCCTTGGACAAAATAGTCAGATGAACTGTGTGAAGTTCCAGTGCTTGACATGCAAAGTGAGAAAATTAAACATTCTGGAATAGATTGTGCAAGTGAGACTTGGTCAGGCTCCCTATCACAGTGTTCTTGACATGCACAAATAGTGGTTTCTCTTCCATTGTCTTTCTCTTCTTGTCATCCACTTGCATGCAGAGACAGTTCTGAGGATTTTTTTGGCAGCTGGGCTTCACTAAAGTCAGTAATTCTCTAATGCTCTTAGAAATCCTGGGACTAACAAGTACCTGCCAGTACAATAACTGTCTGTGTAGCAATAATGACAACTCTAAATTACAATCCCTCTATTTCTAAGGATGCTTACTTAAGAGATTACAATTATTATTCAAGGTGGCACAGATCAGATACTGTCCCAAGAAATAAAATGCCACGGTTCCAGTCACCTCTTTCGACTAAGGATTGCACGTAAGCCTGAACGTTACCTGGTGTATGAAAAGCAAAAGTGTGTTTAATTCTGTAGCTCTCTTCAATACTAATATTCTGACTAAATACCTGTAGTTTAGAGTATAAAATTTGAAAAAGCTACACTGAATGTGTGGTTTTTAATTTTGCTTCAGGGTTTCTCAAACTTGGCCAAATTGTTTCCCTCTGTAAAAAGCATAGGGAAAAACACCTGACAGCCAATGAAAGGGACAATTAAAATTCAAAATAGCTTTAATTGGTTTGACTCTTTGTTCTTTGGCTAGTTATAAATAGCTGGAAAAACAAAGCTTTTTTTGGTCATTGCCAGCCAATGCTGAATGCAAGGATTTCACTTCTGTACTGGAAATCACCAAACCACCAAGAGTGCATGGAAAAGTGGGCAGCACTTAATTTTCTTTTTGCTCCAGCCTTTTCCTTAGAATAACACATCTTTCTAGAGAGTTCAGTTTCACAGTTTGAGAAATTCTGTTCTTCATGCAAGTCATGGAGGAAAAGGTGATGGTGTGCCGTCTGTCAATGTGCTTGAATTTAAAGTAACATTAATTAGTTAAATGTGTTCACTTCTCATTTGATGCTACCAGAACTGCAAGCCAGAGAAATACCCAAAATAAAGCCTATGTACACCACAAATGCTTTGAGAAGGTTTAGGGGAGATTATTGCTAAGCTAAAAACTGCATATAGCAAAATGCTACTGTGCTCTTTTATAGTAATGTCTTTAATTTCATCTTGTTTGTTTTGGTTCCAAGCTCTGGAATTGACTGGTTTGTACCCAGGGAGGAATAAAATAAGTACATGGTGCTGTATATAAGAATTCTTTTCAGAGATGAGAAATAAAATTATACCCACAACTAAGACCATTCCACTAGACGTGGTGGAGGGAAAGGGGATAGCCACAATGTCTAATGATAAATTCTCATACTACATATTAGAGAATTTCCTTATGGCAGTTTTGGGGTTTTTTTTTCTTATGTTATATAGGCTGATTTGTGTATCAGGTAATTGCTTCATAATATTTCTTCTCCAAGGTCTCTGACCATAGTCCAAAGGACTGCCAGATGCTTACAGGACAGCATTTTCAAATCCCGAAAAAGGAAAATAGAAGAAAAATTTTGCTTCTCTCTCTACCCCCAAGTCACAGCCTTTGTGCCTTTCATAGAATTGTTCTCATTTTTTTTATTTTTTTCCTTATGTAATAACTTTGAATTTCATCAGCTCATGTAACTTAATTCTAAAGAATTCTGTACAATTTTAGTTAAAACTGGGAATTTTTTTGTTTTGCTTTTTAATTTTTTAAAGTCATCTTAGTATATACAGAAATCTTTGTATGCAAATACCAATACTGTAGTATTTATAGTAATACCATTCTGGACAATAGGAATTCCACAATGTTTTATGTTTTGAAATATGATTAAATATTATTTGCTACCTTTTTTTTAAAATTCTTTTACCCTTCTCTGAAGTGATGTACAGGAAAAATTAGTTTTAATGTAAAATATACTGTCAGTTCAAGCCTTAACTCTTCCCTCATTTGCCTCAATCCAGCAAAATCCATATGGAGTAAAAATTCTGATAAATTCATTTTAGTGGCAATACTTTGAACTTGCCCCTGCTGCTTGATGTTTTTCTGCTGAACACAGGCATTTCTAGTGCAATTCTGGAGTAAAATGGGTGGCTGTGACCACTACCATTGATTAGAAAGCAGAAGTCATCATAAATATAGAAAAAAGGTGGATTTTACAAGTGTGGGAGAACAACAAAAGCTGTAAGGAGGCAACCAGCTATTTATTGAAATGTAGTCTATGGCAGCCTGAAAAGATTGCTGCCCTTGGGGTAACAAACAACGAGCAGGACCAGCCAAGCCCCAGGTGTGAATGTGCAGTCTGTGAATGTCCCTTGAAGCCCAGGGTGGCTGAGCTCTGCTGCGGGTGAGGTGACATTCGTGTAACATTCTTGGATTCACTCTGTTCAGTGGAACTTTGTGTCCTACTCAGCTTTGTGATTTTGCTGCCAGCCACGTGCAGAGCAGCTCTGTTCCAAGTAAGAGTAGCCACAGAATTCTGACCCAGCTAGAGATTAGCGAAATATCAAACCAACTTCCAAGTACTCAGCTTTAGTGTTTTATTATAATGCCAAGGTCAAAAAGATTGACATTTTAAATCCAAAGCTGTTGTAGCAAAGCACAAGTGGCAAGGAAATATGTTGAATTATGGGTGCTAATCTAGGAATAAAAACTAACCCAAGATTTAAAGGGTACAGTGGCTTGCATTTGGCTTGCATGCATGTTAATATTTAGAATTAGCATGAAATAACTCCTATTAAAAAGCATCTCACCTCTAATAAAGTCTCCAGATTTAAAAGAAAAAAGTCTTGCTGTGTGCAGGAAAAATAAATAAAGTTACTTAGAATGTAAAGAAACATAAGCAAATCGTAGGCAGTTTATCGAAACTATTTTCTCTCTGATAGACAAGTTTGGTATAATCCAAATGGCCATGTTCAAAGTCCAGTCCTGCATATTTTGTATAATATTTTTTTGCATCACAGTCAACAAGCTAAAGCATGTAATATGTTGTCACTGGGATGTGAATTTTGTACTATTTTTGGAATTTGTTACAGTTTGCCTTTAAACTTGTTCATGTGCAAATCAAAATACTGTCTTGATCACAGCTTCCAAAAATGTTTGTTGAAGGGGCTCTGTGTGAGATTCTCTTCATTGAAAAAGGCTTGTATTTTGAAAAGAGATGATGTGTAGGATTTTCTTAAAATGCCAATGCTTGTAAAAAAGCTCCTCTCATTGATGTCAATGGGAGCTTGAACACTGACTTCAACAGGTATAGATTTAGCTGTACAAGCAGTTTCTAGGACTAACTTGTATAACGAATCACAACTGTCTCCTTATTACTACCTGTGTTTATATCTGATGAACATATGTAAATGCAGCTGTAATCCCCACACTACTCGAATCTGGGAGTGTTACCTTACAGTGGTGGGAGAAGGGTAAACCAAAAGCAAGCAAATAATCATTTTGGAATGGGGTCTATCTGAAAAGCTTTTTTTCAATTAAATCTGACTCTAGTATTTCTCTCTTCATTTACTGTGCTTGTACAAACAGTGTGACCCCATCACTGCAACAGGCTCGTGTCTGTCCTCCCAATATGTTACCTGAAGATGGAATTAATCTTTACTCTGCTCGTGGCATTTTGTCGTTTATCCAGTCTTCCACTCGTAGGGCTTACCAGCAGGTCTTGGATGTGCTGGATGAAAACCGCAGGTGATTGGTTGTCCCTGATTCTGCCAGCTTCTGCTGCTTTGTTTTTCTTTTCTCCTTTTTAGTGGAGTTTGGTTTCTGTTTACACAACGATGAGATGAAATTATTTGCTTTTGCTTTCCTTTTGCTTTCACTATTCATAAGCAATTTAAATGTCCAAAATTCACATTTCAAAATGCTTCTGTTTCAAATATAGGATTGTTTTGGTTTCCTTTCAAATAAAAATCTTAATAGGAAGGGTTAGCCTGTGGCTGCAAGGGGTTGTGCTGTTCTGAGATTATCAGTGTATTTTGCATTTAATACTTGACCCTGAGCCTGCAAATTTACAAGCTTTGTCTTCTGCTTTTCTTTTGGTGAGCAGTGGTGCAAATCAATAAGATTGGGTTGATGATGTCATAAAGCATTAAAAAAAAATGTGCAAAATCAGGGTAGAATATTACAAGGCATTGTAGACTACTTTGGTAGTGTGTCCAGACTTGAAACTGTTACAGTTTATATTGGGAGTAATTCTCTCTGGTGGCCACCCTGAATGCTGAGAGCAAGAAAGGCAGGGGCCACTGAGGAGTTAGTTGCTCCTCTGATTATTGCTGTCTCTGATTTTATGGATAACCTGACACCTTGAGAGTAATGAGCCAGAACAAGCCTCATGGCAATCCCTGTATAGTTATTTCCATTCTCTTCAGTGGAGTTTTGCTCACTTGGTGTATCTTTGGACTGTCTGGATTTGGGATTTGGAAGCATTCCAAGAATAGCATGTTTAACACTATAAAAACATTCCTAAAGACTAATAATGGCAATATTCATTTACCAAAAGCAATTTCCAGGTTAGTTGTATGCCAGCACAGGAGTTCAGGTAACAATTGCACATAGTCTCTAGGGCTGGCTCAGACCTCCAGGACTTGCCAGGAGGTTGAATTGGTGGAAATAATTGCTAAGAACACTGGCAGTAACTGTTCATTTCTACTGCAGCCCTTCGGTGTGGCCTGTTGTCTCGGGTTGCAAGTTCTTTGAAATTTGCCATGTGCCTCTGCTAATATCTTAGCAGCATACTTACTGTGTGTAGTGTGAAGTTTAAATTACTTGCTTTCTAGTTGTTTTGGTAATGAAATGTGACTATCAAGCCAATCTTACTGTGAATGTCTGTGTGTTTGCAGTCACTTTCCAAACTGGCACCTCCTGTAGCTCACCCTATTTGCTGACCTGACAATATATAAATGCCCATATTAACATTCCTGAATTGTAAAGAACTCCAGTCTTGCTGGAGCTTTGTGTTCTTAAACTGAGACTCAGAAAAACAAACAAAATTAGCTGCATAGAGTCCCTTGAAATACTGCAGGTTGGGTGCTTAACTAATGAATTATTTAATCCTGTGAAATGCCAGGCTGTAGCTGTTAAAATTTTGATGCCTATCTATCAATACATTTTTTTCCTTATCAATATTAAAATTATATAATTATATAATTATAAATTTGTTTTGCCAAATTAAAGCTCCCAGATAAGAAGAATTTGTAGTGTCTATGAACAGTATGGATCCTGTGCCAAGAGTCCTTGTTAAAATATAGATTGGAACTGTAGCCCTTTCCCCAGTCTGCAGTGAAGCTAACAGGTTTTATTCCTGGCTTCTCTTACACATGTCCTTGCCTGTGTTTTCTTGGATTCTGGAAAACAAATCCATATACATACATACACTTTCAACTTCAATTATCAGAAAAATTTGAGAATTATGAATACTTCAAAACCTACATAACTCATCCTGATTTGAGTTAATTTTTGAGGTGTTCTTATTAACCTTCCTAGAAGGAATGGGAAACCTATTTCTAGTCACCTATGAATAAATAGGTGCTAAATAATGGACTTTTTAATAAGCTGAAAGTGTATCCTTTGTGGCTGGGTATTTAGACACCCACCATTACAGCTGGCGTGGGAATGTGAAATTTGGATGATCCACTTGCATGGTTGCAAAATATTGTTCATTTTAAATTGCTCCAAACCTGCACTCTGTTCTTTTGCTGTGTGTAATGTGCTTTCTATCTCAAAGCCTTACCTATTTTAACATTTTATGCTTAATACTTGAAAAGATCTTTTAAAACTAACAAGATCTGGCTGTTTGTTACTAATTGGAAATATTTTAAACTTGTTTTATAGCTTGTATTTTTTTTTTCTCCAACATTTTCCAATCTACTAAAACTGCTAACGGTAGGTGCTGATGGTACTGCTGCAGATAATGAGTTATGCTTAGCTCAGCCAGCACTGCTCACATAAAGGGTTATTTAAATGAGCAACAATTTAATGATCACTGTTTACTCTTGCATTTCCTTCAGCTTGGACAAGGACAATAGGTCAGTTTTGGTTTCTAGTTCTAACCATTTTTCTTTTTTAATTTCTGTGGAATGACTGTAGGGCCTACCCCTAGTGTCCTTTAAAGACTGAATTTTTATGCTCTAGGCAGCAGAAGAAAATCTGAAAATAAACCAGTCTAACAAATAAACCCCCCAAAATCTCCATGCATTTAAGGAGATTTTAGTGATGTCTTAAATGCAGGAAAAACAGACAATTTCATATCTCTAAAGTCTTGTTTTGAAATCTGTACTTTATCTAAACTTTTCTGCATCTCTTGAGTCAGTACATTTTATTTAGGAGGAAAGAGCATGGCAATTTATGATTTCTTTAGAATAGCCCTTTTTAAAAAGCCTCTGTCCTTCTTAAATGCCAAACTTCACCCACATAATCGTATCCTGAGGTTTTAGAAGATAATTTTTTATATTGAGAAAGTTAATCATACTTTTCATTGTAGAAATAAGATGAGAAGTGAGTTAAGACCATCAAAGAGGGCTACACTTGACTCTGGCCTGGGTTAATAATAGTTCAGAAGGAAATGAGATGGGTGTGGAGATGGGAAAGAGGCTGGGAAAGGCAGCAGCTCTGCTGTACTGGAGTAACTGCTGGCAGCACTGAGACAGGCAAGGGGAGCAGTTGGAGCCAGCCAGTCCTGTTTGCAGGTCAGGAGCTCACCCAGCTCATGTCCAGAGCACATCCCTTTATCCTATTGCCCCTTCTTGTGGCCTTGCTGACACCTGCAGAGGTGTTTGAACACAGGTTCTGCCTCTGCTGAGAAAAGGGTGTGTGCTGGCCCCAGGGCCCCAGTCACAGGCACAGCAGTGATGGAAGCTGGACCCAGGTTTTTGAATTGCCCATCCCCTGTTGTTTTCCTCCCCCCAGACCATGTGTTTAGGGCTGCATCCTCACTGTGGAAGCAGCAGAAGACAGACCAGGTTCAGTTGCTCCTTGTCTTACTGCCTGTTTTCCCACTGGTATTAAACTGTATTCCTGAGCATCCCCTACCATTTTGAGGTTGCTGCTGTATTTGCAGGGAGTACACATGGTCTTGGTGTTATGACCTTCTCTGATCATGCACTAATGTTTAGGATGGAATTGACAGAAATAGCCAGAAAATTCAAAGTTCTAATGTTATTTTTTTAAAGAAAGCCATGCATTTAATGGCTTGCCTATATTATACTTGTACATTCTGTATTTACCAAAAAACTTGCTGCTAATTTTGGGGTAAGGCTCTCAGTTATGAGGCCACTGTGATCTATGTAATCAATTCTCTGTTGATCTAAAAAACCAAGCAAATAGAAGAGATGGGGCAATATTGTGCTTTTCCTTTTGGGTCCACCTGTAATGAAATAAAATGTGAACTGTAAAGAAAAGGAAGAAATCACCTGCACCTTCTTAGCAGCCTGGCTGTGTTGGGAAGTGGGATCAAAGACTTAAGTTTAAGTTCCTGACTTGCACAGATTCTGGAGTGCTCTGGGTTTGTGCCTTGCTGTAGCTCTCAGCTGTCTCCAAGCCTGTGGCTTTCCTTGGGAAGGGTAGTTGGGGGTTAGGATTGATTAATTCTACAACAGCTGTTTTTAAAAATTTGTTTGCCAAAAGATAGCACAGTGGCTGTATTTAGAGAGCACTTGAGACTGTTGTTCTCATTACACAGAATCCAAACGTTATCCTGTGTCAGATGGTGTGGGAAGTGCCTGATGGGTACTGGATATGTACACTCACCTATCTGCCAGTTAGTTACAGGTGACTTAAGGTCTCAGAGGAATTCTGTGACCTTCTCCATAGCTGCTGTTTGCTTGATTTTTTTACCCTGTCTCAAAGTATTTAGTTGTAGCATCTGCCAGAGAAGATTCTAGACCAGCTGAATTATTGCTCTGGTTAGGTCTAGTTTATTTTGATAACTTTGTGCAATACCTTGTACATTTTGGTAAGAGCATTGTTATATTGCATGTATCAGAAATGGGGATTTCTGTTTTGTAAAATACATCATGCTGGCCTAAGTGCTAGAGAGAACATTGTGGTGCATTTATCTTGCTAACTGGACTAGGACCTGGTCCCAATTAATAGTTATCAGGTAGCAGAGTTTGCCATGGCTCCTAGAGCCTGATCTTTTGAAGTGATGCTGGTGGCTGTGATACTTTGCATGGTTCTGGCTGGTTTCAGGCCAGGCCACAGTGTTCTCCCAGCCACCTTGGCACCAAAGCTCTGCCTCCTACATGGATCTGCTGGAAAGATTTTCATACCTAGATTCTCTTTGTCTTCAGTTTTATAGACTGCAGTATCCATGGGTTAAATGCATGGTAAGGTATCTACAGTTGGCATAGAGAAAATTAAAGATTGAAAAGAGATTTCAGGCTCCTGCAGAGTTTGTTGCCCACCTGTGATGTGGAACCCTAATGCCTCATGACCAGAGCACTGGAAACACGTAATGGCAGCTTGTCATAGGGTACTGCTGGTGTTCACATCTGCTGTCAACTGCAATACAGGAACTTCTCATTGCAATCTTCATGTATATTAGAAAGTTGCAGCAGTTAAAAAAGCTCTACCTTTTCTTCTCCCTGCCCAGAGAGAAAAGGGAAAAGAGCAACACTTTTAAGGATGTTCAAGACATCTGCTTGAAGCTTGTAGTCCCTTCTCCCTGGAGAGCTCTACCTTCCTTCAGACTGTACATGGCCCTTAGGCTGCCAGCCCTAATTCAGGTTTTCTGAATTACATCTAGCATAGATAAATACAGGAAAGACAAATCTCTCCTTTCACTGCAGGGAGCAGAGGATGATTAAAAGGGCTTTTTAAAGTATATGTAGTACATTTATTGATTTCCTGTTATTGTTGGGTGAGGTTTTAGATTTGGGGGGTATTTTTTTTTAACCTGTAGTTTCCCAAGTTTATTTCATAAGGCTGATAATATTCACCTAAATTTCTATTCCAATAGTTTGTCTTCTGTAAATGAAGCTGCTTCATCAAAATTTTGTTTACACATCTTAGCTGCAAAAACATTCAGTGTTGATTAAATTTGAATGAGAGAAATACAAAAGTGCAATTTACAACAAAATAAATTATAGCAGTTATATTGAAACATAGAGTATATCTGGAAGTATTTTGATGTTCCTTTGTTCTTTGTGTTTTACCTCTTATCTCTTGTTTGTCATTTCCTGTTTCTGTCTTCTGCTTTCAATCTACAAAATCCTGCTGTAGGCCAATGTTACGTGGTGGGTCAGCTGCTACCACTTCCTCTAACCCTCATCATGACAACACCAGGTAAAGAGCATTTTTTTGTTAGTCATGATCCACTAATTCTAAAATTCAGATTTCTATTTCCCTCTTTCCAGCTATGTTATTTTAAAACACAATCCTCATTTTTATGCTGCCTCTCAACTTTTGAGATATTTCCAGCCTTTATTCCTTCCCCATCCAAGTCAGCTGATCTCAGTTGTCTGGTAGATACAATGTGCTGCAGAACTCTGGCTCACATTATTGCCTGAGGGGAGGCACTTACATGAGCTGTATAGTTCAAGTATTTACTATTTATTAGGGAACCTGGTAGAAAATCTGGCCTTGCCTCCCCTAATTTGGATTGTGCTCTCAGCCTGGGATTGTTTGTTGGTTGTAGCTGGAGGCCTTTTCACTGCTGTTGTCTGGATGGATTGACATCATTTCAGTAGAACTGGGGAGAAGATTGACACATCATCCCATGGTCAGGATGATGGGAGAAAAGCAGTCCTTTCACATCCTTTTTTTCCCATTTGCTATTTAGACTTCAGTGTTTTCATGAAAATGGAGGTTAGATTTGTGTTTAAGTAGAAACTAGATTCAAACAGGTGATTCTTCTCTAACTCAGGAATTCAGTGTCTGAAATGGTCCAAGAGACATCCCAAGGGGTTTTCTGCTGATTGCCCTCTTGATTTAATACTTGGAAAGATTTGGAAATTGTAGAGCAGCAGTGATACACTGTTTGTGAGCTGTTTGTGAAATGCTGACCCTCCCTGCCTTTCCCAGGAGAGGATGAGAGACAACTGTGCTGTAGATCCGGTGTAAATTTTTAATCTTTTTACCATGTACTACTAACAAAAAAACAGCTACAAAAAGACCCTCATCAGAAATTTCTCTGGTTTTCAGAGGATGTGTAGAGCCAGGAAAAGTTCTCTTTTTTTTTTTTTTTTTTTTTTTTGCAAAGCTGAAGAATCTCACTGTTGAAGTCCAGAGTAGGGCAACTCTGATGTAGAAATAGCAATTCTTATTTAGAAACAAAAAATTGATGGGCAGTGATACATGGAAACCTGACAATTTGTTACGAGAAGAGAGGCTGCTTGAGCTGAGGGCATTCCAGAGAAGTTTTAGGAAAGCGATGGAAGAACCTGCAGTGCAAAAGTAGTTTCTGCTGTTAAGGGCATTCTGCAAGCTCCAGGAATTCTACTCATATTCTTGTTAGTTCAAGTTGACAATTAACTGTCATTAAATGCTTTATGTTCTTTTAGGTGTATTTGTTGGGAATTTGGTAACCTTGACATTATTTTGCTCCATTTAAGCTGCGTGCAGTAGTTGTTCACAGGTCCTCATAAGAAAGTCAAGGGGAGCTGATATTGGAAACTGAGATTTTAAGACAGAAAGTGAGAAGCTTGGGAGTAGGTGGAGGATTAGGAACTGCTTTACCTGTTGCTGAAAATGAATCTGGTTAAGAGTGAGCACTTGGATAATCAAAATACAAACCTATATAGACTTTCTGCCACTTTCAAGCTGGTAATAAATGTTCTGTACTTATTTAACTTGTCTTGGAATTGGAATAATGCTCTTTCTGAATTGCTGCATTCAGAAAACCAAGAGTGCCCTGAGAGAAAACTTTCTAATGCACACAAAGTTCAGCAAGCAGTGCTGACCCTGCACTGGGCCTTGTTTGCCAGGTTCTCTGCCTAAAATACAGAGATTAATGTGACTGAGGTGCTTAACCTCAGTAAGTTCCCTTTGGGATATTGAAGTAGGTACTGAGCATAAGACACTTCACAAGTGTCTGCTTATTTCTACTCTTGCCAGGTCTCTTGCAACCTTGGCACTTTACGTCAGGCAGTGTTCAGGTTTCATGAATCAGTTAACTGGAAATGGTCTTTTGAGGAACTGTGTGTCAGCAGGAAGTTTGTCTGTGTGGAGAGCAATCAACCCTAATTTAGTCAAGCACTTACCCACTTGGTATGTGTTTGTGCTTTACTCAGTTAGGATCCTGTTGAAATGCAACTCTGTAACAGCTGCAAAAAAAATTATAATTGTCATCTCCATCACCACCAAAACATACATCTACTAGGATGTTGATAAAATATGGTACTTGCTGATGTGCATGGCTGAGACAGCTGAGCCCTGTCCTTCATTTGCTAGATACGGTCTGTCCTTCGATACGACGTTGGAGGGAACACCCGATGACATGACAGTGGTAGATGCTGCCTCCTTAAGAAGACAGGTATGTAAAACACGGTAGTTGACAACATCAGGACAAAGCTGTAGTGGTAAAATGGGAGAGGAAGTTTTCTCTCTGGCTACAGAGGTACCCACAAACAGGCAAGGCAAGGGCTCCTCTCTGTGCCCCTGCTGGACTGCCCTCACCTATCATGTATTGTTCTGGGAATCTGGAGATCCTGAATCTGTTTCTGTTCCTAAATAATAGGGACTGCAGGATCTGATCACTACTGATTGAAGAGAGAAAGTCTAATTATCAACTGTTTAACATCCATCTCTTTGAGATACTAATTTTGCATGGTTATTCAGAAGCTTCTAAGAAGTGTGGCAACTTTTAATGAAATATTAAAAGCCTTTATTTGTTTCTAGATAATCAAACTTAATCGCCGTCTGCAGCTCCTGGAGGAAGAGAACAAAGAGCGTGCTAAGAGGGAAATGATCATGTATTCCATTACTGTAGCTTTCTGGCTACTCAATAGCTGGCTTTGGTTTCGGCGCTAGACACAGCTCTCAGAAAGATTTACTAGTTGAAAACAAACAATTTGCAAAATTCCTTGTTTCTGTTTCTGATTGTATGCTGTTTTATAATGAATACACTGGAAACTTCCACCACAGATAAAGGCTCTAGAATTGCAGTGTTAAAGGGACACCTTGTTCAGTTATACCGTATTTAATAGATTTGCATTGCAAATGCTGCAGTATCCTCCTTTGCATGCTTCTGTGTAAACATGGACCAGCCCATGGGGAGTCTGCTTCAAGCACTCAGTGGTCTCCAGGACTAACCACTGGAGGTGTTGTTGTGGAGCAAAGAGAACAAATGGAATGGGTTTGGAAAAAAAACCAAACAAACAAGCAAACAAAAAACAAAGGAATAAAAAGTCATTTTTATTGTTCTGTTATTGTTAGATGCAATTAAACAATTGCACTAGTTTTCCTTTAGTCCAAGTAGTTTGAGGTGTGCCATAATGAAGGAGTGTGTCCTATTTCATGAGTATGTTCCTTGTTTAAGTACATGTTCAGGTTGAATAATAAAAGGAATTCTTTGCTAACATGCAGATTGTCCAGAGGTGTGTAATATGTATTTTTTTTTAGGTTTAATTTTGCAGATGTTTTTCTATAAACTACATTTTTAAGCAAGTTAGTCTGTGAGTGATCAAAATATTATGGAGTATAAGATTTTGGTGTAGTATCTTTAATAAAGCTCTCAAAAAAAGTCCAACCCCAACCCATTGTTTAATATCATTTTAAGATAATTTATTTGAGGATTTATGTAAACTATTAGTCTTTGCAATAAGTAGTAGCAGTGGCCCGAACAGCTCCAAAGCAGCAGGTTGGCATGTCGAGAGCCCTGTGCAGGCTGCGTGTTGTGGCGCTGTGTCAGGCTCTGTGGTAGGGATGGGGTGCCCTATACCAGGGTCAGTTCAAACACTGCCTGCTCAGCCTCGTGCTCCACCTCGTTTGGTAGATACTGTCACGGGGGTGCTGAGGGAGCTCCCTGCAGGCTGGTGCTTCGTGCCCCTCGCCGTGCGGCAGCCGCGGCTCCTTCCCCGGGGAGTACGGAACACCCCACCGTGCCGGTGTGCGAGACCCGCGGGGACACCGCAGCTTTACAGACACCCAGAGCCCTGTGCAGGACCCCAGAGGGACACGCAGGGTGAAGAGAGGGTGATGCACAGCGGCTGCAGAGGAGAGGGAGCTGGGGGGGTTTGTTTCAGCCCTGTCCTCGCTCCCCCCAGCACAGAGGGCCCGGTCCCCTGCTCAGGGCGGGGCTGGGGCTGCAATGCCCCGGTACGGACAGGAGAGCCCGGAGGATTTTGATGTAAGTGCTGTAAATGCTGCTGTCACCCCCTCCCCGCGCTGTGCAGCCGGAGCGGGCTCGGTGTGGCTGCTGCACGGCTGTCCAGGCTGTACCCGCTGCCTTGGCCTCTCCCACGGGGCTGTGGCGTTTGTTCTGTCTGAGCTTTGTTCACTGTGTTCCGTGACTACATCGCGGCGTTTGCTGTGCGTGTTTTCTTACCGTGAATGTTGAAGCGTGTGCCTTTGTCTTTTAGTAAAGACGGTAAAAAGGGCCAGGCCTGCTTTGCACATTTTCTGCGTTTTCCTGAGTTTTTATACCATGACCTTTTGCACTGAAGGTGTGCTGTATGAATTCTGATGGTGCAAATCAAGGCTGAGAGATGTACAAAGAACTGTACAGGCGATAGTCAAAAATAAAGCTTCTTTTAAGTGCGCAAAACCGGACTTTGTCTTGCACGTGAGAATGGAACTCAAAAAAAGATTTTAGAACGCCGCCACCTGAGGGGCCGCCCGTGAGGCGCGGTGGGCGAGCGCCGCTGCCCCGGCCCAGAGAGCTCCCCGGGCACACCAGGGGCTGCCCCGGCCCAGAGAGCTCCCCGGGCACACCAGGGGCTGTCCCGGGCACACCAGGGGCTGCCCCGGCCCAGAGAGCTCCCCGGGCACACCAGGGGCTGTCCCGGGCACACCAGGGGCTGCCCCGGGCCCAGAGAGCTCCCCGGGCACACCAGGGGCTGTCCCGGGCCCAGAGAGCTCCCCGGGCACACCAGGGGCTGTCCCGGGCCAGAGAGCTCCCCGGGCACACCAGGGGCTGTCCCGGGCCCAGAGAGCTCCCCGGGCACACCAGGGGCTGTCCCGGGCCCAGAGAGCTCCCCGGGCACACCAGGGGCTGTCCCGGGCACACCAGGGGCTGCCCCGGGCCCAGAGAGCTCCCCGGGCACACCAGGGGCTGCCCCGGGCCCAGAGAGCTCCCCGGGCACACCAGGGGCTGCCCCGGGCCCAGAGAGCTCCCCGGGCACACCAGGGGCTGCCCCGGGCCCAGAGAGCTCCCCGGGCACACCAGGGGCTGCCGTGGCTTGAGGGCTGAGGGGCGCCCGGCCTGCGGGTCTCACCCGAAAGGCCCAGGCGGCCCAAGCTGGAGCCCCGGCGCTGCAGCTGCCCCGGCCCTGTCCCTGCCGTGTCCCCGGGGCCGTGGGCTCCCGTGGGTTCCCGTGGGTGCCGGTGGAGGCCGCAGGGCCTGTTCCCGGTTCCGCCGCCCGGGCCGGCAGCGCTTCCGCCCGGAAGGCGCGGGGCGGGGCCGGCCCTGCCCTGCCCGCACCCGCCATGGCCGCGCGGCTGCTCCTGCGGGCGGCGGGGCCGCTGCGGGCCGGGGCCGGCCGGGGCACGGGGCTCGGTACCGCGCCCAGCACCGCGCTCAGCACCGCGCCGCCCCCCGAAAAGAAGCGGTGGCTCCGGGCGTACCTGGAGCTGCAGCGGCTGCAGGCGCCTCCGCAGCGGCGGTGAGCGGCGGGAGGGCGGGCGGGGCTCGGAGAAAGGGGTGCGACGGCCCCAAAAGGGGGAAATCGGGACATTCAGGCCCCGTCTGGTCACGCTTTGGAGCAGAATGGGTTGAGCTCCGTAGGCTGGCATAGCCCGGGTTTAACGGGGCAGGCAGACGGGGACCCCAGGGATTTAAACACCGGGTTTGGTGTTCAGGCTCAGTTTCATTTCTCGTGCCCTGTGGAAAGGCGCGGGGCGGGTACCGCGCTCTGTCCTGAGCTGTTCCCTTCCCGCAGGTCCGAGCAGCCCAGCTGGGATTACCACGCGGAGATCCAGGCCTTCGGCCACCGGGTGCAGGAAGATTTCTCCCTGGAGCTTCTCAAGACGGCGTTTGTTAACCCCTGCTACATCGAGAGCGAGGAGGCGCGGCGGCGGCGGCTGGGGCTGGACAAGGAGGCGGCCGCTCTGCAGCTGCGGGACAACGGCGGCCTGGCCGAGCGGGGGCTGCGCTTCGCCCGCGCCTACCTGGCCGAGAGCCTGGGGGGCGCCTACCCGGAGCTGCCTGCAAAGGGCCTAGAAGCGCTGGTTGATTTTCTTACCGGTCAGGAACTTGTCTCTTATGTGGCTCAAAACCTGGCCATACAGGACCTGACGCTTTGCAGGGATTTTCCTGCCCCACCAGAGGTGCTGCAGAGGACGTTCCTGGCGGTGATAGGAGCCCTGCTGGAAAGCAGCGGGCCCGAGAGAACCGGCGTCTTTGTCAGGGTAGGTTCGTTAAGTGCTGGTTTGTACCGGGATGGGGGGAGATCCAGGTAGGCTGGCAGAAGTTTCACAATACCTGTAACAAGACAATTTAACAATGAGATCTGATGGTGGTGCTTTGCTGGGGTTTTGGGGGTTGGGTATTTTGGTGGTTTTGTTTTTTGGTTTTTTTCATTAAGAAAGGTGATCAAGTACATAAAATGATACACTTCTGGTTTATGATGGTGATATTAATATTTATTGAAAGCTGCTAAGGAAAAGCATTATATTCCATGCACTATACTATGAGATAATGAATTTATTCCATGTGAGATTTCATATATCTTCAAATAAAAAAAAATCTGTTCTGTATAAACAGAGATGAGTTCAAAGTTTTGCATGTAGGAGTGCAAGCCCCTGAAGATATTTCATTAAAAATGTTTGATTGAAATTCAGTGTGACAAAGTAGTTTTAGCAGCTATTGTTTTTTCAGTCATCCTTTTCACTTATTTTTAGTTTTGCAATGGAGAAGTGTTTGTTTAAGTGTTCTTCCTTAGCCAAGACCACTGAGAGGTGTCTTTAAGAGCAAGGAGCTGTTTACAGACAAGAGAGTGATCCAAACCCGTGGGTTTACACATCGCCTTGCATTGTCACAGCTCCTCTGCTGTCACAGCCTGTCCCTCAGGCTGGAGCTCTCCTTTCTCTGGGTCTGGGGCTGACTTTGCCCTGGTCAGTGGCTAAAGCACAATCAGAGACTCGGAGCACTGGGGTGGGGCACTGAGGCTGCTTTACCATTCATTTCAGCAATTCATTATCAGTTATTGTCTCTTCATACTGTATTTTCATTAGGAGACACCAGAATCTCAAGCCATTAATTGTAACTTCTAAATATTCTTGTTTAGGACTTTTTTATTCCCCAGCTGATTGGAAAAGACCTGTTTGAGATCTGGGAAGTTGTAAATCCTATGGGTTTACTGGTGGAAGAACTGACCAAGAGGAATATCTCTGCTCCAGAACCAAGAATTACCAGGCAGCTGGGAGTCAGCACAGTTCTGCCAGTCTACTTTGTTGGGTTGTACTGGTTAGTGCCATATTAATTTAAAGTTAAATGGGTTTAATTGGAGGCGTGGGAAGGAGGGAAGATGGTCTTTTACTTTTCTACTCGGGCTTTTTGGTCAAGTTGTTCCAGAAAAGAAACCTGATAGTAACTTCCACACAAAATGAGCCATTTAAGCATTGGCCATAGCTCACTGTGGTGAGACATGAACAGTCTCTGATTAAAGGCTCCAGAGGCTAAATGGGTGCACCAAAGAGCCTGGGTGTATTCTCAGTGACCTGACACAGGAACTTGGGGAACAGCATAACTGCATGGCTTTGGAGGGACCACAGCTGTATCCAGGGCTTAGGCAACCATAAATAGACATCAAGGGAGGTGGGATGGAGGAGCGACTCATTTTAAGTTCCAGAGAAGCTTTTAAGTTTTAAAATCATCAGCACTGTAAACTGGGCCCCAGCAGTGTCTGTGTCCCGAGCCCAGGAGTGACATTGCTCCTGTGGGGCAGCACAGAATCCACATCACTGCTGCTTTCCTAAAGGAGCTGCAGAGGAAGGATCACATGGGAAGGCTGCCTTAACTTGTTCTGCTTTACCCTGCTTTGGTTTCCATGCTTTCTAAGATGTATCTTATAAAAAAGAAAGGAACTTTGATTGTTTCTCTTCTGGAATCCCTGGTGTCCCTTCATGAACTGCTTCTATTTAGTGCCCATAGGTGTTTGTTAAACAGACATGAGCACATAATTCATAACAGAGAGAGCTTCTCTGTCAGTCCTTTTGAAGCAGTTTGAGAGGCTTCCTTACCAGGGGAGGAGAAAAGACAAAAGCACTTCAGTTCCTGTTTAAGCTAACCAGAGTAACAAATTTGCATATTTTTATCAGGGCTAACAAACTGAATGCTGTAAAGAATCAGTGCTGTATTAGGAACATAAATGAACAGAGTGGTGTTCTTCCAGGAAATGGACACATTTCTGATGAGTTTCCTTTACTGAATATACAATTACTTACCTTTGCAGGAAAGACCTGCAGAAACAGAAGTGTTTCCATTGTGTGTATACAGAAATCAGTATTCACAAACACTGGAGAAAAAACAATCTGTTTTATTCACGATACACAGCAGTGCTCATGGTTTCATGTTGGAAATGGTTGTAACTTTGTTTTTTTTCCCCAAGTGATAAGAAGATTATAGCTGAAGGCCCTGGTGAAACACTGCTGGCTGCAGAGGAGGAGGCTGCACGCGTGGCACTGCGGAAGCTCTATGGATACACGGAGAACAGGAGGCCTTGGGATTACTCCAAACCCAAACAAGGATTGGCAGCTGAAAAGGCAATCAGCAGTAACTAGGTGCTAAAAGACATTTCTGGTGTATCTTAAAAATCAATGGCTTCCATGCTGAACATAGGTGTATTTGGAAAAGCAAAACACGTGTTTATTTTTCTGGTCTTCAGTGCTTGAAACTTCCAAATCATATATGGTATTAAATAAAGCCTTTTCCTTTTGCACAATGTTTAATGTTTGCTCATTTTCCTAAATGTAACAGAAGTGCCCTTAATCTGAAGGGCACTGAAGAATCTGAATTTTGGCCTTTTGGCTGGGAAGTTTTTCTGTACATCACAGGAGACCATTTTTAGTGATGTTTAATAACATCATACATATAGTGTGACAAAGTCTTACTGTACAGAAACAGCTTTCATGAATGCTTACTTGGAGATTCTTTGGAGAGGATTTTTAATAAGCTGAGTTGAATTAACATATGTAACATCAGCCTTTGGATTGCATCTGGACTGATGTGTCCTTCACCTTGTGAAAACATCAGGTGTGATGATGATCCTGACACTGTTGGGGATTCAAACTTCTGAGGTCTCACTGCTTTCATCCGAATTTTACTTGCCGTGCACATTGGTTTCTATAGTTGGAGTATGCTGTGAAAGATTTTTGAAATTTGTAAAAATGCCTCTATTTCAAAATGAGAAATTAGTGAAAATAAGGATCATGAAGGCCTGAACCTAAAGAACTTGGAGAACAATGTACTTTCATTTAAGCAGTTCCATGACTGAAGTATTGGATTCAGTGAAATCAGTGTCTGTTTTGTTTGCAGCATCTGTAGCTATTTCAGTGTAACTCTAAATGAATGGAAGGACACTTAGGAATAACTCAGGTACCTGCATGGTATTTCTGTTAAATGTCATAGAAACTCAGAGGGCAACAGATGTGTGAGAACTGCGACTCTTTTGGAATAATTTTCTTAAAAAATGAGTGAGAATTTATTACAAATTTGTCTGAGCCCCGCAAGGAAGAAGCTGGATGTAGGACACTTGTTCAGGAAGTGTTTCCTGCTTTATTCCATTGTGAGCACTGATTGTAAAGGAAGACACCAGGTAAAAGAATATGCCTTCACTAATAGGAGGGGGAGAATCAGGCCAGTGGCCGTTCATCCAAGTTTGACAGTGCTGTTCATTGCAGCACATCCTTTGCCTTAGGCCCACAAGGTGGATTTAGAGAAGGACACTTGGCAGCCAAAGGTTCTGGCTGCAGCTGCTGGGCAGGTCTGTGCTGTGACAGTGAGTGCTGGCTATGTTGACACAGTGGAAAGAGATTTATTGGTGTTTTCAGGCAGGAGGAGTCTCTGTGTGACCCCTGAGTGTCCCCAGCACTCAGTGCCCTGCATCTCCCCAGTGTCAAACACTGATGTGGCTGCAGAGCAGAGACCTTCCTGCTGTCTCTGGCTGAGAGGTCACACCAGTGAGAGCTGCAATAAGAAAAGGAGGGCAGAAGGATCAACCCAGCATAAAATATGCATAGAATTGCTTGTGTTAAATGAAAAATTCCAGCTAGGCAATCTATTACCACTTACATAAGCAAAGCCAATAAGGTCACTATATTCCAGGGGAATAAGAGCAAAATGTGAAAAGATGGTAAAATTACTCATGCTATTCTTAGTTTCCAGATGAGGTTATTGCTCTTTACCTATTTTAAAAGGACAATAGTGAAGGTGGGTTTTTTACAGCCAAAGCTACCTACTGCATTTATATACATTATTTATGTATTTTGAGATGGAGAAGCAAATTTCAGTTAGTTTACCTTTAGAAACAATGAAGATCTGCTTCGTTTGGCTTTATAGTTTAGAATGTGGGCATAAGTCTTAGGAGAAGTGGATTACAGAGTACTGTGCTTGTAAATGCTGAGTGATGCGAAATAAATCCATTTACTCTGTGGCACATGTATGGAATCTATTGAGATCAAATGAAAAGACAATTTGGGGACATGGAAAGAAAGGACTGGGTTTTTATAGAAGTGTGACTGAAAAAGGAGTTTTTATTAAAAAATGTGTCCTATTTTCAAGTTTCTAAAGGTCAGAAAAGCATTTTATGTGGTATCTGTCCTTTAATTTCTGAGTCAACATGTATTTCAGGGTTTACAGCTGTACTAGTGAGATCATTTACCTATTTCGGATTACTAGCCTTTTTCCTTGCAGTAGCAATAAATCATAGCATATTTAAAAGATTTGTCACACCTAGAGAAATCATTAGCTACAAAGTGTGGTGAAAATGGCAGCTCAGAAACATTGTTCGTGAAATTCCATGGCAGTTCTGTCTGAAAAGTGCTTTGTGAGCTGCTTGCATTGGTCCTGAGTACAAGTGCATTTATGTCTCCCAGTGGTTGTTCCTTTCACAGTCACATTTTATGTATCTTTCAGAGAGACAATACATTGAGCAGAGTGTCAATAATGACTGACAGAAAGGAATCAGGACAGTTTATTCTTGCAACCCATTGACAAACTCGATAATTGTTACAAAAACTATTATTTGTAAACTCACTAAACAGTAGGAAACACTAGTAACTTAGACTTGCTTTTTCTCCAAATGCTAGATAAATCCAGTGAATGGTCTGGGATTACTCTGTTTCTGTCATCTACGTTCTTTGTCTTTTTTTTGTCTTTTTTTTTTTTTTTTTTTAAGTGTTGTAATTTTATTTTGGGAAAGGTAAGAGAAGTTCTATTGGTACCAGCTAAGTAATTGAAGAAAAACTTCCTAATATGCTTTCACACACTGTTGTTAAGTTGCTTCTGTTCTCAGTTTGTGCTTTTGCTCCTGTGTCTCAGCAGTTCAGTGATGTGACTGAGCACCCAGGTCTCCTCGCTTTCAACTGCAGCTTCTGGTTACAATAACCAGACGTTTTGCTGCAATTTTCTCATAACAAAAAACAGTCCAGGAATAATTCTTGTGTTAATTGTTGCTGTGACTTAAAGGCAGGAGATGAAAACACAATAATTTCACAGTTCTCTAGGTGTTAATTCAGAGTTTGAAATTGCTGGTGAAAAGTCAAAGCTTTTACTGGTTTATGACATTTATTTTTTATTTCTTACAACAATCTCTTGGGTTTTATGATAAATCAAAAATTTAAATGAGGTGCTCTGGTGTTATGCTGCTATTCAAAGCTATGAAGAATTCAAAACATCAAAAGATGAGTTGTCGTTGTGTTTTGCAGGGCAGAGGGAGGGGATGATGCAGTACAGGAACATAAGAAGAGCCCTACTTTTCCTTGTCCTTAACTTTACTGAGAAGCTGTGGTGACTTTAAAGAGGCTCTGAACTATTTGGGTTCTCTTACATCAGAGCTTTGAAGTTTAATATTGAGAGATGCATTAAGTGTTGAGAAGCAAACACTTCTCAACAAGGACAGATTGGTTTTATCTTTCCAAATTAATTCCTCAGATGAAATAGCACTAGTTTTGCATTTTTCCCATTTCAGCTTGCCTAAGAAACTAAAGGTCCAGTGGTCACCAGTTGGTCAGTAAATAGCCCCTGCCATAGTTTGAGGCTGCAGAGTGGGAACAGCTGCTCCATGTGACAGAATCAGAGCATTATTGAAGGCTCTTGGTGATTCCTAAATCACAGGCACACTGCAATGCAGCTCTTTGTGGTGCACACAAAAACTGGGCTGCTCTTCCTCGGGAAAAGGGTAGCTCTAGGGAGAAGGCAAACATCATCATCCCTTTCTATTTCTGTGTAATCAGTGTAATGTTTCTGCCCGTCTGTGGCAGCTGTGCTGGGGACTGTCCTCTTGAACTTACAGGTTTATAATCAAACATGTTCATTTTGGACACATTAAATCATTTGCTCCTGTTGCTCCATCTGGGGACAATTACAGAACCTCACTTTTCTAATATGAAAATTAAAATTTATTCTTTACCTCTGGAACTGTTAATTGCAACTTGTGCTCACTTATACCCAATGTTACCAGAAAAAAAATCTTGATTTTATTGATGTTGGAGGAATTTTGCATTTAATTCCAATGAGATTAACATTTCATTGAGTTTTGAACATGCATGAGAGCTCCCCTTTAGGGGGCATCTCAATAGCTCTGCAGTCCTGTGTTTTCCCTTAATTAGTCTGGGGTGCTTATATAAATCAGAGCAACATTTGTTTTTCTATTTGAGTAACTTTTTTAGATTAGTTGTTACCTGATCTTTGTATAAGTTCAATACTCTTTGTCCTGAAGGCACCATTTTGGTTTAAAGCAGCTAATTTTGTTACTTTATACAGGAAACCAAAATGAATTGCATCAGTAGGTAGGTGTTTCTATTAAAAATGTTATTTTCAATAGCAATTTAAATTACCTGGCCAATGTTTATGTAGCATTTCTGAATACTAAAAATATGAAACTTGTAAAAAACAGTTCTGAAACAATATTTTATTATCCACCTTCAAGGAAACTTAACACTGTTTAATGCAAGCTGTTTCAGGAGACAATGGTGAGCTGTAGTCCTTTGCTCCTGGCAAGAGGTTCCATAATTTCATGATTTCCACATATTTAGCCAAGTGTTTAATCAAATCTTCAGTTTGTGAATGCCAGTGTATGTGTGGCTTTTTGTAGCCTGTACCGTGCACTTGGGTGGGGTGGAAAAGTGTCCCTGGCAATTTTTCAACCTTAGAGAAGGGAAAAATTAAATAATTGTGACTTATGTAGGAGATGGGTTTCTGAAGTTGTAAAGTTTGGAAGTTTTAAAATGTTCTGCTCTTGCTTATTTGACCATTTCTAGAGAATAATGCCATGTAGCAGGTAGTGAGGACAGACCCACTGCCATGCTGAGACAGCGGATTTGTGGGGACATATCCAGGTTTGGGATAAATATCTGTGAGATTTGGGATAAATATCTGTGTGGCAAGGCAGGGGATATTGTCAGGTCAAACAATGAAACCAACTGCAGTGAAAAATCTGTGTGCTTTCCTCGAGGCTGAAGGGACGACACAGGGGGAGCACCATTGCCCACATTAGACCCAAACCTGTGAGAGAAAGTTCAGAGTAATTGGAGTTCAAAGATTCTGAATCAACAGCATTCTGAAACCTGTTCTTGTGGGGTATCTCCTCTACAGAGGCAGTTCGGCAAAATTAAGAAAATACTGTTGAAACTAAAGAAGTGTCACAGAATTAGTCATGTCAGAGTAGGATTTATCAGGGGAAGCATTCCCACCACCAGAGGGCAGGGATTTGTCTAAAAGTTCTGGTGGTTAAATAAAGAAATCCAGTTACTTGAGTGGTTATTTCAGTAGCACTAGGAGGCACAGCTTTATCCTGTAACTTACTGGCAAAAATACCAGTGTTTTGGATGACATCAGAACAAAATAATTTGTGAAAAACAGAGAATGTTCAAGAAGGAAGAGTCCAGAGAGAAAATGGCTTCATTAGCTGAGCTAGTTGAATGTTAATGGAAATTATTCTCTTTAATTTCAAGTGATGAGAACTGGAAATGTATATAATTTTGTTTTTATAGTCCATCGGGAAAAACACAGTTGCCTAATCTAAAAGTATGTCTGAAGATTTCCTGTTCCATTACACAGACTTTCTGATTGAGCAACAGCTGTGGCAATGAGCTTGGGAGAGATGCTTTTATAATTTGATTAGGTTTTCATTACTAAGGAGATGATGGGTTTAGCTTTGAATGATTCCCCTGTCATTTTCTGTTTATAATATCAGAGCACAGTTCAGTTTTCTTTCATGTTTCTTTTGCAGTAAAAATATATGTTAAATATTTAATTTCTATCTCAAATATCATGTGATGCTATTTCAGCATGTGTTCAGTCAGGCAGTTTTTAACAACCTGTGGCCATCAGGCAATGAGACAACAACTGGAGAGGGAAAAAAAGGGTGACATTCATATGGGCACTTAGCAGATCCCCCCCATGGCAATTCATCATTGCTTCTACTGCTGCTCTGATTATTTCAGAAGGAACCTGGATGCCCACACCCACCCAGTTTCACTTCAGGACCCACAGCATTGCACATTTTTCCCTCTGCTGGGAATCTGCTCTGATGGTGTCCTGTGACTGCAGGCACAATGTTCAGGTGAGGTTTGTGAGGATTTCTTTGACTCAGGCTCTGTGCTGCATGACCAGCAGGCAGACTGCTGAAGTTCATGGAAATCTAGACCAGCAGCAAACTGTTGATTATTGCCAGGTTTCAGAATTAGGACATTTATTTCATAGTTTATTTCTTTGAAAATTTCCTTTCTAACTAATTAGTTTCTAATTGTTTTTTTTCAACTGCCCACTGCAAGCTCAGCTGTAAGATCAACTGTTTAGAAGATCATCATGGATCAGGTTGAATTTGGTTGATATCATATATAAAAATAGGCTATTTAAAAATAAGTTTGAACTTTTTTTTTCCTTGGAGTACTATACTCATCATTTCATAGTAAGTAACCAAAATCATCAGGGATTAAATTATAACAACAAAAATAACAAAGTTTGATAAAATTTGGAATGAGTTTCAAAATTTTTTAAAGGAAAACTCCCCAATGTTGCAGGAAGGATTTGTTGCTAGTGACAGTACACACTGCTGAGTTATCTGACTATTACTAGCTAATTTTTGAAACCTGAAAGGAATAATTTTATGCTTCAAGATAATTTCCAGTTTTGAAGCATAACAATACATCATTTAACATGAAGATGTTATTCCAAATAGCTGTGACAAATAGTTCTTTGGATTTCATTATACAAGGGGATGGCACTGGCTGTCTAGAGGATCGAGGGCAATTTGGGCATTGCCTGGCAATGCTGAGAGGCTGCAGCAAAAAAACAAAACACATAGTGCTTCAGAGCAAGGCTGAGACTGCAGAGAGTACTCTGAACATTCACTGACTTTATAATGAGAAAATACAGAAAGAGAAAAGGTTTTGGCAGGTGGGTTTGAACAGTGGTCTCTGTCCAGGAGTGTAAAATGAGTTTACTCTGGCAAATGCCCACGTCAGTACCAATGGAAACTGTTCAATAATCACTATGAAACCTTTCTCTGTTAATTTTTCCTTTGCTTAAGTTGGTTCAGTTTTGAGTGTTTGCCCTCCTAATCAGCAAAGTTGTAGTGTGCAGCAATGCACAAAGCCCCCCATCTCCTCTATCTCCTGCCTGCACGTGTCTCCATGGCAGCTGGGCAGATATCTGTGAGCACAGAGGGATGTGCAGGGGGGGACAAGGACCTGAAGGTTTCAGAGCAGTATCTATAAGCTGGCTATGAATACATCAAACTGGAACAATTGGAATGCTGGACCTTCATTAGTAAAGCACTGGGGTCTGAAACAACCACATACAAAGAGGAGCAGGATGTAAAACCTCTGTATTCATAAAGTGTATTCACACAGTAGAACTTGATAATTTAGGAAAGTCGGGGTAAACTGAGAAGAGAGATCTAAAAAAATTATACTAACAGGGTTGCAAACTCCAACAATTACAAGACATTTGATTAAAAGTCCTACTTTGTAAGAAATACTATGCTTCCCTAACAGCTTCTGTATTATTTCTGTTTCCATATTTGTGATGATTTATTAACTGTCAGGCTCCTTCTCCCCATCAATTTTCCTTATCCAGGTAGCCCAGACCTTGCTGGAGTTTTTTGCCATTTTTATAAAAGCTCTTGGACATCAGGGGTGCATTTCTCAAATTCCTCTGTTTATGTCAGTAAGACACTACTGTTTCTTCTGCTGTTAACTCAAATTTTTCATTCACTGTGCTGTTTCAGAGTATTTATTAATTCTCTTCCTTGTCCACAAACCAAAGGTTTTGTTCAATTCAGGCTGTGATAATATTCTGAACACTCACTCTTTTGCCATTTCCAAAACACAGTACATGGAATGCTACTATGCACAACATGCCATTGATTATTCATTTGTTTCTGGTGGTTGTTTTGTTGTTGGGTTTTTGTTATGTTGCTTTCTGGATTTTTAAAAATTTATTTAAACATGTAACTAGAAATACTAAATGTTCCTGTCACGTAATGAAAAACACTTCTTTTTCATGTCAAGACATTTTGGTTAAGTCACATGAAGATAAGCATTTCTCTTTTTTATCTCCTGGTTAAAAAAGAGTTTTTCTAATATGACAAATGCTTTCAAAATCAACCTTCTCAGTTGAAATTCCCACACATTGTTTCCAAGAGACATGTCTGTCATTACCACTTCACCAGAGAATGCATTCTTGAAAGAAATCTTTTTTTTTTTTTTTTTTTTTTTTTTTTTTTTTTTTTTTTTTTTTACAGCTGTTTGTAACTACAAGTATGACTTGCAGTGTTAAACACAGTTCGAGGCAAGACACTGCAGGTGCTCTTGCTGTACAGGAGAAGGTACAAGAGGCCTGAGTGTCAGGGGATTCATTTTCCTTGCTAAACCGGTTATTCTAAACAACAATTTGAAAGTTTGTTTTTGTACTTCTGAAGAAAATGAAAGAGAGAAAAGTGCTAAACCATTACTAGGTTTAGCATTATTTTTCCCATGTATGGATTGAGATTAGGCTTCTCCTGCAGAAAACCTCCCCTAAGAGGATATTTGCAGCTACCAGGGATTATCCATATCCACTCCCTGCAGCTGCAGGAGCCTGTGCTACGTTCTCTGGGGGATCCTTTGGTCTGTTGTGCATCTCATTGCTGCTTTTACTTTTATCTGTTATTGCTACCAGTCATAAAGCCCTTCTCTCTGCAGTTTGAATGAGACAAATTCTCAAAGATTAATGGAAAAAAATCTTGGTGACAACATCTCAGATTTTAAAATTACAGTAGTGAGAAAAATGACACTAAAGTTCATAGAATCGGTTTTCTTTTTGTAGTTGTCCTCTAAACTATCTTCTTTCAGAAATGGGGTGACTGAAAAACTTAATTTTCCTATATTCACATGACATAGATTATCTTCTGCATTCTTCTAGCTGAATGTCTGACATCTAAGAGCTCTATCTCCTACATTTCCCTCTTTTGTTATGTCCATCTCCATTTTTTTACTCAAAACTATTGTTCTTTTTCATCCCATTTCGAGTCCAAATGGATGTTTCCATGATGTTTAGCTATTCTGACACTTGTTATTTCCATTGATTTGTGCAGTGGAGTGTACAAAACTTTGTTTATCAGGCAAGACTCAAACATTACTATATTGGAGTCACTGATTTACAGCCTCAGTGTTTCAGATCATGCAGCGCATGGCAGGTATTTTGTGACTTGTCTTGGGAACCGACTCTGCACTTTTTGTTCTTTTTCACCCTTTGTATAACCAGGTTGCTTAGAGAATTAGAAAGTTATGAACCTGTTTTCTAGATTCCAGTTGTAGACACTGCTTCAGGGTTTTACCATCAGCATTGAAAGATGTCTGCTCATAACCGTTAATTCTACTCTAGTGTTCCCTAAATCAGCCCTCAAATAATGTTTATTAAAATACAGAAAATACCAGGGAAGTATGAAGGAGAATGTGTGACTTTTGTAAAATGTGGGCAAATGAAAGAACACTGGCTAAATATGCTGTTTCTCTTATCTATTCCAATACTTTCCCTCACTGAAGATCTTTGTGAAATTACCTGTATTTCTTTTTGCCCAATCTAAGGCAGTTCTAAGACAGCACTAACCAATAGCAGCTTCCACAAATTAGACTGACTAATCAATAATTTAGATTCATTAGTGGAAAGCAACAAAGGCCTCTCTTCACTCCCATGGGAGTTTTACAGAAAACAGGCAGGAAATGCTCATCAAGTGGAAAAGGTACCGAAGAATTGAACTTCAACATTGGGCTTTAAATACAAATCTCATTTGTAGGTCAAGAAATAACTTAAGTCATTAAACTTTAATGTGAAAATTAAGTTGTTCCTGCTCAGAGAGCTGGGAGAGCATTTCCTGGTTCAGTACTTTATGTAGCCAAATATTACAGAAGCTGTTGAGGTTTAGATTCTGTCTCTCTCTCTTCTAATTTAGGACCAAAAGAGTTGAAGAGTTGAATTATTTTATCACCATTGAGTTCTGTCTTTCACCTTTGTCTCCTAAAGCTGTTTTTTTTTTTTTTTTTTTCTTTTGCATCCTTGTCATTTTATTCATATCAGTTCCAGAACTTCTTTCTTCTACCCACAGACTCTGGGCTGCCTTGTGTATTGCCAACATTCCGGTGAGATGTTCCAGCAAATGTAAAATATTCTATGACTTACCATTATATTTCTATTGCCATTACAGGAACAAATATGAATAGATTCTGTGGTTTAAAGGGTTCCACTCTCCTCTGGCATGTTCCTCTGAAAGGATGCAGGAAATGATCATTTTGCCAAAACTTCTGTGATAGCTTAGAAAGCATAATTCACTACAGGGCTTTATAGATAAATGATAAACCAATACAAAACAAAAAACAGTATTAGAAACATTGGCACATACTTGAAAAATAAATGTACTGTAAAGATGAACTTAAAAATTAAATGCATTTGCCTTGCATACAAGATATCCCTATGACAAATATTTTGCCTTCACTACAACTGCATAAACAGGTTCTTTCCACTGCCTAGTCTGTGATTACAA
Organism: Zosterops lateralis; assembly: GCF_965231275.1. Classification (NCBI taxonomy): domain Eukaryota; kingdom Metazoa; phylum Chordata; class Aves; order Passeriformes; family Zosteropidae; genus Zosterops; species Zosterops lateralis. The sequence continues at coordinate 16,098,170 of NC_139770.1, read as the reverse complement.
ACTGGAATATGATCTTGTGCACTTGAGGCATGATGGAATTTCAAGAACTGTGTCAAATAAAGGGGCAAAGTTGAACCTTTCAACATCACTGGCCAATCTAGAAAGCAGGAATAGAATCATATAGTGACTGAAAATAATTTCCTAGTCCATAGTACTCCAAATCAATTAGTTATATGTCACAAAGATAAAATATGACATTAAAAAAATACCACTAACTTGTTCATTACAAAAATCCCAAGATGATGTGACTGTGCCTTTCTCTTTATTGTGAGCCCAGTTTCTTATTCACAGCTGTTAAGGGTAAAGGCAGGGCTTTCCATCTTTTACCTTTTTTTACAATGGTAATGTCATAGCAGTGGGTGATGGGAAATGGGAAATGTCCAAGGGAAATGGCATTGCAAGTAAAGATAATGATGTAATTCAATCATATTTGTCTGACCATTTTCTTGCATTGAATTGTCCAGATTTAAATAACTGTCAACAGGCAGTATGATTTATATAACCATTACTACAACTTTCTCTTGTTCTGAGCTCTTACCAAAATGTATCTATTCATTAATAAAAAGCTACTGCTTGAATCAGGCCAGGCACAGAACACTAATTTATGCTCAGTGGACTGAACCTTGAATAGAGCATATCAGTGAATATTCTGACTGTGTTCTTTCCTCGCATTTTCAGAAAACCCTTCATATACAAATATTGAGGTAGCAGTTTACCACCGACCTGATACACCTAATCCCAGGATTAATTCTGTATGCCCATCAGTGGTGAAGCTAGATGGATTTAATAGCCCATTAGCCTTTCAGCATGATAATTTTCACATCGCTTATCCTGCTGGGTTAATTGCTTTAAAGTGGATATTATTGACCTCAATCCTAGTGGCAAACAGAGAACGTCTTATTCATCTCCCAAATGTACATTCTTAGACTCTTGTTTCTTTTGGTCCTGACAATAAATCACCTAGATTATGTGCTTGTATATTATAATTTATACCCTATTCGCCCATATTTAAGGGCTTACCGAAGCAACATCTTTCAGATATTATTACCCACGACTGGAATATTAAATCCTGTTTCTTATGTAAAAAGAAATATTGCAAGCATGAAAAATAATTGTTTTACCTCTTGTTAAGAAATTAATTTTAATACTAAAAGCTGTAGCAGGTGCAGCAGGGATTAAGCACTTTTGGAATAAACAGCTGGCCAGTACATTTCCAACTGCAGAAGTCTGGTCATTAGAAGGAGAGAATGAAGAACAAATTTGGACAGAGAAGCTGCAGGAATGGGAATTCAGGTTCTAGAATAGAGAAACAGAAAAAATATAATGAAAAGAAAATCAAGGAGTAAAACTGAAGAGAAGCATTTTTAGTCATGTATATTATTTGTGGATATTTTCCTTTAATGATTTAGAGAAAACACAGGCCAGAGGCTTTGAGGGAATTAATGCTAGCTGTGAGCAGCGAAAAATAGAAAAAGCAGGAGTGGAAGAGGAGCACCATTTATGTTATTGCTTGTGGGAAGGTGAAACAGCACTGGAAGTTACCCTGGCCAGCTTTTAGATCTCTGTGTCAACAGTTACACACCCAGTTATACACAGGGCCTTGTAGTCCTTAGGCATCGGTTCCTATGGGAAACAGGAGGGTAAGAGTTAGAGAATTGATTGTAGGAACCCAAGGTTTGGAGCAGTGCTGCCCACAGACTCTGGAAGAACCTGAATCCCCCAGATCATCTGTAACACAGTGTATCCTCACACACTCCCGAGGTCTCATCCTGTAGTTTTCTGGGATAAATTTGCTAAGATACAGAATGGAGCTTGGAATTTACAAAAAGTGGTTTCTAAACCACAATAATGTTAACGTAGGTAATTTATCCACTAGTGTAAACCTATCTTGGTTCAATAGCCTTATCAAACACCAGAGTGATGGTAGAACTGTTCCTTCACAAAGCAAATTGCAGGCGTGAGATTCCTGCTGAACTTTCTGATTGACTTAAACAGTGCTAAGATTTTCTCTGGGAGCTCAGCTCCACATTTTACTGACAATGACAATGTCAATGACAGTGATGTCGTTTTTATTAGCAGCTGTTCCTGTGTGACACTCACGTGAGCACAGTCGTGACACGAGCAGCAGAAGCTGCATGTTCCTGCTTCAGTTACAAACCACCTTTGACTCCGGCTGAAACAAAACCTGGCCGCATGTGGCAACTCTCTGCTGCAGCAGGTGCATGGCCAATCACTGCTCTCCAAAGGATTTTCCAGGAAAAAAAAACAACTTGTTTTTTAACCTTCAAAATTTTTTTTCTAAATTTAGGTCATCTGCTTTAGGTCATTGGCAAAGGTACAATGTTAGCATGTTTTGTAAAAGGCAAAATAAATGAAACCTTCTGAATGACAAGAATGTCAGCATTTCATAGAGAAGTGAAAAATTAGAGGAAGCAGTGAGAATTTGGTCCTTATAAGACTGGAAATATTTCCTGTTTACTCTTAAGAATGCTATTTAAGCGTTGATGATTATTTAGTGGTGTTTATTTTTCACTTTGAACAGCTCCTGCCATCTATACTAGGAAAAAAATTAGAGCTTTGCCTTCTGTGTTTAAAACTTATATCTGGTTGATCAGCTCATGTAAATTAGAACAACCAGAGGAATCAGAAGAGGAAGGACAGATCACTGATGCTGAACACCTAGTCCTAGATTTTTAAACTAAAACTATGAGGAAAATACAGTGGATTAGATATTGCTCCTATGTGTACTGACGTCAGGGGCACAAAACATGACCCTAAATACATTGTGTGGGGAATCATTAAACCTTAAAAGATTTTAATCATACATAGTGTTGCTGGGGTGTTTTGTAAATGAAATCGCTGAAACACAAAGTGCATTGACTTTTTGTTTCTACATTGATTTCGCACACTGTTGAAAAGCATTCCTTTAGGCACCTTGGTGTGGAACAAACACATATTCTGTAGATCAGGGTTTCCTCCCGGGTACAATGTACGTGACTGCTGGCTCTGCTCTCTCCCCGATGGGGGAACGGCCAGCCGGGCACCAAACTCCCAAAGGAAATCTGCCATTTCTCACCTCTGTCCCAAGCAAGCCAGACCCGGTGGGGCTGCTCTCCCCACGGACCCGCTGCGATCCGCGCTGAGGGGCCTCAGGGCACCTGGGCCATGGGCCAACCCCGGGCCATCCCCGGGCCATCCCCGCCGGACACCGGGCTGGGAGCGGGAGCACAGCCCCGACGGCACCGGGAGCGCCTCCGCTGCCGCCACGCTCCGGGACTGGATTGCCAGGCTTTTGGGACACGGGGGGACACGGGCACCGCCGGGGCGGTGACAAGGCAGGCGGTCACTCTTTCCCGGAGCACCCCCCGCTCCCCCCAGCCGGCCTGAGCCCGCTGCCCACCACGGGCTGAGGGGCGGCGGGAACAGCACGCCCCGAGCACCTCGCCTCCCCGACAAAAGTCTAACCGCACTCACTGTTTACTGACATTTTCCCGTGGGGATTCTCCCCAGGACTGCCCCCCGCCCCGCGGGGTCACACGGGGTGACTCGGCCCCGCCCCGGGCCGGGGTCGCGCTGTGCGGGGCGGGAGGGGGAGCAGTGCGTCCTCCGGCGCGACAGGGGGCGCTGCCGCCGGCGGGCGCCCGGGGCTCCGCCGCCGCCGCCATCTCCTCGCTGAGCTCATAAAGGTGTCGCGCAGGTTCCGCCCGGGCTCGTCATTCCGCCGCCCCGGGCCCGGTGCTGCCGCCGCCGCCGCCGCCGCCGCTTCCCCCGAGCCGCGGCCCCCTCCCGCTCCCTCCCTCACGGGCCCGCAGATCCGCGTCAGCGGCCGCCGCGTTCTGGCCCCGGCCCGCCGGCAGGCGCCGATCGTGCCCTCCCCGCCCCTTCCTCCCCTGCCTTCCCCTCACCCCCCCGCCCGCCCGGCCCCTCTCCCGCCGGCCGAGCCCCGGAGCGCCGGCGCCGCCGGGCTGTGAGCGGGGCCCGGCGCCGTGCCGGGCCGTCCCTCGCCGGCGGGGCCATGGCCGCGAGCGCCAAGCGGAAGCAGGAGGAGAAGCACCTGAAGCTGCTGCGGGAGATGAGCAGCCTCCCGCCCAACCGCAAGTGCTTCGACTGCGACCAGCGGGGCCCCACCTACACCGACATGACCGTGGGCAGCTTCGTGTGCACCTCCTGCTCCGGCATCCTGTGAGTGAGTGCGGGCGGGGACCGCGGGCTCCGTCCCCCCGGCAACGGTGACCTCCGCCCCCGGCCGCGGGGGGACGCGTCCGCAGGGCGGCGGCGGCCGGGCGGTGCAGCCCCGCCGGGTCCGGCAGCGCCGCCGCTCCCCCGGCGCTCTCCCTTCCTGCCTGGCCACGTCGGAGCGCAGCGGGCGGGGGGCTCTCCCGGGGGAGGGAAGGGAAGGGAAGGAGGCCGTCGGGAGGCTTTCCCGGGCGCGTTCGCTGGAAATCCCCGTGGGAGCCACTGTGGGGTGTGCGGGGCCGGGGATGAGCCCAGGGAGGTTCCTCCGGCACGGAGCGGGAGCGCGCACGGGAAGCCGGAGCACCACCGCCCCACGGACGTGTCGGAGGGCTGGTTAATGAAACAAGTGTGAGGCAGGACTTGTGGAAAGAGAAAGGGCACGTGGCGGAGCAGTTCACTGTCATGACAGCCTTGAAGATGCGGGGATACCAACGCTGTACTACTTTAACGTTAAGTTAAACCACCAGGATAGCTTTATGTGCATCGAGTTCTCCTTGGTGGTAGTTTGTACAACTCTTTAAGCTCTGTCTCAGTCGATAAACTCCAGCCCCAATGGTTTAAGGGACTTGATCAGAAAAGTAGAAGGTGGTTGGGTTTTTTCCCCCTTGCATTCCCCTATTTCCTACAAACTATATCTATAGACCTTGGAAAGGGATTGGCTCTGATAAAGTGATTGCATTTTTCCTGTTCCTCATTCCTGTATGGGCCTCCCCACTACTCCTCCCTTTTCCACCCACCCTCCCCAGAGATAGTGTGTGTGAAACTAAGAGTTGAGATGAGTCAGTTGTGAATTTCAGTCACTTATCCGTAATTTGGGGGAAAGACCCCACTGTCCAGTGCTGCTGTCTCCTTAACTGTATCGGTTTGCTTTTATATGATTCTGTAGCATTGTGCTAATGGAACAGAGGAGAATCAAAGAATAACCAAAGAAGTAATAAATAGTATGTCAAAGGGTACAGATCAGTGTTTCTAAGGATTTGAGTTCATAAAAGGCATTCAGGAGCCTAAACTAATTTTTGTCCCCTTACTGTCCCCTTTGTCCCCTTACTACCCCAAAGAGCCCTTCCTAGTCAAGTCTAGGTGTTTTAGAGCAGAGTTGGTAATTATGTTGAAATACAAAACAAAGCAGATGTGTTCCTTGCTGAATTTACATGGAACAAACTGCCTTTTATACTCATAGACAGCTAATTAGACTTGGGGTTCTTTTACTCCTAGTTCATGTAGGCTTCTGAACAGACTTGATGCAAATACAGAAAATACATTTAGGTTGTGAAATTGAAAAGAGACTCTAGTTTTTCACACATACATGCCAGTCAATCAGCCAGCCTTGGCTATTGTTTGCTCTCTTAGCAAACTGTGTTTTGTGCTGGCATGTGAAACTATTTTAAGCTACTGCACTGAGCTTATTTAATGGTTGCACATGTTCTTGTTGGGTTAAACTGACAGTGTGATAGAGCTGCACCCTGAGAGGGTTTGTCTTTATTTTTCAGGCTTCTTAACCTTAATAGACAAATATATTGTGAATGCTGCTGAGATGCTTAGTGTGAGTTCAGAAGAGTCTGTTCCTTTTATCTGTTGGCTGGGAGGTGTGGACTACCCCAGTGCACAGTCCCACTTACAGCAACCAAAAGGATGTACAGGCAGTGGAGCAGCTCATAAGCAGGGGACAGCTGCCACTTGGTGTTAAGTTGACCATCATTTGGATGTTACCATGCGTAAAGGAGGAAGACTATCTACAAAAACATGGTTAATGTATTGGTATTCCAATAAAATGAAAGTGAGGGGTTTTTTTCAATCTAAATATGCAGTGTTTTTGTCTTACTGTAAAAAAGCAGCCACAAACAACACGTTTGATTCTTACAGCTAGTAACACCTACACTTGCAGCTGGAGTAAATGACTGTTAGGAGGACTTAAAGCTTCCCTCTAAAATAAATTTGGACTCATCCTTTCATGTCAAGTTTGAAAAACTTCCATAAATTGTTTCTGCAGGATCATATGCATTGTTTAACACCTTAGGACTTAGCCAGTGGGATGTTTTTGTTAGTGATGACACTTGATGTAGGTCATGTCTGTTTCATAATTAGAAACTTAATTTTAACACTTCTGTCAGAAATTCTTCAAACAATTTGTTGATTTCCAAATGCATTTCACTGTAGAATTTCAGGGTGAAGGGAAATGACTTGGGAACAAACCACATAAAGGCAGCTATAAAAGTGCTGCTTCTTCTGTAGTTCTTAATGTGCTGTTTGCGTTCTGCCTCATAATACTTGCTTTACTGTAAGGCTTTAATAATCTTAGTACTTTATCTTGTTTATATGCTATGTGAATGGCTTGCATTGCTTCTTGCCTTAATTATTTTTTTTCTAATCTGGTACAGGAAGTATTCTTGGAGTCAAGTAGACTAGTTTTTTCAAGTATGAAGTGCCCAGTGCAAGATTAAAATACTGGTAGATTAAAGTCTCCTTCAGAAAGGTTTCTCAATTAATTAGAAGTGATTGCTAACATCAGTATCATCTTAAATAGGCATGTTATTCTAGATAATCTAAACTCTTTAAAACTGTAGTAGAACTCTTTTTTTACTAGTTTTCTGGAGTGTTTATTCATTGTCCTGGCAAGGACTGCCTATTCACATCCAAAATCTTAATTCTGGAACCATCCTGAATTTACTTTAAGTATTTCATGTCTATCAAAAGAGTGATGCTATGTATTACTAGATTCAGCTTTAAAAACCTACTGTTCCCTCTACTGTTTCCCAAAAGAGGATGTCTAGCTTGTTCATATGCTGCTAAAAACAGTGACAGAACTAGTGGCTTTGCTAAAAAGATCTGTTTCTGACTTAAATGTCGAAGGTGAGTCTTGTCAAGTGAGAAGTGTGAATGACAGGAGGTTTTTTCCGTAGTACCTGGGGTTTAAGTGATCAGATCAGGTTTAGCAGAGCAGAAGTTTTGCTGTGCAAAATGGTGCATGCAAGAGAAAGTTCATGCACAGTGGTGTGAATTTGCTTCCTCTTGAAGTACTTCTGCTTGTCCCCTGTGTTTAAATTCTTCATGTGGGCAAAAACAGTATGTTAGCATCACACAAGATAATTCAACTTGTTGGTGTTGTTGAATATAGGATATCTGGAATTGTACACACAATTTCTGCCCTGAGAGAGGGAGGAGATGCTCTGGAGGAGCAGCATGCTCGGGTCAAGGATTACAGTCTTACACCACGGGAAGATTTCTCTTTATTACAGCAAACCTGCATCTCGGGAAATGTTGGCAGGGAGATTATTTTGGTTTGACAGAAGTCCTTTGATTCAAAGGATTATGTTAGTAGCTATAACTGTTGTTTTCTTGGATGCTCCCATGTGGCCTGCTGACGGTGATATCCTTCCCTTTGTCTTATCAAATCCCTCTCTGCCTTGTATCTCAGCTCTCTGCGCATCTCTGCTTTCAAGCACTTCCGTAGCACTCAGTTAGCCCCCTCCCAACTTTGATAAAAAGTACGTTTTTCAGTTCAATGGAAGGTATCCCTGTTTGAGAGTCCATTTGCACATGATTTGAATTACTATTTTTTCTTATTTAATATTTACTTTTTTTTGTATCTGCTGATGTGATAAATAAGGCACTCCTATCCTTTCTCTCTCTGCCCTCTTAACTCCCTCCCAACTTACTTAGGAAGTCCCTTGTTCAGCAACAAGTAATGTTTAAAACATATTGGATACTTTGAGAAATGCTAAAGCCCTTTTATGCTATTTTTTTTTTTTTTACAACTATTGGCCGTCTGGCTGCTTGTAATGCTCCTAGTTGAAATAAATTTAAAATGTTCATTGGTAGGGGACTTCTGTTTTAACCAGATGGAAGTATTTGATGGCAGATAGATTAGTAACAGACTATAACATCTCTGTGCAGTGGTGATGAGTTATTGACCTCTCCCTAGAAGTTTAGCAGAAATTAAAATAGTCTAAATAAACAGTGCTAGAGTGAAGGTGATTGTGGTAGCATGACTTTTCAGTCCTTTTTTTCCTTTGGAGCATGTTTGGAAAATGACTCCATGTGGTCTGTGCCTCTGTGTGTATATATATATATATATTTAAAGGTATTTTTTGTGTTACTATATTTCTTGTTTTCATTTGCAGGGCAGGAGAGCAAAGGAAATCTCTATACCACAGTGAACACTGTGCAGTTCAGAAAGAATATTTGGGTATTTTTTAAGAGAAAACCGAAATTAACCTTAACTCTGCTTCAAAATGTGTGTATGAGTCTTCTGCTATTAAAAATAAATGAGCTTGTGAGATGGCGGAGGGTCTCCAGGGAGGTCTGCAAGTATCAGGAATGGCCAGTGCTGCTTCTCATTTGCTAATTACAGTAGCACAGAAATAATAACCAATGCTGTGACATTGGGTTTTCTGGACACCTGGAGATGTGGGGTTTGGTATTTGACTTGCCTCATTAACTTCCTGCTTTTTAGGACATCAGGTTTTGCTGGCTTAGACTTGAGATGGTGTTAAAATCTGATCCAGGGGACATTGGCAGTGTTGAGCAGCCGTCTGCCCACCGTTCCTCCCACGAAAGGGACCCTCTGTTCTGCCAGAGCTCACTCTTTACATTTTTCTCCCCTCCCAGCCCTGGCCTTTGCAGGCGCCTGCTCTGCCAACAATCACAAGTTCAACTATAATTTGCCACTAAATGATGTTAGTAACAAATATCCACTGCTTGTTGACTGTGTTTTGAATGTTTAATGTTTCAGTTGCCAGACTGCAGAATCCTGTGTCAGTGGCCTTAAAGCTTCCTTTGTTTGTGAGAGCACCAGTTTAACAATGCCCTCTGCAGAACAGAGGTCTCATGTTCTCTGAAGCTGCCCCTATGCTGAGCTGTGACTCAGTGAGGGTCAGTGGAGGAGAGTCTCTGGGCTGGAAGCTCTGGTCACAGTGCTCTTCCACAGAAATAATCGTTGCTGAGCGTGAAGAAGCTGGCAGTGATGAGTGGGATCTCTGTGTGGGATGTTCTAGCTCTGGTGTGCTGGATAAGTGCAGATGGCAGAATTGTCTTACTCTGTCATCTTTCCCCGGGGCCTCTTGAGAGGAGAGAGCTGCAGTCTGCTCTGAGTGCTGAGGTAGCGTTTGGTTGTTGCCTTCCCCAGGGTTCTGTTGTGGGGAAGGGAGTAACTGGTGCAGCTGCACAGAGGCAGGTTGCAAATACTTGTTCAGGGTCAATTTAAATTTAGGCATGGATAATTTGCACTAAGGGACTGTAAGCCATTCTGTCCCCTGTTAAATGGGGAGTACTGTAAAGCATTAGAACTGTGTGAAACATTTGTTAAATATGAGGAAAGAATAATTTTTGCTATGAAAAAGGAGGTTTGTTAATTCCTCATAAGGGATAATTGTACTTGGCTGTCTACCAGTAAGCTTCTCCCATATGTAGATGAGCTGTTTGTGAATTATTTGGGTCATTAAATAGTCTCTGTAGGTAAGGAAGGGTTGGTCCTTGAATCCTGTTTCAAAAATTCCACAACTGCTCTGTTTCAGGGAAATTCCAAGCAATTCATGGATGTTAGTTAGAAATCATAAAAAATAGAGAGTTTGCTGTTCTAGAATCAAAGTGATTTTTCTAAGGAAGATTATGCATATGTTTGGGCTGTGTTTGTGTGCAGCTTCTTGTCTTGAAATCCTTCTTCTGGGCTGACTTCTTAGGCTGCTTTAGCATAAGAGGAAGCTTTACATAGGTTCCCTGCGTTCTTTGCCATATTTAATGGACATAAATACTTGAATGTACAGTATTGCAGCTTTATAGTTTACTTTAGATAGTGGCTCTTAAGGTTTTGTTCAGAATTTCCAGTCCTCGTGGAGCACTGACGTGGTGCCGTGCTCTCTTTCATCCTGCCAGACATCTGACACGTCTGTGTGGTGATCTGATCTTTAGGGGAGATGTCTTCCTTCTTTTAGCAGCATGGTGTAAGAGAAATGTGAATTCATCTTATCCCACGTGGATATAATGTATATATCAGGAAACCTTATAAGACCTTATATATCTGAACGCTTCACTGGAGAGAGAGGCATGGAGGAAGGAAGTCTCTGGTGAGGTTTAACAAAATCTTATCTAGGCCTCAACCACATTTAATATTGCTGCTTAATAGAGCTGAAGACACTGAAGATATCAATGTTTGCTGATGTAAATGCTCTGGGGAGCCCTGGTAGATCAGTGTAGAGTAGGCACGACTTAAAGAACTTGTGCAGTGCCTTGAAATTGCCAGCACAGGTACAATAGAGCACTTAAACTGTACTTACTGCAAAAAGGGATTTCCAGCAGGAGCTACTGGGAAAGTTGAGATATACTGCCTGTGCTGAAAAATGTGTGAATGTGTTAGGGAATAGCTCTGGCTTTTAAATTGTCATTAAATCGTTTACAACTACCTAAGTGTGCTGCTATTGTAATTACTAGGAGGAGAGTAAATTGAGCAGACTAAGGCAGTTTTATACTTACTGTAAAAGCAAGGGACAGTAATTGTCATATAACATTTGATGGAGCACATCTGTGTGAAATGCCAGGTGGATGCCAACTTTGTTTCTGTGCTGTCACTCAATGTGTGATGCTACAAGTGCCACTTAGTGAAATGCAATTACTTTCATGCACAGACCGAGAAGGTGTTTCTTTTAAAACCCAAAAATAAGCAAAGCCTAATCCTAGCACCAGCTCTGAAACAATGAATTTTAACTGCATAGAACTCCTACAGATTTCTTTTAAATTACATCATCTCAAAACGAGTACTTACTTTAAAAAAATCTTAGATAATACTGTAGTATTTTAAATAAGTGTAATTTATTGTAATGTAGATGATACAGCTAGATGAAAAATGTTAAATTGGTAACTTATTTTACCAAGAAATTTAATATTTTGAGAGAAGATAGTTGATTAAACTATCTTAAAACCTCTCTCACCAACTTTAGTGCACCTTCTACCTTGTCACAGTGCTGAACCATGGAGTCTAATGTCAGCTGCTCCGATTTCAAAAATTTGCTGAAGCAAATAGTATTATGTAAAACTAATATTCATATGCCTGTATGTTTGTAAATGACTTCTGCTTTCAAGGTGCTCAAAATCACTGCATTTCTTAGCAAAATATGATTAATTGTTTATCCAAATGTTTCATACAATGATTATCTGAAATCTGTTTCCTCATGAAACTTAGGCTAAAGTGTTACTGCTTAGTAGTCTGACCTGTATTGAACTTCTGATAAAAAGTCCTGGAGATCTTTTAACACAGGATCACAATTGTCTTACAGGTACACTTGAATTTAGGTATGAAGGTGAATTTGCAAGCTAAATGCACAACAGTATTTATCCCATTAGACTTAGTTGGAAAACTTCAAGTGCTAAAACTTTTCTGTCAAAGTTGAATATAATGTTAATATTTGGAATATCAGATTTTTGTCATAGGCTGTTCTGGTGGATAACAATTTAACTTAGAGTTAATGTTCTTGGGATAATCACAGAGCTTAAAGAATACCACTATTTGTCCTAAATTAGATGTCAGTGAGGATTTTTTAAATTATTCTTAAAAGCAATCTGAACCAAATTTAGAATTAAAAGTGTAGGGACAAATACAAACAATACAACTATAAGCTGATTTTCTTAGTGATTCGTTAGGCCCATATTACATTCCTGGAAAGCTTTTTGTGTGCTTTGATATCTCATGGTTAATGTATATTAATTGTTTTTTAAGATGATTAACCTGAGTGTTAAACTGGCCCCTGCTTGGCACATGTGGGATGGAATGTTTCTGCATCCACTGGTCAAAGCACAGCTCGGGTTTGATTGGAAGTGTTTGTAGGCAAAAGCAGTAGTTAGCATGTATTTAAAGAAGGAGTTTGAAAAGAAAAGACAGCAAGCTTTTTCTTGCCCTGGTGCTGTTGCTCAGCAGGTTTTCTCTCTGTGCTTGCAGGTTATGACTGAACTGGGTTTGACAATGTCAGGCTGTGGCAGCGCAAGTGCCTGGCGTTCCTGCTGGCCCTGCTGCAGCAGCCTGGGCTGGGGGAGAGTGCTGCCAGCCTGGGCTTAGGGCAGAGCTGCTCACGTTTGGAGCTGTGGCATTAGCAATGGCATCTCTCATTTGAGAGCACACCAAAACCAGTGTCTTTTTGCTTTTGTCGTGGTTACTTCTGTAGTGTTTGGGAAGAGGAGTAAACCCCTGTGAGTGCATGGGCAAAAAGTGAACTAGAAAAAATGCTGTGAGGAAACAGGAAATGTAGGTTAAGGCAAGAGAAAAAGACTGAGCTGGGCAGTTTAACTTGAAGAAATCTAGTTATTGTGTAGAAGTTGAAGTAAGAGATCAAAGTAAGGAAGGAGTTGGAGGGAAAGGAAACTACAACCAAGGAACTCCAAAGTGAGTGACAAAATGTAGAGACAAGGGTGAAGCAGATTAGGATTTTTTAAAAAAGTCTATTTTTATTTTCTTAAATTTGCATAGAAAGTGCCAGAGTGACTTTACATGAGCGATTGTGAATATTGGTCTCCCCTGAAGTGCTGTTATTGGGATTTGTATACTGAGTGTTACTTTGAGGAGAGCTTACACAGCCTTAAGTTGTATGACATTCCCAAAAATGTGTGTGCTTTAGAGAGATGGCTCCTGATTTTAAAACTGTCTGACTTCTCACTGTAGTGTTAAATGTGATTGTATGATGACAAATTTCCCAAATGCTGAATAGTTCTTGCTTCTTTCAGGCGGGGCTTGAATCCACCCCACAGAGTGAAGTCGATTTCAATGACTACGTTCACACAACAGGAAATAGAATTTCTGCAGAAACATGGAAATGAAGTAAGTATTATTTAGAGAATAAAGTGGGTTTGGCACTTTAGTATTAAAGTTGAAAACACACTTAAAAGAAAACTTAGGGGTTTTGGGTTTTTTTCTGGCAAAACCTAGACAGAAGTCCTTTGAAGCCAACATAATTTGACATGAGGCTTCTGAAGAGTTTGTTTCATTGGGTAGCTGATTATCATAATGTTATTGCCCAACCCAGACAATCCAGATTGATATGATCAGTATTTCTGAATTGAGTTTTCTTTTGATTTTGCATAAGGCAATATGCAGCCTTTATTTTTTTTTTTTTTTGCCTGCAATCTCAGAACTTGAAACTGACTGCAGCACTATTTCCTGAAAGACTGTACTGTGACAAAAATAAATACAAAAATACAGCTTGTAGCTGTATTTCATCACACTTGGTGTCAGAAAGTCTTCTAGTAGTTTTAATCACCTCTTTACTTAATAAAAATATATCCATATTGAATGTTCTTGGAGAGAGGAAGGAAAGGGAGAAATTGTTATCTAGTGCGTAGTTTGTGGCAGCTTTGAAGAGGACAAGTTCTAGCATACTGACTTTTTGTTCTTTTTAATAAAAGAAAAAAATTGAGGTAAATGTTGGATTGGCTCTGTGGGAATACATGGAGAACGTAAGCTGTGGATGTGGCTATTGCAGACTTCAGTGTGAGGGTGAAGTTTGTGTTTGAATACCATGCTGTGACCTTGAGGATTTTGCCTCTGTTCAAACTAGATAAGGTTCTGCTTCACATTGATTGCATCTGTATCCTGTTTAGTAGAACTATTGTAGGCTAGAGAGTGTTTCATTAGTGTGTTTTTGTGAAGCTTTGTGGAGATAAATCCCATCATTCAGTAAAATGCTGATACTTAACGTTAGTCCATTCGTGGCTGTCAGGATGAAGAAGGAAAACAGAAATAGTAATTTCTTTTTCTGCCCTGGTAAACATGTTATTTGTTGAAACGACTGTTACTGGATGATTCCTCTAGACAGAGCTAGAACAAGGTCTGAACTCTCTCAGACTTTATAAAAATACTCTTGATGGCTTAGGTTGGTTGGGTTTTTTTTAAACTGTAGAGCATTGCATATGTATGTGTGTATATGTATAGGGCCTATTGCTAAATTTTGCATAAGGTAATTTAATAAAGAATCATCTGTGGGTTCACATAGAGTGTGTTGGAGCTTCTTTCCACAAGATTAGATTATAAACTCCAGCTTTGCTTTAAGGTTCACAAACTCTAAAGCAAAACATGTGTTTGTAGCTCCCTCCCTGTATTTGTTTTAATTTCATTTTTTACTGACCTTGCAATGTCTAGAGAGTGCTATGAGTTTGTTTTCACTGATCTGGAACCTTAAGTGATCCCTTCTCAACTGATTAGTGTGGTTGTCCTCATTATAGCTGTGACTAGTCTGCTAATCATCATGATTTAGTTGATACATACTTTATTATTGACATAAAAAATTCACAGACTTCTGCAGTGCAATTCTCTTTCAAAAGTGGGGGGTCTTTGCACTTGTAGTACTTTAATTAGAGAATTGCGATGATTTAAATGAGCTGCATCATAAATGAAGATGTCCTTTTGAGTTTAGTTTTAGGTTGTTGATTATTACTTTAATTCTTGAGTAGAACTGAATAGGCACTTGTAAGTGCTGATGGTAGATTCAAGGAGTGCTCAAATATTGAATAGAAATTATTACTGTTTTAAACACTGTTAGAAGTTTAAAATCCAGTTAAATATATTTTCACTTCGTTGTGTCTTGTATTGCAGTAGTTAAATAGGGATTTTGCTTTCTTTTATTGGTATTGGACTTTGGAATGCTTATCTGCAGATAAGATAATGTATTGGACAGAGGAAATTCATCTGGCCTCACAAAAAATGGTTTTTTGCTTAGCATGCTGTTCAGTGTAGGAGGCTCTTGTGTGTATAGGAAGAAAGGAAATTTCTTAAAATGAGACTTTTCAAACATGGAATTGTCCAATATTGTAACATCAACAATTGAAACAATTGTACAGCGATATTCTTTAAAAGAAGCTCAACTTTTTTTGGCAATCTGTCATGTTTAACTTCCATTTTTCTACAACTTCTAAAATACTTTAATTCCAATTCTTTTTGTTCTAGTCTTTCTCCAACCTGGCCAAGGCCTCTGTGATAACCTTTCTTGTTTCCAGATGAGTTGTTCATGGTTGTACAATAGGGGTCTTGTTCTGAATACAAAGAAAAATAGCAAGAAAACTTCCATGAGATAAAGCAGTTAAGGTGCTGAGCTGTTCTTAGAGGAAGTAGTTTTCCACTCTTCTTCAAAGGGTATTTATAAGGTGAGTGTATTGTATGAGGTTGAAGTCCTCTAAAAAAATCCCAACCACTCAAACCAACCAAACAAACAAAAGAAAACAAACATGGATAAAACACTCAGTTACTGAAAGGTTTCTGCAAAGCATCTGCTTCAGGGGGAGATTATTAAGAGCAGCTTTTCCTTAGGTGGGACACCATCTTCTTGCCCATATATATATACATGTTCTAAGAGATGTCTTTCTGGTACAGGTAGCTCGAATGTTATTTTAAGTGAGTTTTTACTGCTTCAGAGTTTTAAATCCTTATACTGTATTAGAAGACACCTATATTTTGTTTTGCTTAATCATCTGGAGGTATAAACAGCTGTCCAGACTCCAGTTTTGCTGATGTTGGGATTAGGTCACTGCAGTGAGAATGGAGGCATCTTCCAGCTGATACTCCCCAAGTGCCTTCTGAAATCCTTTTGAGGGATAAAGGCAGTTCTGACTCACTGGGTAGAGTTTTTTGTCTCCTTGCTCTCTTCATGAAGAACAGTGTGAGGTATTTTCGCATTTTCTTGTTAGGAAGTGTCTGTTTGAATACTCATCCTCAAATGAAGCTAGTGCTGATTCGGCCTCTGATTCAGTTGTGCAGTGGTAGTAGGAAGTGAACTTGCTGTTTGAAGAAAGTGGAGGTGGTGCTAATCTCCTGTTGCCATTATAGCTGTGAATATTTATTCAGAAACTTTTCCTCTAAGATGAAGAACAGTATTATGAGGCAAACCAGTTAGAGTTAATTTTTCTCTTACCCTTTTTGAAAAAATGGCAGGTATTTTATAGCCTTTCCAAAAACCTGTTCTAATATGCGTGTGGTTGAAGGAAAAGATCTTGATGGTCTTGTATTTAGAAAATCTCTGTTACTCTGGGGCAAAGACCATGTTTACCTGAGCTAATGAGCAGAACACATGAAGATATGCTCAGCTACTTGTAGTTATTTTAATAATGCCGAATTTTGGGTTGGTGCCAATTTTCCTGACTGTCAGTAGCACCTGTGCAAGTCCCTGTTTCCTGCACTCTTGCAATCTGAGTCTGCCTCAGAGCTGGTGTTAGGCCAGACCAGAATGTGTCCCGAGAATCTCCTTTACTGTGGGAAGTGGCCTAGAAACCCTGGAGTGGAAGGAGCAGTGCTGAGCTGGAGCTGATGGGTGCTGACAGCATGAGCTGTGCAGTCAGGTGTCCTTGGAGTACATTGCTGGTTCTGTTAATACGATACAGAGATACATGAGCTGATTGTGTGTAGAACAATGTCTTTGTTAGCAGGATTTACTGGCTTGACTCTGCTTATGAAACCACTGTATCTTCTGGACCCAAGCTGCCTTTGAAATCAGTACTCTGGCAGTATAAAATTCTTTTAACCTACAGAGATTAATGAATAATATTGACATCAGAAGTGCAGAATTACTGAACAAAGCTATAACTTGTTTATGTAAAGAAACTGTTTCCAAATCTTTCTTCCTGTAGGGTGTTATGTTTTGGAACATAGTTTTGTTGTGTGGTAATATGCAGTTCTTTGCATTGTCAGCATTACATTTGGTGGAAAACTGAGGATATTTTATTGGCAGGAAGGGGGAGAAGAAATCTGATTTGGCATTTACCAGCCTTCTGAAAGGTATTATCTTGTTAGAGCTTTTTAAACTAGACTGACACATGTAATCTTCCTATGCAGTGGTATTGTCTGGGCCTCAAGAAATGTTGGAGGTCAAGTACTGTGCCTTTTCCTAGTTGAAGTGCAGCTTCTATCACCAAGAGAATGTGTCCTGTGAGAGCTTTCCCTTGCCTTGCTGCCTTCACTGCATGCAAGAGCAGGAGGCTTAATGAGCAAGAACTTAACTTTGCTGGCCTGACTGAATTTTTATTCTTCCTAATAGATGAATTTTTATTCTTCCTAACTAGCACAACTGTGCTACCAGGAGTTTTTAAAGTGTGGTGTCTCTATGTGTTGTGTAAAGGCCTTTGTCTCTCCTGTATCCGCATTCCCACACACACTGGAGATCTCTATCAGTGAAATAGTTATGACATGGCAAAGCTTTATTTGGTAGTTGAAATACATAGCTGGAATAGAAATAATTGAAATCTCAGATTCTCAGTATTCCTGCAAAATTTGATGGATAATGCTGATTCTTTTCCTAATTAGCAGTTTTTTAGTGGTCTTTTTCTTCCCCACTTGCCCAACTCTGTAAAAACACATAGGAGAAAGACCCCAAAACAAATCAACAAAAGCTAAACTTTTGTGGAAAATAGGTACGTGTATTTTTCTTTTAGTCTTTGAGCCCTGCTTGGAACATGTGAAAGCATGAAATCTTACTGGAGGTTGGGTTTTAAACCAGAAACCTTTCTGGTTAACTTTGTTTTGTGGTGTGCCAGATGTGCACTGAATGGGATGTGTTCTTTGTTGCTTTCTGTCAAAGCTGAAAACAAAGGTAATTTCTCAAAGTATAGGACTACAAATGTAAATAGTGTATGGAAAACTTAATGTGTGGTAAATATAATTACTCTGGGAAAAACAGTTCCCCCTCAGATGGAATAACTGTAGAGTGCAGATTCAGGGAAACCAATGGTATGAAGAGAAATATAGGTAAAAGCTTTATTATAACATACAATATGCACTTGGCCCAATTTCTTCTTTCAATGATATATTTAAGTTACGGCAACTCACAGTTTCTGCCTTGGTACCTCCTGGGTTTTTATTTAGGTCAGGGTGAGTAGGTTGATGCTGGTTGTGATTCTCTTTTCCTCTTTACTTCATGCTATACTTACTGATCTAATTCTGAATGTCCCAGTATCTGGTTGCCATGCCAAGTGTCTAATGACATCCCTTACAGGACTGGAGT
This sequence comes from Zosterops lateralis, assembly GCF_965231275.1. Classification (NCBI taxonomy): domain Eukaryota; kingdom Metazoa; phylum Chordata; class Aves; order Passeriformes; family Zosteropidae; genus Zosterops; species Zosterops lateralis. Next base: position 16,079,970 of record NC_139770.1, on the reverse strand, counting down.
TTGTTGGCAGAGGACAGGTACTATCATTCCCAAAGCAGTTGTAAAGGGATTCTCATGAACTTCTGAATTCCATGAAGACAGCTACTGAATCTTGTTATTTATTTATTGCTACTTGACAAGATAAAACTTTGCTTTGTCTTGAGTTTTGCAGCCCCCAGAGTGTAGTAAGGGCAAAATTTCAAAGTATTGCTTCTGTCAACCCTTCAACAAAAGTAGACTTTCAAATGCTGCGTATGCTTAGTCATTCTGACTTCAATGCTCTCCTTTTTTTTCCCCCCTGCTCTGTTGGTGAACCAGTGGGACATGGACTAATTATACTTTTCAGGGACAGTGGACAATGATTATGGATTGTTGGATATGTTCCACTGTTTCTAGGGGCTTTCACATAACTTGAATGTTTACTCTTGGCTCCAGCTTGTCAGGCTTTTCTCTAAGCAGAGCATTTTGTTTGATAGAGCTGTGGTTATCAAAAGGAGGAGTATAGCAAAGCTTTTGGCGAATAAACAGAGCTTTTGAGCACAGGCTTATTTGTGCTGCTTTTGCAGAAAGAACAATATTAATATTAAATGGCAGAACCAGAGTATTCCCAAGGAGATGGTGCAATGTAGAAGGATATCAAAAAGCCATAGAATTTTTAGGCCTGATACCTTAATAGTAGTGTTGTGTAATTGTGTGGTGAGTCGGGATGATGTTTCATGTATTTTCTGTAAAAGCAAAGGAATGAGTAATTCTGTTAAAATGGGGCTGAAGATGTGTCATACAACTTGTGCAGTAGCATTTTCTGAATGATCCCTGCAAGTGTGATTTATATATGGAACAGTTAGAGGGGTGGTTTGAAGTACATGCTCTTTGGTATATCAAATTCAAATTTTGCAAAACATACGTTTTCAAAATAACCAAAGTCGGAAAACAATTACTTCCTTGGATTTTTTTTTCAGATAGTGAATTTGTATTAAATGAGAAGAAAACAGTGTTTAGTAGCTCAACTGCTTGCTTAAGACTTGTGTTTGTGCAGGTTTACATTTCCTTCAATGCCTTTTCGCAGTTCCTCGCTGCTCCCATGCCCTGCAAGAGTCAGCACATGCTGTGGATAACTGTGCTGAATAACTGTGGGAGTCACTGAGCTGTTCAGGTGTCCTGCCTGGGCAGCTGGCGGGCCAGACAGAACAGAGCACTGAAGCTTATGATGAAGCATTAGCAACTAAAGTTGCCAGTCTGATATTTCTATACTGGTGCTATTTTTTTGTTGTTGTTGTAATGAATGTTTTAGTACCTGTCCATTTCTGTTGGTGAATTAGTAGGGAATAATCAGGGTACCAAAGGTATAAATGCTGAGTAATCATTCCCCACCATAAGCAGCAAGTTGTATGGCTTAAGTTTCCCTGATATTTATCTTAAGAGTAACTTTTGAATAGCTTTGAAACAAAAACCATGATGGCCTGATCAATAAACATAAATCAAAAAAATAAAAATTTCTCGCAGCAAACTTCTTTCTTTGCACAAGATCCAGGACTATTGGTGACTTACTTTTTAAATGACCATGGGAAGAAAACACAATTACATGATGTGAGTTCTGTCTCTGACAACAGTATTTTTTAAATTTTATTTTTCAATTTTGATTTCATCTTGTATTGCACAGCTCTCTGCCATTTGTGGTTTTTTAGATGGCTGAAAATTTTTTGTGGCTCACTTGAAGCATAATCAGTGCAGTGTTGTGGATCCCTGTCAAGTCAGATGATAGTAGCAGAAGTATAGCTAGACAGAGCACACAGGTCACCAGCAAACAAGGGAAGACAATGGGCCTTTTATTGGGCTCTGAATGCCTGCTTGGAACGGCTGCTGATGTTCAAAGCATTGTGTGTTACTTCAGACAGAAATATGTGCCTTTTCATGGTTTCTGATGTTGTTCTAAGCCTTATAAAATATGGCTTCCTAAAGGACTTAAGGCAGAATTATGTAGGTTGGAAAAAAACTTTAAGATCATGAAGCCCAACTGTACTAGGAATACAAAACTGCTTTTTTTGGGAATAAGTATGGTCTGAAAGCATAAGTATGCTCTTATGAGGATGTGATTTACCCTTCATATTCCAGTCATGTTGTACATACAGTCCTATGGTTCCTTTCCATCATTCCCACTATCCAAATCCAAACTACTCTTACCTGTTGTGAGTGTCTGGATTTGGTTTAAGACTTTTCCATATTTAAGAAGTTGTACTTTCTCTCATAACTCTCTAGGTAAAGAAACCCAGGTGAAATTTAATTTGCATCCTGGTGTGGTGAATGTTTTAAACAGCACATGTACAGCTCCTGCAGCCAGACTCTGGTACAATGAGAATGTCTTGCTGAAGTGTGTGTGACTTAAGTGGGTTCTTTGGCTTGGTGGTTTTCCATTAGTAAAACTGGTAATAAAGTTGGTTGCCCATTTAGTAAAACTGTTCTCAGTGCTACCAGCAACAGAACAGAGAGTGCCTGGCTGTTTAAATTAATTACAGTAGTGACTTAAGGCATATTTCACTTGTTACTTCCTTTTGTGGTTAGGTATTTAGAAGGAATTAGATGCTCCAGGAAGCACTTTTGGAAGCCTGCTTTCTGCAGGTTTGCAAAAATTGCAATGCAATGGCAAGAGCTGATCCCTTTAAGAAGCTTGCATCATTTTAAACTAACAGGTGTTTGTTCAGCACAGTCCTCCTCCGTTCCTGTTTGCATATTCATAGAGCTGTATCTACTATAGCTCTGTAGCTGAGAATGATATAAAGTCACACAGCACCTTGTTTTCTGAGGCCTCACAGAAATAGCCTGTAGTGGTCTCGGTGGCCTGAGACATTGACACAGAGTGGTGGGGTTTTTTGGTTTGGATTGTTTGTTGTTGAGGGTTTTCATTTGTTTGTTTTGGGGATGTTTTGTTTTGTTTTCTTTCCCCCTCGCTCCAAATGCCTAGGCACTTCAGGGTGAAGATGAGGCAGAAAATCAGGAGGGAGAAATGTGACAAACTGGGTTGTGGTTTGTTGCTGTGAGTTGATTTCCTCCAGGTTTCAATGGCACAAGGGACATGGTAATTGTGATGAGTTTCTTTGATCTGACTTGTTTTGGGAGGAGGAGGAGTAATTGGATGGTTGGGTATGGGTGGGGAAGGGGCCCTCCTCTATCATTTGCAAGCCCATTCAGGCTTGCCACAAACTCATGGTGAAGCCCCAAGTGTTTCTGTGCTGGATGCAGAATCAAGTAGGGGCTGTTGTAACATTTGTCTTCTTGTCTGAAATTCAGCGCAATTTTTCTTTTCTTCGGTGTTTCCTGATGTTATTTCCAATATTGAAGTTGGGGTTGAGAGGCGACTGTGTAGATTTGAGCACCACCAACTCCTGCTGCTAGAGATTCTGTAAATAGCCACAAGCAGGACTTCTCTTCCTCCTGGCAATCATATGACTGCTGCTTGTATAGTTATACTCACAAATCTAAGTATGGAAATACTACTGCTGGCTCATCTCAAGACTATTCACTGCAAGTTTAAAGCTACACACATGAATATTTTGGCTTTATAAATTTTGTCACCAAAAAGTAGTGAAAGATTGGTAGTGAAAACAGTGATTCTTGATATTAGCTTTTACTTTAGAACAGACTTGTGACTTTTTTGACTAAGTTTGTCTGCTAAGTTTGTATGAAGAAGTATCAACCATATGAAATCTTATTTTATCTATTACTATACTGTAAGTGACTGTTTAATTTTGAGAACTCAAATCAGTGCATTGAACTTAACCCTTTTGTTGAGTACAATTGCAGAATGAATGCAGAATTGCTGAGTTTATTTGAGGTAGGAACTACTGATTTTAGCTCTAAATTAACTATATAAATACTTATTTAAAGTATCTTTTGATCTTTAGATCTGTTTTTGTTTGTCTAACCAGTAGATGACATTATTACCAAATAATGTTGGTAATAAGGACTGTTAGGTGTTGAATATGCAGTTGGGCTATTTAGAACTGAAACATCAAGTATGAAATATGTAGTTAGGATGTCTGCCTAATCTCTCTAATCCTGAGCAATCTTTAAAATTATCTATAAGATTTATCATGTTTGCCAACTAGTTCGGAGAAAATGCTGAAGTGGAAATATCACAGCTTCTGCCTTGATTTGCTAAGTTCCAGAGCAGTCAGTTTTGCAGCTCTGGGTTGTTGAGCCTGTGCTTCTCCTGAAGGTCACTGGGCACAATGTAGAAAACCTGACACTTGCAGGGATAGAGGGCATGTTTGTAGTAGGCATGTAAGAGGGATGGTCAGGGCTATTTCAGAAAGGGTGTGGGAAGAAAGGCTATACATCATAAAAACAAAGCTTTTTTGACTTTGCTTCTCTGGGAGAAACCTGTTCTAAAAGGGCACTGTGATTTTTGAGGGCAGCTAATGTTTGGTGTTACTGTTTGGGTGCATATTCAGGTTACTTGCAGAATAGTCTGAAGGGCTTAAAATATTTCAGGTTAAAACTCCTGTCTTGTTTAGTTTTGAGAATACCTTTACTCTTGTTTTGCTCAGAAATTGAAGTTTGAACATGCTGAGAATTTCACAAGTGGTTCAACTGTTGGTCACTCACAACAACAATTAGAAAATTAAATTGGAGCAAGAGTATTTTTACCCTTTATTTCATACCATCACTCAAAAGTATATGGGGTTGTAGAAACTGTGTTATGGTAACAAAGACTGTTGGAAAAACAGTTCCTGTACTCAAATAGTAATTAAAGTATAAATACTGAAGCTGAAGCTTGGATCCTTTAAAATCCACTATTTGAGGCTTTGGGCATATGGAATCTGTTGACACAATTTAAGCCCTGAAGTACAGTAAAGGAATGTGTAGAATTAGGTGAAGGAGAAGAATCTTAAAGGTTACAAGTAGAAATGCTTTGCATTTCATGAGTACATTCTGCAAGTATTTTGTAAAAGGAGTGTTGGATGGTGAAATTGGATGCTGGAATCTTCTTGCCCCTGCTGTCACAGGCAACTTTAGATATTTAGTCCACTACATGGTGCACCAGTCAGTTGTTTCAGCAGCTCAGTCTAAAATATAAATTATGCAGCCGCACACTTTAATGGTTTAGTGTATTAACAATAGTAAATTAAATAGGTTTTGAATTGAGGTATTTTCTCTGATCAGTCTGTGTTGTTGTGGTTTTTTATTTTTTAAGGTGTGCAAACAGATTTGGCTAGGCCTATTTGATGATAGATCATCAGCAATTCCAGACTTCAGGGATCCACAGAAAGTGAAGGAATTTCTACAGGAAAAATATGAAAAGAAAAGATGGTAAGATATCATCACTATTATAAAAATTGCCCCTATGATGAGAAATGTAGATGAACTGTTTGCTCTCATTTTGAGTGTGCTTTCCTTTTTTGAGTGTGCTCTTCAGACTAGGACACGCAGCTCTGTAAAGTGAAATGATTTCTGAACTTTATTTGGAGCTCCTGTAGGAAGCAGAGAAGAAAGAAACTAAAGTTCTTCAATGTTCATATTGATAGAACAGAAATGGCATAAGAGGATGTCAATAACAGTGTAAAATAACAGTTTTGCAGACTATTGTTTCCCATCCTATTTATTAGTATGGGAAAAACTCATATTTTGTATTGAGTAAGTGCTAAAAATATTGATGACTTCAAATTCCAGTCCATTTTTAAAAGAAAATCTCTGGCATATTTAAAGAATGGGTATTTTGCAAACTACTGACACAATCTATTGCAGGATCAGGGTTTCAGTAGCAAAGCTGAGATCTGCCAGTTCTCAACTTCAGACTTAGGATCTTCTCATGTGAAACTTGTAACAACCATTGATCTTGTTGAATGTAGGTATGTTCCTCCAGAGCAAGCAAAGGTGGTGGCATCAGTCCACGCATCCATATCGGGGTCCTCTGCCAGTAGTACAAGCAGCACACCTGAGGTGAAGCCACTCAAATCTCTCCTGGGAGAAGCTGCGCCCGCACTGCACTTAAACAAGGGCACACCTAGCCAAGTGAGTCATGGCTGCTGAGGAGCACAGAACTCTTCTGCAGTCCTTTTTACTCTTTCAGTGGCACAGAAATTCTTGCAATAACTGCTGTGATCTGTAGAAACCAATGTGATCATTGTATTTCATATATTTTACTGAAGTATATATATGTTTGCAGATCAGGTACTAAATGAAGTTTGTTTCTATTGACCAAATGAATTTTTAGTGGTTATTTTCAGTAAGCAGAGTTTTGCATTGTGATAGGATTAATTGATTGTGTTTTGGTCCTTTGCATAAATACCTCTATAAAGTTTGGACCTGATGTGTTACATTTTCATCTTTGTTTTTTCTCTTTGAAAATAAGAAAATGATTGATGCTGTTAACTGTGAAATTAGTAGTGAATATATGGATGAAAGCATGTCATATTTTTTATTGATTCCTCTGCATTCTCAAACTGGCCTAAGTGGCTTTCGGGGGCGTCTGTGTGCTGTAATGGAAAGTCAGACAACACTGTGTACTCAGATTTGTGGAGGGAAGACAGTTTGTGTGAAAACTACTGTCAGGATAAAGGCAACTTTTGAATGGATGTCTTTTAACTCAAAGTAGAAAATTGTGACTTCAAGCCTTACTATGAAATTTTTCTCTCCTTACACTGAATTCTAAAGATTTTTTTCAGAATGTAATGAATAACTTTTACATCTTGTAAAATTAAGTTTTATTGCTTGTATTTGTACAGTATTGGCAGTTTGGAATACAAAATCTGAAGTTGCTAATAATATATCACTACTTTAATCTTCTGGGTGCTATGAAATCATGTAAATCTGCTGCAGAGTTCCTTTAAAAGCCAGAGTAGTAGCATAAATCGTCTTCCTTGTACTCTAGGAGGAGGGTGTGTGCTACATACAGCATCTTAAACTTCAGGAATAAATGCCTTGTTAAAGGCATAAGCTTAGTCTAGCCTTCTAATACTTCATAAATGTCAGTTTGGTAAAATACCACCTTTTTGTACTAGCTAATTGAAATCTTGTTTGTAGTCTCCTGTTGTAGTTCGATCTCAAGGACAGCAGCAACAAGAAAAGAAACAATTTGACCTCCTCAGTGACCTTGGCTCAGATATCTTTGCTGCTGCTCCTCCTCAGTCAACTGCTACGGCAAATTTTGCTAATTTTGCACACTTCAACAGTCACACAGGTAGGTATTCGGACAACTGTATCCCTTTTAAATGTATAAAATGTAGTTCTAATTTTGATGGCTTTTGACTAAACTTCATGACGTATATGTAATCTCTGTGCCTTAGGAATGTTGTATTGCTCAAGATTTCTTTCAGGTCTTTATAAAGAAGGGTTGAAGACATAAAGACTGACAATTCTGCTTTTCAAAGTGGGAGTTGTTATAGCTATTCCCTAGGATATGGATGATTACGCTGTTTCTGCCTACTACTAAACTTTAGGTTCTTTGGGGGAGAGAGTGAGAGGATGAGTAACAAAATGTCAGGAGAAACTGATATTAGACCTTCAGTTTTCTTTTTGAAAATTATTAGGAAGAGCATTCATGAAAAGAAGCAGATACAGAGACTTTAAAAGAGTTCAGATGCATTGATAACTGGCAGTTTGTCAAAAGAAAAAACAAGGCTTGTCCAGTTTAAAGAGTGATCTTTTTTGTGTGTGTGTCTGTTTGAAAGCTGAGTACTGCCCATGTGGGCAGTATTCTGTAGTTTCAGGAAGAATAAACAAGCCTTGAGCATATGTATTGAGGAAAGGGGATAGGCCTTGAATTCTTAGAGGATGACTTCAGTAAAATATATTGAACCCTCAGGTTTTGTTTTTTTTCCCAGCCAGAGACCAAGAGCCATAGAAGTGTATCCCAAAGACAAAGTCAATTCTGTGGTCACTAGAGTTTGTTGTTGCTAGCTTGCCTTGTAGTTGTGGGAAAGTACCTTTGCCTGCCTGGTCTGAATGGGCTTTTCATCTAGTTGTTCTGAGAGAAACTGTGGGGCTGCTAAGCCACCCAGAATAAGAGATTTCTTGCAAATCAGTCCTGAAACTGTTAACAGCCAAAATAAAGTGTCATGGATGGGATTTAAGGTTCACACTTGAGGAACTGAGCAAAATACCAAGGATTTATCCAAATTAATGGTATGAAATAAATGGCTGAATTCAGTAACACTGCAACAGCAGTTTTATGTGTGTTCTGTAAAATCCTTAAAATTAAATTTCACACTAATCATCATTTTGGAGGTGTGTTTAACTGGGAGAACTTGTGCTGATTGGCCAGTGCTGTATAGTGTTACTGAAAAGGCTGCAGATGGTTAGTTCTTTCTAGTAATTTCTCTACAAACTTATTACTGAATGATTTCTTATTTATATACATTTAATTATTCTTAGTACTTTCTAGGAGATGAAAATTCTATTAACGCAGTATTTCAATACTGTGTTCCAAATCTAGGTAAAATTCCATTGCATCTCGGCTGGGTAATTTTTGAAAGGGTAAAAAAACTATAGGAACACTCCAGAATAAATATAATCTAAGGAGACAATGTGTTAATTTATGGTCACAAACTAACCACTCTGGTCATTCCTATGACTTCTTACCATAGGTTTTAGAGCCCAAAGCAGTTTCAGGGCTAGTAAATCAGTTTCTAAAAGACAGAAATCTGATTCTGAGCATGTGACAGCTAAACGTGTATTGTAGACTTGTTACCTTGAGGGTGTTTTCTGACTTGCTGTAGTAAAATGCTTGTAAGGCTTGCCTTTTGTGCAGTAAGTACAGGGTAGTGTTAGTGAAATGAATAACAAAATGTTACAGACTCTTCCTTTGGAACACAAAGAGGGTTGATCAGTCTGCCAGCTTTGGCAAAAATGAGTTTGAAATGCTCATTAAGGAGCTGTATAAACATGTAATTTTTGTTAGCAATTACGCACTGGTTTGGAGGATGGGAGAATTTGCACTTAGTTCAGCATTACTTTCTCAAAATTTATGGTCTGATGTTCTTGTTTTAGGGCTTGGTTTTAGCTATGTGTGTAAGGGATGGACTTTTTTCCCTTCCTGTACATAATACTAACTAAGGAAATCACCAAAGAGACAAGCAGACTTAAGATGCTTTAGTATAAGCTACTGAGTGCAGCAGCTGATAGAAAAATATTAACAAACTTGGGCTGTAATCTGTGAAGTGTAGGTGTAACTCTCGAAAATTGTGCAGGAACTGCAATTTGTGATATGTTTCTGCTTTCCAAGTTCTTTAATGTATTAAGCTGATTCAGGATATTGTTGCTTATTGAAGGGGAAACATACTGCCCTTATGTTTACTGTCTGTGTTTAATTTACAAAGTTCTGTAATTTCTGAAAAATCGAGATTTTGGAGATGGTGCATGACTGATTTGTCTGTAGTTTATGGATTGGTAATAGCAACAAGGATGAAAATTTTTGGCATGTAGATTTCTTATAAACTAATGGATTAGATGAGCTGCACAAAAGATTTTACAAATGTGTAGTGACACAGCACAACTCAGTCAGATAACGTGGGAGAAGAGGCTTTATCTAAAAAAAGCAAAATAGTATGAGAATTATTTTGTAGAGAGGTGGGTTTTTGGTGGTTTTTTTTAGGTTTTTTTTTTTGTGTTTTTTTTTTTTCTTTTTTTTTCTTTTTTTTTTTTTTTTACTTTAGGTATATGTGGATTTTATTTTAGTTTTTTTCTGTTTTGCAGTGTTTCATGCCTTTATTGCACCCCAGGTAGTGCAAACTCACAGAAGAAACTGCAGAGATTGTAGGAGCAGCTGGCATTGGCCATGACTGGTGTTGTCATCCCTGGCTGTAGCCAGCTGGCTTTTGTACTGCCTCGTTGGTCTGCAGAGTTAAGAGCAGCTGTAAATCCATGCCAATCTGCAACCCCCTGCAGTTCCTGAACTTAGTTAGGATTGTTCTTGGGTTTTTGCGAGGGGAACTGCATTTTGGAATTGGCAATCTACATATTGTCCAGGGGCAGGAGAGTGCAGCTCTTACCTGGTCTTTACCTTTGTGCTGTATTTACTTTACTGCATAAAATAAAACAGGATTACTCTCAGAATACTCTGCTGAAGAGGCTTTACAGCAATATTGTTTGAACATGGGCTCAATTGAAAGTCATCCTTTGTGTGTCAGTTGATGCAGTAAAATAAAGTGGCTTTTAATGTAATACACTCCAGTTTTTAATTTGGACCCAAAAGATATTTCATTTAAGATTGACATAGTTTTCTGTTTGTGTGAGTGGTTAAAATCTTGCCCTTGTTCTAGGAGTGACATTTATGTACTTAATCCTCTTTGGTCAACTAACCATCAGTCTTTTGTCTGCCCAATGGATGCATTAGGATGAAAGTATCACTTTAATTTTTAAAGTCAATTCCTACTCTATTCCTGTTAAAAAGCTACTGGTTTAAAAACCAAAACATCTCAAACTTTGCAGCTTGGAGTTGGAGTCTGTAAAATGCTGTTTGAAACAATACAGAGGATATAATAGAAGTAATTTTTTGTATGTTTGTGCCAACTTTTTGCACACTTCAAAGGTGAAAATAACTTTCCCAAGATCTTTCTTTCACTTTGATTTTTTTTTTTTTTTTTTTCTCCTCGCTGACTCTCATGCTGTGGTGGGTTGACTTTGCCTGGTTCCAGGTGCCCATGGGCCTGTTTGTTCACTCTCCCATCAGCAGGGTTAGGGGAGAAGACACAAAAAAGCCGATGAGTCAAGAGAAGGTAACTCTGGCAAACCAGGCTTGACTTAGTTTATTGACACTTAATAATAGAGTAGGTGTAATTTCAGTCCTGACCATTTTAGTTCCTCCTCATGGAGGAGGCTGGGGAATGGACATTGCAGTTAAGTCATAAGATTTCACCTCTGTTGCTACTTCTTCCTCCTGCTGCTCCGTTGTGGGGTCCCTCCCCTGCAGTGGGTTATGGTCCTTCTCAAGCTTCTTGGAATGTGAGCCCTTTTCTTCCAGAACTGCTCCAGCATGAGTGCTTTCCATGGGATGCTGTCCTTCAGGCAGGGTCACAGCTCCTGCCAGAAAACCTGCTCCAGTGGGGCCTCCTCTTCATCAGCCACAGCTCCTGCCAGGAACCAGCTCCAGCAGTGGCTTTCCATGAGCTCCAGCCTCCTCATGCCCTCCCTACCTGCTCTGGTGTGGCTCCTCCAAAGGCTGAGTGTGAATGTGTTACACCATGGTCCTTTGTGGGCTGCAGTGGGACAGCCTTCCTTACCATGGTCTTCTCCATGGGCCTGGAGCATGTCCTTCCTTAGCTGACCTTGGTGTTGGCAGTGTTTTCTCTTGCATTTTCTTCACTCCTCTCTGCCACAGCTGCTGCACACTGGTTTTTAACCTTTTTTAAACGCAGTGCCCCAGCCAGCACTGCTGGTGGGCTTAGCTTTGAGCAGTGGTGGGGCAGTCTTGGAGCTGCGGCAGCTGTGCAGCAGTGGGGACAACCTCTGTTCTCTCCGTACAAGGACCGCCGTGGCTGCTCCTTGCTGCCAAAACCATGCTCCGTAACCTAATGCTTATGCACAGGGTTTATTAAACGTGGTATCGAGTCCAGCCAAACCTCACTCTCTCTCCCAGGGTACTCTGGGAAGGAAAATGCAGGCACTTCCATTTATATTAGCAGCAATATGGAGTACAGTAGTTAGTATTAAAATGCCCTTTTAGTTTATAAATCCTTAGTTCAGATGCTTGTGAATAGAAATTAAGTGAAATAATACAACTTTTAATTAGCATATCAGACTATTAAGTTACAGTACTTCAGCAATCAGCATAATTTATTCTCTTTGGATGTACTTAATCTGCAAAATCTCTCTGGAATAAGCTAATTCTAACCTAAAAATATAATGTATTGCCATCTGTTATTCCATAAGGTGTTTTGTGAGCTTTCTTTAGATAGGAACTCAAGTTATCTTTATAAAAAGGTTTGGTTTGCATTTGATTAAAAACATTTTTTCCTTTCTTGCTTACAACAGAGTTTAAGGGCTTCTGTGGAGCTTACCAGTTAGGCATCCAATTCCTGTTGAGTCTATAGACGCTTGAATGTCCAGCTAGTCAAAATTAGATTAGTGTTAACTTCTGTTTTCTCCTATAGTATGGCATGAAAGGAAGGCGAAAACTGAAATTCTGTTTGAAATTTCCTTGGATTTTATTTTGTGGATACACTCTATGAATGCTATCTTCCTGCCATTGGTATTGATTTTCCATATTTCTGTACTCTGATTTAGTTTTTTTGAAGACTGAATTTTCCAGTTAAATTTATTTATAAACCAACCAAAACTATTCAAGTTGTGCCAACCAAAATTCACTTGAGGAAGTAGCACTTGGCATATGAGGAATTTGAATTGCCAGTATGTTACGAGAATACCTTCTAATTTTTATTCACAAATAAATGTTCAGTTAGCCCACAAGTTCTAGTCTTGGAAACTAGGTATTATTCTATACTTTATGGCTCTTTTTTCCTGAGCAGCCAGCACTGCAAATACTGAGGGTTAAGCTGAAGTGGATTCCATCAGGTCATGCAGTTGTGAGCAGCTTGTGTGAAAAGGACAGAAGTAGCATTAACTGGTACAGCTCTGTGAAGGTGATTTGTAAAAGCTTGTTCAAAGACAACTTTCAGTTGTAGAATAACGTGTAATTTCGTCATGTCAAAAGCAGTACACGATAGGACATAACCCGTGGAGGCTGTCATGACCATGAATTCAGTTAATACATCTGTTTTTGTGTTTATTTCCCATATCCATTAACATGTTTTGTTCCTTTGCGATTTACAGCGCAGAACTCTGCCAATGCAGGTTTTGCAAACTTTGATGCATTTGGACAGTCTAGTGGCTCGAGTAATTTTGGAGGTTTCCCCACAGCAAGTCAGTCTCCTTTTCAGCCCCAAAATACAGGTAGAACTCCTAGCACTTTTGATTAATACTTAATTGAAATAATCCTTACCTTTATGTTGGAAGGTACCGAAGTTGAGTTTTTCTTGCATCTGCCTGCTTTAATGCGATCAAGCCATCTGAAGCTCTGGGGAAACTCAAAATGAATTCCTTGTGTTTGGTGTTGATTTTTTTTTCCCCTAATGCTACTCAGAAGTCTGATTTATGGCACTCTGTTTGTTAGCTCTACACCTGAAATAACTATGAAAAATAATAAACTCAACTGCTTTTAATAAGTATTGAATTGACTCTAAGAGAAGCACTTCAGTAGATCCAAAAGGATGTCACAGTACCAAACAAGTGTGTGTCTATGCATATGTATAGTATATGCACACACTTCAGTATGCTTAACTTCATGTGTAGAGCCTATTGCTAAGATTTATTTTGCTTTCCTTTAATTTGATCATGCTTTAGAACTTCTGCTTGAGTTTACACTTGCTGTTTGTCTAGATCTTTGGCTGACTGACTTTCTTTTCCTTTTTTTTTTTTTCTTTTGAGTGTGGTGTTGTTTTAAACTTTTTTTTCAAATTTTCTTTCTCCCTTCTTATGTTAACTTTTAACCCACACACAATTTCTGGCTGTCCAGCGTTCAGAACGCTTTCATCTAGCTGCAGTTTTGGTGAATTTACTTCAGCTTTTCCTCTCCAGGCTGCACACAGTAAGTTCCACGCAGTGGAAAACTCAGCTTGCTTCATTTTATGCCATTGTAGTATAGCACTTCCATTCCTACTGTTGCATATGTTTCAACTTGTTGCTTATGCTTTTAGAAAGTTGTGTTTCTGTTTTAGAAAGTTCTGTAGTATGAGTGGAATCATCAGCCAACTGTTATAAAATGTGATACACTTAATGGAATAACTCATTTACATTTAAGAATGTGACCTGCCTAGATTAAGTTGTCTGGACAATGAAGAGATGGAAGCTCATGGTGTCATACTTGATCTGAAGTTCAGTTGTGTGGACCCATATCAGATTTCTAAAACTGATTTATAACTGATATATGTATCTCTGACGTCAGTGGAGATTTGTTACAAAAGAGCTGTGTTGTGTCTTCCCCCTAACCTCTTTCCTGACTGGATGCAGTCTAAAACTCTTGAGAACAACAAAGAACCAAACTCTCTAAACCTGGGCATGAAATCATACAGCTTCTGGACTTCCAGGCAATTTTTTTTGCTTAGGATGATAGCTGACATCTGAAGTGGCTAAACATTGAACCACTAAGTAAATGCAAATAGTAGCTATTCATTAGCCACATATGTAGGGAAATGAAGCTTCTGTATTTTGAATATTAAAGATTAAGAAAAATACATCTTTTTCTAGGAAGCTTTTATTATCAAAGTTACTTTTAACAGCTAAAAATAGCATATAGTTTTCAGGATCAAATTATGACTGTGATTTAAAGTGTTGGAGTTTGGGGTGTTTATCCCTGATATGCAGTCCAAACAGTATATTATTATTTTTTCTGATGGCCCACTGAACTTTGAAGGAAATGGGAAAGAGTCTTTAATGTGTAGGATGGGGCAGGCGAACCCTCCACAAAGGGAGGGTTATTGTGCCAGCAGTTACAGTTGAAGATACTTTCTAACTTTGGAGCATTGATCATGTTTAACTTAATTTGTTACAGGTGGAAGTGCTGGATCAGTGAATGCTAATTTTGCTCACTTTGATAACTTCCCCAAATCCTCCAGTGCTGATTTTGGATCCTTCAATGCTTCTCAGAGCAACGCCACAGCAACTGCAGCCAGTAAAGCTGCAGTGAATAAACTGAATCTTCAGTCAGCTGACAAATATGCAGCTCTTGCTAATTTAGATAATATCTTCAGTGCAGGGCAAGGTATTAAACTTTATTGTTTGCCATGGTTATTCTATATGTGTATAGTTACCACAAGGATGGCTGTGCTTGTAACTGTACTTCAAAATTTCCTTTCTCTAAGCTATCAGTAGAATTTTGTGCTGATGTACCCTTCATGTGCAAGATGTAAGTTTTAAGACGTCATTCCAAAAGCATGTCATTAGAAGACTGCTTTTTGGGATCCTTTTTCCCATTGAGATGAATAATGCTAAATTAAAATACCTAAATAATTATTACTGCAATAATGAAAACATATAAAAATACGGATATATATTTGATATTTGTACTAAAACCTATTGTGGATGCTCTGGAATGGAGAGCTGCAGTTGTTGCAAAGAGCTGCCAGAGCAGCTTTCTTACCTCTGCCACAAAAACATTTGGCTTTAGTTTTTCATAAAATAGTAGTAGTAATACTTGGATTTAGTTGATAGTAAATTAAGGAGAAAAAGCTAGTTACTCTGTTACTCCAATATAGTTCTTCTTGAATGGTGTGTTAAAACTTATGTTCATTTGTACTGAGGGGTTTGTATTGAAATGAATTGTTTGAGGTTAGGTGTTCTGTTAATTTTCTAGTTGAATGTGAATGGATTATTTTTCTAAGAAAACAAAAGCTCTTTGGGGCTGCAGAGTACCTATAGTGGCAGGACATTTTGCTCCTAGCTAATGGCTTGTTAAACGCTTTTTAGTCTATGCCCTGGCGCATATTTAATTTTTAAGTCTGTAACCATCTGTGAACTTCGATGTAGTTCTCAATGTCAGCAGGACAGAAAGTGAAACCATCATCAGCATGTTTAACCTGCTTTCTTTGTTTCTAGGTGGGAGTGAGCAGGGAAGTGGCTTCAGCACAGCAGTGTCCTCAGCAGGCCCTGCCTTGTCAGCCCCCAACCAGTCAAGTGCATCTTCAGACAAGTACGCGGCACTGGCGGAGCTGGACAGCGTCTTCAGCTCCACGGCCACCTCCAGCAACGCCTACACTGCCACCAGTAACGCCAGCAGGTACGGCCCCACACTGCTGCAGCAGCACACAGTGGCTGCAAGGCACTTCTCAAATCTCTTCTTGTCGAAACGGGGAGGCATTGAATCAGTGCAGAGGTACTACTGAAACTGCGTCTTGTTTCAAAGAAGGGCAGCACTGAGGGATAGCACACACTGAAAATACTGTCAGTGGAATGTTCTCTGCACCTTTCTAGTCATGACATGCTAAACCTGTTAGATGGTAGCACTTTGCTCTGTAGAGTACTTGCATGCCTACTCAAAATCACAGGATCATCCCTGAAAAAAGAATTCAGATATTCTTAATGTAAACCCCATCTCTTTTCTAGATCATTGAAGTAACAAATACCAAATGCCTGTTAGGGATCTGGTACTGCAACTGCCCCTAAGTCTTCTGCTTTGCAACCTTTATGCTGTTGGCATTAGCTCAATATTCCTTCTGCTGTTGGTAGAGACGAGTTTCCATTGCTCAGCACTAGTGAGAGTGTCTGACCCTGGCATCAGGGAGATACGTTGCAGTCTGCAAACTGCACGTATGTGTTCATCCCCTTTCTTTTATATGCCAGCAGTACATCTAAATTGTATATAATTATTAAGCAAGTCTGACTTCACTGAATGAATTGTATAAATTATTTCCAGCAATGCTTTTGGAACAGTACCTGTGGCTGCCACTGCACAGACACAGCCTGCATCTTCAAGCGTGCCTGCTCCATTTGGAGGTATGAAAGTGTTACTAACACCCTTTGAGGACTGTAAGCAAGCAATCTACTCATTTTTACTTGATAATGCTCCACTTTGATACCACTAATACTGAAGCTAATAAAGGTACTATTAATGAAAAAGTACTTCTGTCAAAATAACTATATTTTTAATCTATCTTCTTACAAATTCCTGATTTTTCATCTAATTTTAGGTATTCACGTGTCGTTGTTTAAAAGCTGTATAGACTTCATGTGAGTCAGACTGGCTGTTAGGGAAATGCTTACTTAATAAAATGTCTTTAATCTTTCAGCAACGCCTTCCACAAATCCATTTGTAGCTGCCCCTGTTGCCCCAGTGGCACCTTCAACAAATCCATTCCAGACCAATAGCCGAGGAGCAACAGGTTAGGAAAATATACATCGAGCGTTTGAGAAACTTTTTTTAAAGAATTGCATTGATTCTTTTTTCCTGTATCTGTATAATTTGTTTCTTGAAGATTTTCTGTATTATCTGTCCCTAGTCTATTTGACATACTGTGTGTTTGCTCAGTGTTGAGGTGCAATTCTAGGATTTCAAATGGTGGCCATGAAAAATGTCAGAATGATATATTTGAGTTCTAGCTGTTTGTAGTCTATGTATCACCAGCTGGCTTCCTTCCAAGACTATAACCTTGACTTTAGAGCATGCTTTATAGCAGGTAGCCCTGAAATTGGTGATATTGAAAGCCCTTCTTTTTAATTTCTTTATTTCAAAGTGTTGAAAGGTCTCAAAACCAAAGAGCTGGAGCCAGAATCAGTAAGGACAAGGCTTTTGGGATGTTAGCTTCTCACCAGTCCACTTAATCAGTACATTAGTGTATTTTTTTTAAAGCATGTGTTTAATGTTTCCAGTCATTTTTTACATTAATTTTCTGTGGGAGGATTCTGTAGAATCATAATTGCATGGGCAAAACTTAATCATTTCTTAAGAAAACAAACTTGTACTTTAAAAGTATGAACTTGGATTTAGATGGCTGCTAAGTTATGCTAATTTTCCACTCCAAAGCAACTGCTAAATTTTGACACTTTTATTTGTTAGCTGGACTTCAACAGATTAAAATCTGCTGATGTGTGAATTTGACATTGAGTTGTGGTTTGCTGAGTGATTTTAGGTAGGCTGAGTTAAACTGATTTGATGAATTTGCGTCCTCTGCTGAAGTTAATTCTGGTTTTGGTCCCTTTTAAGATACTATACAGCTAAACTTGTTCAGATATTTAATGCCCAAAATACCTTTTTTTCTGTATATTAATCCCACTCCTAAGTGGGCTATTTTGGATCATCATTAAGAATTTGTAGCTTCTTTAGATAAATATTGAATATAGCACCTCTTTCCTTCCACCTTCTATACAGCTGTCCCTGGCTTGCTGAGGTTCCAAGCCTTTGGCAGCCATCCTGATGTTCCATACTAGGTGACAGAGATAATGTCTATAAGTAAAGAAAATGTTCAGCCCCTTTCAGTGTAAGGTGTAAACTTATGACTTATCCTTTTATGTGTTCTTCCTGCATGAACTTATTTAGTACACGGGAGATCTGTTTTGTAGAGCTTATTTCAGATGGTTTTTTAATACTAATCTATTGCTAGTCATGCTATTGATGAACTGTTTTGTACATATATGTGTATCTATTTCTCTCTATATTTATATAACTAAGAAATGACTGTTCAAGAGTGTATAAATGATTTGACATTGTCTGGTCTCTTTGTGGCTTCCATAAGGCCTCTCGGGAGCAATGCACTCTCACATATTTCCTCAGGCTCATTTTGGTAGGTGGCCACATTTGGTATCAAGTTTCTTGTGGCTAATTGTTCTTGCTTGTAAAAGCTTATTGACAGCTATCTGGTTCTCTGCACAAAGAATTGTGGAAGACTTGTTAAAAATTGAATGGGTGTGGGTATTTGGCAACTGGGCAGAGGGAGAGAAGAGCACACATAGACATCCTGTCGAGCAACCAAAACAAAACCATTATTGATATCCTCCACGGTCACCATATATGAGTGACTGTTGAAGTTTCTGCCAACAGTAGTTTGGTTCCTTTTGGGATATCCCAAGTCCCCTGCTGATTTTGTTGTGCTTCTGTTTGCTGTTTTAGCTAAGTTTGCTGTTGAGTAGCTGCTCTGCTCACTGTAACTTGAGAACAGTGTTAGTACATTAGTTTTGCGTGCATTTGTCAAGAGTTTGTCTGTATAATGTCTTGCCCTTGAATATTTTGGGATAAATATTTCAACTGATAATTAAGCTATATTCGTTAAATTTATTTTATTAGCTTTTTTAAACAGTTGAGCTTAAATAAAATGTAGCTTGTAACATTTCAAAAGAGAAGTCCTGTTTAACTGGCACAGAATACCTGGTGTCTGTATTTGTAGCAAAAATCTTCTTACACACTTCTCTTTTCAAGTCCCAAAAGACTGAATAATGGTTTTGTTACTATATTTTGCACCTAATGTGGTACTGTTTATTTGCTGGAGGCATGGGGAAATGCTTATGAGCTGTGTGTTCTTTACTTGAAATGTTCAGCAGAGAATCAGATGAAAAGTTTTGAGCTCTTTTTGTTTTAAGTTCCACCTCAGTAGTAAGAGGGTTTGCAACAGGAACTTTGTGTGCAAATAATGTGCATGGTGAGAAATTCCTTAAAGACATTGAAGATGGGATGAAAAAAGGGGATGCATGTATCCCTTTGGTTTGTTTGGGGTTTTTTTTTAATTTATAACCTCTTGTAGTGCAGCTTGAAGTAGGAAAATCCTTTAGTGCTTTTCTCAGAAGAAAAACAGAGGGGCTTAGGCTGCCTGAACATGCTTGCTTCTTATGTGTACAGACTTCTACCAGAAAAACTGTGGGGGAAATGTATGATAACACTGAAAACAAAAAAATTCAGAAAATATATCTGAATGTTCTAGATCTACTCAATTTTAAATAACACCATTCATTTTTAAAGTGTAAAAGTAAATTATACACCCAGTTGGTGGTGATTGAAGGGAGCAAATCAGTTCAGTGGTTTAACCAAACTTTTGTCCAGTCACAGAGGGCATTAGAAGACTTTTAACATGGCCTTATAATAATATATTTAATATAAAAAATTATTTCTTTTAAATAATTGCGTGTTGTTTTTTGCCTGCCAGCAGCAACATTTGGTACTGCCTCCATGAGTATGCCGGCAGGATTTGGAACTCCTGCCTCCTACAGTCTTCCTACTAGTTATAGTGGCAACTTCCAGCAGCCCACGTTCCCAACCCAGGCAGCTTTCCCTCAACAGACTGCTTTTGCTCAGCAGCCAAATGGTAGGTCTGCATATTTTAGATAGCCTTGTCTAAATCAGAAACATGGAGAAAATGGTGTGTCTGTAAGTTGGCAATAATGGGTGGATATTTATTTCTACATGAACTTGATAATAATGTTGATGAAGGGTTCCCACACTGTTTTGGCTCTGTAGCTGAGCCTTCTGACTTGGCTGTGTGCAATTGTGTAATGGCCAAACTGAAATTTTACCAAAATCTCATACTAAGATGGTAAGTGTTCTCAGGCTTAAAGGGATTTTAGGCAAGAAGGGCTGTTTTGGAATGCCTGCAACACATTATTACACTTTCTCTAACTTCATGGAACACAGGCAAGAGACAATTGGAAAGTATTTTCTTCCTGAATTTATATGATATCATAACATTGAAAAAAGTGCACATGTACAAGTTGGAGATTGATGAGTTATGAACAGTTGAAAACAAACAAAAAGCTCAGCCATGGTGTTTTACAATTACATTCCTGATCATGTTTGAGTAGGATCAGTCCTGATGATTTTGCAGTTCAGACTTATGCTTAGTTTTGGCTGGGAGCTGCAGCAAAGAGCTCTTTGAACATTGTTTCCTAATACTAATAATTTTTACTTTTCTTTCCAAGGAGCAGGTTTTGCTACATTTGGGCAAGCAAAGCCTGTAGTAACTCCTTTTGGACAAGTTGCAGCTGTTGGAGTATCTAGTAACCCTTTTATGGTGAGTTGCTGCATGAGTGAGTCATGTTCCATGACTTCTGTATGATCAAAGAAGAATAGTCTGTAACACTTAATTTAGAGATACACAAAGATTTGGGGGTTTTCTTGCTTTTAAAAAGGCAAGGCAGCATGTGACTTTCCTAACTACAGCTCACTGACTGATGATATGCCTTTTGCAAGGAGCAGAGTTACTTTCATACATGTTCCCACAGTAGTGTAATTCCAGAGAAGCAGCAAAAAGCAGATTGCAATATGAAACAGAAGCATTCCCCAGCAGGTTTTTTAAAATATATTCTGCATTTATGGGGAAAAAAGTCTTAAATACTTGCCTTATTTTTCTTTGTTCCTTTCCCCCCAGGCTGGTGCACCAACAGGACAATTTCCAACAGGAAGCTCATCAACCAATCCTTTCTTATAGCCTTATAGACACTTTACCCAAAAGAACTCTTATGTGGTCACATAACATCTCTGCGCCTCTTGCACTGTTGTCTTGTTTCACTGATATTAGCTTTAAACACAAAAGAAGTCTTTAAGAAGTAAAAATAAAAGCCTGCATTGTGTACCTTTAAAAAAACTTCAAAGAGAAAAAAACACCCGACACAAAAAACCAAGAAAACCACCCCCCCACCAGGTAATAACGTGCAGAACAGAGGGCTGTGGTAACATCCATGAACCTGTGAAGTGGCAGGTAAAAAGTAGCGGTATCATGTGTATTAAAATTGGCTAATAAGTTATTGCAGATACCACACTCATTATGCTGCAGTACTGTACATATTTTTCTTAGAAAATAGCTATTTGTGCATATCAGTATTTGTAACTTTAACACATTGTTATGTGAAAAATGTTACTGGGGAATAGATCAGCCACTTTAAGGTGCTGTTGTATCTCTTGGAATGAATGAGCTGCATCATTTTAACCATTGGTATTGGAAGTCACAAAGTTAAATTGAAGGTTTGTTCATTTCTCAAAATGTTTTCTTTTCCTAAGAGCTCTTCTATTTATACATGCCTAAATCTCTAATGTTAGAGGGATACCTGTCTGCATAATAAAGCTGATCATGTTTTGCTACAGTTTGCAGGTGAAAAAATAAATATTAGAAAAAAAACTGTGTAGCATTATTTCTGTGCAGTAGCATTTACTGGGTGAAAATATACACACTGTCTTGTACACAGATGAGGTGTCCAAAGCAATATGTTTAAAGGTGAGTTAAGCTTAAAATTTTCTCGTGTCTCTCTTGGATGTGTTTCTTTGTGTCCTTCTGATGAAGCTTGCTGTTCTAGCTCAAGTGAAGTGACCTGTCACACAGGAGAATGTTAGGTGAGGTTTGGATAGAGTGTCTGTCACGACACTGGAAGCATTGTGAAGGTTATTGGAGAGAAGGTTTACAGCAAGACACCTTATGGGTAATTAATGACAGGCTCTGAATAAGCCTTAGTTGTGGTCTGACAGAGTGTGTAACAGCAGGCCAAGGGACCACAGATGTAATAGCCCTCTCTTTATTAAAAACTGATAAATATCAGTAAGAGCTCCTGTGGAATATTAAATCTGTCCTTTTTTTTTTTTTTTTTTAATTTACAGAAATATTTCCTACCATACTAGAGTGAAATTTGTGAAAGGAAAAATGTCTGGCTTGTCTTCCTCTGTAACAATGATAAGGTTAAAGAAAAATATAACTGCATCAAGTTAGTTGGTGTTTTAAACAGATAATTTGGCTAAAGTTCAAGTGTAATACCTGAACTAAACAAATAATGTAAGTATATTGTTAATACATAAACTGCAAGCTTAAAGGTTTCTGACCAGCTGGAGAGTAAGATTCTAACAGCTTTCAGGATAACAGGAATAAATAAGGTGAGATTGACTTTTTTAAAATGGGATGTGCACGTCCATTTGAGATAAATTTGGAAATTCTTCAAGGTAAGACATTTCACTTGTAACTGACTGTCTGAATGTCAGATATGTTTTTCTAGGGCATCTGGAAAGGCTTGACCTCTGCTTGTAAAAACATCTTTGCTAATGCTTTTGACTTGTGTTGCCTGCTATGGGGGTTGTAATTTCTTTTTGTTTGCTTTTGTTTTCAAAACTTTGGAGATATGAAGCAGAAGACAGCTCATAAAATGTGCTGCCTGTAAGTTTTCCATAATCAAATGTCTGATTTTGTCCAGTTGGCATATTTTAAACAGGCTTGAAGTCTCAGTTTTGTTTCTGATGGAGACTGCTGGACAGAGTGTGGTGTAAGTTCAGTTCCCAGCATTCTCTGGGAATTCACTGAACAATCCCCAGCAACTGGAGGTTTGCAGGGTATTAGTGGCACCCTTACTCTCACCAGTGTATTTTAGCACAGTGTAAATAGTTGTAACTCTTCCCTGTTCACCAACTTTGACTGCTTTGGATAGTAAGAGGTAAATGCAGTGGGGAACTGCAAGGGTTCAGCAGGGCTTGTGGAATAATACTTAAAAATGCATAGTGCAGAGAACTGGACCAAATGAGATGTTTTGTCAATGAGATGAAAAGCATTACGAAAGAGAAAGAAACAATTCTGTGCCCTATTCACTTTTAGTGGTGTAAATTAGGCTTTGGGCAAGGGCTAATGAGATCTGTAGAGATTGTTCTAATCCAAATATTGCTGCTGAGATACTGAAACTGATTAAAGTATGCAAGGTGTGTAGTTTAGAATATGGTGTAGAAGTAGTGGAATACCTTATTTTTCATAACTGAGTTAACTGCAGATAAAAGGTTTGCAACTTTTAACTATACACAAGCATGCCTCTTTAGTCTGTGTTCACTGATTTTAGGTTTGTCAAATTCCAGATAAGCTGAAGATCTTGTATTGTTCTGAATTTTCTATATATTAAGCATAAACTGACACCATAGGTGTTTTGTTGATTAGGTTTTTAAAATATCTTTATTTACAGAATGAATTCTCACCCCTGATTTTAAATGTTATCATGGAAATCTCTGCAGTTGTTCCCATAATTGTTCATGCAAATAGTGTGGTTGCCTAAAAGCTGTATTTTTATGCTTCAGTATCAAAGCACTTCACTTGATCACTTTAGGCCCCTTATGCAGAAATTAATATGGAGACCTACATTAGACTTCAATCCTAAACCATCAGCTGTTACAAGTGTAAGAAGATGCTACACTTGCGAGACCATCCTGAGTTTTGTAAGGCAGATGTGATGTCCAGTTGAAGAAGAGTTAAGTTTTCCAAAGGCCTCTGACAGATTTTTCAACAGGTCATTGGTACAACTGCTTTAGATTCCCTGGGCATGCCTGGTGGTCTTTTGTCAGTGGTTAAATTGCCTTAACTTTAAATACGCAGTAGAAGGGAAAGTCCCAGGGTTGTTCTGTGAGTTCCACTGGTGTGAGATTCAGGCGTCTGTATGTCCTTGTGCTCACTGGGCCTTAATAGAAGTTTGTATGTCAGATCACTAAACTTGAATTAGAAGACTGTTTGAGGAATGTTTCTATTAAACGGCTGGTGAAAAAAATGGACCAACTGCATCCTCCTGTTGACAAAGTTCTCTGTGCAGTAGGCTCATAAACAGCCTGCTTCAACCTGGACCAGTTTTGCTTGATAGAATGTTTTCTTTCTCCTGATTTGTTGTCCAGATGATGGAGCCTTCTGCATTGTTGCTTGTAACCATTGCTTTGTCTTGGTTGTTAAGGGGAAGTGCTTTCAGCAGCCACACTTGTATTTCTGCATTTGATGGAAATTATGGTGTACATGCTTCTGATCAGGAAAATTCCAGCTATGACTGTAAAGTAGCTGCCATAAATGAGAAACTGGGAAATGGAGGTGGGAAAGAAGAAAAGTTATCTAACAGAAAAGCCAGTGTTTGACTCTAAGGAGTGTCCCTCCAGTGCTCCCTTCCCTACCACCTGTGCCCAGAATTGACCCCATATTGAGAAGATTAAAGAAGTCTGGATTGCTTGACTTGACCCTATAGAAGTTCTGTGGTTGTAAAAGGGGGAGAGAATCTTCTGTTATGTACTTCCCCACCTCAGTAAGGGAGGACAGCTGTCCTGAACTTCGTCTCTTCTCTGGAAACAAACTAGAGATTTAGACTCATTCAGTGTCTTAAGTTTAAACTAATTTTAGAAATTTAACGGGGAATTGCAATGAGTTAATTTTCAGAACTACAGTGACTTTAAAGGTGCATCCACTGTAACTGTGCAACTTAGAATTACCCTAGCAATAGACCTATAGGTTGTCTTTCATCTGGCTTCTTGCTTCTCGTTAGGGTATTTTGACTATCAACTTGTGACTAGTAAGCCTTTAATTTAAAGAATATCCAGAGTAATATGTGGTCACCTTTCCCCTCTGTTCTGTGAACACAGAATATTTTCTAGTCATCCTAGTATTGGGAGGCCTAGAGGACAAGCAGGTTGTAGTAGTTCAAACCAGTTCACTTTAAATTAACCTTTTTCCAGGTGAGTAACTGTCCTGAGCTTGCACATTACCACATGCTAATCTTGGAGTAGAACCACCTGCTTTCAAAGGAAAGTGGGGGAACCAAGCAGTGGGACTCAGTGGCTTACCTGAGTGCTGATATCCAGTCCCAGACCTCTTGAATCTACTACAACAACAGTTAAAATCGTCTGAATCACCAGAGCAATGAAGTTGTTGAAGCCAAACATCAAAGCGTAACGCTCCATGCTGAGGTTGACAGCAATCTGAAACCTGACAATGAATGCGCAGGTTCACAAAACTGGAGAGTCAGAATGGATGGATACACTTTACTTATGGGGACAGTTTAATGTGCACAGTGCACTCTTCAAAGGACAAAGGTCACTTTCAATCTTGGCTATTAAGCTTGAACAGCTTCATTTTGACAGAAATAGCTTGGTTTTTTCTGGCTCTTTCTCTTTCGTGCATCTTACTTACCCTTGACTTGAGTGAATATTTTGGCTGAATACTTGTGTATATTCTTTGGATCTCTTTGAGAATACTCATACGTTGATCATTGAACAGCCAAGGGCAGAAGCTACCTTGTTCTGACTTGGAGTGTACCATGGTAATGATTAGCTCATAAAATTTTACCCAGTTTTATACAGGCTAGAAACAATATGTGCTGCTGTCATAACTTATTTAAATTTATATCTCAGAAAATGTCCAATAAAATACTGATAAATACAAAAATTTGACATATTTAAATCAGTATAGTTAGAACAGCTGTGTGTACTTACGTTGCAATTGTTATAAGGAGCATATAGCAGCCTTTAAATGCAAGGTAACCAGCATAACATGCCCAGATGTTGTCAGTGAAGTGCATAAGAAGCAGAGAACCAGCATCCAGTGCAGAGAAGATTGCCAAAGCCAGTTCTCCAGAGAGATCCCAGTTTACTTTGACATATCCAACTGCCATGGATGTTGCTGAACCTAAAAATGGAAAAGTAGTAATTAAAACTTCAAAACATTATCATTGAGAGCCATTGCATAACTCTCATTGAATCATGCCAGGAGCTCTTCAGTCTTGGTCACAGTGGGCTTTGGTAATGGTGTGGGATACGTTTCCTGTTAGGGGTGTGGGAGTCCTCCATTAGTTTGTTGGATGTTTTCCTTCTTGCTTAGACCCTTCACTGACTGAAGTGCTCTGGGAAAGTGCCTCATGCCTAAGGCTGGAGGCAGCAGTACACAATCTATTGTTGCTCCCTTTTTAGACAACTGGGCAAAGAGAAGAACAATCCCACCAAACATTTTCTGCCAAAATATGTATAATGAGTTTAGTTACTTCATGTGAAGTTCTTTATGGAAAGAAAATTTGTAGTACCTCATGCGTTCTTTTTTAAATAGAAGTGTATTTTCAGTTTCTGTGAAAAGCCTTATAAACTGCATTTGTCAATGTCTTATTGGCCATCACATGTAGCAAAACTTATATTATATTAGTCTCTATTACAGTGTAGCAAACCCCATGTTGTCAGGCGGGCTAGTACAAAAACTGGACTTAGTTTGTATGTCCTCTTCACCGTGTTTGATTGGATGTGCTCTTCATCAGAATTCCAAAAACTGGAGCAAACCAACCCCTTTGGTCCATCCCTGCTGTGAGCAGTGGTTCCTAGTGATGTGTATGCTTTCTGTACTCTGAAGTTGTGTCAAATGCCAGAGAGTGTGAATGCAAGAAAGCCTTTGGGAACACTACTCAAAGCAGTAGTCAGAAGTTCTGTAGTAGCTTCAGTAAAATGGATTTTCATGCTGCTTGCAGGGAGGAAAAGTAAGCTAACAGTTCCCTGTAGAAGTATGGATACAGCTCCTGGAATGTAGGGGGAGACAGCTGTGTAAATGGGAGCTCAGAAAGGAGTCTGTATTGGTGCTGCACAGCTTAGTTTCACTTTACCCATATCCTTCTCTTCTCTTGCTAAAGAGAAGTGGAATTTGGGTGGACTGAGAGGCAGAATGGCTGAGGTTGGAAGAGAGATGGAGATTACATGGCCCTGCTAAAAGCTGAGTCAGTTAAAGGAAGCTGCTAAGGATGATGTCTAGGTTTTGACTTTAGGATGCAGAGTCCACACCTCTGGCCAACCTCTTCCTGTTTTAAATCACCCTTGGAATAAAAATGTTCTGCTATGTTTAAGTAGAACTTTGCTTGATTTTGTGCCCCTTGACTCTTGTCCTTTCATTGGGCACCACTGGGAAGAGCCTGGTTCCATCATCTTTACTACTCCCCTTCAAGTCTAAGCACATTAATAAGATTCCTTGTTTTTCAAGGATAAACAATTACAGTGCTCTCAGCCTTGTCACATCACAGAAATGGTTTCACAAAATATTCTGAGTTGGAAGGGACCCACAAGGACCATCAAGTCAAACTGTGAAGTGAATGGCCCATACAGGGTTGAGCACACAACCTTTTTTGTGGTGAACTTGCCAATCAGGATCCAATGCAGTCACAGCCTATTTGTTGAGGAGCACTTAGACTGGAATGATTTTTAATCCAGTTTCTAAATAGACATTTTCACAGTATGCTTTGAGTAGTATTTAGAGCAGTGTATCTACTAACATGTTCTTTTAATTCTTAAACCAGCCAGCTTAAGGTGTCTTTGAGGGAGGAATATGCAAGATATCATTGCACAGGGTTTTGATGTGCCTTCTTGGGATTAAATACAGGATCTAAACAGAGCTGTAAACTTAAAACTCTTAAAACATTCTGGTAAAATGAGTCTCCACTAAGAAGGAAAAGCTTATTTATATGTGTTTAAAAGACTATTTTTGAAGAGCCCACTGTAACAGTTTATAGTAAAATCATACTTTGTGCAGTGTTTCTCTCAGTCTGTTTACTTTAGTCCTCATAGGAGATGGAAAGGCACCAAACACATTGCTGAAGAGTCCCTCAGCACAGGATGGGTTAAAAGTACCTGCTAATGATTGCTTACCCAAAAAAGTTGCAATTGCTTCGACAGCTCCGTTGTAGACTGCAGAGCTGTGGGAGGGGGCTCGCAGGTCCCACAGCACCTGCACGTAATTCACCACCTGGTTAAAGCCGGCCGTGGCCAGAGCCCACCACAGGGACCAGCAGAGGAGTTTTCGGGAGCCGTAGCAATCCCTCAGGTCCCTGCCCAGCTGCAGCAGCACGCCCAGCATGTGCCTGTGGGGCCTGGCACTGCCAGCCGGGGGCTGGGGGCTCGGGGCCCCGACAGCAGCAGCATCGGGGTTTGTTTCCTCTTGGCAGGGCCGGTGGGACCCGTCTGTAGCCGACCCTTTATCGGGCCCTGGCACGGGCTCGGGGGCATCTCTCCTGTGGAAGAACATGCTCCTCTGGGGCATGGGCAGGAAGAACGCACACAGGAAGGCCAGGGACACGGAAGCCAAGCTGATGGCGTTGAGGTAGAAGTAGGAGACGTGTGCTAGGGACACCAACAGCTGTCCCAGCACGGCGGCCACGGTGGCCGCCACCAGAGTGACGCTCCTGCAGTAGCTGGTGACCTTCTGGTAGTGTTGGGTGCTGACCACGCTGTAGATGTAGGCGTAATAGGCCACCTCGGTGGCCGTGACCATGCCATAGAAGAATTCCACCAGCTGCATGGCCACCACTCCATGTGCAAAGAGCAGCAGGAGCCAGGTGACGATGAGGCTGACGCCCTGCAGGAGCAGCACGGGCTTGTAGCGCACATAGTCTGTGAGCAGGAACACTGGGAACAGGAGGGCCAGGTAGGAGTATGTCCAAACTGGCAGAATCTGGTTGGTAACCTGCAACAGAGGAGATGTCAGTGTTTTTATTGTTGAGGGAAGGAGGTTCGTGTATTTTAAATGCTCTTGTAGGGGGAAGCTTTTTTAAAGTTACTTGAAGCAGTTGTAACTTTGTGTCAGAGGTAAGTCTCTCTAGTATAAAATCCTATTCCCTACTGTAGCTGAAAATGAAGGCCTCTTCTAACTTTTAATGTGAGTCATTGTATACCTTCAGTGACTTCTTTCCCTTGTTAGGGATAGAAAAAAAAAAAAGGTATGTGCCTTTTAAAATGGGGAACTGTAACTGCACATAGTGTGTAGCTGCTACTAGAGTACTGCACCTTCTATGTTTTTTCCAATTTAAAGTGTAAGGAGTAAGGAAGTCTTTCTGTAAGTTAAGATGGACTTCAATACATAGATGGCCTGTGAAGAAATTTTCTCTTTTTTTCTAAAACTGTTCTGAATTTGTGTTGGAAGGGTACTGTTTGTGATTGCCACTAAAGGTCAGTGCTTGCCCAGGCAGTTTGGGCACACCTGGGGAAGGTATCTCTCTTTTAGATGCACATTACAAAGGGACCTTTTTCTGTGGCTCTTAAGTTGCCTGTTTTGGGGAGGTCTTCCCCAGTACTTGTGGGGCGGGATGAGGTATCCATTCCTGATCTCTGCTTAAGCAATTAGTCTAGAAAGGAACTGTATCAAATGCTGGAAGAATGTTTTTTACTTCTGAGCAAGTATTGGAGTGAGCTGCATGGTGAGCAGCAGGTTCAGTGTATCTTTCTCTGTGACTTATTTTGTTTCTCTGAACTTAGAATTACCTCATGGAATTAACTCACTGGAAGTGAGTGTGGCTGAAAGAGACAATATCTATACTATGCTTGATTTTGAGTTAAGGATTCTTGCTGAAATCAGAATTAAGGCATTCTATGATGCTATCTGTCTGAGCTACATCAGAAATAATGCTTTCCTTTCTGGTTAAAAAAATAATAATAAAAAGAGGGGAGAAAAAACTCCCTGACAACCTAAACCACAGATAACTTTTTTCAGCAGAAACCTTGGGTTTACAGTGTATTGGTAGATTCTGCCTTAACATTTGCTACTGCACATCAGGAATGACTGTTCTTCATATTAGCTGTATGTGGGTGTAGCAAGCTTGTGTTTTCTAATTATACCGTTAGCTCCATGACTCAGCCACGTGTTCACCATGTCCCTTTTTGTTGGGAGGTATATTTCTGAAGCAGGCAGTGCTGAACACGGGAGCAGAGCAAGGAAACTTGGAGCACATGCTCTTGTGAAAAAAACCCAAATATTTCTGAATATGAACCAAACTTCTGCAGGTTAATGAATGCATGAAATATAGGGAATGTAGGAAATAAACTTTACAGCTCATAAGGGGAAGGCTGCTTAGCTTTCTTATGTTTTGAAATCAATGCTGTAAGTGTAATCAATTCCATGGTAAGTATAAATAAATGTCTCCTCTGGGGTGGAGAGAAGAACTAGCTGAACTGATTTTGCCAAAAATATCAACCACCAAAGGGGCTTCAAAGTCCTAAGAATGTAGGGACTTCAAAATTCAGATCTCCTGCCAAATAAGTGACTCCTTACTCTTTTCCAGAAGCATCTTAAATATGGGTCTCTAGATGCAATATTCACAGTTCATCTTCCCTTCAGTTACTGCTGTAAGGACTAATGCTTTAGGCATTTTAGTTAATACTTAAGAGTATAGTTATGTACCTCTTCAATCGTTAAGTTTTTGTCTGGTCCCGTTAGATAGGGGGTGAGAAAAGATTCTGATGGCCTCATTGTGGTGAAAAATCCATTTGCACAGATGATCACCGTGGGATAAATCCAGCTGTGGCTTACAGCTCCCTTCCAGCAATCCATAGTCTACCTAAACAAAAACAAACAAAAAAAGATGGCAAAGGAAGAATAGATGCTCTTCACAGTCTGTAAAAAATTAATTTTCAAGTTTACTTTTTAACTAAACCTACACTCACTCCCCTGAAACCATAACCACCAGTGAGGGCTGTGGTAGTGGCATCTAGCATAACTGGACTTTGGGGGATGTGTGACAGCCAAGGGCTGCCTGCAGAGGTGACTCAAATGTCTGGCTGGTGTGCAGATGTAACCAAACCACTGATCTCAAGCTCTCCTGCACTGAGCTGCATGCCTGGATTTCCTCTTAGGCAGGGACAGCTTTTGCACTTACTCCTGAGGGTGAGATTCTTTGCTGCAACACATTCTTGGTAAGTGACTAAAAGTGTGCTCAGCCCTTGATACCTCGACTAAGTCATGTAAAGAATTTATTGCACATAGTGCGTAATCCTTTAGACAGAAGCAGTTTACCAAATCTGGGACTAGGAGTGGGTCTAAGCTGCACCCAGCCTCCTTTCTGAGAGGAGTTTAGAACCCATGACTTAGCAGGAGTGTCTCTGTGACAGTTTTACCTGATTGTCATCTCTGCACTAAGTCAAGCACTTGTTGAGTTTTGTTGAGTCTTGTTAAACCACTGTCACATTTTCCACTGAACTTTGTTATATTGATAAAGGGCATTGTTACTTCTGTCTTGTGAGTGAAGTGCATGGCTCCAACTGTGCCACGTGCCTAAGCCAATGTTCCCCTCACTGAACCTGCCTGCCATCACAGCTGCAGCTTGTAAATGACCAACTGGGATCAAGGTGCGTCAGCCCTTGTGAACTCTCTATTGTCTGTCAAAGGTTGGTTGTAGTGATGTGCTTAGGGCTGAGTGGCTGTGCTGTAGCAGAAGAATAAAGTTCCATTAC
The DNA here is from genome assembly GCF_965231275.1 of Zosterops lateralis. Classification (NCBI taxonomy): domain Eukaryota; kingdom Metazoa; phylum Chordata; class Aves; order Passeriformes; family Zosteropidae; genus Zosterops; species Zosterops lateralis. Next base: position 16,048,571 of record NC_139770.1, on the reverse strand, counting down.
AGTCTCATTTCTGAATAAATGAGTGGGCGAACTGTGAGATTACAGCTCATTCTGTGTGCTCAATGACATTTTTTTCTGTTGATTTGCATCCTGAGTACCCAGTGACACAATGACGGTGCAAGATTTCTTGATGGCAATAAAAGTCATCAGGCAACTCGACCCATTGCAACCTCAGTTTCTTTAAAATGCTTTAACACTCAGTGTTTCTTTCACTCCAGTCATTGGAGAGAATAAAGAAAGATGCAGTGTGGTACCTGCTCAGACTTAGAATAGAGAACCATTGACTTCACTTTTGAAAGTGATGACCAAAAGGAAAAGGAGGGTTGTTTCTTGGTGTAGTTGGCAGCAAAAATAAAGAAGTCTAAAGAGATTTGGTTTTTTAAGTTTATTTTACTTGTTTTGTGTTAAAAAGCCAATTTCTCTGATCCTGAAAACAAGTGAAACAATGTTGTCAATCATAAGCAAATGAAAGTAAAGCACTAGCTGATGTTTAATCATGCTGCTACAAGCTGTGTATCTTAAATTGTTGAATTCTACTTTATAGCAGACACTTTTGAAAAAGTGCTTCTACTTGCACTTTGAGATGATATTCATTAAAACTTAGTATTAATCATATGTTCTAAAGACAATATTTCTTTGACCTCAGAGGAATGCTAGAGAAAGCAGCCCTAACCTTGTAACTTGATTTTTAAAAATTGTCTCTGACATCTTTTTCTTACAAATAATTGTAAATAAAATATAGTCTCTAGTATCTTTAACTCAAGACCTTATTTGAAATGTGTTAAAAATATAAAAATTAGGCCCTGGGCTGATCAGTAACATCTGCATAAATCTTGCATCACCTCCAAATGCCCTAAGCAAGTGAGTAGCTAGTACACTCCCAAATAATTCAAAAAGTGATGAATTACCTGTCAAGGCTCTGGCTGTGGTGTATTCCCTGTGGATTAAGGTGCAGTTCTTCATAGGGTTACTTTGTCTTGCAGAGAAGTCAGAAACCACCCTTTAGAGCTGGTGGTAGTCAGAAATTTCTGTAACCTTTTTTTCAAAAAATTATTCCTAAACTTGATTAAATGTTATCAGAATTTAAATAAGAATAATAACAACTTGTCATAGCTGTTCTTTCTTGTAGAACTTGTCCATGAAGATTGCAGCGAAAGTGTTCTTTACAGGTTTTGTTAGCAAACTAAGTTCTATTTTTAGGATAAAATTATAAGATTCACAGTAGCTAATGATTAATAAAACTGTTGTGGGAAGAAAGCAATGATTGCATTCTTTCTGTTAATAAATACCTTTAAAAGCTCTGGTCTCTGATTAGTGGAAAGACTGAGCACCAGTTTTACAGTTTGCGCTAACAGTGTCCCTGTCCCGTGCATAGCACAAAGGCCTCTGGGCTCATGGGCTCTGCTCTGACTGTCCTGGCTTTGCTTGGACTTTGGGAGGTAGGACATCAAATGCTTCCTACTGTTAGTTGGCCAGGAATTACTTCTGTATAGGGACATCTGTCATTTAAGGCCAAATGGATGAAACTAAACTGCTAAATCTAGGTTCTAAGCTAAAACATTAACAGGCTTGCTTGAGAGAAATGCTGCTGCTTTACTTTCCTTTACCCTTTTTTTTTTTTTTTTTTTTAATTGTACTGTCTGCATCTTCCAAGGTTCATCTGAGGCTGGAGTTCACCCTAAAGCCTGTTGGTAGGACAGTGTTGACCCTGGGAGCAGTTGCTGAGGCCCTGGCAGGAGGGGCCCATTGTGAGCTCCACAGAGCCTGGTGTGGTCCTGCAGGTACAGAAGGTTCCCTCAGTGCTCGAGGCAGGCAAGTGCTCAGGGGAGCTGGGCCTGCCTCTGCCCTTCATTCTCTTCCCTGGCCAAGGGCTAATGAGACAGGGAAAGAACCTTGGGGAAGGGCATGGGCTGAAAGGGAGTGCTGGTTCATGTTTCTCTGGTAGCCCACTCAGTGCTTGGGCAATACTTGCGTGCTTTGAATACAACACACTATTTACTCCTTCCTTGTTTGCTCAAACTGGCCTTATCAGCTTGCTGGACTGTATCTTCATGGAAGATATGTGCCCAAACCCACTAATTTTTCAAAGGTGATTAGTGGTGTATTTAGAGGGGGTTGCAGCTATGGGGGCTATGGAGGAATGTGCCCAGCTCTGGAGTTCCATGTTTGCATGGAAACCTTTAATGCTCTGGAAGAAAGACAAACAATACTAAAAGCTGCTAGGAGAGGTGGATGTATTGAGAATTTCCTTTTCCTGCAGAACTAGACAGCCTGTGGTTCCAGCCTTCCTTGTAACATGCCAAGTCTCAACTATCTCCTCTCCAGGGCATGTGCATGCAGGTACACAAATAGGTACATCTTACTCTTCTAGAAACCTCTGATTGGTGGGTGAGTTCTGATTTGCAGCTGGAAATCCTGGAAACCCAGGATTACATAAGGCTTTGTCTTCCTCTTCCTAACACTCCTAAGAGCTGCCTTCTTCCTCCCCTATTTCCCCCATAATGCTTCCTGTCAGCTTCCAACCTCAGTCATTATTTTGGAGATTAGATAGAATAGAAATGGATTTTTTTTTTTCTTTGAAGTCTTATCGGTTTTCTGAAGATGGTATTCTCTAAAGCTGCAAGCCAAATACATGGTGTCTGCTTGGTTCCTTTGCTCCTCAGTGGGATCCTACAGACACAGAGCAGTGAGCTCTAGCCAGAACATAAGAATTTTTATGGTTGGTTGTACCTGGGTTTTTTTTAGCTGTAGTCTACTACTGGCATTATGTTTTTTAACAACAGCAAAAAGTTTCATATGTTGTTGATTCCTTTCAGTTTGTCAGATACTGCATGGAAATATTTGTTTACTTTCTGGACCTAAGGCAGTTTGAGACCATGGAGCTGAAAACATGAAGTTCCCCTTTTTAATTTAAACACAAACTCTAGTTAACTTCTAGTTCAGGACTGACACCTAGTTCTAAACTGAATGCCTCAAAAGAAGATTGCTACTCACAAGAAAGAATAGTAAAAATAATGCTTTCTCTCCTGGATTCTGTCCCTGTTTCTTCAGGCAGGAGCATCATGCCCTCAGTTCTGCAGTAAAAACTCACAGGAGACTAAGTACATCTACTTTTGTGACTGCATTGGTTAAACTGTTCTGCTTAGAGCCAGTTTACAACAGAGAATGTCCTCACAATGCACAGTAGTAAACAAAAACCCTAAAACTGAGCCAGGTTCATTTTGTCAGATCCTACTGATTCTTCTTGTGACTTCAAACAAATTGCTTCTGTCCTGCCTGCCCTCACCTCTGGGCACTTTGTCTAGTTGCAGTGTGTGATAGTGGTATGAAAAGCTGGTATGTCTGTACAAATGATAGCTTGTGTTTCTACAGGAAAAATACTATTCTGTAAATGCTTAGTAGTTTTTTATTAGTTAGTTGCAGATATTGGAAGCTAGAAGCAAACAGCAGTACAGAAATAACTTAAGCATATGGATATAGTTCATAATAAATTAGACATTCAATATGCAAATTCATTTCTAGTCTCTTTTTTCTTCTCATGGACTGTCTTTTGGACTAAATTAGCTGTAGGACTTGAAGCTTCTTGACAAACTGTGAGATGCTGATCCTGCCAAATTCTTGGCCAAGATCAGTGGACCTCCCTCCTTGGCACTCATGATGCTAGCTGTTTGTTTCAGTTATAAATCTTCTTGGATATTCCTGTTAATCTGGAATTTTCCTGTGTGGGATCAGCTATATTTCTCCACAATATCCTTCTTTGGTTTTAGTCTGTGCTACTTAAGCCCCTTGATATTATTTCTGTTCCTGCTGAAAAAGGAAGATGGTCAGTCCTGAATTTGATTTTTCTGAAAACACAGCAAAGGAGTGGTGCTCTTGCATTTTGTTTGGACTCTGAAGATAGTCCCTTCTTGGCAGAAGCTGCTGTGAAGTCAGTACAGTGTTTGTAGCTCTCAAATGTGGGCCAAGTAACAACTGTGACGTAGCAGTGTTGCAGTGAAATTCCCAGGACAGGTTGTGCAAGCCCTGCTTTCTCCAGCCTGTGTGCCCAGAGCTGTGGGATGAGACAGGAGACACCTGTCCCCCACCTGCCTGTACTGGGTAGGAAAGAATAGGATGATGCAAACGTGACCTTTTCTTCCTTGGTTCAGAACAAAGGCTGTGCAAAGGGGAGTCAGACCCTTCAGCCACTGCATCAGCAAGTGTGACAGAAGCAGCTTTGCCAGCACAGCATTCAGGAGCTACAATGAGCAAGGCAGGGTGAACTCTGCTCTCTGCCATTGTGCAAGGGGCAATGCAGAGGTAGTTGCCCTGATTCTGTGTATGAATTACTGCCCTTAAGCTATTTGTGCACATGTAAATAAGAATCTAAAGCAATTTATCTTTTATTCTTGGCACAGTGCCATCCTGGTGAGTTCTCTGCTGGCATATGTTATGCTCAAGTGCTGGAATGATTCAGTGTAGATTTTCAGAGCTGAGTTGAAGGTGGTTCTTGCAGTGCTGTTCCCTGCATGCTGCTCTTCTTCCCTGCTGGGAGCCCTTCTCCCAGGAGAAGCCCTTCTCCAGCCTGCCTGCCTCCTACAGCTGTGTCATGTAGCTTGTGACAATCTGCTCTCTTGACTCGTGCTCAGCCTGGTTCAGCTGCTCTGTGCAAGATCTTGCTATTTTCCTTTGGCATTTGCATGAAACCAGCACACAAATGCTTCTGATCATGAAAATCCCATGTATGACTACGAAGTAGCTGCCATAAATTAAAAACTGGGAGAGGAGGAGAAAAAGGCAGAACAATTAATGAAAAACACATTAGAGAAATGCTGCTTTTTCTGAAGGTGACAGTCACTCTAATTTTCTTTACTTGTGTGTTGGCAGTTTGTCTGCACTTGAGTTTTTGCTTTGTGATTAACCAAAATCTCAGCTTTTCAAGTATAGAGCTGATAATTGTGAAACGAAGAACTGCCCCTTTCTTCCATTCCTTGTGCCTCTTAATAAATGTCAGATGGGGAGAGACAGATAAGAACAGGATTATTTTTCTATTAGTGCAAAATGTGGAAGTAGTTTCATTACCCACATGGTCATGAATAATCTGCATGAAGAGCCCGAGTTTATCCTTGTGTTGGTTTTGCACATTTTAGTAAGTGTCACCACAATGGCTTCAGTAAATGCACTGTGATCTTATATCAGTATTTCCAACAACAGTGGCAAGGCTATTTATGAAGTCCTACATATTCCTGTCCTTAATTTTAAAGATTTAATATTTGATTCAATCTTTATTCTTTCAAAGTCACTTTTGCCCTTCTGTGCAGCGTGCAAATAGCTTTAGTCTTCTTCAGATCCATTAGAGTAGAAAGCTGGCCCAGCTGAGACCCCATCTGAGAAAATGCAGAAGTCAGTAGGTTTCAGTTGACTCAACATGAGTGACGTTGGGTTGACTGAAGTTAGGGACACTGTTGTGAGATAGGATATCCTATCCCAAATGAAGTGCTCGAGCTGTGGGCAGAAGACTATTCTACGTGTTGAGATACAGAGCAGATTTTCTCCTGAGCTGGAATTAGAAGTTACTTGAGCTGAAATAACTCAAATAATCCAGATTGTGCCTCACACTCCTGAACTCCCATTCTGCATCTGAAAAAAACAGTCTGAGCTTTTGGGAAGAGAGGGTGTTGTTCAGTGTCCTATTAACTACTGAAACTGGTCAAATAGCAGAGCCCGGTTAATTATGTTCTGGGGTATCTCCCTTTAAAAAGTCACAGACCAGCATCTGTAATCCTAAATGCATTAAAAGGCAAGAGAATGATGACAAATTATGATGAATGATGATGAAAAATGATAAGGGAAGAACAAAATGTCTGGATTTCTAGAGAAGAAAAATATTTAAATTGTCCTTTGGCATAGGAATTTTGAAGGTGACTTGGCTGAGCAGTAAATAGGAAGTAAGGTAACTGCACTTACTTGAGTCACTATGTCCAGTCCCAGCCCTCTTGAATCCACAACAACTATTGTGAGAATGGTCTGGATCAGGAGGGCAATGAAGTTGTTGAATCCAAACATCAGGGCATAGCGTTCCATGCTCAGGTTGACGGCGATCTGGAACCTAAAGGAAAACTGGCAGCTCAGTCACTCTCCACTGGGAAAGCTATTGCTGTCTAACAGTCAATGAAGAGAAAATGATTCATGGAGATGGTGCGCCAAGGACAGAGGAAATGGTGCTTCATTTGTTTGTTTGCTTCCTTGCTTTCTCCAAAAAAACCCCAAACAACCCCGAGGTACCATAGCGTATTTTAATGTTTCTTTGAACTACATGGGCTGCTTTTCTAACCCCTGCTTTCAGATGATCAGGTAGAATGTCAGTTCTCTGTACCCTTCCCCTTTGTTCCTTCTCTGCCTGCACAGACTGTGCCGGACAGGCTGTAAAGAGTCCATGACTGGAAACTTTTGGAGACCTGGCCAGGCAAAGCTTTGACCTGCTCTGGCACTGGCAGCAGTTCTGCCCTGGCTGGGAGGGCACTGTGGGTATCTTCTAACCCAGCTTTCTGTGGTGATGAGTCACGTTTTGCTTTGTGATTTGACAGTGAAGGTAACGTGTTGCTTATTTCTGTCAAGAGCCTGCGTATTTTTACTTGCTTTTTTTTTTTTTTTGACAATAATCAGAACTTTTTTCCTTGCGGTGCCTACCTGCAAAGTTTCTATACAAACAAAATAGTGTTATTCCTTCAGGACTCATTTTCAATGATTTTAGCTTGGGAGATTTTTGCAATATTTTACTTTGTTGGAGTTTTTTTTTTAGAATATATTGAAATAGTCCAGGTGTAATTCACTATAATGTAGTAACAATCTACCAAAATGATAGTTAAGAGCTCACTTGGCTTCCTTCAAGACAGTCATGACCTTTCCATGCATTATAATGTTAGCAGTTTTTTAAAATGGTATCTGATTAATTTTGGAGTTTGACACAAAATGCATCCAGTATTTTTGTTAATAATATACTGTGGTATGTCTAAAGATATTTCAAGCTAGAAAATGACTGGAGTAATAACATATTTATTACACAGGATAAAGCATTTGTTATTAATGTTATTTATACACTTCTATTTCTGAAACAGAATAGCTTGGTGTCCTATGAGATCTCATCTGAGTTTGTATGTCTGATGTTCCCTTTTATTCCTTCTTTGCACCATAATATCAGTAATGACTATATATATAAAGTTATGTTGGGGAACACTTTATGTGGAGTCTTTTCCTGCATTCATGGAATTCATGGCATGCTGAAAGGTTTATCAATAGGGGGTCTAGGCCCTGTCAAGGTATGCTTATCCCTATTGTTCACTTTCCATCATTCATGCCAGTAAGGAGGAAAATGGCTTCTACATTTTGCTGTTACCATTGCCTTTAGTAATGAAGTTACATTGTACCTTGTTTAATTTCTGTTTAGGTAAATGTCTGATATTCTTTTGACATTTTTTTCTGGTTGTTTGGAAGAATGAAAACAACATAACCACACGTTTAAGTGTCCTTGTCCTTACCTAAACAGTTTTGTCTAGCATTAGGTCAGCTACCTCTAAGGAAAAGGATGCCCAAAGCAAACTCAAAGGGTCAGTATTCTGTGCATGATGGCAGCATTGTGATGTTTTGTACTTACGTTGCTATTGTCAGGAGGAGCACATAGCATGCCTTGAAAATGAGATATCCAACATAACATGCCCAGATGTTGGTCAAGAAGTGCATGACAAACAGACAACCAGCATCTATTGCAGAGAAGATCCCTAAAGCCAGTTCTCCAAAATGGTCCCAGTTAATCTTCATATATTGTACTAGGAAAGATGTTACTGAGCCTAGAAAAAAAGAAAAAAAAAAGTGTAAATATTGTATCTGCTCCACAGCCTGTATGACCAGGTCTTGCCACACTCACATGCTGAAAGGCAATGCTGAATAATGAAGCAGAGTAGTCTGAAGTTTGAAAACATTTCTGATGACTTCTGCAGCTGTGCAGATGACTGGTCATTTTAAGACAACTGCATATATCTAGTCTCTGCCATTCCATTCGTAGTGTTTTATTCCACTTCACAGGATAAACTGTAATGTAGGATTCATTATTTAGGTGTCTGTACACAGCATGCATCTCTGGGGAGAGAATTAGGAACATGGTTTGGAGTTCAAGAAGGAAATTCTTCCACCTTCCCCTAGCTCACTGCACAGCTTGGCTAGTAAGCCTTTTATTGTAACAGTTTAGGTCTGTGCACCTCATAGAGGGGGTAAACTGTCAAAAAAGTGAGTTTTGAGGCACCAAGGAAGTATATCCAAGGAACGAGAAAGGATAGCTGTGCTTTTTGTTGGGCCTCCTAGAAGAAGTATCTGTTGCAAAGTTAAGCCACCTGACTGCCAGGTGGGGTCAGGTAGGGGTCCAGACAATTGAAAAATTTCTATACTTATACATAGAGAAATAGGCAAGTCCATGAGAGAGAGAAATTCATCAAGAAGCAGATACTACAGGAGGGCTTCTAGTTCATTATGCATGTGGTCTATTTAGCTGCCTACTGCGAGAGTAGTATCTGTTTCTCCTTAAAGGGTGACGTGAATGAGCAGGTGTGGTGCAGACTTTTTTTTTTTTTTTTTCCCCAGGCAGAACACACCCCCACATCTTGTGCAAGTTCTTTACAACAGCACAATGTGAGCTAAGGCAGGTATCCTCTGATGTTACTTTTGATAACGTCACTTAGCTTGTGTGGTATGAGCATCTGCTCCTGGTACAAAATGCGATGGTTCACATCAGTATCATAAAGACTCGTAGGGTCTTTTTTTCCCTGAAAATCTTTGTATCTTTCAATGACTAATTTTTTTTCTTTTTGTCTGGTTGCACAAGGGTATTTCTCTTGAAAAAAATCTTAATGAGAAGGTTATGTTCTTTTTGTGTAAAATTTTTATGGAAAAGTTTTCTCATCTGTGTAAGCTGATAGCATTGTTATGGGAACAGTGCAATACTTGTTTTGAGAGGAAAAAACCACCCAACAGACTCATCCAAAGAAATGGGTGCTTCTGAATGGATCTACCAGCTAGATGCAATGTCTGTATGACTTGCACACTTTCTACACACTGGCAAGATACAGTTATTTGTCTGGTACTAAAGAAAAACCAGCATAACTCACATTTGAACTACTGTTCATCAAAGACCTAGGTGTAGAATGCACAGGGTATGAACTAGCTCCGTGGAGTGACTGCAATGGAATGGCACTTTTAAAGTTTACTAGAGTGGAAATTCAGAGATTGTCATTGTGATCAAAGTTTAAACAATGACTTACTCAGAAAAGTTGCAATTGCTTCGACAGCTCCGTTGTAGACTGCAGAGCTGTGGGAGGGGGCTCGCAGGTCCCACAGCACCTGCACGTAATTCACCACCTGGTTAAAGCCGGCCGTGGCCAGAGCCCACCACAGGGACCAGCAGAGGAGTTTTCGGGAGCCGTAGCAATCCCTCAGGTCCCTGCCCAGCTGCAGCAGCACACCCAGCATGTGCCTGTGGGGCCTGGCACTGCCAGCCGGGGGCTGGGGGCTCGGGGCCCCGACAGCAGCAGCATCGGGGTTTGTTTCCTCTTGGCAGGGCCGGTGGGACCCGTCTGTAGCCGACCCTTTATCGGGCCCTGGCACGGGCTCGGGGGCATCTCTCCTGTGGAAGAACATGCTCCTCTGGGGCATGGGCAGGAAGAACGCACACAGGAAGGCCAGGGACACGGAAGCCAAGGTGATGGCGTTGAGGTAGAAGTAGGAGACGTGTGCTAGGGACACCAGCAGCTGTCCCAGCACGGCGGCCACGGTGGCCGCCACCAGAGTGATGCTCCTGCAGTAGCTGGTGACCCTCTGGTAGTGTTGGGTGCTGACCACGCTGTAGATGTAGGCGTAATAGGCCACCTCGGTGGCCGTGACCATGCCATAGAAGAATTCCACCAGCTGCATGGCCACCACTCCATGTGCAAAGAGCAGCAGGAGCCAGGTGACGATGAGGCTGACGCCCTGCAGGAGCAGCACGGGCTTGTAGCGCACGTAGTCTGTGAGCAGGAACACTGGGAACAGGAGGGCCAGGTAGGAGTATGTCCAAACTGGCAGAATCTGGTTGGTAACCTGCAACAGAGGAGATGTCAGTGTTTTTATTGTTGAGGGAAGGAGGTTCATGTATTTTAGATGTTCTTGTAGGGGGAAGTTTTTTCTCTGAAGGAATTCATAAAATATATAACCACATTGAATGAGCATGGGACTGTTGGGCAGGCAAATGGATCTTGGATCCATTAAATGGATCTTTTATTTATGCAGTCTGCTGCAAATTGTAACCTGCCAGAGCTGATTAAAGTTGTGCCTTTTTTTTTTTCTTTTAATCTTTTAAAAAAACCTTATGCAGTGTTTTCATTTTCTATTTTCACTATTTCAGTTAAAAGAAATCACAGAATAAAATCACACCTCATCTGTGGTCATGTTTTTATCTGGTCCTGTTAAATATGGTGTTAGGAAAGGTTCTGATGGTTTCATCATGCAGAAGAATCCATAAAGGCAGAGCATCAGGGTGGGAAAAGCCCAAGTGTTGGTTGTATCTTGCTTCCAGCAGCCCATGGCCTCTACAGCAAAGGTGAGGAGAAAGTTTGTTAGAATAATGGCACTCTCCATGCAAGTGCAAAGAGATCTTGTAATTCATTTTGATTTTGTGGTTTCTAATGCCAAGGAGTGCTCTTCAGAGGTTGACAGTTCAAAATCTTTTTTATTCATAATGTTAAAGTCAACAGCTATTCCCTACATTCGTCTGCTCCTCTCTTTGTAGAAAGTGCATAAAAATGAATTGGAAGATCCTTAACTGGGAGACAAACTACCCTGTCATTCCATCTGCACAGACCAAGATAAACACAAGAAAAACCTTTCTAGACAGAAGTGGCTGAAGACAGCTGAGCACTGAGATTTCCCTCAACACCCTGACTGATCACAGCCAAACACCTTTTTAAATGATAATGATAACTAAAGCTTAGCAGATGGGAGCTGCTAATAAATACAGAAAGGATGTCAAGCCAGACTCTCATCTGGAATTATCTGCATAAGAAGTCCATTTTGGATACAGACATCATATTTTCCATTTATAAAAGTGGTCACAGAAGGTTAACGGTCCATGCTGAAATGAAATGAAGCAGAAATTTTCATTCTTGTCACTAGGTGAGGTGATGGAATAAATTAAAATTTGCAACTCTGCTGGACAGACCCCAAACAGAAGTCAAAATGGGTGTAATGGGGACATGCAAAGGAAATAGACTGCAAGGTAATATCCATATTCATGTTAATATAGGCAATGTCAAGAATCTTAATGTGTGCAGTTTATCTTTTGGAGCCTTTTGGAGTTTGCTTATTAGCAGATGGGATTTCTATCATTCTGCTTTTGACTTCTCTTCTGCTTTTCTACTTCCCTCCTCATAACTCTTTCTTTTTTTAGGCAAAAAATGAATCTTATAAAAATCTTAAAAATGAAGTAGTGTTTTTTCACAAACTTTTTTGTAAAGGCTGAAAGGTCTATTCAGCCCAAACCAGTCATGTCCTGATGAGGTCACTACATCACTCCAGGTTGGATGGGCAGAGGATCCTTTTCTATAGGACGTGATATGTATAAGGTAGTAAGCATTATGTGTCTTATTTTCTAACTTCATGCTATGACAGCACATTTTACTGACAGCCTAACGCACTAAGAAATGGGTGCAGATCAAAGAGAATTTGAATTACTTCCTTTGCTGCATAACGGCCGAAAGCACGGGCATGGCAGGATTTCCAGCGGAAAGGAACCCAGCTCTGTGTCAGCTTTGCAGTGTGAGCCACTAGATGGCAAGGTGACCCCAGCAAGGCAAAACGAGCTCGGGAGGACTGTGAGAGACTGAGCGCTCCAGGAAGGAAACATTTCTGCCTCTCCTTCCTCCCCGGCTGTTGTAACACGAGTCTGCTGCGGCTTTGGCAGGACCAGTTTGGGCCCTGCCCAGGATAGTGCTCACTGAGTCACCAGAACATCCCCTGGCTCTGCTCTGACGTGGTAATCATTAAAACCATACAGCACCCCCAGTGCCGTGGGAATGCTTCCTGTGATTCTGAGAAAGGCATCGAGAAGAGTGGGGTGGAGAGCATCTCTAGCACTGTAATGAGAAACATTTGTACAAGTCAGCTTTGGGATATAGCCAGGACATATTTTCCCCTTCCCAGCCTAGATTTTCTGCTCTGGTGTGTTTCAGGTCTTACACCCCCTAGCAGGTTGTGTGACACAAGGGCAGCAAGTCTAAGTAGCCTGTCAAAATGTCCCACACCTGGGGAGGTGAGTGGGGCAAGCTGCTGCCTTTGAAGGGCTCTCGAGGTGCTTGTGCTGCCCCTTGGATGCTGCCCATGGGTGGCAGGGCTTTGCCATCCTGTGCAGGAATTCATGGTTTCAGCTGTACACAGAACAACTTCAGGTGTGCCCTGGTCACTGCATCCCTACAGCTCCAGCATGTGCATTGCTTATGGTTTTGGGCTAGATCTGTACCCTCAATCTGCACTTTTACTCTTTGAGGTGCCAGGGTTAGACTGGTAGGTAAAGTCAGGTGAGAAGATTTCCACTTGATATAACGAGCTCTGCAGAAAAAAACTGTCACTGGTGTTGAGCTGGGAAGGGCAGTGGGCTGAGGGCTCTCAGGACAGCCCACTCTGCCCTTGGGGAGTGGGAGGGGGTGTCACCTCACGTGCTCCGGGGTTTGTGTTCCACTCACACCCCAGCCCTTGGCCTGCGGTGAGCCCCCTCCAGCTCTGCAGCTGCTGTACAAGCCCTCCTTTCTGCAGTCAGAACCACAAGCCTCTGACTACCAGAGCTCTGCCCTGGTGCTTGAGGGGGAAGGATCCAATTTGTTCCCGGTTCAGTCATCCCATGTGGTCAATTTGTCTTTTATAAATCTAGGGTTTTGATCACTTTTGAAGAGATTTTAGGATGCCTTGGTGTTGTTCTGCAACAAAACAATCCTCTGTTTCTTTTTTCCTTCAGCAATTCTTGATGTCAGAGCTGTCAGTTCTTCTACACACAGCCTAACATAGCTCCCCAGTTCCCCATTGGATTGCTCTCTTCTTTCCTCCCACTTTCCCTTGTCATTGCAGGATTTCATATTTCTAAAGTTCATATATAATCATACCTTCTGTGCTGGAGCTCTTCCTTTCTTACTTCCAAGGGAAAAGACTCCTTTTAGTACTTCCAGTCTTACTTCTGGTTGTCCTGTGTGTATTGCAGCTACTGCACTCTGTTTGGGTTTTGTGCTTTTCCTGTTCTTCTGCTATTACAACTTGCTCTGACACCTCCTTTGAAATGGGCTCCAGCTGGCTTTCTTTCAGCACCCTTAAAGGAACAGCCAGATAATCCTGACCTGTCTTTGCTCCAAGGCAGCTGTGAATCAAGACCCAAACTACACTTTAGTGCCTGACTGGCACAAAATCAATAGAGGTAGTTCTGTTCCCAAAGAATTTTGGATCTATTTGACAGGAAATGTGGCTTGGGAGCCATCAGTGCCTCAAACTGACCTATATTAAAGAGGGAGCAGTAGCTGTGTGTGGGTAGTTACAGAGGTGAGGGCAAGCCAATACTGCTGCTGTAAGATTGGAATATATCCACACCACTTACAAGGGGTTTCAAACTATTCTGAAAATTTTAAAAGGTAAAAAGTAAAACACTCTGCTCTGCTTCCTCTTGACTTATTCGCTGGCAAATTTGTCAGATCTTTTGCTTAGGTTGTCACAGTGCTGCTGAAGATGGGGATACTTGCCCTCTAGCCAGCTTCAGAAGTTTCTGTGGGACTCACAACAGCAGAGTATACTCTGTGAAATGTATAAATTTTCACAAAACATATGTACACAAATCTAGATCCACTCCCACCCTGGTGCCACAGCATGTAGCTCTGGAATAAGGGATGTAATGATTATTTAGGAATGTGACCAGTACAACAGGAAAATTTGTAAATATTTGTAAATAACAGTGAATTATCCAACCAGAGGAAGGCAGCATCTTGGTTCACACACAGTAAAATGAAACAGTAACTTTATGGACATGTACATGAATATGAAAAAGGTGCTGACCTTGCTAGGTCAGAGGGATGTCTCAGGTCAGTCACCTTTACCTTCACACTTGGCCACATTTTGCAGCCTTTGCCTTCTACCCCTCAACAGTCAATATTACAGGATTAGTGATGTTAGAGGAGCCATCCCTGCCTCTTGCCTTTAACACTTTGTTGGTCTTTGTCCGTCTCCTCCTGCCCGGGACAGTGCTGTGCACTTAAGGAGTCAGAACATTTGAGGTGGCAGGGAGCCACAGGGATCATCATGTCCCACTCCCTGCCCCTCACAGGACTATCTCAAGCTGAACCCTGTGATTCATAGTGCATCACCCAGGACACTCCTCGAATGCTGGCAGCTTCTGTAATGCATGTGAAACCAACACATGAAAGGAAAATAAGAACTCCTTTGAGCCCTTTCCCAGCCATGGGTCACAAGTCTGACACTGATCCCAAAATGATCTTTGTTCTGCCTGTTCTATTGACCTTGTAGCTAGGAGGTGACAGCCTCTCTGAGAGAACTGAGTATATCTGCATTTGTTTTTATTCTCACAGTCTTGCTAAAATGCAGAGAACTCTCGAAGGAAACATTGTGCCTTGGAGTTTGCATTGACTTACTGAAGATGCAACTCAAATTTTTGACACTGAGAAAACCTGCAAAATTCTGTTTTTCCTGTAATGCAATAATGGGAAAGAATGATTTAAGTAACTTCCAGGCATTGATGTTTGGTTTCTCTGCTTTCAGATCCTCTTTTAACATTTATTATCTCTTCTTTCCCATAGTTTTCAATCCATCTCGTTTGTAGTTAAAATTTCATGCTTTTTCACTGATTCACTTCTGAATGCTAAATGGAAGACTGAAAAACTGTGATGAGCTTATGCAAGTTTTTGGTCAACTTGAGCCCTATGCCATAAGCTGCCTGCAGCAGAGCTTGGCTGCTGGATTTGAAGGGAGCTACACTCTTTTCATGAAGTGTAGTCAGATGCAGAAGTGTTGTTCTGCTTGGAGGGTGGGCTGGGAGATCTGTTTCTGGCTGACACCCCAATTCTGTTCAGTTAGGAAGATTTTGTAAGAGTGGAGGAAAGGTGAATTTTACGGTAGTAGCGTATCCTAAAGAGTTAATCTAATAAGGTCTCTAATGAATCATGGAGGTAGGAAAACTCTGAGAGGGGAAGGAGGGCAGTAAAAGAAAAAGATTGCAAATTTTTGTCATCCTGATACTATGTCCTGCCCCTGGACTTAGTCCTGATATTATCTCTGGTGCTTCACAGGATGGCACCAAGGCTGAAAGGCTCATGTTGGCAGCGTGAGGTGTCTCTGTCTGGTTGGGCACTGACTTTCAGCTCACGAATCACCTCTGTTTCTTGACACATGCCCAACTCAGACAAAGACACTTTTTCAAATCAAACTGAAGGCTTACTCTTTTTGAGGAATGTGTACTTTGTGCTTTAAAGGAAGTGTTTGCAAATAAATTTTTCTGTGGCTAATACTGAAGTTTTTTCTCTATTTGTGCCCAAATATAGCCTATGCTCAGCAAGATTCCAATGGCAGTTATAAAGATCAAAGTGCATTTTTGTCAGCTTTCTCAGACCCAGGAGTATTCACAGGACAAGTTCACTTTCTGACTTATGAATGAGTTGATCTTTATCTTTTCTTATGTACTGCATGCTCACTTTGGGAATGAGCTGCTCCCTGCAGTCTGTCCCTGAATCCCATGGTGTGTGGGTGAGGGTTTCCATAGCTTATTTCTCAGCTGAATTTGCCCTGGGTTCCTAAGGTGGCAAGACATTCACATCCTGGGCTCAGGTGCTTTTCATTTGAGACACAAAAAAGGAACCTGCAAAGTTTAGTTTGGGATATTTAGCTAGAAGGTACTTTCCTCCCCTACCCCTACTCCAAGGGGTAGGTTAGGAAAAACAGTCAACCAAACTAACATTTCAGGTATTTGGCTTAAATGTACACTTACAGCTGCTTCCTTACTAAAAAGTAATGCTGTAAGGCTGTTTTCCACTATGCTGTACCTTACCTAAGGATAATGCTCTCCCTTTTTATCTATTCTCTCTTCTTAACTCTTGTCACTGGAGTGTCCATTGCCACCCTGGAGTGTCCAGGGCACCCTGCAGGGTAGTGGCTGCTGGCAGCAGTGCAGGAGCTGGAACAAACAGCTGTGCCATTAATCATCACCCTGAGACATTTTGAGGGGGGTTAATTCCTTTTTCTTACAGACAGCATTTTTGTGGTGGCACACTTGGGCACAAACAAGGGCTGGACCTGTTGCTTCGCGTATCTGTCTCTCAGGTCAGCTCAGCGTCCGGCTGGACCACCCTGCTAGCTCTGATACACTCAACAGTACCTTCGCGTGGGTTTTTGGTTCCGCAGCCCCTTTGCCTTAGCTGTCTCGGCCGTGGTTAGAAAGAGGGGACACTCCAGGCTCAGGGAGAAAAGGTTTTATTCGGGTAACTCAGGGAGCAGCCCCTGGTTCCAGGCCTGTGCCTCTGGGGAGTGACCCCGGGCCTCGGTTACAGGGGGTTTTTGTTCCCCCAAATCTCAGGGGTGGACACCAGTTACAGAGACCAATCACACAAAACCAGGTGGGTAAGGTCAAAATGCAATACACAACATTAACAAATCAGGTGAATTTGGGATGTGGTCCTGTGAGACCCACCAATCCCTGTCAGACACCTCTCCTGAAGGTTTTGGGGCCTGGGGGATGGTGGACATGTGGGGGAGAAGTACAATGGGATGGGGGAAAACACAATAGGACGATCGAAACCCAGGGCAGAGGATTAGAGTTGTCTTGGCAACTCTTATCAACCTCTGATAAGCACATTCCAAGACAGTAGCTTTACCTGGCTAGGGTTAAAGTCCAATTTACATCAAACCTACAACTAAGAAACTTATGATACTATTCCAGCACCCCCACACCTCCCCCTTTTTCTTTTATTTGTGTCACTGGTCTGGAGTGTATAAATCTGAATCGCACTCGCTGCTGGAGTCAGAGTCCGGTGGGAATTCGATGGCAGGTGTCACTGAATGCACTGAAGGGGCAGTAGTGGGGAAAATTGCATTCATGATCAGGCTTTTGACCAAACCAGAAGCAGTGGCTACAATTAAGATGATGAACAGAAACAACAGTCCGGTTTTGATCCACGAGCTGGCGATGTTAGAGAGTCCAACACCTTTGAAGAGGTTATCAAACCAGTCCCCTGTTTCTTGTTTGATGGACTCGACCATTCCTCGCAGCTGCTGGATTGATTTTTTGATGTTCTCAGCTTTAGATGACAGGTTGAAGCAACACAGTCCTTCAAACTCCTCACATGAATGTTGGTTCAGTAGAAGTAAATAATCAATCGCGGCGCGGTTCTGAAGGGTTGCCTGCCTGGTAATCTGTTCGTCTGATAGGAGGTCACTTATAGCTTGAGTTGTTAAATTTGCCTGTTTGGCCACCCAACATTCTAAACGGCCTAATTCTCCCATGGATTTAGCTATCGAGACCCAGGGTAAAAAAACTGTCAGGGCTGTGGCCTTTGCCCTGGACCAGTGGATGATTTCTGAATTACAATCTGGGTCGAGACTTGTTAGGTCTCTTTTCTGGATTGGTACATGGAGAGAGGAATTTTTTCTGTGCCAATTGAGGATTTGAGTCATGTTTGGAGTAAACAGGCTCAGCTTGCCTAAAGTGCATGGGCCTCCGATCAGCCGAGCAGGAATGCCTGTAAAAGCTCTGTCACCACAAATAAGGAAAAAACCTTTGGGTAGGGAACGGGGAAAGGGACTGTGAGCATCAGTGGAAGGAGTGGTAACATGTGCAATTTTTGTGCACCAGTTTTTTGCTATATAAGAATCCTTAATTTGCAACAAATGATAAAATGACCTGGTGTGTTCGTCTTGGGGGGTGTAACTAAAGTGAACACAAAAAGGAGCTTTTGAGGACCCAAGAAGGTCTAATTCTTGGGGCTCTTGGGGGGCACGCGGGAGTGTCTGCAACCACTCTTTCCAAAAAGCAAGGGGATTTATAACAAAGGCAGAAGGGGCATCGCCAATTTCTGTAAAGTGGTTAGCTTCAACAGGTTTTCGGTTGTATTTTTGTTGTATCTGGAGGAGCGAGAATGGAAACTCCTTCTCTTTCACAGGGATTCCTACCAGGCAAGATGACATGGGATCTTGGGCTGCTGCTGAGGCTAGGCAGATGTGATCTTGACCCAGACTCTTTGCGAGCGTTTTCCATACATTGGTTTTGGGCTGTGGAACAATCCAGGGGGTGGTTATCGACAGGAAGCTGAGCAGCACTGCAAGGGCACAAACTGCTGTGCTGCGGACCTCCATGCTGATCATCTGGACTGCGGTTCTGTAACTTAGAAGAAAGGGGTCAGTTAAACAACCATCGAAAACACTCCTCTGGGGGAAACAGCTCTTCTGCTTCCACTTCATGACAGAAAACCCAGGAGGGAAGAGTAATTGGGCTAGGAGGACTTGTCTCTAGGCCCGCATCCTCTTCCTCCTTTTTCCTCCTTCTCCAGGAGGCCACAGTGACCTGGGGTACTTTCATTTCTGAAGCTTTGGGAACATAGGGTTTTACATTTCTGGAGGGGATCCACCGCAAACCGGTGGGAGTGGAGACGCAGGCGTATCCACGTCCCCAGGTTACTAAATCATGGGGACCCTGTATTCTCAAGGTCTCTGGATCCTTGACAAGGACCTTTGGCCTTTCCCGGGGCTCCAACTGTGAGCTCCCACGGAAATGCCTTGTCACCGGCGGGTTCATGGTTTCAAAGGAACAGTTAAGAAAATTTAACGTGAACAAGGCACGGGCTAATCTTACAGACGGTGGCTCAATCTTGAGAATCGGTTGCTGCTGGCTGAGGACTCTTTTGAGGTTCTGGTGAGTCCTTTCTACAATCGCCTGACCTGTCGGAGAGTGGGGGATCCCAGTTTTGTGTTCCACTCCCCATTGTTGCAGAAAACTGCAGAATTCTTTGGACCTGTATGCTGGACCATTGTCTGTTTTCAGGGACTTTGGGATGCCCAGGACAGAGAAAGCCTGGATGAGATGCTTGATAGCATCCCCAGCCTTCTCCCCTGTGTGGGCAGAAGCAAAAACAGCTCCCGAGAATGTGTCCACAGAGACGTGCACGTATTTCTGCCTCCCAAAGGGGGCAAAGTGCGTGACGTCTGTCTGCCACACTTCACAACTGGACAAACCACGGGGATTCACGCCTGTGGGCATGGATGGGATGGCATACCTGTGACATTGCGGACAGCCAGTCACAATCGCTTTGGCCTGGTCACGGGTTAAGTTGAACTGCCTGACCAGACCTGGTGCGTTTTGATGGTGAAGCTGATGACTGATTCTGGCTTGCTCAAAACGGTTTGGCAGAGGGGCTACCTCCACAGGGGCAGCGAGAGCATCGGCTCTCCTGTTCCCCTCTGCTATGAAACCTGGGAGCTCTGTATGCGACCTGGTGTGCATCACATAAAAGGGTTGCTTTCTGTGGGAAATCAGTTTGACCAGCTTGGAAAGCAACTTAAATAGAGTGACATTGGAAACCTCCTGCAGCACAGAATGTTCTGCTCTAGAAACTATCCCTGCAACATAACTTGAATCTGTTACCAAATTGAGGGGTCCAGGGAACGTCTCAAATGCCCTAACGACTGCGGCCAGCTCGGCAACCTGAGGTGATCCTTCCACCTCAATCACCTCTGATTCCCACCTCTGGGTGAGGGGGTCCCGCCAAGTCATAACTGATTTGTGGGACTTTCCGGACGCGTCAGTGAAGACGGTTAGAGCCTTAAGAGGCTCCTTGCTTTGGACACTTTTTAATTCCAATCGAAATTGGGCATCCGAATTGAAAATTTTGTGGGCAGGCCGATGAATAGAAATTTGACCAGGGTAGTTATCTAGGGCAAACTGCAGCGCTTCGTTCTCTTGAAGCAGATGCTCTAGCATAGCTTTTGTAATTTGACCAGATTTCAATTTGATTGGCATGTGAATGCACTCAAAGTCACAACCAGCCAGTTCCCTAAGGCGCGTTCTGGCTTTCCTAATCAGGTCAGCCATCAATTCTTGTGGCTTTGTCATTCTTTTGGTCCTGTGGTGGCTCAGAAAGACCCACTCTATAATAGAGAGAGGATCTTCTTTGCTTTGGACCTCCCTTGATTTTTTGAGGGTTTTGTTGTTCCACTGAAAAATCATCCCATGGAGATGTGGCAGCTTTCCTAAGATGATGAAACGAAAAGGCAGGTCAGGTTTGCATCTGTTGGCCTGTCTGGTGGACAATGCATGTTGAATGTTATCCAGTGCAATTTTTGCCTCTGGGGTGAGGGCCCTGGGTGAACTCAGTTCAGCTCCCCCTTTTAACAAATTGAAAAGGGGGGCCAGGTCTTCGGTAGAAAGGCCTAGCCAAGGTCTCACCCAATTCAGAGCTCCACACAGCTGATGGACATCTGCAAGGGTCTGAATTTGGGTTTTGATTTCCAATTTTTGAGGAACAATAGTCCTCTTCCCAATTTCCAGCCCTAGGTATTTCCAGGGTGGCATCTTTTGAATTTTGGATTCCTGTAGTTCAAAACCTGCACCAACTAGTGCAGCCACGGTGAGGTCAAGGGCATGTGCCAACAGGTCATCTGTTGGTGCAGAGATCAACACGTCATCGAAGTAATGTTGGATTATCACTTGGGGCACCGCTGCACGCACAGGTGCAAGCAGGGAAGCAACATACCTTTGACAGATCACTGGCGAAACTTTTAGACCCTGCGGAAGGACTCTCCACTGATACCTCTTTCGTGGAGCTTCTCGGTTCAAGGTGGGCACTGAGAATGCAAACCTTGGGGCATCATCAGGATGGAGGGGAATGTGAAAGAAACAGTCCTTTATGTCAATTACAGTCAAACTCCAGTTTTCGGGGAGCATGCTTGGGGCAGGCATCCCTGGTTGTAGGGATCCCATGTCCTCAATTACCTCATTAATTTTGCGGAGGTCATGGAGGAGCCTCCACCTGGTCTTATCTGCTTTCTGAATGACAAACACTGGAGAGTTCCACGGTGAAGTGGTCTCTTCAATGTGGCCCTTTTTCAGCTGTTCTTCCACAAGCTCATTGAGCGCCTTTAACTTCTGTTTAGAAAGTGGCCACTGCTCTATCCAGATTGGTTCATCTGACAGCCAATTCAGTTTCTGTATAGGGCGCTCCTCAGTGACCACTGCCTGAAAAACCTTTGGAGGGTCAGGAATGTTAATCGTGACTCCCCATTGGGACATCAAATCTCTTCCCCACAGAGGTTCATCAAAATCCAAAACAAATGGGCGTAGCGTGGCTATTTGCCCGTTTGGCCCTTCAATTGTCACTGCCTTTTTTGACTGCTTGGCTAGTTGCAAGCCTCCAATACCATTTACATGTTTGGCAATGTCCTGCAGTTCCCAATGTGATGGCCACATCCTTTCTGGGACGACCGTCACATCAGCAGCTGTGTCCCAAGCTCCTTTAAGGAGTTTGGATTCCCCACTCATAGAAAGCTTACAGAAATCTTTTGGCCTGTTTGAGCCTATCTTTTTTACCACAGCGACAGTGGTGTCTTTGTCGCTTTCTCCTTTGCCACTCTCTGTGGCACTTTCCTCTGGACTTGCTTTTACTGCAAGTCCTTGCACTGCAGGGATGGCCTGGGCAATAATTTGCCCTTTTGGTAGGAAGGTGGGTGGGTTTTCACTGCGGAGCCACACAACAAATCGCTCTGGGTCAGTTGTGATTGTCCCAGGGGCGATCTGTATGTCTGAGGGGGTGAACTTACAGTCCCCAATGACCACAAATTTTGTCTCCACCATGTGCCACGTGCCGGGTTCCTTTGAGACCATGGCTGTTTGCCACTGACTGTCCCGCAGGTGAAGAGGCTCAGCCAACTGGAGCTTAAATGGCTCATACCTATCCGCTGTTGTCAAGGATCCTGATGGCTCAGGCAATACTATGTGCCTCGGTTTCCCTTGTTTTGTCAGGTCCTGTGAAGAGAGAGACAAATCTGATTTAGGTAACCTTTTTTCTTTTTGGGTTGTTTGGGCTGCCCGATTGGGATCGTCACGCTGGGCAGTTCCGCGCTCTCGAATCAGTTTTTT
Organism: Zosterops lateralis; assembly: GCF_965231275.1. Lineage (NCBI taxonomy): Eukaryota > Metazoa > Chordata > Aves > Passeriformes > Zosteropidae > Zosterops > Zosterops lateralis. The sequence continues at coordinate 16,026,406 of NC_139770.1, read as the reverse complement.
GACACCCTGGTGTTCCTTTTGTTCTCCCTCCCCTCATGTTCCCTTTCCTGTTTTAAGAAATTGTCAAATTGTCCCTTCAATGGACACTGATTGATCCAGTGACCGCTTTTTCCACACAGAAAACACTGGCTGTTAGCACGTGCAGGAGCGTTCTTCTTGTGTGGTTCTGGTGTTTTAGGTGTTTCCACAGCCGCAGCGGTGATTTTCTGGCGCGTTTTCCCCTCTCTAAAGGCTGGTTTTCTGCAGCGTGGGACGACGGCACTGACGGCTTGTAGCATCTCCTTGAGAGGAGGTGTCGAGCCTGGTTCTCTGGGTATCAGATTTATTGCAGCAGTGCACTCCTCGTTCGCATGAGAGAAAGCCAACTGCTGAATCACTTGTTTCTGTGCCTCCTCTCCATTAAATTGCTGTTCCACAGCTGAAGCAAGTCGCTCCACAAATTTGACATAGGGTTCTTGTGGTTCCTGAAAAATGTCTAAGTAATATTGTGAGGGGCCATCGGGCCGCATTTTCAGAAAGGCTTTGCATGCTTGATTAGCTACAAACTCAAGGACATTTTGGGGAATGTTGGTAGCCTGGTCTGCGGCTGCTTTCCAATCCCCTTCCCCTAACAGGTGGTTTAGGGTAATAGGATTGCCTGCATTATCAGTTGCTGTGGTTGGGTCCTCTAGCAAACCTGGCAATGCAGCTTTCAGCAGTTTTCTCCAAGTGACCTCCCATAGCTCAAATTCCATTTTGCTTGAGAGGCACTTGAAAATCTGCTTCAAATCAAAAGGTACAACTGTGATTCCACCAAAAGAAGTAAACAACAAGCCTTCGAAATAAGGACTATGTCTGCCATACTCCTTTAATGCCTTCATGAGGTCTTTAACAAGCGTCTGTGACAATGCTTTCCAGGTGGCTACCGTGGTTCCTTGCCCCCTGCTTCTTCGGTATGTCACCGGAGTAACTGTGGGTACCCCATCTGCATTGGCATCCCCGAGCTCCTGCTTCTCTCCCTCCCGGACCCCAGCCGCTGCCTCAGGTTCCCAGTGGTAAGCTGGGGGCTGCTCCCAGCCTGCCTGTGGCACGGGCGGCTGTGGCCGTTGAAAGCTTGGAAAAGCATTCCCCAAAGGAGGTGCAGTCGGGGACACCGTGTTCCCGAGTGGGGGGTAGGGCGGGGGCGGTGCCGGTGGGGCTCCCCCTGTGGGAGGTGGCTGCGGGGGGGCGGGCTGGGGCAGGGGCGGCGCCTCGCTCGTGCCGTGGGGGGGAGGGAAGGGGCTCCACGGCGCTGTGGGGTGCTGCTGCGGCGGGGGGAGAAAGGGAGGGGGGGCCACGGAGTCCGGTCTTTTCAGCCACTGTCCCGGGAACCCGGCAAAAGTGGCTGCAGCGCCGGCATTCGGTGGGGGGAGGGGAACGGGCGGCTGCGGTTCCGGGAAGGGCGCCGGCAGCCCGGGCAGGGGAGGGGCAGTCGGCAGCCCCGACGGGGGAGGAGGGGCCGGCAGTGCCGGCGGGGGAGGGGCAGCCGACAGCCCCGGGGGCAGCGGCGAGCCCCACGCTGTTGGGGTTTTGCCCTGATCCCCTCCCGGTCCCAGGGGCAGGGGTGGGGGAGGTGGGGGGTGCAGGGCTTTTTCGGGACCACAAGGCTCGGGATAAATCGGTTCCGGAAAAGCAGGCTGAGGAAAAAGGGGGTGGGGTGGATAAGGAGTCTTCCCGGAGGAAGGAACCGCCCACTCCGGGGGCGGGGCGGGCAGGGGGAAGGTTCTGGGCGGAGTTGGGGCGGTGCCCTCACAGTAGGAGTTGGGTAAACCCCACCCCTGGCTCTGAGGGGGCGTGGGAAGGGGCGGGGGAAGGGGCGGGGGAAGGGGCGTGGGGAGGCCTTGTGAGGAAAAAGGGGGCGGGTACAGGGAGGGGCCAGTAGGAGGGGGCTGAAAGGGATTCTGGGAACAAGAAGGGGGAAGGGCACCAAGAGGCTGCACCTCGTGGCTGTCGCCATTATGGAGGCCTTTTCCTTTGTTCTCTGGGGAGGGGGGGGTCTCCGGGTCTCCCTTCGGGGGTTTCTCACAGCCGTTTTCGCTGCCGGACCCACCCGGGGTATTTGGGGACTGGCGGTTTTCCTCGGCGAATGAGAAACGGACTCTGGGTTTGTTGGCTGGGGAAATCTGGGGGGTAGTGGGGGGGGTTTGGGCGTTCCGGCCAGCCAGACTGCCCCGGGAGCCCCGAACAGCCCGGCCGTGGCTGCGGGGCGCGGGGGACCCAGGAATTCTCAAAATGCTCGGAGAGGGGGATCCCCGGGGGGCCGGAGCATTTTTTAAAATACCTGGGGGGGTTTTGGGGGTTTTAGGAGACTTGGGGGGCTTGGGTGATTTCGGGGAGGGGAGAAGGGGAGACCTGGGGGGTTTAGGAGATTTCGGGGAGGCAGGGGGATGGGACCGGGGGGGCTGGGGGGACTCGGGAGAGGCAGGGGGAGGAGGATGGGGGGAAGGGACTGAGAGAACGCTCTGGGAGAATGCAACTTTGTTATCTTGCATTCCTGTGATCTCTTCTAAGGCAGCTTTTATTTGCCACGGCCAGAATGCAAATTTTGCAGCCAGGACGTCTCCTGACTTCCCTAATTTTTCCAACTTTTTAGAAGCATTTTCCCAGAACCAAATGCTGTTCACTTGGTCCGAATTAACATTCGGAAAATGCAAAAACAAATACCTAATAAACTTTTTCAGTTCCTTTTTTGAGTATTTAACTTTGGCAACAATTAAAACTCCAATTAAACTTTTAAAAACCTCTTTCTGGGTGGTGTTTAGTCCGTTTCCCATTCCGACTAGCTGTTATCCTTTTCCACCACCCCTTCCCAGCAAAACCACCCCCCAAATCCCTGTGGGCGTCCTTTCCTAGGGGTAAGGGCTTCCTTCGGGTGGACCCCCGGTCCCCCCCTGTCCCGTCCCTCCTAGGGTTCCCTGAGGCTTCCCAAGCCTCTGTGGTGGGTATCCTTCCCTCCCTTAGAGGAAATATACTCACCAAGCCCTCGGGACACTGGAGACGTTGCTGGGGCAACCACACGCCGGAAGGGACTCCTCTGGGCAGGAGCTGTTCCCTTCTTCCACCAGGGGTGCTTTTTTAGCAACCCCAGTGGCTCCGTGAAATGCTGAAGACCTCGGGACACGACAAGGCGACGTCCTCTCAGAAGGTCTCTGGGTCACAGGGTCCGAGTCTTCCTCAGGCCTCCGTGTCAGCTCCCACGGCACAGCGGGTCAAAAGGCGTCTGCAGGCCCCACAGTTGGCGCGCCAATCTGTTGCTTCGCGTATCTGTCTCTCAGGTCAGCTCAGCGTCCGGCTGGACCACCCTGCTAGCTCTGATACACTCAACAGTACCTTCGCGTGGGTTTTTGGTTCCGCAGCCCCTTTGCCTTAGCTGTCTCGGCCGTGGTTAGAAAGAGGGGACACTCCAGGCTCAGGGAGAAAAGGTTTTATTCGGGTAACTCAGGGAGCAGCCCCTGGTTCCAGGCCTGTGCCTCTGGGGAGTGACCCCGGGCCTCGGTTACAGGGGGTTTTTGTTCCCCCAAATCTCAGGGGTGGACACCAGTTACAGAGACCAATCACACAAAACCAGGTGGGTAAGGTCAAAATGCAATACACAACATTAACAAATCAGGTGAATTTGGGATGTGGTCCTGTGAGACCCACCAATCCCTGTCAGACACCTCTCCTGAAGGTTTTGGGGCCTGGGGGATGGTGGACATGTGGGGGAGAAGTACAATGGGATGGGGGAAAACACAATAGGACGATCGAAACCCAGGGCAGAGGATTAGAGTTGTCTTGGCAACTCTTATCAACCTCTGATAAGCACATTCCAAGACAGTAGCTTTACCTGGCTAGGGTTAAAGTCCAATTTACATCAAACCTACAACTAAGAAACTTATGATACTATTCCAGCACCCCCACATGGACCTCTTGTTACAATGTGCTACCAACATAGTACGGAGCACACAGAAGTCCCGTGATGAGTTTATAAAGACTGGTTGAACCTACTTTGGCCTGCAGAGACATGTTCCATATCTCTTTTTACACAATAAAATCTGGGTTAGTGCTGATTTGAAGGGAGTGATTTACATTCTTAATCTCTTGTTATTGGCCAGGGAAAGTTAAGTTGCATTACCTTTCTGCAATATAAGTCACTGGCTAGTTTGTCTCCTTTTGGTTTCAGGCCAGTTGCTGAACTCACTGTAGGTGACAGGTCACTGGTGCAGTTGTGGGAAGCTGGGAAAGGAGCATCCAATTACAGTGGGTAATCCCCTTCGGAAGCATTGCCAAAGCTTTACAGGCACCCTTATTTGCAAGACAGTGATGTGCATTGCAGCTCTGATTTGCTCTGTGCCTCTTGCAAAAATCTCTCAGAGACCTCGGGAGGCTTCCAGGTAAAGGTGTTTCCCACTGTCTAAGGACTGGATTTGGTTGTCTGAGGACTGGATGGGTTGAGCAAGCTTTTACTTTTTCACTCTTGTGGTACAAAGCCCACTACTCTCCCAGCTGAGGGGTGCAAAGCAGTGAGGTGCTGGAAGGTGGAGAAAATCTTGTTGCATTCAATGAGCATAATAGAAGAATAGCAGAATAGAAGGACTTACATAAGAACAGGTTATACCTTAAGTAGGTCCTTTAGTTTTCCTTATACTTTTCTTCCAGATCATCAATGGAGCACAGGAACTATTCCTTTGTCAGTGGAATTCTCTGAGGACTTTCCTTTCTAATAAAATATGAGGCCACTGCTGTAGGTTTGCAGCTGACCTTTGTGCAAGTGCTGACTGTGGCTGGGTGCACTGGGCTCTGGTGTCCCTCTGTCCCCTACACTGTCTGTCAACTCTTCTAATGGCACAGAAGCCATCAGTGTTTAAAGGAAAAACAGCAGTTTTTTGTTTCTCAATGAAGTGGGGAAAGCTGATTCTGGTGAGAAAAAAGTGGCACACGGTAACAAAAAATGAGCAAAAAAGCATTGCTTTTAGCAGATGAGGAAGTATATAAAAGACACTATTAAACTTCACCTTTAGAATTTCTAACTACAGTTAGAAATAGATGTATGTAGGATGCTTATCTCAGCACCAAAAAAACCTCCCCTGTCTCCAAGTTTGCTACTTGATGATTGGGCCTGGTGACTTTAACATCTTATTTGCAGTTTTTGTAATAATGCCATACAATCCAATTCAATACCTGTGCTTTAGTCTTTCTTGGATTGCATACTTTTAAAATCTCCAGTTAATTAACCAAAAGGAAATGATATAAATGTCATTTGAATTGATTAATACTTGTAATGACTAATGCTCACTTACTGTGGTTTGCCAAAGAGATATGAGAGTAAAAACCGGAAGAGATGTCTACGGCACTTTCCATGTCGAAAGATCACTTTCCAGGGCGTGGTCCCCTGAAGACTTATTCCACAGGCTTCCCACTAGTGGCACATATTGTCCCATTGTCACAGATGGACATCTCATTTCAGAGATGCAAATTTACATTTGCACAACCTGTGTGTAGGAAGTTTCAGCTCAGCGCCTCTTCTCTACCATTTTTTTTTATCCTCAAGGTGCATCTCATTAAAGACACTATGGGAGATTTTGAATTATTGCAACAGCCCAAGCAGTGTAAAATCCTGCTGAAGAGCATTTTCACATTTTCACAAGTGCTCATAACAACCTGGCTGCTTCATTTAATGCTAAACCTCTAATGACAACTGGAAAAGACTTAAAATAAGTCCATTATGCTGCTAGTGTTTGCTTAAATGTAAGAATTCTTGCACTTAAAATGTCCTGAGTTCTTCTAATACCTTGATTTCTTGCCAGCTCCCAAGAGTTTTGATCATAGAGGTATTAAAGTCCTCAGGGGTTTTGTTTTTTGATTGGTTGCTTGGTTTCTTCCAGTGTGTTAGGTTTTATCCCTTTAACGAAGAATATATATTTTTAATGTGGTCCAAGTTTTTCTCCATGTGCCTTCACCTCCTTGTGAGTTCTTTCAAAGGCAGAGCAGTTACAGTGTATGTGGAGCTCTGGCCCTGGTTCCCATATCCCTTGATGTCCTAGGTTGGGTATAAATACAAATAGAAAAAAGTCTTTGATCTGAGGAAGGCTGAGCCTACTTACGTGAGGACATGTTCTTGTAAAACACAGGTCACTTTGGAATAGTAGATTTCGGTCAAGCCCAGATTGCTTGACTTAAAACATTTTTTCTGGCTTAAAACAGTTTTTCTGTGTCTGGTCCTTGCCTTGTTTTCAGAAGCCCCTGATGGCTGTAAGCAGGCTTGAGGGGTTTGGAGCAGCCTCCTCAAAGCCCTCGCCAAGAACCCAACCAACAGGGCACTTTTGGGGCTGGCTGGAGTTGTCTGGGCTAGCAATAAACAAGAAAGACTCTGAAAACTGGGACAAGCAAGAGAATGCTTGAAGCAGCCAAGGGAACCCTACAGAAAGAGAGAAAAAATTACCCTGGCAGATGACTACCTTAACAGGAGCCAGGGTAGGGCTGCCCTTTCTAGGGCTCCCAAATGCCTCCCGCAGAAATCAAGCGGTGATAACCAAGGGCCAGAAAAGGGGTATAAGAGGGTAAGAAAGTCAGTGATCTCAGTTGTGTTATGCAAAACAACCTGTAAGATTCAGGATGGATGTGGTGGTGTGGTTTCCCTGGGAAAACAGCAGGTCTCTTGGAAAGAGGGAAGTCCAAGGAAGTTGGTTTGGGCAACTGTGGTTTAAAGCTCCTCACAGGAAAGTCCCTATAACGTAACCATACAGTGCTGAAAAGCTTCACTGATTGCAGCACTTGCCTTGAGAGGGCCTGTGTCCACTGCTGCTCTGACAGGCTTCCTGGAACAGCCACTCCACAGCTTTAATTAACAGCTATGCAAAACAGTCTTGATTGGTTTTTGTTTGGCAATCACAAATAAGCAGGTATTGCTGGGTATTTTTAAGCTGGTCTTCCAGTACTGCGTGACAAAATGCTGGCTGTGTTAATAATGTACTGAGTAGTCCAAGCAATCACATGTTCTGTATGTCAAGTATGACTTAGTAAAACTTTCATGAGTTCTCTTGGACAATTTAAACTTTACCACTTCATGTTATTTAGTTCTTTTTTTTCTCTTTTCTTTATAAGGTTTGGATTATTTGTTTTAGGTCTTCCTGAGGAAGAAAACGGAACACAAAAAAGTAGCTTCCCATTTTCTAAATAGTTCTCTTCTAATTTTATACAAAACCATGTTTCAATTGAATTAATGAACAGTTTCAGCCAACCTAAAACTGTATTTTAACGAAAATTTTAAATCACAGGCTTTTCCCCCCCCTAATTCTTGTCTTTTACTTTCAAGATTCAGAAAATGTCACATATTCCTCTTTCATAATTGCCAAGACATAGTATCTTTTTCTCCTCTCTCTGAATTAAATATTTTTAAAGGGCAAGCCCTCAATTTTTAGTATTGGAAGGCATTTTTATGTTCAAGCTGTGGATTTGGGCTCCAGCAATTTTCCTTTTCCAAATCTTCTTTGGGATCTATGCATCTTGCAGAAATTCTCAGCCCAACTGGGAGAAGAGACTCTGGTGTAGGATCACTCCAGTGCTGAAAAGTTGCTGATAGCTTTTCTTGGTGAAGATTTTGGGATGTTAAACACATCTGTGTCTAACATTTGTTTAACATTCTTGCATTACATTAATTATATTAATTAATTAATCAATCACATTGCTACTTTTTGTAATCAGGTTTCTTTTTGTCTGCAAATGACACTTGGTGGTCTCAGTCCCTTGCAGGAGATAGTGTAAAATCCTTTCAAGTGATTTCCTTCCTTTCTTCCCACCTTTGTAGAAGTTATTCAGAAATTCACACTTCTGGACTACTTTAAGGATCAGAAACATATTAGACAAAATGTTTCTGCTGTTGTGTTTACTTTGCCTAAAGGCAAATAGAAATTTAAACTGGAAAATAAATAGGGCTGTAACAAAGCAAATATAATGGGAATTAGAGCCCAGCTTGGCAGATAGCTTTTAACTTTTTAAAAAGTTTCCTCTTTTTACTATATGGTGTGCTGACTCTGGCTGGATGCCAGGTACGCACCAAAGCTGCTCTATCACGCCACTCCTCAGAGAGGTGAATAAGGAAAGGCTCAGAGATCAAAATAAGGGCATGGAGAGACTACTCACCAATTGCCAACAGGGGAAAAACAGATTAAACTTGAGGAAATTAATTAAATTTTTTAGCAATCAAATCAAGGTAGGATAATGACAGGTAAGATCAAATCTCAAAACACCTTTTCCCCACATCTCCCTTCTTCCTGGGCTTAACTTTACTCCTGATTTTCTGTACCTCCTTCCTCCAGCAGTTCAGGGGTATGAAAATGGAGGTTTTGGTCAGTTCATCCCATGTAACCTCTGCTGCTCCTTCCTCCTCAGGGAGAGAACTCCTCACCCTGTCTCCCTCCTCCAGCATGGGCTACTCTCGCCATGGAGCCATGGGTCCTGCCAAGATCCTGCTGTGGTGTGGGCATCCCAAGGGGTCACAGCCTCCCTGGGCTTCCACGTGCTCTGATGTGGGGTCCTCCAGGCGCTGTAGGTGAATCTC